>NC_088352.1:165000-853750 GCF_036884655.1 Musa acuminata AAA Group
ACAGGAGTTTTGCTTTCACACAAAGAAAAAGAAATAGACTCAGCATTACAGGAACCATACAGTGTAGAGTTCAATTCCTACCTTGTAACTTCCTTTGCAAGCCTTATCTACATTAGTGAATAATGTCTATATGTATGTCTACTAGCTAAGGCCTAGCACTCATATTTCATTGTAAGGATGAAATTAAGCACTACAAATAGGGAAAAACAGCAGGTTAGAAAGAGGATTGGGAAAGCAGGGTCACAGGAACAAATGACAAAATCTTCTTAGAGGTAAATCTTCCAGAAAGAAAACCTTCATAGTATAGAGGAGTTTATAGCTTTTGTAGTTGATGAGTGTTTGCCACGAGGCTGTTGGAAGGATCATTGCTGCTGTCACATGGTAAAACTCATTCCTCACCAGTGCTTCACACAACATAACAAAAGCCACATGCATGCTCAAAGAAAATTGTTCCAAGAGTTGTCTTGATAGGATTTACATTTTTGAGCAAAAAAATATCCTTTTTCGACTCAACTGATGTAATTATTTTGTCTCTGTTTGCAGTCAGCTTGATAATAACAATTTCAGTGGCAGTTCCATTCCAGCTTCTTTCAGCAACATGACAATGCTTGTAAAATTGTAAGGCCTTAATTTTCTGCCTTGAATTTAAATTTTGATTTCATATTACCAAATGAAATGGGAAGCTGTAACATGTAGTCTAGTTGCCGACATATCTGGAATTGGTGAAAGCTAAACCCTGAAAACCACTAAGATTGACCAAGTGTCCAGCCAGCAAGCTGAAGTAGCTTGCATCTCAAGGAATGGCTCTATTTCCTTAAGCTAAGCAGCCTTTGCACGTTCGACTGGACCTGATTTTGAGCTGCTGTCCTGCACTTTCATTGGACAACCAGAGAACCACTTTGAAAAGATATTTGGTAACTTGGTTTCTCTACTACCAAATAAGCCAGCCATAGACAGAAATAGTAGATCCGTTCTGTCTTCCACATCTTGATCCTTTTAGTTCTCCACCAAATTCAAAGTAGTTTGATGTTACCTGTTGATCCCTAATGTGAACTTTTTCTTCAAATAATTTCTAATTGTTTATGGCAATGACATTCCCTTATGAATTGGAATATCTTTTTGTATAGCCATAAAGGGAACCATGCAGGTATTTTATGAGGTGGTCTGTTGCAAGGTTCGCAATACCGTACCGTACCGGTATTTCGATCTGGGCTCGGTACCGGTATGGTATGGTATACCGAGTGGTACACCCAGGTGTGTCGAGTACTGTAGCACTGTGCTACAGTGCACTGCTACAGTGCTACGGTGCTGTAGTGCACTCGGACCGGTAACAGGCGGTCCGCGTACCGACAACCTGTCGGACCGGTATGTACCGCCCGTACTGGGCGGTACGGTTCGGTACGGGCAGACCCTGGTCTGTTGGCATTTGGATGACAAAATGTTGAATTATGAAAATTATTCTCCAACTGTGGCCAGTACTAATGCACCAACTGTGGCCAGTACTAATGATCCAGTAAGTCCTCAGGCGAATGGTGAAACAATTTGTAAGAGTTGCATTAAAAAAAAAGAAGAAAATGACTAGAGTCAAAGCAGTAAAGGAGGGAGGAGAGAGCATGGAAAAGGCAAATAGTGGAAGTATATGTGGTTGTAGGGCGTAGTAGGGAGAAAAGTATCCAACAAATAGATTTCTTTTTTAACAAGTATTACATACTGACCCTAGATAAATTAATACATGTAGTAATTGCATGACAGTGAACAGTCAAATTACTGAAATGTTAGTGAGCAGAAACATTGCTAATGAATCTAACAGACTGTTTCTTAATGACAAAATGAACACTGGGTTTGAGTGTATATCATCCCATATATTCCTCTTTTTGTAGCATACTCGTGCTAACATGAAGTTCAAAAAATGCATGTATTTAACTAAAAGAAACTTTGTCTAACAAGCAATGAAAACTATCCATATATAAAATATCACCTGCAATATCTTGTAAGCAAGAATAACTGATTAAAAACTAATTACCTTGCTGTTATTGCTATCCATAAAAAATATATATATTCAGATTTAAACGATGTTTTTAAAATTCTCATAGTTTCTGTTTAGCTACACAATCATCTAAGCAGTTCGAGAATTTAAGTGGGTTGTTTTATTGACCTTGCTTATATGTCATCTCTCTTCACTAATTCATATTATCTTCTCAATTTGGAAGTACATTTCCTGGTACCTTAAAATGAGATGTGTTCTTAGTTGTGTTGGAGGTACATTCCGTGGAATCTTAAAATGATTTGTTCTTGGTTATGTTCTGTTTCATATGTTTATGGATTGGAGATGAAAAGAAATTGGCCATATCTCTAGACTTGTCTGTTTAATTGTCATATTTATTCCTTTAACAACTTGTTGCGTACTTTTCAGCTTCATAGATGGATGTGATTAGTCTTCAAAACGTTGACAATAAGATATTGTATTTTAAATTTTTCCAGGAGTCTCAGAAACTGCAGCTTGCAAGGAGCTATTCCAGATTTGAGTCAGATACCTCGACTGGGCTATTTGTAAGTCTGCAAATTCTCATCAGAGTGACCAAGAATAAGCTCATATTATAATGAAACTTTCTAGTTAATAAGTTCCTTTACTTGATAGTTGATAGTTGATAGTTGATACTATCAACTTGATAGCCTGTCTCTGGAAGCCCGACACTTGTTATGCTCTCTAACCCTTGACTCTGTCATCTTAAATTCTGATATCATATTATTATGTATCAAACTTTTCACAAAGGTATCATTGCTGAACAACAGATATCATAGAAGTCTAGCATGTGATGTTTTTCCATACACTCTCTTTTCTTGCTGTGTCTTTATCCACATTCTGACTTATTCTGCTTGCACATGCATGAACTATGCACATGGAAGTGGAACCATATTATTTTCTTTATATTTGCTGTCTCAATCTTGTATTCTAATTTTGTCCAACCCAGACATAATCCAATATTGCAATTTCTCCAAAATTAGTTAAGTCAGTAATAAGTTAACCATTGGTGTGGCTCGTAGGCTCGCAAGGAATTGTCCGCTTTGGACGGTGGGCATACCCATATGGTTTTGTCATTTCGGAGCAAAACCTGTCACTTATAATGAAACTTTCAAGTTAATAAGTTCCTTTATTTGATAGTTGATACCAAGGTATGTAATTTCGAATAATACCGTTCGGTACGGGCGGCACGTACCGGTCCGTCAGCTTACCGGTACATGGACCGCTCGTTATCGAGCGAAACAAAAAAGAATATTTTATAACAGGTGACGTCGCGTTGTCGAGGCGATGCGACATCGCTTTTTTCGACGATGTCGCCTTATATATATATATATATATATATATAAACGAGGCGACGTTGCCCCGCGTGGGAGAAGGAAAAGGTGACGTCGCCGAGGCTTTGCGACGTCGCCTTTATAATATATATATATATATATATACCGAGCGGTATACCACTCGGTATATAGTTTCGTACCGTACCGAGCGAACGTCGAAACTCCGGTACAGTACGAAATTGCATACCTTGGTTGATACTATCAACTTGATAGCTTGTCACTGGAAGCCTGATGCTTGTTATGCTCTCTAACCCCTTGACTCTATCATCTTAAATTTTGTTATCATATTATTATGTATCAAACTTTTCACCAAGGTATCATTGCTGGACAACAGATATCATAGAAGTCTAGCATGTGATGTTTTTCCATATTCTCTTTTCTTGCTGTATCTTTATCCACATTCGGACTTATTCTGTTTGCACGTGCATGAACTATGCACATGGAAGTGGAACCATATTATTTTCTTTATATTTGCTCTCAATCTCGTATTCTAATTTTGTCTAGCCAAGTCTGAGGGTAAGAGTGACCTGGTAGACTTATGAGTCCTTTGTTCACCTACTCTTCAACCAATGTAGGATTAAATGTCCTTATCAGTTGGTATGCTATTTTTTTTTTTTTACTTTTTTCTAAGGAATTATTCATCGCATTCATATTTCAGGGATCTCAGTTGGAACCAGTTGAAGGGGCCATTACCATCTAAACTTTCGATTGATATAACTACCATGTATGTCATATTTCTCTACCCTGGCATGTAATTTTTTCCACTGTTCTTGTATATGCACTCCTGTTTTCATTTCTCATATTGGCATTATTTGCATGCTTTATGGGTATGAATTAAAATTTCCTATAACATTGATGAGTTCTTGTGGTCCCTTACTTTCTAAAATTTTGGCAGTGTTCTATCACATAACTACCTTAATGGAACTATACCTTTAACCTTTTCTGGACTGCCTAAACTCCAAAAATTGTAAGTAAAATTTATCTTGCATTTTATCTGAATTATTATTTTTTTTGTATTTCTCATTCTTTTGAAGAAATCTACAACCTTGTGTATGGTAAAACTCTGCCATGAACGTAACTCCATTACTTGGATGGTTCATGTGTATCATTATATTTATATACCATATTCTGTTACTTGCTGTCATCTCTTTTAATTTGCAGGTCCCTTGCAAACAATCTACTTACTGGCTCTGTTCCGTCCTCTATTTGGCAGAATATGACTTTTAACACAAATGACACTCTTCTCTTGTATGACCTTATGGAAAGAAAATATAGTTATTTTTTTCTTATTGTTTTTATGAATTACTATCTGACAAATTCTGTATGCTGTGTAGGGACTTCCAGAACAATTCTCTCACTGATATATCAGATGATTACAGTCCTCCTGCAAATGTCACAATCTTGTATGTTGATTTTTAAGCATTATTTGTGCTATTGGCTTAATATTTAAGATCTTCAGATTGTCATGATTTACATGTATGTAGATGTGCTTCATAATTCGTATCATGCTTCCTGCTAATTTTCTCTTCTTTGTCTCCATCTACATAAAGTTTTTTTGTTTTTCCTTTTTGAAGGGAAGTTTCTCTCCCTTTGTTTTATTTTACCTGTCCGCTGCAAATGTTATGATTATAAGGTTCCTATCTAGTGCCGTTCTAATTCAGATTTTATATGATGTATTGAGCTATGGCATGTGAATGTACTCAATATCATCCTAGATCTCTCCTAATCCAGATTTTTTATGATGTATTTACCAAGGATTAAAATTTTGTACCGTACTGGTATATCAAGATTTACTCGGTATGGTATGGTACAGGAGTACCGAGCGGTATGCCAGGACGTACCGAATGGTACATCTAAAAAAAAAAAAAATAATATATATATATATATATAATATAAAAATAATATTAAAAAAATCTAAAAAGGTGGCGTATGCTGTCTCGGCGACGTCACCTCCTCTTCTCGTCGCCTTAGACGAGGAGAAGAACACAGTCTTCTTCATCTCCTCATCTACGGTGTTCGGCGAAGAAGGCAACGAAGACGTCAAAGGCCGTAGACGCTTTCTGCCTTCGACGAAGAAGAAGCCACAAAATCGCAAACGAGGCAATGAAGGAGACCGCCTCTTCTGTTGCTCTAGCCATCGCCTGGCCGTTACCTCCTAGATTGGGATCATTGAGGGAGGGCGGTGCCGCATCGGGAAACGTCGTGGTTCTCCCGATTCTCCCTCTTCTTTAAATGCTCTTTCTTTCTTCTTCCTTCTTCCTTCTCCCTCGACGCTTCTTCTTCCCTCACCGTAGCCAGGCTGATACCGCTTGGTAATGGGTGGTCACGGTTGAAATTGACTGTTACCGACTTGTTTTGGGGCAATATCAAGTGTTCCGCTCAATGGCGGGTGGTCCGCTTGCCGGTTTGCTGGCGGACCGATACGTATTGTTCAGTACAAGCGGTATCATTCGAAATTTAGAACCTTGGTATTGACTATTGATTTATGTGCACATGGATATACTTCGTATTGTTCATGATTCAAAATCTCCCCCCAGGTGGATTTTATCAGGTGCCATTTACTGATTCACTAGCACATGGATCAAGAATTTTCACCTGGTCCGGTCCAGTCTGCAAGTTACCATATGGTTACCCACAAAATTTGGGTAATAAGCCCACTCTCATTTCAATGTTTTTGCTGTTGCTGTCTTAATAGTTTCTAATATCATATTTTTCTCTCACTTGCTTTCTCTTGATTAGTTGATTCCCTATTTGCGTTGTGTTGCTTGGTACCTCTCCTACTCCTCTTCTTACTACTACTACTACTACTCTGCTCCTCCGCCTCCGCCTCATCCTCGTCCTCCTTCTCCACTACCTCCTCCTCTTCCTTCTGCCACGCACCTTCTCCTCCTCTTGCCTCTTTTTGGTGATGGTATGTTCGCATACTGTTTTTTGGGATGCCGCTGTATCAAACCCATTCTGGTCTGGACGGTGACCATTATAGGTCCAGTATCAAGATCTGCGTGTCTCCTTTCTCTCCCTCTGCTCTAAGATGCTTTCTCTTATTCTTGTCTTGCTCATGAGCTTAGTTTTGTAATGATTGTTATACTGATATGATGGTTGGCAAAAGCTTGTATGTAAATTTTAGATGATAGCACCATGATACAAATATATTAGCATAAACTGTAGTATCACATAGTTGTGCTATCCTTGTTGAGCAGTCCCAACACCTTGTCTATTCTGTCATCACCAATAGTTGTGCAGGTTAGATGCTGTATTGAGTGTGCCAATTTACATCAACGTATATCAAGTATTATTCATTTGTACCAGTTCCATGAGTCGAGACAAGTGTGAAAGTATATTGTTAACTTCTAAGTTGTGTATTTGGAGATCTTTTGTGCCAAAAAGTTGAACACGCTAGGCAGATTGAGGTACTGATACCTGTTGGAGTTTAGGGCCTTCAGGCATTGAGAGTGAGGAATGCCTTATCAAAGCAACATATTCCTCCACATACACGAAAATGGAACAATAGCAAGGAAGAATTAGGCATGCCTTAACAAAGAGACATATCTTCCACATATGCATGAATGAAACAATAGCACACATCAGCAGAATATTAGTAGGAAGAAAAAGAAAAAAGAGCATTAACTGCAACAGCAAGAGAGTAGAAGGAAGAAGAAGTGGAGCATCTACACTTGTTTCGAAAGAACAATGGCAAGGGCAGCAGTAAGGGAAGCAGAGGTAGTGGTTTCTGGAAAGAAGTGAAGCATAGGGGTTTAGCAGCATAAAATAAAGTGCCAAATGATAACACAAAAAATAAAAGGAAGAAGCATCATAGCAAAAGAACAACAGAAAAATAAAGCTAAATAAAGAGGGATGATTGTAGCAGTTTGATTTCCATTTCTATCTAAACAAATTAAAATGTCCAATCTTAGTCTTTGTTATCTTCTTGAACAACAAATCTTCTCAATTAAAAAATAAAAAAGATCTTAGAAATTAAATAAATACAAGATCATTGATAAATAGAAAGATCGAGGAGTAATTTTTATTAGAACAAAGAAGCGGGCCATTTATCTCATAGGAATTGTAAAATGTCCAGTTTTAGTTTCCATTATCTTCTCGAGCAACATATTCTCACAATAAAAAATGCAAAATACAAAGGGTCAATTAAATTCAAGGTTATAAATAAGTATGAAGATCAAGAAGTATTTTTTATTAGATCTAAGTGTGCCTATTAGCTCATAGGGACTATGACAGGTGTGCCCAAGTATTCAAGTCAGGCCATTCATCATATTGAGCAAAACCGGCAAGCTGATTCACTATTGAGGCTCAGTATGTGCAATGTTTCTCGTTTATT
Organism: Musa acuminata AAA Group; assembly: GCF_036884655.1. Lineage (NCBI taxonomy): Eukaryota > Viridiplantae > Streptophyta > Magnoliopsida > Zingiberales > Musaceae > Musa > Musa acuminata. The sequence continues at coordinate 172,694 of NC_088352.1, forward strand.
GTTTCTTTTTTGTTTCAGTAGCACACTAGCCATGCCAGCCAACACAGCTGATGGTATTCATCATTTTGGCATCCACTTAATAGGTGGTGTGATAGCACATGAATTCTTGGGTTTGCCAATGCATATTTGTGAGACCTGTAAGCCTCTTTGCACCCAGGTGCACTTTTTGACAATGCACTTACATCCATTCTGTGGATACTTTGCATCTTTGCCTTCATTTGACTTTGCTATAAACTTAATATGAAAAAAAGAAAAGAAAAAAAAGGGAATCATATTCTTCTTATTATTTTTGTCTAGTCTTTCTTTGGCCTTTGTTTCACTCTCCTAGAACTTTTTGTGCTCATTTTTCAGAAAGTTCTGTGTACTAGATGTGATGATGTTCATTTCATGGCACAAGGGCATTCAAGCAGGCGCGAAGTGCATGGATTTGGTTATGCTAAATCTATGCTTAACTAGGAACAGAAATAGCAAAGAAAGCAAAGAAAGGGAAAGTAAAGCTACTTGGATTCTGTGGTATTTCAAGGTTTTAACTGCTCTCTATTGGTCATTCTTAAAAGAATCTGAAACATTAAATGAAAAAACAGATATTCCAGGCTTGCTTAACATGCACCTTTGTCATATTTTAGCAAGTCCGAAATGTAATGCTAAACTGAAAAATCAGCAGGGTAGTGGATTAAGTTGTGGGGTAGGCCATTAGCATTAAATGGCAGTAGTTGCACTGTTTTAGGCTTTCATTTACCACTGTTATATGTTACCCTATATATGGTTAATCTGAAAGGAAGGGTAGCTATGTGAAATGGTATGCCAATAAATGTTGCAGTACCATGAAGGGGGAGAGGAGGAGAAGTTGAAGAAGAAGAGTAGTAGTAGTAGTAGTAGGAGGGAAGGACAAGGAGGAAGAGGAAGTGGAGTAATAGGGAGAGGAGCACTACGGTTGGCAGGGAGCGGGTGGGGTCAGGAGGCAGGTGGGCATCATGAGGGGTCACAAGGGAGGCAGGTGAGAGGCTGAACCGAACTGGAGCACCTGAAAAGGGCTGGTCTATGTGGCAGTTTGCTGTTCAAACAATATACACTGCCCAGTATGGACAGGTCCAGGTGGTATTTAGAATTTAGAACCATGCTTTCAAGAATAATCTTGTGTTTCCCTGTAGGTTGAAGGTTTCCCTTTAAACAAACCTATTCTTGGTCCACTTTAGCTCAGCTAAACTAAAAGCAATAGGGTTGTGGATTAAGTTGTGGAGGAGGTGGCATTTGCACTGTTATAGGAGTTGATTTACTCCTCTGTATTGCTACTCTTTATGGTTAATTAGAAAAGGGGAGCCATACAAAGAATTCCTTCCAAGCACAATCTGTTGTGTCTCCCTGGAGGTTAAAGGTTTCTCTCAAAACAAACCTAAACTCAATCCACTTTGTTAATTCCCCTTACCTCCACCTGCTCCTCTTTGATCCTCTGTCATGGCCCTCTCTAAATGTGCTACAAATAAGGAGCTATTAGTATTGCCAAATTGTGCAGAGCATACTTAATCAGCCCAGATCATACACATTACGGTCTGAGCTCTGATTTTTGACTAGTGAGATGCTGTTACAGCAGTTTGAAAGCTAGTAAATCTTTGAAATATTACAACTATAGTCGTTTCTCCCTTAAATGAATATTACCAAATTTTGTTCTTGGATCTCATCTGTAACCTACATAATGAGTTAAATCCATAGTGGCATGATTCTTGCATAAACTTTATCGCATTTGCTCTAGAATCTGCACAATTTAGAAGCTTTATAGGAATATTCATATTTATCAAGATTTATATATTGATTGGATAAATATGTATCAACTGGTATTCACCGGTCTGACCCAATATTAGTGTCAAAATATTCATCTCAATATTGGTTTGATATTTAATTTTATTCAATGGTATTGAGTAGTACAGGTTGGTGTGCTGCCTGGTAATATCAATACCATAATGATTTGATAGGACACCAAATTGGATCAGAATGATCTTTAAATCCTTAATATACAATATAAACATTTATAAACTCCTAATATTTGGATTTATTATTCAATTTATCCAGAAGTGTATTCTTTAAATTAATATACATGGCTCCATTTACAGTATTAAGTTCAAAAACCTTTCTATTTTACATAAAAAAGTTTGTTGAATGCAAAAAAAAAAAAAAAAACAAAAGGATGAACCGAGACAAAGATTGCGTACTCTTTTAGGATTCATTTCTGCAAACATAATACAACAAATATGTACCTGATGAAATCTAGATTTTAAAAATTAGTGACACACAGACACGGGAAGATTTTGGCAAATAATGGCTCTGCACAATATTGATGACATTTTTTATCAAATATCATCCTAGACATAATGTAAATTACTCCCAGTGGCATGGCAAGCGTTGCCATTAAACTTCCTTTTTCACTCAAAGACAAAGTGATTTCTTGGCTGAAAGATGCACATTATACACTTACATATGCACATATAATTAAGTACTTACTCAAATCCAAATCTTATTACTTACTCAAATCCAAACACATACCTGAATCCATGTTTGCAACCACTCTTGGCTATTTAGGTTGAATCAGTCATTTTTATGAGCTTCATATCTTCATTTCTAACATCTTTAGTGGTTTCAAATTTATGAGTGCTTGGTTCTGGTTCTAATGTTCCCTGTAGGTAAGATCCTAAGAAAATTTCAATTTGAAATTTCCTACTTAGAATGCCATGATGCCAATGGTTTCTGATTGCTTACATCTTGTCTTCGACTTGGGGTAAGATAAAGTGGGATGTTAATCATGTCATCATGATTGTGCAAGTCTTTGAAACTCATATGTTCCTAGGTCAAGTCTCATGTAATAGCTGTCTTTAATTTAGCCTCTTGTCCAAAAGGCTGACTGTAGTTGCCTGCAAGCCAGCAAGTACCTGAAGCATATGATCCAAGTTTTTTTCAAGCAATATGGGGACATTATATGGCAAAATTCTGATTGAGAAGTGTTTTGGAAGATTTGACCAAAAATTTCTGATTGGTTGTCAACCCTCTTGATCGACAAGCAAGATTTATAATGTCAATTGGGTCAAACTCGTTATGGCTTGCACCAATTTGGAGTCGTTGATGCTGCAATTTCAAGCTTAGTGGTAGATCTGTGAGTCCCATATTATGCTGTTTTGCTGTGAGGCATTATAGTCGACAAGGTTGGTAATGGAAACCCCTTTCTATGCCAATCTTACCTTGACACTGCAGTTAATTGTTAACCTTCATATACAACGGCAACTGTAGTCTATTTTACCTCAATAATAATTTAATGAACTAAAAAAATTGAAATATTAACTTTACACAATAAAACCGTCATAATTTTGTGAAATATATCCCCGGGGTGGACTATTCTTTTTCTTTGTCCATAAGATAATAACTTTAAGGATGCTGGAAAAAAGGAAATGTCAAGTTTTTGAATTCCTATAATCTTATTCTTTTGCTTACATGACATGAAATGTAGCCAAGACTTTTAATAAAATGATTTTTCTATATTTATGATTTATAAAGCATTTCATGTGGATATATTCACCTTTGATACTTTTTAACTTCTCTTTTGATGTTTTATAATCGTATATGACTCTTACTCCTAAGATAAAGAAGGTTACCATAACTATTGTTTCAAAGCTTTTTGGTTGAAGTAGCTTTTATTATGTAAATAGACTTTGACATCCATCTTTGCAGTTTCTGACTCAAATCATTTTGCCTAAAGAGCACATTTTGTTTGTTCACAATCATGTGCAGGCTATATGGAAATCCTGTCTGTGACAGTGAAAACCAACTCGATATAGTCCATTTTTGTCAGTTGAAGACTATAAGCGAAGCATCTAGAAATTCAACAAAGTCTAAAATCATGTGTAGGCGATGCCCAGTGGATAAAGATTATGAGCACAATCCATTATCTCCTATGCAATGTTTGTGCGCTGTACCACTTGGAGTTGGATTTCGGTTGAAAAGCCCAGGAATATCAGACTTTCGTTCATATATTAATGATTTTGAGATCAACCTGACTTCACTCCTCCACCTGTTTGTCTATCAATTGTATATTGACTCCTTTATATGGGAAAGTGGACCGAGGCTGAACATGCAGTTAAAGTTATTTCCTAGTAATGTCAGTGTTTTCAATGTAAGTGAAATCTTGAGACTCAGAGGCATCCTAGCTGGATGGGAGATTACACTTTCAGATGTTTTTGGACCATATGAGCTCCTTAACTTCACATTGGGATCTTATGCAAGTGGTGAGTCCTCTTAAACCATCTTAATGTATTGCTGTACTTAACATTAGCAACTTTTAAAACATTGTTTGGCAGCCTAGATAGCCAAAAAAATTGGAAAAATGAAGAGATTCTATGTGAATGCACATCTCTTGTGAATATGGGACTCTAGCAACTCAACTATTGTAAAAACTAATGCGGAACAACAACTCATAAGAGATGTCTTCAAACATAGTTGTATCCAAGGTTTGCCTTCTCGTACGGACTAGGCATATTAGTCCCTGGTCGAATTTATACGTATCGGTGTACCAACACATGATACGTATCGGTCAATACTAGTGTACCAATACATGATACAATGCACCTAAGACTAGAAAAGGAAGTGGAAGAAGAAGAGGAAGGAACATATGATTGTGTACGAAGAGGAGGAAGAGGAAGGAGGAAGAGGAAGGAAGAAGAGGAGAAAAGGAGGTGTACCTGAAATCGATGGCGGGCGACAGACGGCGGGTACAAGCACGAGGAAAAATGCTTGCAAGTGTGAGCCTTAAACCCGTGGAATATTTTTTTTCTTTTTTTTACTGGTCGGACTGGACAGCCTGAAATGGGGGCAACCTCTGAACCAGTTCAGACCACCCGTTTCGTACCGAGCTGGGCGAAACTTCAGTCCACAGTTGTATATGTTTATATATGGGATAAAATGCTCAGGAGAGAAACTTTTTTGTCACAGTTGGTGCTGGTTGCATATGAAACAAGAAAAAAAATCATATATTCTCCACTCCAAGAAAGACTTGTTATTAGGTTTATTAACTAAAGTGAGTGATCTGATGATCTATACCTGTCCAATGCCACCATCAGAGTCATTCCTCTTACAGCCATTACCGAAAGTATCACTTATCCTGTGACTTGTGAACTAATGTGATCCACTTTTTGTGCTTTTGCCTTCCCTTCAGTTTGCTTCCACTACTGCAAAGGACTGTGTTTCTCAATAAATCTATCTCAGCAACCAAAATAATTGCAGATGTTATCGGCAGTGGCATTTGGAACAATTTCACTGTAACTCTTATTGCCTCTAGCAACTACTACCTCCTTTATGAGTATGGTTACTGCATTTTTAACAATGAAATTGTGCTCTCTATTGCAAGTTCCAATCTCTAAAGCTTTTCCTTTCGTTCTTTTGGTCACCCTATTTAGTCCAACAAAAGACAGTGACTTAAATTATCCCCTTTATTTACACAGTTGAGAATCCTTTTCTGATATATACTCAACTGCAACTACGGTAATGAAATAGCATAAATTTATGAAGGTTTTTAAATTAATAAAACCTAAAGAAGAGTTTGTGGTTATCAGTCATAAATTTGGTTCAAAAAATTTCTCTCAAAAAACCATGAGGATATAATCATAATGTTTTAAGAACTTGATTCATTCTGTGCACCAAGAAATTTTGGATATCAGACCTATGCCAGTCGATGGCTAGATCGATATGTATCCAGTTCATGTTGACGTATTGGTGCATGGTGTGCCAGCATGTACTGTGGCACCATTCTAGTGGGGGAGAAGGGGATCGGGGTGGAGGAGGCAGGGGGAGGGAAGAAGGAAGAGGAAGGAGAAATAAGAAAGAATGAGAAATAAAGAAAAAGGAATTCTAGGAACCTTGATTCACATAATTATTAGGTCATTAATGATTTTATTCTTAAAACTGTTGCAGATATTCCAGATGCTTCAGAGTCAGGGTTAAGCAAAAATGCTATGGTAGGCATCTTGGTGGGTGCTGTTGCTGGTGCCATTGCTGTATCTGTAGCTGTTACAGTACTTATCATGAGAAGATATCGTGGTTATCGAGCCATTTCAAGAAAACGATCATGTAAGTGTAATTAACTCTGAAAAGAGCCCCTGGTGATCATTATTAAGTTACCAAGGTTTCTGCAGCTTTTGGTGTGGGAGATTGTTATCTATTTTAACTGTTGTTATAAAAAAAAATTCCCAAATAAATGGTGCCTAAAACACTCCTTTTGCCTATTCATTACTCCCTTGGTTTGGTTTGAACTATTTGCCTATGCTGAATGTCTTCCTTTTTTGTGAATTGGACTTGTTTCACTGTATTGCTTCATAGTTGTCAATTTAGTCTTTGTTATATTCCATTTTATTCTAGGAATATACTTCAGAGTTCAGGGCATACTTGCTCCATGAAGATGCTTGCACAGAATTTAGGATGCCATTTTTGTGAAAATTACTATATGCACATTCCTTTGATGAAAGCCCATTTAGTGAATCCCTTCTCATCATATCTTTTGTTGATCACCATAATCTGATGTGGATATTTGTTTGCTCTGTAATCTTTGTTTTTGAATGGTTCTGTACTTATGAATGGTATATGATAAATTCTTCTGACATTTTATAGTACTCGGCTTCCTTGTCATTGGTTGATCTAGTTTAGAAGGAAAGTTAATCTCCAACATAGGTTCCATATGTGCTTTTTCGACATCTTAGAAATCTTGTACATAAGCCTTCTTGCTACACACTCTTACACTATGTCATGTAGAGCCCCAGTTCCAAACATTTATTTTTACTTTATGCCTCTAATTATAATAAAGTGTATACTCCAGAATATAACTTAGCTTTTAGTTAATTTAGTAATTTTCTTTTTTAATATGCATATGACATGTGATACTTGCAAACTTCATGTCTTCAAAACTTAGATTCTGAAAATTCTGATACTTGTTGGAGAAACTACACTATAATTTCTTTTCTATACATAAGATTTAAGGTTATTTAGGGAGGACGTTTTGATCCTTCCAAGTCGCTGATCTTAGCCTTATGAACCATCTGAGAAAAGGAAGGCTGGTGAAACTCCACTATTATCTAAGGAAATGCCAAACAAGAAAAAAGAATGAAGGCTAGGAATGACAACAAGCATAATATAATAAATGAAAATCTTAAGAATGGAGAAAAAGGAAAATTCAAGGTGTTAAGCAACAGTGTGATTATCCATGTCACCTTATCAAATTAAACATCTAGTCTTTATGATGTAAGAGACTGTAGTGACTCGTATGGGCCAATTGTTAACCACCCTTTCCTGATCAATGAGATGATTTTTTTGGCTCTACTAGCCTACTAGCAAAATCACTTGCACGGTCTTTTATCTTATCGAGTGTTGTCTTTTTTGTTGAAACTAAAAGGTTCTGTCAAGAACTAATATCAAAGCATACTAGCACTAGTCTGCTGGGTTACCTGTATGAAGTCTTGTGCGGTGCCCAGAATGTGCTAACATGCTCTTGCCAAGTTGATTTGTTTGTGCTAAGGATCACAATCTTGGTTCAGTACCACTAATAGACCAAGTGTGAGTACCATTTGGTACTGTTGGTACCTGCCAAAACCCGTACAACTCACAGAGAGAGAGAGAGAGAGAGAGAGAGAGAGAGAGCTATACACCATCATAAGAGGTGGAGGGATGCAAGGTTGGCGGCTGAGAAGGCGACACAGATGAGTCTTAAAGGAGATTTAGGTCGGTTTTATATACAAAAAAAAAAGTATGGTTTAATACTGGTACTGGTTGATAGGTTTATTAGCATAATACAGGTACATAACAAATACCTTAACATTCAGTAAATCCAGTACTGCTTATCGAATGGTAAGCCATGTCTTGAATTGGAACAGGTGAAAATGCTCGGTTCATTCCGTAACTTTTTAAGCCCTTTAGCATTTGGCTAAAAAGGTGGACCTTAATGAAACCTCATTTGTTATGCCACAAATAAATTATAGCAATTAGCAATGAATAATGATGACTGAAAAAGCAAAAGAACTTGACTTTCCTGAGAATTTATGAATTGCATGTGATGCCCCATGAAGTGTAATAAAGATTCAAGAATTACTATGGCTTGTAAAGTTACATAAATCTCTGACAGACAAGGTCTTTGTTTCTCATTACCTCTTAGTATTCACTTATAGGATAACTAAAGAACTCTTTGGATATGACATCTATATGGGCATGCTTGCAACTTATTAAATTAATCATAGCCTCATTCATTGCAATGGTTGTCCTTGTCTACAATCTTTTTATTAAATTGTGACAATTATTCATGTTTGACACAATCTACCATCACTGTTGGCTAAAAGATCCTGTTAGTTCTTCATCAGTAAGTTTATACGAGGGTACTGTACCAGTCCCTAGCCGGAAGTGCATATTCTTACCAATAGGTATCGGAGTACATCGATATGTATTGAAGAGGAAGAAGAAGGAGACGAGGCATTGGAGGAAGAGGACATGGTAGAGGAAGAGGAAGGAACGATGAGGAGGGAGAAGAACGAGGAGGAAGAGGAAGGAGAGAGTTAGTTGTGGAGGAAGAGGAGGAGAAGAAGAGGAAGAGGTAGCACTTGGAGGGCAGCAAGGAGGTAGGCAACGGATGGCTCATGAACAGAGAAGAGAGCCCTAGTTGGAGCAGTCTTAAATTTTTTTAATTAGGTCAGACCAGAACTTCCCAAACTGGAGCGGTCCGCTTCTCGGTTTGGGCTACCTGTTGGTCCGAACTGAACTCGGCCAAATTGAACTTTTTTGTGCTTGTTTGAGGATTGTGAACAATCATTTCAAGGTCAACGTGGGTTCCTAGTAGGAACATTATTGTAACTCATTTGTGAAAGTTCACTGAAATGATCCTTCCTGAGCTCTTTTTCTTTTCCCATCTGTTTTTGCAGCAATGAGAACTTCAATTAAAATCAATGATGTAAAATGCTTTACGTTTGAAGACATGGCTCGAGCCACAAGCAATTTCAGCAACTCCACGCAAGTAGGCCAAGGAGGGTATGGAAAAGTATATAGAGGAACTTTAGTCGATGGAACACCTGTAGCCATAAAAAGAGCACAAGAAGGATCTGTACAAGGTTCAAAGGAGTTCTCAACAGAGATAGAGTTATTGTCAAGGTTGCATCACCGTAATTTAGTTTCTTTAGTTGGATACTGCGATGAACAAGATGAACAGGTTTGTCCTGATTTCCAGACTAATTATGCATCCTAGAAGATTTATTTAGGCCTTCAAGTCAACCCAGTTATCTACTGTGTCTTGTTAAAGTTTGACTTGACATTAATAGTTGCATGCAAGATATTAACAAAGGTCTGCACCGTCTGACGTTTGCATAATTGGGTTGATAATGCATTCTTAGTCAGGATTATAAGTATTTTCTTGGTATTCCCTATATTTAAAAATTGGCACAAATTTATGCTTAAAAAGATAGGCAACTCATGTCTTAATTTGTACTAGTTTGGTAGCCTTTCTTTAACATGCAGGTGGCTCAATTACGGTTCTCCCACTGAACATCCTATCATTTTTCACTGAAGAACCAATTCCGCTTTGCTGGACAAAGACATAGCACATGTTGGATTGAACAGTGTAATGATTTAAATACATTCTTCTAGGAGAAAATTATATTGACATTTTTCACTAGTGATGATAATTCTTGGTAGGATTCTAGCTGCTGGCATTTTTTCATAACCAATCTACCTTGTCCCTTGCAAGAAATTAAATACTGATTGAACTCGTACATACTGATCGGTATGTACCTGCTTGATCAAGGACTGGTATCAGACAATTTAGGTTGGTGTTGGTTGGTTTTTGAGTTTTTTTTATTATTTTTCAGTGATGCCAATTGGTACAAGTAGGTATAAAATCCAGCATACCACTACTGTACTAGTCTGATCGATATTTGAAACCAGTATCAAACCAAGATAATTCAAATTTTATGGAATGTCCTCATTCTTGTACTACTGAAGTTTGACTTCTACAGTTATTCAAAACATGTAATATAACCATGGTTTTATTTAAATTAATTGGTGTTCATTCCACTGCCATTGTATTGTAGTTGGTGGCCAATCAACTGATGTTCCATATTAAGTATCCTTCTCATTGTAGCATTTCTTTCTTTCTTGTAGATGCTGGTCTATGAGTTCATGCCTAATGGCACTCTGCGTGATCACCTTTCTGGTATGCATTAACTATAATTTCTGTAATATTGCATCAAAATTTAATTACATAAGAACATCTCACACTGAACAAATTAAAAAATAGAAAAGTACTCGTCTGGATTTTGGAGGTTCTGCTTTAATTTACTTTTTGTTTCACTAAGTTGGGACTGTTGACAACTGGATTCTTAATGAGACCCTCATTTATTTAATATTATCACTAACTTTAGGTTTTGCTTTCACTAATTCTAGCATAATATGTGGTTCACATTGCGACAATACTGTTCACCAAGGATTACTTTGCCAATTAGCATGTGTCAGCATGGATCATGACATGTTATGTTAATTTACAAGTTGGCACATGCTATTTTAACTAATACCCAAGGTGCCAGCATTTGATTTTAGTCGGAGCAGTCCAGGTCAAAAGAGTTTATTTCCATGAGACATAATCTTACACATCTTGATAGAATAGTCTAAAGCTACTAACAAGAATGACAACTGAAACTTGAATCCAACAAGCCAAAGGGAGACCATGAAAGTCTTATTCCATCAAGCACTCTAGAGCAGGGAACATGATAAAAAAGAATGTCATCTATGTAATAGTGAAGAATTTTACATGCCTATGTCAAAATCACAGCAGTGTTTATGAAGCTATATTTCTGTATAGACTTCTAGCTCTCTAGCACCACCAAGAATTAATTAGGTCTTATATAAGGAAAATCCACAATTATCTCATCAAAAGATGCACTATGTACTGTGATAACCCTATTATTGTGCAAGAAGTTATATTTCCTATATCTTGTAAGATGTCCATCTCACTCTGGAAGGAAGCTTGATATTGGAAGAGAGGTAAACGCATGTCTTAATATTATAGTCATTTCTCTTGCATTGAATGCTCATGTGTCACTTCATGCCAAGATCGCTGTTACAAATTCTTGAACCCTCGACAACAATCAAGTACAAGAAAGGGGTTGTCCACCAAATTTACCTGAAAAGGGATTGAGTTTTGCTCAAGAACTTTTTTGCTCCTTTTTGTGGCCTTTCTGATGGTACTTTTAACCTATGTAAATCCTTCACTGTTTACCACCCCTGACTTTGGAAAGAGAGGGAAGGGTAGGGGTAAGAAGGCAAGGGTGTGATTGAACATCTAATACCTTTTTTTTCTCGATCTGTGATTTTCTTAGATAACCCTCGCCAGGGTATTTATCTTCTTGTCAAGATGTACAAATTCTCATTTATTACCATGGTTAGTTTTGTCAAATAATTGATAATATTTTTCCCTCCTATCAGGGACTTCCTTTTTTTAAGAAAGAAGGTATCCTTCAAGAGAGAAATTGAGAGAGGACTAGTGGCAGTAGAATAGAAATAGAGATTAACAAGGAAAAATACAATAATATTGATAAGTATAGTTCTCAGCTGTCTCTAGTATCTACGAACCTTTATTTGGACTTTCACCCTTCCATATACTGTTCCTAAACAAGGTAAGGCTCATGGGGATTTAGAATCATATAAGTTGATGAAAAGTGAATTCCATATTCACAAATGTCCTCCTAGTTTATCTTATGCTATACCCATATATGAAAATACTTTGCCATCTATATTCAACAGGAATTAAATTATTTTCAAAACTCATCAAAGAAGCCAATGCTGCCCCTAAGTTCTTCTGGCTTGCATTAAAAAATAGAATGCATAGTAAGGATGATATCTAGGATAAGATGGGATTTTACTTCCTTTGGCATCTGGCTATGGTATTGAACCTATGGATTACCTAGTATGTCCCATGCCAAGTATTTTTCTTTAGGCCTATTACAATCCAATCCAATGGGATAACTGACCTATTAACTTAATAGGCCTAGAACCGTATGACCAAAAGTACCTAAATTCAAGTTAATAGTAGTAGATACATTTAACCTATAAATGGGCTCAAGTATCTTCCAAATTGGTGTATGATAATCTTCCTTGCTTAAAAACTTTACGTTCAAAGACCAAACATAACCTTAAATCAGATCATAGTATGATGCACATGAGATCCAGCTGAGTGATGCTTCTATGCCATATACATCTCTAGTCATACTAGTCTTATTCATGGGTAGGTCTTTCCTATTAGGCCCTTAAACCTAGGTCTACTATGAAAGCATTGGGTTCGACCCGGTGAGGTCTTTACTAGTCTTATTAGTGCTGCAACCCAGTTGAGCTACGTTCATATCAAAGTTGAGTCAGTATAGTAGAGATCCAATCTGTTTCAGACTTCAGACAATGCTTCTAATTTGTGTAATATATAGAGCCAAAAAGAGGCTAAAATTAGTTCAGAATATGAACATCCACTAAATCTGATGGAGTGAGACAAACTTAAAAGGGATCTCACCAAATTCATTAACAATCTGAACACACTGTCTCTATGAATTTAGATGTGCATCTGATTAGTCCAGATTTGATAATTTAGTATATAAGACCAGATTTTGAAAGGGTACATCAAAGCTACGTTTTTAATTTCGAATGATATCTCCCATACCGGGCGGCATGTACCAGTCCGCTGGTAGACCAGTACGCAGACCACTTGCTACCGGGTGGTACCGTTGATTGGGGCTGTTTTCGCCCCGTTACCATGCGAAATCGGTCAATTTCGACAGTCGCTGCCCTTTATCAGGTGGTATTAGCCGAGGGAAAAGAAAAGGGAGAACTTGGAGATCCGACGTCGCTCTCCCTCGACGATTCCGATCCGTCGCCACCCTCCCTCGTCGGATGCCGCAGATGAGATGTTACCTCCTCCTTGTCTGAGGCGACGAGGCCTCGGCGTCGTCGGTGACTTCTCCTCATCCGCGGGGGGAGAAGAAGCCTCGGTGACATCGTCGAGGCTTCGCGGGGAAAAGAAACGAGGCAACATTATTATTATTATTATTATTATTATTATTATTATTATATATCGAGCGGTATGCTAGAGCATACCTCTCGGTATACTAGTATCGTAACGTATTGAGCTGAGCTCAATACTCTAGTACGGTACAAAATTACGAATCTTGCTCTAAAGCTTTTCTAATTAGATCCAAGCGTGTGAAAATATGAAAAATATAGAACTTTTATGGTTACCAAGTGACAAGGTATCTGATCTAGACTAAATCTGGTGATCTTTACAGATCCACGTGTCCAATTCTTCCGACCAAGAAATTATAGAAGTTCTGAATGTATTTGATCTGAGGAACACACAAACTCTAAAAAATTTAGTTGTGCTGATTAGATAAACATCCAATAATTTGATACATAGGATCATTTGTACAAACTAGTCCTTGTAGGACTTGAGCACACAAAAGCATGATACTAAAAACATGTTTGTGGTGGCTTATTATGGAGCCAAGGCTCACCCTCAATCTCATTTATTCAAATGAAGTATGTGATTGATTCTTTCTAAATTCTATCATACTGCTACACAAGATACGCCAATATTGACATCATATCCATTGCAAATAGGGTAATTGGACCCATTGTCAATGTATTTTAGTATGCAATTATTTTTTTGTTATTTCTGTTTTACATGTGTATAAATGTAACCCATTGTCAATGCATTTTGTGTGAAGGATTGTCTGTTTGTCTAGATGTAACCCATTGTCAATGTATTTTGTGTGAAGGATTACAGTAAGGATACCTATTTTAGTATCCTTACTGTAAGTAGCAGATGCAACTAGAATACTTGCGCTTAGGAAACATGTCCACATTCACTTGATTTTAAATGTTTTATCAGTGTTCCCCTGATGTATAATTAGGGTTTTTTCATGTAAGCTATTGTTTAACATGTTTGCAACTGATGTATTTTGTGAATGGTCGCAACTTGTTTAACATGACCTGTTGGTGGATCTCGAATGAGATAAAATGTGACTTTGCCTTAATATTTGCATTCTTGCAACTATATAGTGTTCTTTCGATTATTTTGTTAGGGTTTTCTGAGACCACTGATGTATTTTGTACTTTTTTTTTTTCTTCTTTCTTTCTTTATTTCTTGCTTTATCTGTATTATTTGTTTAGGATCACCCAAATGAAATTACAAGTTGTCTCTAACTTTTCCCAATGAAACATGAAGATCGAGTTGGGTTAACTAGAGGTACCTCATACTTGACACTATACCTAGTACAAATTTTAATGAAGCCATGTGACATCAACTTAAGCTTGACCATTTACCAAAGGTTGAGGGTTTGAAACCTCATCCAATAATTTTTTTTGAAGATACTGGCTAACATAGCTAATAAAGAGTTTGACAAACCATCGCAAGGTTCTGGTTTCAAATCTCGCCTTCGCTAGTTATCATTTCCCAAAAAAAAGAATAACTTAAACTTGATCAAAATTTTAAAATCTAAACCCAAGCCCACCTGAGCTTGGGTTGCACTGCAATTGAATGGCCTAGGTTATTCTCACAACCAAACCCAATAGAAGAATCGATGCATTGTGAGTTTAAACATTGTGGTCTAAATTCTGAAGCGTAAGTTAATGATAGCACATCCATCTAGCCCTACAGACCATCACAACATCTATCCAGTTCCGATATGGGAGTAATCAATGACATCATCGTTACACTTCACAAAAAGGGTAAACTTCTTCAACTAGGCGATTCTTAAGATATTTGAGGGTTCCTGAAGCCTGTAATCAAATAAGGAGTAAAACGAGGAGGCTTTACTGTTTCGATGGTTCGACCAAGTATTGGTTATGGACTGTACAACTTGCTATCTCTCACCTTCTTGGTACACCTATTTATTACTTTTTTCAGTGTAACTGACAGTACAGTTCAGCGCCTTGCTTGTCATCTCAGTATACTTTGGTTTGATAGGTTGTCAAAACTGTTATCGAATGGTATTTAGAACCTTTGTCGAAGCATCCCCTAGTCTCATCATACAAGATTCATTACCGTTTAAACTTAAATAAAAAAGAAGTTTTCTAATTACTTTCTCAACCTGCTCAAGACACTAATTGATAAAAGGTTAATGTATAATATGTCAATCAATGCAAAGCCCCATATTATATCTGTCCTAAATTAAATCAAGGCCTATGGACCTTGAAGCTTAACATATAAGGCACATAAATAACCATTTAATGTTGATCTGAGAACTATGATCTCTATTAGAGATGCTCATTAGATGACATCTAATACTGAAGAGGCCTAGTAGTTGAGTATGTCAAAGAAGACCAAGTTGCATGACCATGAATGGATAAATTTACGGAGGGAGAGGTATATATAAATTCTTTCAGATTGAACAGTATAAGTTCACCACATATTGCCGAAGACAGTTGTAAGCTAAGAACCTTGGTATGCTATTGAAGTCAACTAGAGTACCCCAGTCAAACAGGTCAAGGAATAATGAGGTTTTTATGTTCTTGATTTTTTTAGTTCAGCTATCACCATACCATGTCTTGATTGAGATCTAAGGTTCTTTCACATTATATCTTCATGTCAAGTGCCAAGGATATATAAGGCCCACTTGATGCACATTGCTGCTATGCATGCTCTATAATGCATGATCATGGAGCTTCACATTTCTCTGTTCTATATGTTTATACAATAACATATTGGTATTTAGTAATATATGATGGTGCCTTTCTTGCCATGCTTTTAGAAATATTTATGCTAGGCAAGGTTTTTAATCTTGTGTCGTACTGGTGTACCGAGCTTTGCTTGGTATGGTACGGTACAAGGTATCGAGCGGTATACCTAAAAAAATATATAAAATTCAATTTTAGCCTTGTCGTCATCGCCTTGTCCTTCTCCTCGTCGTCTCGGCTGCGGACTTCGATGTCAAGGAGGTGGGGAGAAGAAAGACGACATCGGAATGTTCTCCGTGCAGTGGTAGTGGATGAAGGAGACCGTTCGGAGATGAACAAGGCCAGGTCTTCGTCGCCTCTTCCGTTGCTCTCGTCGCCGCCTCCCCCAATCCCTGCGCCTCTAACTCCTCCTCAAAAGAGGTACGACTCTCCTCGCCGTTACCTCCTGGATCGGGATCGTCGAGGAAGGGCGGCGACGGATCGGGATCGAAAAGGGGATGGAAGACAAGTTTGTACCAAGGTTCGATGAGCTCAAGTTCATCGAGACACCGGTGACAATGCATTGGTGACTTTGTGGTCCTCTTTTTTGATGCTTCTCCCTCTTCTTCAAACGTCCTCTTCTTCCTCACCTCACCTCGCCATCGCCAAATACCTAATACCTCCCGATAGTGGGTTGTACGCATGCCGATCAGTTGGTGGACCGGTACGTATCGTCCGTACATGGCAGTACAGAACAGTATTAAAAACCCTGATTGTAGGATTGTTTTTCTATAACATTATTATGATGCATTTTGGTTACTTGTTTCCATTTCCTTTTCTAGTAATACTTTTAGTAAGGATAACAAATTGAATTTTTAATCCCCTTCTTTGACCTGTTTTTCTTGATCAATGAGTTTCAAGAATGACCCTCATTTGGAAAGATTGAACAAGAAAACTAAGTAGAGATAAGTGTGGTTCCTGTCCAAGGATATGAGCGCCGCATTATGCACATAATTCCCTTTCATCATCGAAATTACTAGCTAAGGAATTATTATGGGTTAAAGTTGTGGTGCCACATGTTGATTGACTACTATCTTTCATAGAGTAGGTGGTCAACCATGTGGTTAGCATAATCTTTTGAATTCAGAATTTAGATAAACAATATTAGCCTGGTGCCAGCATGCCTTACAATGTAATCAAATGTTAATGTTGTAAATTTGTAATGACAAAAGATATTCTAAAAGGTTATTTTCTTTCATTGCTTAAATATAATATGGTTAGACCTCCTTTTCTTCATTTAACAAATATATATTTTTAATAGATCTTAGTTTTGTAAGCTCTTATGTTATTTTTAATGATAGGATTGCACCGTCCACAATAATGATTTTTTTTGTATTTTTAATTAGTTGATGTCTAAACTGATACCATTATATGTTAAGCAGCTAAATGTACAGAACCTCTGAGTTTTTCTAAGCGGTTGCACATTGCACTGGGTTCTGCTAGGGGCATCTTGTATCTACATAGTGAAGCAAATCCTCCAATTTTTCATCGTGATATTAAAGCAAGCAATATATTATTAGACTTCAAATTTGTTGCTAAAGTAGCTGATTTTGGTCTCTCGCGACTGGCCCCTGGACATGACGCTGAAGGCATCACCCCTGGTCATATTTCAACTGTAGTAAAGGGCACTCCAGTAAGTCTGGATTTCTGCAAGTACAATAGTCTGTTCCTTTTTTGCTTTATTTGTTCAGATCATAACTGCAAATATTCATGGTTAATTTAGAACATTATATATATATATATATATATATATATATATATATATATATATATATATGTATATATATATATATGTATATATATATATATGTATATATATATATATATGTATATATATATGTGTGTATATGTATATATATATATATATGTATATATATATATATAAATTTGTGTGTGTGTGTGTATATATGTATATATAGTGAAGAAATTATGGGCATTAGAGAACATTTGAGTGAAGAAATATATTGCCCAAAGTATGGCCTAAACCCATAAGCTTTTGGACACATCTGCTTCCTTACTATAAAACATTTGATAACTATAGAGCAGGCTTGACATGGTATACTTATGTGATTGCATTATATATTATTCATTATCAAAACATATTTAATCTCTATATTTAAGATAGTAACTTGATGTATTCTTATTTTAAGTCATTTTAAGAAAGGTATTTGACAAATGAAATTTACATGGTAGCAATTAATGGGAAGAAAAAGCATGTCTGTCCATTCTGATAAGAGTACATTGTTCGACATGCTGCAAATATGAAGAAGCCTGTCTAAGAAGTTGAACTATTCAGTAATATGATGATTTTTACCGTTAATTATATATGCTTCAAATTCAGAACACTGAACTTTTTAGGTCACTTAAAAAATATACTAGTTAGGTAGTTTTTTCTGTTGAAATAGTTCTTTCATTGAGAAAGTTTGTCATGGTATAATTGAAGTGATCATGAGTTTGTACTTGTTTTAAAAATCAAATACATGACTCGGGTTTGCTTTGTCCTGCAGTTTAGCAATACATAAAGCTTTTATGAAGGGTGAACTGCACACCATAAATTTATTAAAGTGTATAAAGTCTCAAGATTTTAGTAGTGGTTATATAATAATATAGTTACATCAGAATAGTAGCAATGTGATTGAATTTCTTTGAATGTCATCTATAATAACTGAATTACTTTGTTGATATCCATCTTTATCTTATTAAAAATACAATGCATCAGTGCTGAACTGCTGAATAATGAAAAAAGTTTGTAGATTCTAGTTAACAAGCTCATTGTAAGTTTTGAAACAAAGGCCTTACATGTTAGATTTCTCCCTGTGCCTATGATTTATGTGATGTCTGCTTTGTCCTTTGTTTCTTTCACTCTTCTCTCTTTCCAACTTATTCAGATCCCTTCACGTTTCAGGGATACCTTGATCCGGAGTATCTTCTAACTCACAAGTTGACAGATAGAAGTGATGTCTATAGTCTTGGGGTTGTATTTTTGGAACTCTTGACTGGGATGCGTCCAATTTCTCATGGCAAAAACATAGTTAGAGAGGTACATGACTGCTTCCATAATGTTCTTAAAAAACTTTCTTTCTAGAAGAGAGTTCGGCTTAAAATAGTTATGCTATTTCTCTCAGATTTTGACACATTCATTCCATCTGGGAAATCTAACTATGAAATAGTGTTACATTTGTCGTTCATATATTGTTTGGAGGAACTTGTAGACCATATTTTGATGACAAGCTTTCATATAATTATAGTATGCACTCATGCTAAACATATCTCTCTTTGACATTAAATATAACAATATCATCCAGCAAACAAAGATTTTTTACTACACATTTCTCATAATTTTATTATGTCATGGAATGGTCATGCAAATAACACATTGTTTTATGTTTTGAACTTGTCAAAGACATTCAAGAAATTCTGAAGTGTTTTTATTTACAAAATATAAATGCTTTAAAGTCGTGCAGTAGATATTAATCCTAGTATCTTACACTGATGTAATGGCTAAGAAAATGGTAAATTTTGAGAATATCTCACATTCATTAATGCCATGTATGAAACTAATTTCTACCAAGATGTCTTCTATATATGGGTGAACATGTGATTTCGCCTATTAAATCCAGTAGAGTTTGTTATCAGAATCTTGCTATCACGGACTTAGCTGGAATTGCCTAAGCCATGAGGCACCCTCGGGCAAAGTCACAGACTTAGCTTTAGTTGCCTAAGTCGTGAAGCACCATTACGTCAACTTCTTGGACTTAGTTGAGATTGCTTAAGTCGTGATGTGCCTTTGCGATATGCGTCCATAAAGGGTCAGCCAATTTGCAACCTCACTCCGGTCCTGAAGGACTTGTAAAAGAGAAAGTTGATTAGATCGAAAACGAACGGCGGACAAGTCCCGATATCTCACTAAAAGGGAAGCTTTACAAGCAATTCAGCGAGCACCTTGCGTGTATGAGAGAAAAGAGGGGAAGGAGGAAAACAAGGACTTTAAAAGGTTGAACGAACGGTTGCAAGTCCACAAACAACTGCTCACCGGGTGCGAAGGCAAGTTTCCGTCAAGTTAACGTGTAAACTTGTGAAGATTGTTCAATGCCCGACACTATACCGATGCCCCATCCCCCATGGTGCCACCCGGGTGGTTCCAGGGTGTTGAGATGGCTGACGTTTCGTGTGCAGCAACAGTCTGTAGAAAACAGGTTTGTTTTGCCCGGCGTAGAGAGCAATCGCACTGTAGCACTGCAACATGTTCGAACTTACATTTTTACAAGTAAAAACACACAAAACTAAGGCAAAACATGCTGCTAAGCATTTGTATATATATACAAAAGCGATGAATGGTTCATTGAACAAAGTTGTTGCAGGTGCGCGACAACTGTTCATGACATTGCGATGCAGCAAATATCTGAAATAATTGAGATTCTACAAATGCACGGAGTCTGATTTCCTCCGTTTTTTTCCTGACAAATTTTAAGCCTATTACCTGCCAAGGTTTGGATTGTCAGTCCACATTGAATGCTGGCAGACCATTTGATAGGTATGGTACCATGGTGTCGGCATATCCTGTGTTGTACCACTCAGCCTCATTGGAAAATTAAAGAGAAACCATAGGAAATAAGATAAGTGGGCTGCTCCGATGCATTAACAGTGGATTATCTTGGTACAGGTTCATCTATGTACCTGTTCAATCTGGATTGATTTTGTGGGAAACCAGTATTTCAATTTGTAATCTGTATTTTCAAAATATTGCAGATTAGCAAACTAAACGTTGACATTGTAAAGCCTTCAACTATAATGACAATTTAATAAGAGGGAGAGACATTTTGCAACTATAATGCTTATTAAGTGATTCTTCCTTATTTATTAAGACCATCAATATGATCGCTTAGGTTTGACTGTGTTTATTAAGACCTTTAATATCATTGCTTAGAGTCAATTGTTTATATTTAATGCTTTAACATAGTTTATATTCTATGGAATTATATTGATAATTCATATTTTATCTTTTGAACAGTTAATATTTTCAATTAATGGAACTTGCAGCATATTTAAACAATCATAGTCTTTTCAGCTCTATCACAAAAATCTGAATACTTGTATTTCATTTCTATTATGTTTCAATTCTAGTTTTCAGTTCAAGTTTTCTGACCAAAACAGTGTCAGAAATTTGCTTAGTTGTTTAACTTCAAGTTTATTGAACTTCATTAGATAAAACACAAGGGATCAGTAATTAGAAAATAAAAATATTATCTATGTCTTTATGAAATACTTGATAATGTTTGGACCTTATAACTGCTATTATACAGTTTTCCACTAGTGCAAACGAATATTGTTTGTAATTTGTGCTATAAAGATTACAGGAATCCAAGTAAACATGCAACAGATGTTGGAAATCTAATAAATGATGAAAAGCAGGTTAAAACATATTTTGATCTTTTGCTATATTCTTTATATGAATCTGGTGTTAGGTGGACTTCATGGTGGCATTAATGTTCATAGCTCTCTTTCTGAAAGGGAAATTCAACCTTGTAAGATCAAATCATCCTTACAAATATATGAGTAGTAAAAAAGAAGGGTCCGTTTGTCCTTTTATTTTTTCTCTAAGATATGTGATACAGAATTTGGCGTCAAGGCCTCTATTTGTACCAATGACAATACACTGAGTTGGGCAGGATTCTTCTCCTAGTTGGCGGAGGACTCAGTTTTTTAGGATATAAAAAATGCTACACTGAGTTGGGCATCTATCCTACATCAATTTTGTCTTTTGATGCATCTCCACAGTGTTCTGGTCCTGAAAGATATGATTGAAGTCAAAATTTTCAAATTTTAGTAAAAATAATTTGATCAGATCCAAAATAGCAGTAAGTGACCTCAAAAAAAAAAAGATTTTAATGGTATCGGGAAAAATATTGCATTACACCAAATAAAAAGTACTTAGTCTTGCAGAAATTCAAACCCATATTCACTGATGGCTGCTGTTATTGTCCTATTACAGGTGAAAACTGCCTGTCAATGTGGATTGATGTTCTCAATCATTGACAGCCGCATGAATGCTTACCCTTCGGAATGCATGGAGAAATTTATTTCTTTGGCTCTTGGATGTTGCCACGATGAGACTGATGTGAGACCGTCGATGTCTGAAGTAGTTAGGGAGTTGGAAAACATACTTCACATGATGCCTGAGGATGCTACATCAGAAGATCTGGTAACAGATTCTAGCAAGATAGTCTCAGTCTCATTTGTATCATCAGAAAGCTCAGGTGCAGATCACCTTGTCAGCAGTGGAATCCCTGCTGTTGCGGCCCGATGAAACCACCATGCCTTGTTTCCACTTTCCACCATGTATATGTTTAGTACTTTTCTCTTTTCTTTCCTGAATCTTCACTTCAAGATACAGATTAAGTTTGAAACACGAAAATTAAAAAAAGAAATATTTATAGGAATAATCTAATAGTTGATGTTCACTTTTCTCATGACTATCTGAAGGGCATATTTTCAATAAGAATCATCAAATTTACTAATGGTATGTGCTCCTAACAAGATTTATCAAGCTACTGATGTTTAGTTTGATCTCTCTGCCTCATCAAATTTAGCTTTGGTAGAGATGTATCAAGCTAATTTGGCAAGAATAATCAATTTTACTAATGATGTGTGTATGCTTTTATATATTAATTTATCAAGCTACTAATGTTTAGTTTTGACTTTGGTACAACTTTTGGATTGTGTACAAATTTGTATAATGGTTATGTTGAGATGGATGTGTGGAGTTATTAGGAAAGATAAAAGATTTTTATTCGTGAATAATTGAATATCATTTTGAGAGAATAAAATAAAAAAAAATTATTTAAGAAGATATGGGCATGTGCTTAGGAGATTTATGGATATGGTAATTAAAAGAAGTGGAAATTATTTGAGGAAGACCTAAAAAGATCTTAATAGAAATTATAAATAAAAATATAATTATTCTAAACTAAATTAAATACATAATATTATTTTATGGATCTTAATGATGATAAAAGATTCATATAGTCAATCCCAAATGCATATATAAAAAAGTTAAAAAAATATTTTTTTAAGGATAAAATTATAATTTTTCATGAGATGTATAATGAAAATATCTAATTTATAAGGGGCACAATTATCAAAGTTGAATTTAAGAACATGGATTAGAATTTCTTTGATTTTTGAGGGGCAAAAATATATTTTTTTAAAAAACCTAATTCTCACCTTGTTGTTGTTACTACGATATTCTATTGCACCTACGCGTAAGGGTCTCACAAGTAGTGTATCGATCGTCCATCGCCTACTTGCCACCTGTAGTGGCACAGTTGTTCTTAGGCGATGAAATAGTAAGTTCACCATCACCACACCGTAATGTCACACCCACGCGCAACTGTGCATCGATCGAAGACCACACTATTACTATGGTACTCGGTGGTGATTATGAGTTCGTCGTGCAACTACTTGGTATTGCAACCTTTGGCATCCAATTGACGTCGACCGTACCTAACAAACGCCACAACAGTGTTGCTTTAGACGTTGTAGGCAACGATAATCGTGGCAACCACCGTAGCACTATTGCAATCATCGTAGTTGTTGTAGGTAGTGGCTCTGCTGAAGCTGTCACACAATAGCGCTGCTACAGCCACCTGCGACTAAGGTAGGCCAACCACTGCAAGGTTGTCACACCTCACGGTGCTTTCGTTGTGTACGTAACCACTGTTCGTGATTGGGTTGACAGCCACCGAAGGTCATCATCCTATGCAATACTATAGTCAACAGTAAACTGTCGACAATAGTCCATCAATCAAATATATGGAACTTCACATCATTCGCAAGAAGATGATAAGACAGAATAGATAGAAAACAGATCAACAATACAAATAGATTGTTTAAGTATCGTAAATCAAAATCGAATAATAGATTTTCACGGGCGAAGTGTGCTAACAAACAAATATAAATACAAAATAGATCTAAAATACTTTTATGATTTAAAGTATTTGAGTTTAAAAACATAGCTCTGATACCAATTGTAAGCATAAAAATCGTAATATGTTACTATTATGCAACAAATTTTAATATCAAAAACTGAAATCAAATAACGATAGATCAAATATAGGATATATACCTTTTAATGTCATTCAAAAAATCTTTATCTGATATGTAAGCATATAGTCATCGGATTTAAAAGCTACAACGATGTCGATCTACAAGAATAACTAGATTCGTCTTCTCTTCTCTTCTTATTCAACCAATAAGAGCAATAAATTAGGAACAAAGAGAAGATAAGAGAAGACCTATAATCTCTTAATAATTGATTTATTTTAATAATTATGAGTCTAAAAGATGAGAATAGAATATCTAGAATAATAATTATGGATCCCTCGTATCAAGGTATCTCTTAAGAAATTCTATTAACTTTTTTTTATTAGTCATAATCATAATCAAAATTTAATCATATTATACTAATCTAATAGCTGATGGACCAAAAACTTGTCTCACGAGGCAACGATGATTATTAATATGTCATGTGATAAAACTATAAAGAAATACTATAATTTATATTTTTTAAAATTTTGTATCAAAACTTTTGGACTAATCAAACCCTATTTAATTGGTAGAACCAAAATTAAGCTACCCAAATTGGACCCATAGATTTGGACTCATCGAATTATGTTTGTCAAAATTAAAATTGATCAAAATTTGACTTTCAAAGATGAGAGAGCCCCCTTCGAAGGTAGGCAGTGACTCCACCTCCTCTAACTTTCAGTACCAACATCTCTCTCCGTAGATGTCGACCGTCATCGATCGCCATGACAATGGCTTGCCAAGCTGCGATCTGAGAACGGTGATGCCGATTGAGGAAATGGAGATGGAGCTGCCCCTATTCTCTATGACAGGTTTTTGGGACCTTGACATGCTGCTGGGAGCTCCATGATGGATGGTAGGTACCATTTTGAATGAGGGCAGCCAACTTAAAAAAGGCTATTTGATTCTGGCTTCTTGCAGTTCCACTGCTAGTTTAAGGTTGTTTTATGGATACAATGTGAATACAGAAACGAGGTACTGTTACTGAGTCTAGGCAATTGTGAGAGAGAGAGAGAGAGAGAGAGAACAAATATCCATGCCATCAACAAGCCTCTTAAGCAGTCTTCGATTACATGTGTGACAACCATTGCAGCAATAATAGACAGACGATTATAAATGTACCATCTGTAGAACACGCAAACTAAATCTTCATGCAGTGATTTGTGTGTGTACATGTGGAGGAAAAGGAGGGGGATCAATATCTCAGCCTGAATTAATTCTGAAGAAAAGAAGAACAAAACATTTGTTTGTATGTGGGAGTTGTGTTTTAGCCTAGAAATCAAAACCGTACATCGAGGGAGAATCTTTCGTTGATGATGTGACCCTCGCATCTGAAGTATCAAACTTCCTGTCCATCGACCTAAATGGGCCCACTACATCATACGGTCTGATTCCTAGCACCACAAGTACAGCATACCAACTGACTGTGAAGAGCCACATCACACTCAGCATACCAACCGAGCATGGTCTCTGCACCACAAGAGCAGGGACCATACTCCCCAAACCCTCTCTCATCACACACTATAAAAGTTATCTCACATGATAATTCTGATCTTAAGCTTTACAACTAATCTAGCTTGAACTCAAGAACACCCACACTGACTCGAGAGTGTCGGATCTGAGATGACTTCCTACACTTCACTAACAGCTTGAAGATAAAAGAAGATACCAGAGACTTCCTCACCACTGAGCTCGACCTATCAATCCATTGTGAATGACATATATAGTAAGTAGAATCCTTGCCACTGAGGTCACTACTCATGAAAGTTCTATTCCACTTGAAAATTGATGGCACCAATTCATATAATTTTACATACTATCTTTTAGAAATAACTAAATTATATGACTGAGGAGAACAAAGGGGGACTCACTCTCCTACGATTAAATTCAAATTCTAATGCAACTTTAAATAGATAAGTCAAAGATCATACCTACTGGATTGTTGGTACCCGAGTTGGTTTCTTCATGTACCAAGCTTCCATCCTCTAGTAAAATGCCTGGTTTGCATGTGCCGCCTATGTGCCACCTGTCATGTATGCAAAAGAAAGTATAATTACAATAGAAAAACATACCTTACATTTGTTGCCGAGTACACAAAATTTTGTCTTCAGAGACTGAATATTTGCCTTTAATTCACATACATATCAGTTATAAGCAGTCAATTTTCTGAAATTAAGGTGCAAAAGATTCCAAAATGAAATAATCTCTCCCACAAAAAATGTCTTCAGGTAGAGAGTCCCGCATTCCTAATAGTATTAATGCCCCTCTTGGAACATGATAAGATGTACATCAAAGATTTAATTGGACATGGTCAAGGATGGCTTCTATCTCCAACAGAGCATGACAAACTGCAGATGTCCAGTTTTACCATCAACAAGGGTATCTTATCAGTTCTTTAAGCTCTCTGTGAATTCAACTTCACAAGCTTCTCAAACTTCTTCAACCTGCAATAGAATTAACAATATGAAATCAGCAATAAGGCCGATAAGAATATCTTGACCTTTCTCAGTTAACTAAAAGCTTAACCAAACATAAAGTCACCAATTTCAATACGTTGCATTTGCAAACAACATTTCACAAACCTAAAATGTAAAAGGACTTTCAACTTCAAATCTCAACAGATCTAAAGTTTTCCTACTAAAGCATTGTAAAATTGAGAAATGTGTCTACAAACTAAGTCACTAATAAAGCAAAATATTTTAATACGTCGTCCTTGTGTTCTCGAAGACTATATCAGCAAACTTCCCAAAAATCATGTGAGAATTTGGATAATAGGCTTCTATTGCTTCTGTTTTTCCAAGATTCCAATCATTTCATTTTCCAAAACTCAACTCTAGTACCAACTTCTCATGTATGTGCAAGTATCATATAAATGATTTGAAGGTCAGAGTCAGTGCAATATCCGTATTTCTTCAAAGATGCTAGTTCAAATTAGATCAACATCATTGAGAGGCAAAGAACCAACGTCTCAGTTGTAACCTGTGGCAAGCTCATCAACTCAAGAACAGCCTTCTTTGGAGTCAACTCATTGTCAATGATGCGAGCAACTGCAGTTAAAACTGGCATCTTTACATTGTACTTCTGGGCCAATGCAATAACAGCCCCTGCTGTAGATACACCTTCAGCAACCTAGAGAAGAAATTGCTTCATCAAGTTGATACTCTCTGGGTTTTGCTTCAATATCATTGTTAAGAATTGAATGACCTAATGGAAACCTGATTCATTGTACTCAATATGTCATCAAGCTTCTCTCCTGATCCAAGACGTAACCCAACTGTTCGATTTCTCGAAAGATTGACAAAACATGTAAGCATAATGTCACCAGTCCCTGATAATCCAGTAAGTGTTGTTGGCTTTGCTCCCATCTTCAAAAGAATACAAAAAAATTGTCACCTTTCAAATATAAAATCCTAGCAGCGATCAGAACAAAGAGAATAGGTGAGAATGTTATTGCAGTATACAAAAAGAATTACTGCAAGTTCAAATAATGACAAGACATGTTAATGTATCATATGTACCTTTGTTGCCAACCATCGGATCTCAGAACAACCCTGTGCCACAAGAGCTGACATACAATTATTTCCAAGATTCATTCCCTCTACAATGCCTGCTGCTATGGCAAGTACATTTTTCAGTGCACCTGCAATTTCCACTCCTGTAATATCGCTGAAGTATCACAAGTCATAAATTGAAGATTTACAAAACAAACTACAATGAATTATATGAAGAACCTAGTAATAGAATCTTCTTTCATATACACTAACTGAATAAGAGAACTATACAAACAGACATTATAATGAAGAAACAGCAGTGCAATCTTGATGCATGTACCTCTCCTTTTAAGCAAAAACCAAAAGTCTTGCTCATTCAGAGGAAGTTATGGTTGAAACTATTCACCAAGACGATGGTATACCAAAATTGTAAATTGATTCTTTACATTTAATCAAGAAAGTTAATCATTTTTATTAATTAGAATTCTATAATACAGAATACCAATATTTAACTGAATTTCATATCACCAGAGCATAAATGAAAAATACTGGAGTTTCTGATCACTTTCTTTTGCTTAAAAAAAAACTTATTTTACTGTATTTGAATTGTCTTTAAGTATTAGATTTTTTTATTCATGCTTGTCTCAAAGTTTGTTGTATAAGTTTCCAAAGATGGTAAATCAAATAACAGGCATAAAATGTACAAATACTCTACTGGCATCAATTCAGAGAAGCATCACAGTCATTACACGATATTGGAAACTAAGAATGCTTATTCACCTTGAGGAGCTAATCCTAAGATTTGGAGAGGCTAATAACTGTTGAGCTGCACTTGCTAACTTTTTGTCTTTTGATGCAACCACCATTGCTGCACCACAAAAGAAAGGACATCAGAAGACTCTTAGCTTCTGGAATGAAAAATAAATGCACAATGCATACATGAAATGGCAGGATTGCAGACTCATGTTTTACTGAAACATAATATATCATCATCTAAGAAGCACGGCATTTAATTGTCAATCAAATGGACTAGGAAACAAATATCATACCAGAGAATAAGCATAATGTTTATTTCACAGGCAATACCTGTTGGCATTTTCCTCATCAACTCTACTGCAAAGGAAGGCCCCGATAGCACTATAAAAGGTTGACGAGGATTTCCTAGTGCACGCGGAATGATTTGAGACATTGTCCTTAAAGTATTTAGTTCCAACCCTTTGCTAAGAGATATAAATGGCAAGTTCGGGTCAACATGTTGTGAAATGCCTCGAAGAAAGGATGAACTGAACTGCAAAAGATGGACTGGGTTACAAGTGTCAGAATTAGTAAGATCTTTGATTTAAAGTCCATTTTCATAGGCCAAATATATTATTCATGCAACATAGAAAATACTGATAATGAGACAAGTCCAGAAATTAGTCCTAAAGATATCAAGGTACCTGCACAGGAACAGCATGAAAGCAATAATCAGCTCCTAATAAAGCATCCTTGGCACTGGTCGTTGCAACAATATTTTCTGGCAATTTATGTTCTGGAAAATACTTGCTGTAGCAAGAGAGACAAAGGAAAAAAACATAGAACTATTATGAGTAGTTGCAACAATATTTTCTGGCAATTTATGTTCTGGAAAATACTTTCTGTAGCAAGAGAGACAAAGGAAAAAAAAAATAGAACTATTATGAGTAGAAGTACTTCTCTTCAGACAACAGTACACAGAACAAATCTATCAAAGCAGATGAAGGACACACTGTGATAAAAAGGCTCACCCTCTCGAAATCAAACTAACTATACATGAATTTTTTTAACAGTTGACCAAAGTAAAAGCTTTTCTCAGGGTATTAAAAGCAGCCCAATATATGGCTTCCCAGAGATCTTCAACCAAATTTTCCTTTGTTATAAGAAGGCCAGAACACCTATAGGTTCATGATATAGTAGTTTGGGCTAGAGTCATTTTTAAAATAAGCTATATCAAGCTATTAGGCATGTCAAATTACCTTAATATTCTACCCTATGAATTAATAAAACAGACATTACTATTAATTCTCGAGATTTAACCTTTACCTCCAGAACACACTAGAATTAAGATTTTAAGGAAAAAATCATTGTTGTCTACAATAAAATTTTAAAGCCAGGAAGAATAAACCCTGTGTTTCCGTTAGGCTGTATATTGTGAATGGATGAAGTTTTGCCTTTTCACACTAATTGCTCACTTTTACACTCATGCTTCTCCTTCCTCTTTTATGAGAACTACATTTGATAGTTTGCTACAACAGTTAAGTGTGACTTGAATAACATGAAGGATAGTGTTATGATCATGTCAGAGAACTTATGAGTTATGACAAGAGAAACTAAAAAAGCAACAAATCAAGTACAAACATTGGTAAGAAAACATGGCACTAAGCATCAAAATTCTTCCAAATTAGTAATCATCACTTCACCAACATGTATGAAAAAGGGGTAGTGTAGCTGCACTGTCTTCTTTCTCTCAACAATAAACATGGTGTTCCAATTTAAATGATCAATTTATGCAGGGTAATGTTACAAAGAATTCTCAGAAATTTTCACACAATGCACGGATGGTTTATCAAGAAGAACTCTTACCAATTAAAGTGTGTCTCATTGATAGCTCGACAAACATCACCATCCCTAAGAAGCATTGCGACTTCCATTTCAGCCTTCCTGCTCGCAACATGTGCTGCCATTGCTGTCCCAAAAGATCCCCCACCAAGAACCACAACCTAATCCCATCAAATTGCCATCCAAAAACAAAAAAATAAAATAAAAATAAAAAATAAAAAAACTTTAGTTATTTTCACGACTAAAGATCAAACATATTGATCCAAACCCTAAATACCTTCTTGGTCCCCTCGAGGACGTCGCTCTTGGCTTTCGACCGCCACGACCGGGACCACCGGACCAGCTTCTCCCACGCGATCCTGACAGCCCTCCGGCGGTCTCTTCCACCCTCTTTACCATCTTGTCTGGAACTCAAGCTACGGCTAGGGCTTTCTTCATCGGGCTCCAGGTCTAGGGTTCCTGCGGCGCAGGGGCAAGGGGGAGAGAGGGAGGGAGATGCGACGGGAAGCAGCGAGGGCTTGCGGTGGACCCGCAGCTTCCTCTCAGGCGGGGAAATGGATCGGCGAGGACCGGGAGAAGGTAGGATGAAGGAGAGAAGAGACGGCTCAGCGATGAGGGCAGCGGCCATTGATGGATGATCGCTCCTCTGCTGCGGGGCGACGATGGAGTTTTATCCGTTGCCGCGCGCGAGGGCCTCGATGTCTCTCCATTCTTCTTATATAGCGCATGAGGCAGTAAACAAGGCGGCTCTGCGGGCCGTGTAGGTGGATCCTTTTGTTTCTGTTGTTTTAACGGGCTCCCAGATAAAAATGTCCACTTTGTTTTTACAGGTTTACCCTATATTCCTGTTTTAGCGAAGAAGAATTACCTTTGCAACACTTGGGTGCTGATAAGGATCAGTCATGCCGCAATCTCGTACACGTGCAAACAAATTATTTATCTTTTTTCTTTTTCTTTTTTTCACAGGTTTAGCTTATATTCTTTGTTTTACCAACGAAGAATACCTTTGCAATACTTTGCTACTGATAAAGATCAGTCATCCCGTAATCTCGTGCGCATGCAAAAAATTATCATCGCCACTCCGCCAAAATATAAACTCAGAACAAATACATGTTTGAACAAAACATTTTATTGTTAGTACATAAAGATAAAACATATATATATAAACTCGAAACGATTGGTATAAAAATGAACAAACCTGACAAGGCAGTAGGGGCCAAACAATCTACCGAACATCAAAATTCTTTCAGCACTCGATCAGCAGAATCTTGGAGAAAGCTAAAAGATGGTAAATTTTGGATTGGTGACAATGGTTACTGCCAAATTAGATTGGCGGAAATATTTACCCTTATCCTGATAACCGTAGAGGCAAATCAAATTGGAAAGCTCATTTGGACATGACCTAATTAATCTGAAATCATAATAGTTGACATGCTTCACATGATGGTAGCTACTACCACTGCAGAATAGTTGATACCTAACAAAGCCAAGTCAAGACAGCTTTAACAGATAGTAGTAACCAATAATTCAAAGATGAGCTTTAGTTGCATGCCAAGTAAAGGACAAAAAATGGCCAACACAAATTACATCCTCTGGAAGCCAAAATTTGAACATTTTCATACGTCTGCAAATTCTAAAATCACCATAATCCAGCTACTCGCCTGGCGTTACAGAAACTTTGAAAAGATTTAAGGCAAGGTTAAGAGACAGCGCGGAAAGCAGTCACTTCCCTTCAGAGTTGCCTTCACCAACCCATTCATCATATTCTGCGAACTAGAAGATCTTAGATTGTGATCTTGAAAGCCATAGATTATATGAATGTGTCAAAAGAATATAACACACTAGTATTATAGTGAAAACCTTGTGCTAACTAAATGTTCCTAAGGTGGGAAGATAGATCCAACTGACCTCCGTCACGCCCATTAACTCTCTGAGCTCTGTTCCACATTTGAGCCCTTGTTGTAATGATCGATTATGATTCTATAAGCATAGAAACCTGCCATCATGCCGCTATTCACCAAAACAAGATGGTTATTTCCTGAGGTAAGATACTAAAGCTGATTCTATGATAGAATAAAAGATTATCTGACAGGGGTTAAAAGCACTAATGTTATGAGAAGCATATTGAAGACA
This sequence comes from Musa acuminata AAA Group, assembly GCF_036884655.1. NCBI lineage: Eukaryota > Viridiplantae > Streptophyta > Magnoliopsida > Zingiberales > Musaceae > Musa > Musa acuminata. The sequence goes on from NC_088352.1 coordinate 204,736, forward strand.
CAACAGCAAATTCTGCAAGTATCAAAATTGATAAAAGCCAGTCCATTTGTCCCTTCAGCATGACCTAACTAATAAAAGAACAGAGGCATTGGCCTGAGTAGCTTAATATTATGAAGAGGTTACAAAAATTTTCTTGCTCGAAAGAAAAAGCCTTTCCAGACAAGATAAGAAAAAAAGTTGCTCAATATTTTGAAAAAGTGAGTGGTGACTCACATACCAACTGAAAGCTCAATCAACGCCTGACATGGAACTAATCAAGATATACCTAAAATCCTCAATAAATTAACAAAAAATTCACACACAAATCACTTGGATCACTAGTTTCCCCACAAATGATGTGGGTTCTGAAGGGGCCAACTGCCACCATTCATGATGTTGGTTTCTGCCAGATCTAAGATTCACCAGGATAGACAGTCCGTTATAATCCACACACTATAAATGATCATGTCTGAGCAAAACTTGGTGTGTGATGCTGCTAACACAATAAAAGTCATTTTGAATGGTTGACAGATTCATTGTGACTAAGATAAGGTGATAATTACTTTTATGAGTTTCAAAATATGACCATGTGATCAAATTATCTTGTTTACAGTAACAGAGATATGCAGCAAGCATACAAAAAAAAGGATCCACTTAAGATAGTTTGGAGTGTTAAAAGCATCCAACGGTTTTAACCTTTTTTAACTCAGGTAATTTTTCCAATCTTAGAAGAACACAACATATGACAAATGATATAGACAAGTTTTGCATACTAACCTGATAAGGAGCAGTAAAAGATTTGGAAATGATCCCCTCTGCATGGTAAAAATTAAATCATTAATACTACCAAAATTTTGAATCAATATCAGAAGAATATAAAATCAAAGTTAATGATGTTAGAACATCTTTCATTTGTGCATGACTAAAGGAACTTTTACCTGTGAACACAACAGCCACTGCCTGCAGAAGATAATAGCAGAAATTGCTGCATTACCAGAATCACTGTAAGCAGATGTGATTACAGAGAAACAGTATTGCAAAGAATAGTACATGGCAGATAACCAAGGACCAAAAAGAGATTTCAATAAACAAGTGACAGGAATGATTATTCATCTTGTTAGCAGCATATTTCCCTGATGCAAACGTCAGCATCTGAGCAACATCTATTGGATCTCTTTTGGACCTAGATCCCACCAAAGATCTGATAGCAACACCTTGATGCAACAATCCATAAACAGATCTGCAACTTGGAAACCCAAATTGAAGAGCATCTTAGCATCACAATGTTTTAATTGCTTCACGATGGCATATTGATGTGACATGTCTTTAGCATTATGAATCTCCATGTCTACACGAGATGGTCCAATTCAGATGAAGTCTATTAATCCCAAGTAACAGGCCATGGTTAGCCTACCTCCTGAGTCCTAATTCCATCATTTGCATCCAGCTTCTAAGATGCATATTACTTTTCTGCACCAATGACAAGGCATTGACTTGCTTATGATTAACAAACAAGGAGTCATAACTTGTAACCTACCTAGCCAAACAGCAAAATATTCACACCTTGTGTGTTGCAATCGAAGCACTAAGCACCAGTAATAGTAACTAGTTTTATGAGAAAGATTTTAATGCAAAAAAGAAAAGTCCATAAGATTCAAGGAATCAAGTGTACCAAAGATATTCTCTAGCTCAGTCTCTAGAACTTGAAGCTCTAGGACAATAATGATATTAACCAATGGTCCCTTTGGCCAAATCGGTGTTTAAAACTCAACACCGCATTAGAAGAATTTGTGATGCACTTTCTCATCAACATTTATGACCAAGATTATTAATTTCAAGTAGCAGAGAGGAGAAGGAGAAGAGGAGACAGGAAAGAAGAGGATAAGGCAGCAAATAATGGGAATAATACTTTGACGGAATAGACTAACCAGTTTGCCCTATCAAAAGAAGTGGGGTTGTTTTCCCATTCTTCCATGACCTCAAGCTTGACACACTCAAAGCCAAAATTGCGGTGCCAAGAACAACACCAAAACGAATGGCAGGAATACTTCCGGTCAGCATGAAATACATGAATCCTCCAATGACAAGAAAGGAACCTACACCAAAAAGAAAAAAAAAAGAAATATCCTAGTAAAGATGGCCATGTAAAAATGTAAATCGTCGATGATGGTATAATCAATTATGACAACAGAATACAAGAAGAAAAGCCATAAAATAAACTTCCATGGAAATCCAATAAGAAGACATGTCTTCATGCATACCATAGGGAATTCCAAAGTAAAAATCTCTGATGGAGGATATGTTTTTTAACTCATCCACTGATGCATAAGTTTCCAAAATTTCCTTAACTGAATCAGGAGAATTCTTTGCTGCTGCAGCAAGATACTTGTTCCCTTCTTGTGAGATCTCTTTGGCTATTATACTCAAATCCTGTTGTGCTTTATCAGCTTGAATCTTGAGCTTCTCAGATGTATCCATTAGTATTTCCATCGCTTTCTTTGAGTATACCCCATATGCTTCTTCTGATACAGCTTTGACTTTCAGGGCTTCAGTCTTGAAGTGTTCGAGTGCCTCCTTCCATTGGTCTTGTGCTGCCCGAGCGTTTAATTCAGCATCACTTTCCTCCTCTTTAATGTCTAAATGCTTCTACATTAGAATTATCACAGACATTAAAACCTATGCATCAGATAAGAAACCTCAGCGACATATGACTACAAAGTTAAATTATCCAAATTGGAAGTGTCATTTCAAATGATGAGATCAACAGCCCCTCACCGGAATTTTTTCTAAATGAATAAACTTACTTCATTTATTTTCAGTAAAATCTTACAAATCAAGTCTTTTATGAAGGAATTGCCAGAAAATTTAACAATTTTAAACATATAACTTTTTCTCCTCTTTGTGGTTCCTAAATCCATTTAATCCACGGTCCGATATACTTTTGCCTCTTAAATCCTTAATGCACTCTGTCAACGTGTAATTACCAGACCAACAAATCTTAATGCAATCCTAAAAGGAAAACGAGATAGCACCAGCAACAAAAATTCGATCTTTTTGAAATACTAGCCACAGGGAGACAATGACAGCCTTATTGCACTAACCGACTAAAAACCGAACGCAAGAAGGGTACATGAAACACCAGACAGACAAAACTTAATTCGCCCCTAAAAGGAAAACGAGACAGAACCGGCACCAAAAACTTGATTCTTTTGCAACATTAGCCACAGGGAGACCACGCAATCCTCATTGCTCTGCCCGACTACGAACCAAACAAAAACGCGATCCAAAGAACATAAATCGATGGACAATAGGGCCGGAATGGGTGCGCTTGAAACAACAAAGGTGGCTCACCGGTTCATCGTCAGAAGCCGCAAGAGGAATAATCTTCGTCGGCCTCCGATCCACGAGCACGAGACGAGTTCCCAACCCCCTCCTCGAGAGCGGGGAATTGGACGAATCCAGTCGACGGGGGACGGCGCCCAATGGGAAGGAGAAGGAGGCCACCACTCGGGTGGCATAAAGATTAGGGTTCGGATTACGGAGGGGAACGAAGGCATGGAGAGAGGTAGCCATTGGAAAGTCCGAATTCCGAAAAGAGGGAGGAGTGCGAAGCAAAGAAGAGAAGAAAAAGGAGCTGGCGAAGGGACCCAACCAAGAGCGATTGGGGTTTTCTTCTTCTTCATGCGAAGGTTTAAGGGGTCCTTCGGTACACGTCAGTTTAGGCTCTGGAGTAATTCCTACCTCCGGTTTTACCAGCACTGTGAAAGGGCGCAACGGTGGAGCAAACGGTGGGTCCCAGCGGGCTGCGTTTACGTATTTCGCCGATACGCGTTCACGGCACCACGCTTGGAGCCGAGGGTCGGTTGCATTTCGTCTTAGGAAGATACGTGTCAATGAGACACCGGCTGCTGGGTCCCATGTAGACCCCAGGCTGAAGCTCTGCTTGAGGGTGCGAAAAGCTTCCTTTGCGGTGTATCACACGTTCGTTTTGATGTCTTCCTTGTAATCCCACATGAGATAATTTGGATTCGTGATCCCAACGAATGACGTTTTAGCCAAAATTCATATCGAACGTGTATAGCTATGAACTCAACCAAACTGTGCATAGCCAACCGAGATCACCCACCGACAAGGAACATTTCGTCCAGAAAGCAATGATTTATGAAAGAAATCAGAATCGCACACAAGTCCATCAGAACAATACCTCTGAAAACATCACAGTATCTGTAAGCTTGGAAAACCGATGATTGAAAGATTGGCACAGCAAGCGTATTGCTTGCTCACTTCACGCTTGCCTTGATGATGGAAGAGGTGCATGGACCTGCGGATGTCATGAATGGTACTCCTTTGTATGTGGCCACACCCTTGTCGTCGGTGTAGAGATGCTGCATCCAAAATAGTTGCAAGGGACAAACGAGACTTAGTTGGATCACCAACAATAAAAATTGCAATACATGGTAGATAGCCAAACATAATTTTCAGAAAGAAATCTAATGAATCAATTAAGAGAGAGAGAGAGAGTCCTCTGAAACACTAATTCTTGAGATTTCTTTTTATGTAATTAGACAACTCATCACCAAGGTTACATTATCAAAACTCTAGAGCCTCCTCTATATTCCAGCTTGCTTCTAATAATTTCTTCTTTGTTATATATTAGAAAAGGCTGTAGCATAATCTTCATCTCTTTAGGTCATAATCATAAGAAGTTTTAGATAGTTGTATAAAATATGGTCAGCAATTTATCTTTAGATCATATACAATAGTGACCTCTAGGACTCTTACACAACCTCTATGTTTACTGTTGCAAGTAAACATTCCATTAGCATAGACATAATTATATACATAAAGAATCAAAATAGGTTCCAGACAATAGAAGACATGAAATAGCAACTTATCAGAGTTTTTAAAAAATAAATAAACAGAATCAAGGCGCATAGGGATGCATACCGGTGTGATTTTTTCTAACTGCTTTTTCTTTGGATTTAGCACATCTTCTGGCTTCCCGTCATACCTAGACAGCAAAGGAACAGAAATGAGTTCACCAAGACACGAATTAAATAATCAGGTTTCAAAAGAGATTATCAAGTACACTAGCAGCTGAGTGACACAATAAAATATACACACTTAAATTTTCTATACCATTAAGATTTATATCAAAGGGAGAGACTCAAACCTCATCAGGAGACTTACATAAAATGGAAAGAAATCCACATTTCAACAAGAAAAGATGGGTTGATGTGGAATTTCTATTTATGGATAAGAGAAAGGCCAAACAAAACAGGAGTTTTCAGAAAAGGTTGCTCCATGCCTAATCACCTGTGGATGCATTTAATGTATTGTATGGCTGTCGCTCTTGCACTTGCGTTATTTTGTTTCCTATTGATCTTAAAGCACATGGAAGAATGGCAGTGGAGGAAAAGTCCAAAAAAGAAGCCTCTTTTCTGTTCAAAGAAGTGTATATAGACATATATTGACACAAACAATTTGCACAGATATGTTTCACTATGCAATTGGCACGCTTTTTCCTATGCAATTTTCTACACTAGATCATTGACTAACTTTCTCCTATGCAATTTTATTCAAGCACATCATACTAGTACGGAGACATATCAGAATCATGTGAATGATGCATCTCAAATAAGTAGTCAAATCTTAAATGAGAATTTTCGGAACAAACAGGAGAACAGCAGTTTACATATGAATATAATTTATTCCTATGCACAGACAAAGTGGTCTGTCACAGTGGTTTGATGATGTCTGAACTAATGTATTAGCTAGCATGCTCTTTTATCAATTTTTTGTTGTTCTCATTCATGTAATTTTGTATCTCTTGATAATCTTATATCCAAATATTACAGGTTTTGCTTGGATATTCAAGTATGGCAGTGTCAGCACAGCCCTAGGATTACTAATTGTCCTCTAGTTGTTTCTTAAATATGATCTCTACTTACAGTGATTTGCATAACTTGCATTCATTAATAAAAAGCCAATAATTGTTTGTGATCTAACATAGAGAATGTCTCAGACCCATTGACACCCCCCATATGAAGCACAAAGATATTATCATACAGTGAAAATACTGTCATTTCGCATCAAGTTTTGGATATAGTAATTTGTTTGGCAATAATCTGCAATGCCACAGAAAAACCCAGTTTTACCAACGTATAAGCAACAAGCCAACGACAATAATAAGACATGACATAATATCTATAGCACCAGAAAAAAAAAAATTGCATAATGGGGAAAGTTATACTAAGCATAGCAGCTATTAAATGGGTCTTAAAAAACACAGGGTATTACACTAGTCAATGTCAGCAACTCATTGTCTTCAGAAAGCAATCATCAGATCACACCAAAACCAAGTTAATTTTTAGCTTACAGAATTACGGTGGACTGTTAAAACTTAAAACGAGAAAATGTGCTACGAAAAACAGATAAACTAGTATAAGTTCCCTTGTTGGATAAATGTGTTTGTTCCTTGACAAAATTGAAGCATAACAATATGTTAGAGCTTTATTATAAAAAAGAAAGTACCCTGAAAATGAAATCTTCTCTCCAAGTGAAGCTCCTTCTGGAGGAATCAAAGGCTCCACAACTGTATGATCTTGATTAGAAGCACATAAGACCTGATTATAAGAGAACAGAAGACTGTGACTTACAAATACAGTATTTTTTGGAAGGTTAAAACAACAAATTATAAGGGATAAATGCAAGACTAATTCATGGTTGTGAATTCAGTCTCACTTTTTCTATTTTCCTCAAAATGTTTCAAAAGCAAAACACAAGACGAGTCACCAAAATAGTTATCTTTTTTTTTTTTGTAATGGTTGACGGCAATCACCAAAGGAGTTGGTGCTACAAGTTTCTTTGTAAGGGAAAAAAATTAATCCATGGGAAATCTATTACTGTATCTAATTTATAGGTTAATTTTTTTATTGACTTCTTTCCATTTTTTATTAATGAAATTTTTAGATTTTACTCTGTTGCAAAGCAAAATTGTCAAGATGCAGTCCATCCAGTGCAGGAAGCAATCTGTTTACAACTGCAACCATGGACCTCTTCACGATCATGCTCACCCTTAAAACAAAGGGCTTCCCCACCAGAGTTCCACTGGGGGGGCTCCTGTCACCATCATGCTGTGATTAGCTTCTTCGGCATCAAAAAAAACAAGGAGGGTGTTTTAGAGTTAAGGTTTAAATATGGCTTTAGGTATTTCTTTAATAGAGAAACCAAACTAGGCCTTGGGTTCACAAAACAAAGTGTGAAAACTCATTTGGTTGAGACCCAAACAAGGTCCAAAGCTCTAAAATACTTGGCTTTAGGGACTAAGACTCTTTATTGAGAATGGATAACACAAGATGAACAGTAATTTAAAGACAGGAGGGAGTTCACTTTCTTTGTGCAACTCACTTATGCTTTAATGTTAGTTTCAAATTTTGGTTCTTTCCAAGCTTGACCTTTTATCCTTTTCTAGCATCAAATGAGGGAAGAGGTTAAGTCAAAAATGCTCATAGAAAAACAAACACCAATCACAGGTAACAACATCAACACCAACTACAAACTCCTATTGTATAAACATCCATTGCCGCTTCTCCCATCTTAATGCATAATAACAATTTGTCCAGTGTACAGTTTTAATTTTCAACCTCTTGTCATCAAGAAGTGCATATCTAACATCTAAATTGCAATAGTTTCGTGATTGAGGTTTCAGTCAGCAGGATAGAATTTGATATGATTATTTGTTGGAATCTGCATTTAATTGAAGGTCCTTGGAATGAACATGCCAACTGACTTAATTGGTAATAAATAAAGTAAAAAGCATGTCATCCTTGAATACTTTTAGCAGCAAAGTGGACTTTTTCTATAATAGTTTGCTATTCAATTTTCTAACTGATGATAACCATACACTGCCTCTTCCCCACTCTTTTCTTTTATTGCTGTCCCTCAATCCTACCCTTCTTTTACCACATGTAAAGGACAAGGATGCCCTACTTATCAAAGACAATAAATGTCAGCAACTTATTTTATTCTTTACAAAGTTTTTCTAGCCCCATATCTAGTAAAGACTACAGCTTTGATTATTAGTCGGCTATATCATAGTATAAATCCAGAGATATGAAAGATTGTCCTCTAATCTTAGAAAATTAAATCCTCGACAAACTACAGCAATGATCACCAGAATGTGCACTGTACTAGGCTCATAGTGAATCATGAGCCACAGCCAAAGGCAGCAGTTGAAGAACTCTGATGTTAGCACTAAACCACAAACGAGTTCATTGTTGATGCTAAAATAGGGAACAAATGCAATTATATGCCTCAACATCTGATGGATGAATGGAATTATGCAACCTTAGATAGCTCGAAAAAATAGCTTTATTTCTATATAGAAGTCAATGGAATAATCTCAGGCCCAATAGGACTCCGGTCAGCAATATAAATGGCAGTCCATTGATCATTATTAAACCTTGTGTAGCAACTCATGGGGGTGCACTCAGCTGATCTTGATGAAACAACAGGGGAGAGACAGTATTTGGAGATATAGGCTTAACATGGATAGCAGAAGGTTGAACTCAAATTTCCAAAATGAAAAATTGATGTCCTGAGTTGGGATGGAAAAGGAAGGACTTAGAATCATGCAGATCATGTGAGCGGCAGATACTGAAGCAGTTATTGATGATCTAAATCGACATCATCATGTTTATCAACAGACTGACATATATGTAATTCGATGGGTCAATTATAGACTGAAATTAGTATTTTGCTTCTAGTAAAATTTTCACAATGCTAGAAAACTAACATCTAGGTATCACTGCTAAGCACTCAGAGATGAGTTAACAGGAAGAAACAGATAATAAATGGATTACAAGAAATGGTATGAACGACAATATGAATGCTGAAACACTGAACCAAAACAGTCCAGGTTAAACTTCACAAGGTGGATAGCTCAAATGATTATCACAATTACCAACAATATAGAGGAATAAAAAGAAATGAAATATACCAATCCAGATGACGTAACGTCACGCAGCTTTCCAGGCTTCACATTTGTTATTAGTACCACCCGACGATTCTGAATTAATAATTCAAAAGTATAAGTACAATTTAATCATAGTCGACATTTGGAGTGTATATCTTCAACTTTTCTTGTCTGTGAGATTAACTTACTACAAGATCTTCTGGGCTGTAAAACTTTGCAAGACCACTAACCACCTGACACAAGCTACCATCTCCCAAATCAATCTCCTCAACCAACAAACTGTGGAAAGATCATACTTTATCGAGTTCTCATCTGGAGGAACTAAATTATGTAAAAGCACAAAATTACCTGTCAGCCGATGGGTGCCTCCATGCCTTACATATAACACCAATTTGTATGTTGAGGACATTTATACTGCACTGTGCATCCTTCTCACATGACTCCTTCTCGAGTGCTTTCTTTTTCTTCTCATTTGTCACACTATCTTTATCCAAAGCCTCAGGAGCTTTGCTATCACCAGAAACCTTCTTCATAATTTCCATCAGGCCCAACAAAACAATTACCAAAACCATATTCAAAGATTAGATCAAAAAATGACAACACGAATAGAAAAATCACATTAACCAATTAAACTCATATTATTTTCATATTAAAACATGCTTTGCGTTTCTTCTAAGGATCAGTGCCTTAATCAGAAAGATTATCCAAGAGAATCAACATGCAATAAAAATAGAGGAATAACACTACAAAAGCAAAAGATAACTTGGGATATTATATAAATAAAGAGAGAATATATTGTTACTTAGCTACCAAGAAGAATCTAAGACATAGACAGCAAGCAGCACTGAGAAGACTATCATTAAATTCAGAGTTTACTCACAAGAGGTTGAAAATCAGGCTTGCTGACCACAATTTTTTCAAATACTCCTCCAAAGTCTTCCTTGTTCTGAATCCAATAGTGAGAGAATTGCCATTAAAATCAATGAGAGAATTGCCATTAAAATCAGCATAACAGCATAGTTGACAACTAACTTGGCAGTAAAGATAGTTTTATTACTCTTTAGCAAATAAAAGAGTGATTGAGCCAGCATCCAAAAGAATCAACTAAAAGTAAGTCTTAGTTTATCACGAATGACTACAAGCAGTGCTTTCCACGAGGTGAAGCTGTGCTTCTAACTCAAGAAAACTGAAATCCATGCATTAATAAATCTTAAGAACATAATTATTGGTTACGGTTCAACATGACACTCAAGTAATCCTAATAAAATTGTTCTCTAATGTCATGGTTTACCTAGGATTACTTGTGTCTGAGTATATATATGTAGATCAACCTAATTAAAAGGCTATCTAACATATTTTATATAAATTTGGCTATTCTAGAAACTATTTCAAAAATATGAACATCTTCTCTTCTCTTTCTCTTATCCACCCCTTCTAATTTCCACTTTTCTCCTAAATAATTAAATTTTAATAGGAGAGAATCTAAAATTTCAATGTGGTACATTATTAAGGAATCCGCATCACATAAAAAGTTTATTTTAAGGTCGTGGAAATCACTTAAGTGGGCACGGCCACAAATATGGGTAATCGTGGAACTCTATAGTGCACTTATGTGCCATGCGATATAAGAAGCAATTAAACCCATGGTTAATATCAAGATATGGAATCACTTACAGCTGCACAACCAACCACCCAACTAAGTTTAATGCAACCACTTGCATAAATGTGAGAACATATGGAACCACATGTTCTGCAAATCCAACTATAACATATGATACAGCACAACCTATACAAGCATTTAAAAACCATGTTGAATACAGACACAAATAAGGTCACATGAACAATATTTCAGAACATAGTACATACAAAGTTTTGTTTTATGTGGTTATAATATGTTATAATTCTACATGGAATAGTGCACCCTAGATGGTAAGCGTCCAGTGGCCATTGCAAACATTTTATTGCCATATTTTCTGTAGGGATTACATTTGATAAATGAAACACAAAAATAACTCTTCTCTTCCCAAAAACGAAGCATTCATCTCCACACAAATGATCAAATGCTTGGTATTTAGTTATCTAGTAATCATTTATTTCAGTACGTCCTCAAGAGGACATATCAGTTTATAATGTTGAAAACCCATGGAAATCATGAAAAGTTCTAATTATAACAAGAACTGTTAACTACCTGGATATAGTCCATCCACCTCACTACATTTGGGAACTTTTGCACGGCCATGCCAACAAGATGACTCTGGCATAAAGTAACCACAGAAGCATTAAAATAATGCATGGTTGACAATAACATAGTTTGTGATAAATTAAATGATACAGCAGAAACTTTAATCGCATAGCCTTTAAGAACCTAAATATAGCCAACAAATCTCAAGCTTAATCAAGTAATCAGATCTCAAACATACTTAGGAAAAAAGGGCTCCATATGAAAGTGAAAGTCGGTTTAATAACATTTATTATTATTAAGGAATGCTATGACTTAAGAGATATTATGTTACATAGAACTCAATTACAAGAAAAAATCCATGGACATTATGGCTTGTTGTTATTGATGTTGTTGTAAGCCAATAAATATGATAGTTTGAATATCTTTGTTTCTATCCAAATTATGCTGCCCAAAAACTGCATATACAAGGTGTATGCATTGAATTGGGCTACGGGCTGCCAGAGGATGGTATGGAAAAATGAGAAGGGGCTCAGAAAGGGCTTTGGGTTGTCATGTTCATAAGCTCAAAAACATTAAGAGAGTGACCTATTATCTGTATCCTGATCAAATTTGGCATGTATCAAAAAGTATAGAACCAAAACCCAAGAATTTCGGTTGATAAGACAAAAACAACCTGTTTTATCTCCCAGAGAAAAACACTAATCTGTAATTTAACCATCAATCAAAGTAATACATACTAGACACTAGATAGTACCCATACAACATTCTGTGCTTCATCCTATCTAGATAAAAGAAGTCATATCTTTGACTTCGTATCCTTGTATTCACTCACCGACGATTTGATCACTCCTTTTCCATCTGCCCATGGGACACTCTCCTTGCCACGCACTTTCCCTCTGTAATTTCTTCTAGTGTAACATATTGTGATCAGGAAGTCTGTTTACTTGCAGCATACTTTCAGAAGTCAACAGTAAATAGAATTATTTTTTATTGTTTTCAAAATATATTAAGCAGTTCCAGAAGGCTCCTATAGAAATTGACCATAAATTCTCTTACAAATTTGGTTAATTAATTTCCCTCATTATTTAGTTTTCAATAGCATGCATTTGTATCTAACTGCTATTAACAAAGAAATATATGAAGCACCATAGCTTACATTCACAAGTACATGCATCAACCTAGGAATAAGTGCACATTTGTTTATGGTCGTATAGAAGCAATCAAGCAACTGTCACAAACATTGTCAAAAGCAAGGTTCGCAATACCGTACCGTACCGGTATTTCGACCTGGGCTCGGTACCGGTACGGTACGGTGTACCGAGCGGTACACCCAGGTGTACCGAGCACTGTAGCACTGCTACAGTGTAGACCGGTACAGGGCGGTCCGCGTACCGCTGGCCTGTCGGACCAGTACGTACCGCCCGTACCGAGCAGTACGATTCGGTATGACAGACACTGGTCAAAAGTACATAACTAAAGTATCAAACTAGAGTTGCTACTTAAAATCCTAATATTCCAACTTAGGCTGCCACTGCCCAGTCATGGCTATTAGCAATATTCAGTTTGTCAAAAATATATCACAATGCTTCATTTAACAAGTAAAACAATGACTGGATGAAAGGATATCATTGACATGATGTATACTTCAACAAATTAGTAGACAAATTTTAAAAAATTCAACATAATGTGTACCACAAAAGAATGGACTGCTGAAAACACAACAATGTCAGCTACTGATGGTTCAAGTCCATTGCCCAATAGAATAGCCTTCTGTTTCAAATCCTCATTCAGGCAATCAAGTGATGCAAGGCATGCATCTGCTTCGCTGGGAAAGCTACTTGCAAATGCTACCCACTTCATTATCTAAGACCAGACATTTGAAATGTTATGATAAGAATCGTACAGATGAAAAACACATACTTCTATAAAACAATTGCAGAAAACCTATCCTTACCTGATCTTCATTTGATAGAGAATCTTTACTCTCTGATAACTGCAATATGTTTGAAAACAGACTCGCAATATCAGACCCTCCAATGCTTTCACTTGATAACTTATTCTGTAAAACCAAATTAGATCAGTTGCCATTTGTCAAATCTCCATGTCTACCATAAAATCACTTCTCAGCAGATGACAGAGAGTCAGAGACTAGCGTACATATGATGAGTTTTAAATTAACTAATGAGATAAATCTGTCACAAAGAATGTATGTTCTCCACGAAAAAAACAGCTACTGGTATACACCTCCCACTTTTAGCTTTAGTCTAGATATGCATGAGATGTAACACCACTCGCATAAAATACAAAATTTTTCAGACATATCAAAAAAAACTCTTTCAGATAATATCAAAGCATGTAGCACAATATCTTTATACAGAACACGAGCACTGAGACAACTTCAATTGATAAAGAAAATTTTAGACATCTGTAATCGATTGCCACCATAGTGCCTTTAATTATCATCATGGCTGAAAACCAACAGTATATTAATATTGGTGTTACAGATTAACAGATGCGAGACTTTTGACAGAAAGGGTCAAAAGCCTGGAACACATTACTGAGTATGTAGCAAAATTGCTTGTGCTCATTCTCCAAACTTCTACCATGAATGAAATAATAGACAGCTTTAAAGACTCGTGATGTGATGGAAACTGCTTCAAAGAGGCACCAAGAGATGGAAAATATCCAAAAACTCAAGTTTTCCAAACAAGTAAAGAAACGCTTCATACATGTATGTAGCTTTAACCATGCACTGGATGTTAATAAAATTAAGAAGTGGGGAAGCATAGTTTGGTAAAACAGTCACCGTGGACCAAAATGGTTTAAGAGTAAACTGTAATTGCTACCAAAGTTTCAAGAATTTACAAGACACACCAAAAGTTTCATGCAAAGTTCGGTGCTACAATGTTCCCAGCAAATGGTAAAGTCTAACACTCCAAGTTGCCAAAATATACAAATATAAACAGAAAAACACACATGAGAAGAACATTTTCTTCTTTCTTATTCTCTTTTCTGGCATCAGAACCAAAATATGAACAAAATAGATGCTTGAGAGCATAACTCGGTGTTGTTTTTAGGTAAACAATCCAATAGGAAATCAGAATTAAAAATAAAGAATATCATCACAGGATGATATGAATTGCAGATTTGATAACAGCCTAAACTTGCCACTAAATCTAAGCATAAATGAAAATGTGTGTGCCACTCCTACACATTTAACTGGATTATAAAATAATTGAAGAATTCTCGTATAGTTAGTGACATGAGGGCAAAGGTGCAGTAGTTCAATAATTGGGAAAAAGTTAAAATCACTTAGGAACCAAGTTTTCGTGGTATGGGACGAGAAGAAGATAAGGCACACAGTAACAAACGCAAGGTATACCCCCACCTAGAAGCCCGGATATATGCATCGTTTATTCAAGAAAGAACCAAAAAGAATGCCATTACACGAAAATTGTGACGCTTAGAACTTCCAGAACAACAAGGATTCGTACCAGAGGAAAGAATTCTTTCATATAAAGAAGAACGAATGAAGGGACATAAACCCTAAAGATGATACTTTAATGGGTTGCAAAGAGAAGGCTTACCGGATCGAGCGAGAGGCGCTTGAATACAGCACAGGCGATAGCTTTGTTGCGGCCTTCGTCGCCCGAAACCTTCGACTCCACTGCTGCCGCCATCTCCCGGGCTCCTCTGGGACGCCGCTTCGGGTTCTGGTTCACCTGTGAAGAAAGGCCTTTGGGTCCGCATGTGTGACGGCTTAGGTATTACGACGTTCGAACCGGGGAGGTAAACGGCCCGGACCGGAAGCGGTTCAAACAGCTTAAATCGAATTCAGGTCATAGTCGATGTCCGGTCAAATCTTGTGTTATTGGATCATTTGTTGGACCCATAATTATATATTATGTTAAAAAAAATAAAATATACATAGATAATACTATAAAAATAAAGTTCAAAATAATAATAGTGTATAATAGAATTTTCTTCTCTTTCATTATCGTAAAAAAAAAAGGATAATGAATAGGTAATTCAAGATATTTTATCTTTTTTGGATTCAAATGCTCTAATTTGTAAACCTTATTTTTCTGGTCCAAGTTTTATAACTAAAACTTAAATATTTTAACTATATTTAACATAAATTGTAATATAAAATTATATTATTTGAGACAATTTGAGTATTTCCTCTGCATACATCCCACACATAATAAGTTGGCGGATAACTGGCTGTACTTACATCATTGCCAACGGAACCTCATGACACTACACTAATTCACCAACCACAACTAGACCCGAGTCATCTACCAAGTTGGATAATAGGATGTCAGCTTTAGGGAAGGTTGAGGCAGCATGTTTGGGCGCGTGGGCACTGTGCTTTGCCATTGGCCTCGGGTCTCCCGATTGCTCCTCAGTTGAGAGATGGGCATCTGGAGCTAAAGGTGGCTGGTCGACTAGGGTGGCATCGTGAGGTGTAGGGATGAGCATAGATTGGATCACGGACAATGACCATAGTGAGAGAGTTGTCTACTGAGCTAGCTGGGGTATGAGGGGTGCAATAGTCCGCTGAGCTAGCCATTGCATATGGTGGGTGAGGTTAAGGAATGTCTCGATGGACATGACTAGCTACCCCATGCCAGCTCGGAGGTGAGAGCTCGGGGTCATTGAACAAATGCCAATTACACTCTGGAGTCTGAGTTGAGACACTTCCATCCATACGTAGGAGAGTGGAGAGTTGCCCTCCGAGGCCGAAGGTGGAGATGGTGGCAGGTGCCTCCTCACCAGGTTGTTCACTGGAGTTATTCGATGGTGGATGCTCTTGTGACATCGTTGTCGAGTTGTCAACACGGCTCGATTCGATCCGAGTGTGTAAGGTCGTCAACGTGGCTTCCTGGTTGGCGAGAGCCGGCATTAGGTCAGGTCAGGATGTCATCTATCGAGCTGATCCGAGGTAGAGCTGGGGGTTGCTTTTCCTTCATCGCTGGGCTCCTACACACAGTCCGAAGTCGAGAGGGGGAATCTCGACTCGACCCCTCCAAAGCTTAAGTTACTATGGTGATGATGAGATAGAATTAAGTGTCCGAGATCCGACCCCCTGACGTTGGCCAACTAGTTGACTTTTATACACGTAGCTGAGAGCTGACCGTACACAGTCTGTTAATGGTCGCTAACGCCCTAGGCAGCTGGCCCGTACACTCCGCATAGTGCTGATTGACTTGCATGGCTCTATGTCGTGTGGTGTCAATTCATGCTTTCCCAAGCAGCTCCATTCTATGTGGCATCGTCTCGTACGGCCTCGAGCGACGTAGGCATAGTCGATTATCTTGTATGGGTCTATGTTGATGATGTGAGTGCAGATGATTATCTCGTATGGATCAAGGTATCACGTTGATGAATGCACACCATGTCAGCTCCGGAGTGCCACATCGATTTTGATGAGACGATCGACTGCGATTGTAGGAGAGATGCCAGAATAAGCCCATCAACACTTTTGAATAATGATATACACAATTTTATCATCTAAGACAGGACAATAAATGGACTCTTATGAGGTCAATTGCTTAGACATGCACATCAGAAAGTAATTAAGCTCAACTTGTCCTTGAAAAGAAGGCTTAAATGCGGAGCAATTAGGGTGAGAAGAAACACGAGATGACATGTCACCGCATTGCGTGAGCACCATCATCATCGACACGATCAATCGAGAGAACGTTGGACACTTGCGCAGGGGGATGGCTTGCTTACTCCTTAAGCAGGTCCCCCCCCCCCCCCCCTCACTCGACATTCCTTGGCTCGAGGAATGAGATGGTGGGGGGCTACCAAAGTAGAGAAGACGACTTGTAGATCAGATTCTATTCCATGGATTCCTAGTGCACCATGACCTATTCTCTATCGTCATCTCAATCAGCTTTCCCACTCTTCCCACTATTCCATGGATCAACCGAACCCACAATAAATATGGTTGATGATGATAAAAAGATTGATAAAGGAATGGATGAATCTGATCATATGCATTTGTCCTCGGAACCACATTCTTTTTCAAGCCAAAACAACATTGTGGTATACTACAGGAGCTAAGAGTTCCATCGACGGCGAAGTCTCCTCTCTCGGAGAGAACCTCTATGATAGGAGCGAGAGAGAGAGAGAGAGAAACTGTCAGTGGTGGGGGTGAAAAAGAGAGCTTTCACCCTCCGATGGTGTCGCACTGTGGGAAGTTCAGCTTCTCGAGCTCTACAGAGAGGAAGATCGAGGAACAAATGGAAAGAGAAATCGAGTTATGCTTTCTTTTCCTCTCTATTGTCTTTTTACCGTGTTTCTCTCTCTCCTCTTCGCCGAGAGAGACTCCATGACGTCATCTATCGATCTAAAGGGATTAACCGTTGTTTGCGGATGCACCATGATTGTTACGAGCTTGACTTTGCGGATGCACCATGATTGTTTCGGCCGATATGATATGATCGGAAAGTTGGATGATGTATCGATGTTGGGATGAACATGAATACAATATAATAAGAATGTTTCTTCATCGATTTAAGAGATAATAATCCATTCTAACTTTTCTACCCAAACTCACTCATACATCATCCGACAGAGCCATGAAAACCATTACAAGTGCCTCGAAAAAGCAGCAGTATGTATGGAATTATCTTTACCAAAACTTCTTAATCCTCAATTTATGCTATTATACAGTTTTTTTTTCATTGACAAATCATAATCGAAAAATTAGTGATCTTAATTTGACCAAACAGTTCTGCAGCATGTAATATAGGGAAAAAAAAACATTCAAATGTAATTAAGAACACAGAAATATAATGAGAGCCAATTGTTGATTTCTTAGTCTGTGTTCATAAATAGACTCTAAAGCTAGAATTTTAAATAGGAGAACAGAAATCATTTTTGTCTCTAAAAATAAAATAGAAAAAAAAAAAGTCATAAAGAAATCAAGAAAAAGAAGAGTTGTTTTTGACAATCTTCTTCCTCTGTTTCCATGCCAAGCCTACAAATTTACATGCCGAAACAATTTGATTGTCGAGAAGAACCCAGAGCTGAGGACCTCAACTGGCTAGGCCAGTGTGAGCTCGCCATGTCCGCCGCCGTTGCTGCGGCATGCGCCGTCCCCCGTGCCATGGTCGAGCAGCGACTGCCGGCAGGTCGGGCAGGAGGAGTGGGAAGCCAGCCACTTGTCGATGCACCTGACATGGAACCCGTGGTGGCACCGCGGGAGCACCCGGACCTTCTCGCCGTCGGCGAACTCGGTGAGGCAGATGGGGCAGTCGGTGGCGGGGATGTCGGCCCCGGAGCCGTACACCGCCACGGGGATGCGGCGGAGCGCCCGCTTCTCGAGCCCCGTCGCCGCCAGCCTGGTGGCCGCCTCCTCGGGGGTCTCGAACGCCAGCCGCCGCCCGCACCGCAGCGCGCACCGCACGATGGAGTTCAGCCCCAGCGCGAAGATGAGGGCGCAGAGCAGCGCCGCCAGGATGATGACCATGTTGGTGTCGAAATCCGCATTGCCGCTGCCCGTGTGCGGCCTGGTCCCGTTGGCCGCCGCGTGCGTATCGGAGAACGCGCCCAGCAGCCTGCGCGCGGACGCCGTCATGCGACCCTTCTCTGTGGCGAACAGCGAGAAGTAACGGAAGCCAATTATGCCAGGCGAAAGAGGAATCCCTCTCTTTCTTTAGGTTCTCACTGGTCTCTCGGCGAATACTCTTTTGGGCAGTGATGGTGCGAGGAATCTGAGGAGGATGGAGACATGGGAGAAGGCATCCCTTTTAGCTTTAGCAACAAGGAATAAGGAGGGAAGAAGGGATGATAACCATCACACACTGAGCGCAGGGAAGTAGACTGGGTTGCAGGCATGGGAAGACAAAAGGAGCGACATGAAAACATCTACGGAACACCATGGCACTGAATCCAGCAGTTCTCAAAGCTTTGAATCTGACACTAGTAGCATGAGCATGATGCATGCTTTGGTCACCGATTGGGTCCCGGTGGCCGATACTGGGTGAGAGATATTTTGCTGTGTGGCTTTGGGCATTGCTTATCTTGAAGGGATTGAGACGTCAGCCGTGTCCGCTTGCTGCATCTGCATGAGAGAGAGAGAGAGAGAGAGAGAGAGAGAGAGATCATGTGCCTGCCCCAGGATGATGATGTGGTCCTAAGATGCTTGTGTCCTCCCTGACACGAAGGGAGCACGTAGCTCCACCTCAGTTCATCTCTCAGTCATCTATTATTGTCCATGATGTGTTAGGCCAAAATTAGATAACTAATGCAATCTGTTTAGATCTTGGTAATATCATATTTAGTTTCATATTAAAATTCATCCACTTTGGAAGGGTAAAAGTGTTAGATAATTCTTCGTTATTCCAATGATGAATAGTATGGATCTTATCGGATAATATTGACCGAGGGATCCGAAAACATCAAAGTCATATCAGTTTTACTTTAGAGGATGAATGTATTTTATCATTCTTAAATTTCAACTAAAAAATCATAAGTTTTAGGATGAATTTTGAAGTCATATTATACTAGAAGGTAGCTTCTTGGATTGCTTGCAAACAATTGAATCCAAGAAAGATTTTATTTGTACGGGCAATGATTAGATTCTCGAGTTTGATCTCTGGGAAAGATTCATGAAATCATTCACTTTACAACCAAAACCAAAAGTTTCGAGTTTGGTCGAAGGTGCTCTTCGTACGTTGAAGGAGTCAGCTGATGAATTAATGAATTAGATAATGAACTCTCGTGTTGACTTTCCAAAATCCTCTCCTTGTGGGAGAGACGGGTCTTCAAGGTATTAATGGAGCTACAGTTATATGATGTTTTCTCTCTAAAGACCAATTATGTCTCTCTTGGTTATCAACATCCATAAAATTCAAATGGATCTATGATAAGAAAAGGATAACTAATTTCTTTTAATGTGGGAAACACAAATTTGATGATTGATATTATCATATAATATTATAATAATATGCATTTCCTGTCACTATGGAGTAGTCCAAGTCTTACCCTTACCCATGTAGATGATGTCGATATAGTGATAAAATTGTCTTCATATTCTACGAGTAATGAATATTCTTTCTTTATCTCAAATATGTGATAACTAAGAATACATGACACACATAATAAGTATATCTTGTTTTTGCACTATCACTTTTCATTTAGAAAACACATAAAAGGATATATTAAAAAAAAACACATGAATAATAATTAAAGAATACATGTTTTCACCATAATTCAAAAATTATTTGGTTATATATATATACATATATATATATATATATATATATATATATATATATATCTCATGTGAGTTCACAGGGCTTAAAGACAAATTAGTCATATTGCATGTGCCTTTTATATTATTCTTATTGTGTGCAAATAAAAATAAATTAAATATTAAACAGAAAAAAAAAACTAGTGGATTATGTTGTCTTAATAATTTTTCTTTTTCCCCTATAAAAATAATTGGAAAAAAAGCGACCTTTTGAAGGGCTTCCTTCTCTTCGTTATAGTTCTTCCACGCGGCCGAGGGGGTTTCCGCCCAAGCCCCGGAAACCGATCCCCTTGGAAACCTCGAAACGGCTCCCGATACCTAAACCCCATCCTAACTCCGCCCTCTTCCGCGCCCCCCCCCCCCCCCCCCGCCCAATTTCTCCCCCACGGATCTCTCCTTTCCGCCCGTTTCTTGCGATCTTTTGTCGCCCCTTCGTTCCCCCACTGAATCCCGATCGAGTCAGGGGAGCCCTTCCTCTTGATTGCATCGATCGCTCGATCCTACCGTGATTCTTTCGCCGTGGATTGGGAAGTCCGGGAGCCTTTTGTTCCCGGGGGTCGACTTCTTTCTGGAATGGGCGATCTGCAGTCGTGGCCGCCGCTGGCCAACGGCGATGCGTCGGAGGGTCACCATTCACCTCGCTCGCGGTGGCACGAGCCTAATCCGCATCCCTCCGCGATCAAGGACGAGAATTGGCAACGGGCCGAGGAGGCCACTCGAGAGGTTTTGCGGTGCATTCGCCTCACGGTGGTTTCCGAACAGAGGCGGAAGGCGGTTGTGGATTACGTGCAGCAGCTGCTCAGAACGCGCATCAAAACTGAGGTGCGTCTTCTATACTTGTTTACCTTTTGTCCTGTTTCCATATGTTGAACTTATTGGTCAGTTTTCTTCTTAAAGTTAGTGATTTTCTTATGAATCTTGAGTTTCTTAAAATTCGTAATACTTGATCTTGGTGGTTCTGTTTTCAATTTAAGTTCGCATGATCTCTTGCAACCAATTTCTGTTTTGTAGCATGTGATTGGATGGTTGTGGTCCATTTTTCATGGACTGAATCTTTACATTGTTCTTTGAATTGTGTTTCTTGGGTGTTCATTGAGTATCCTGTTTACCCTGTTTGTTGGATTATACTTTGCAACTTTTGATGTTTCTTGTTTCTTTTATCGAGTAATTTTGGATTGACACCATGATTGCCACAGCTTCCTTTGTTATTGTTATTATTTTTGTCTAATTGTTTATTTTTTGATAATATTTATCATGGTTTAGAATTTTGTATCGGCCATACGTATCGGTCCACGACCGGACCGGAAAATACCCAACTGTATCGAAGCACTGGCACACAACATATAGTAATTTCATGAAAATGACTGAAAAATTAGCTGAAAATAAAAAAAAAAACCCTCAATATCAGGTTTTTTTCTTTGAAGTATATTTAAGCTATAAATCAATAGAAATTCTAGGCCATAAGGATCAAAAATAGAAATTCTTGTGTTTTCAGATTCATCAAGGAAAACACTTTATTGCTTGGTCCTTTGTCGAAGAAGTAGCTTTCATCTATTGAAGCATCCCATCACGAAGAAAAGAGTTGAGATGTTGGATTAGGTGTCAAAATTCTAAAATTTGAGCAAAATAAAATATCGAGATACGGTGATGTATATATGCTTCTACCACAAAACTGCACGAGGAGTCTCCAAGACTGACGAATTGGAAACCTCGGTCTTTTGAAGTTTTATGTCAATATTGTAGGTCTGTCCGACTGAAGCTTAGAATTACTTCCACGACAAATTATACTGGTAGATTGTGCGTCGCCTGCCATTGATGCATCAACATGATATATATAAATTTTAAATGAATTCAAATTTCTAAGTATGTTTCACCAATGAGCAAAGATTTGGATATGCTGATCAATCTTTCGCTCCTTAGCTGACTGAAACATATGTATCGAGTAGCCTCTTTGTGCCTCCTCTTCATATTAACTTTTCTTATAGTGGCTCAACCGCTTTGATAATCTCGGACATAGAATCTCAAAACCTTGAAAACAGGTCATTGTGTTTCTCCACTTTCTTTTTGGCAGACAAATTGGAATATCAAGACTCAACCCATTCTGTTGATGTGAGCATTGACTTCAGTCCAAATTTGCCTTGTTGAATGTACCTCAGTGCGATAAGATTTGTGACAAAGTGATACTTGGACGGAGGATCTCTCCAAGTGTGACCTTCTGCATCAAGGTGTGCACTCAGCAATGATTGTAGATGAACTTTGTGATTGATTGTGCCCAAGACATTGTCCTCATGATCGCTTACCAATATTCTTCATCATCAAGTCCATACAATGTGCTGCACATGGTGTCCAAAATAGTTTTTCTTTGTGCTTTGTCAGTTGCTGTTGAGCTTTCTTGAAATCCACTTCGTTATTGTTCACCACCTACACAATATATCATGGGTCAATCTCCTTTATGTTCATCAAACCCTCAACGTAGTTTACATCCTGAATTTGTTCGATGCATCAATCGGTTTGTGGAAAACCATTCTTTTGTTGCAATATACAAGGAAGTTGATGATACTCATTTTGGTGGGTTTGAATCGATTGTTGCACATCAACATAACATCATAGAGGTCTCATTGCTTTTTGAACGATTTTATCCAATCTCTCAGTTCGGTGACCTCCTCATCAAGATAGGTGCCATGCATTTCCTTCGATTTAGGAGGTTGTATGTGATAGCTGCCTTCTGATTCTACAACCTCTTCATCAAGATAGGTGCCATGGAAGTTGAACCACCTAGTACTAGCTTTTCTCTTATCCTTCTTCACTGGGTTGTATGGGCTGAGGTCCTGTGGAAGTTGAACCACCTAGTAATAACTTTCCTATATCCTTCTTCATTTTCTTTGTGCATGCATTGTCAGTCTATGTTTGTTTAGTTTATGAAAGCTGGTAGCAGCATGCTATATATCTTGCATTTGAGGAGGGGCAGTTGGTTGCTTTATGCTGTCATTTCTTTGGGCCGATAAATGTTATTACTATGGATGATTCACTGAATTGACTTGGTTCACTTCCACTACTGCCCTTGCTCATATTGCGTGTCGCTCAGTCGATGTTTTATGGTCTCCTTGTACATGCTTCAAGGAAGCACAGATGCCAGCTACAAGGTCCTAGTAGACATTATGGCTCGGAACCTTGTACCCATCATAGATGAGTGCCTCGTAGCATGCTTATAATGTTCATTAAGCTCTATGTAGTGAATATTCCTAGTGAATTCAAGAGAATTTAGATATCTTTTTATTGTGCCTACTATTAGTTTTAGGTCTCCCTCTATATTTGTTCTTGGCATTGGCTAAAAGTTCAATTAATTTTTTTGAAAAAATATTGTCCAAGTTGTGGTTCAGCACATTCATTTATTTTCCCATTGTTATCGGCAAGTTGGTGTAGGTAATAATGCATATCTGTTATGATTTTTTAGCTAGACGTGGCCGAGGATCAAACTTGTGACTTCGGTTTTTCCTGGCTTGGTGAGGATATATGAAGTACAAAGAGAAATTGTTTGTCATGTCCCTGTGGTGTTCGTGTTGGAAACCAACACTTGTCAGATACTTAGAAATGGTTAAGCAATTTGGACCATCTGCAATTGTTTATGTTGGTACATTGCATATGTCTAGGACACTCATATCATTTATATATGATTCAAGAATTCTCAAACATAAGCAATGTTTAGATAAAATTTTGGACTTTTGTTTTACACCTTAATGTTTCAAGTACACAGAAATTCCTACAACCACACAAAGATTTGGTGTCCCCAACACCTTATCTTAGGCATAATCATTGTGGCACTCTGCGGTCATGCAGTTATTCAATTCTTTTGCCTTTGTTGACACCGGTGATGATGTGATTGCACTTAGTCACCTGCAAATCAGTGAGTGTCGCTCTAGTGTAGGTGGAGATTGTACTACTTTATTGTGTATGCACTGTGGAGAGTTTGGCAACCAAATCTGGTTCACTCCTATTTCATTTGCCACAATCGAGGGCGCTCCTTTTTTGATCTCAGAGTTCTTCTCTTTCACATTATCCTATCGAGTTCACCATAGATGTGGCTTCTTTGTTAGCAACAAAAGTGAGATTAACCTCAGAAGTTTTAAATCTGAGATTAACAATCTCATTTTATAGAATGGATCTGACACTTTTACAACTAAAGTTTTTTCATGGTGTTCTTAAATTTTGTGTTAATATTTTTTATTGCTAATGCAAATTTCATTAGGTGTTTCCATTTGGATCAGTTCCTCTGAAGACATATCTTCCTGATGGGGATATTGATCTGACTACATTTGGTATTCCAAATACAGAAGACACTTTGGCAAGTGAGGTATGTGCAGTTCTTGGAGAAGAAGAACAGAATAAGGATGCTAAATTTGAAGTGAAGGATGTACAACTCATTCGTGCTGAGGTTCCTCATCCTCCTAAATTTTTGTTCAATATCTAATTATGTGACATTTTGTATCTTTGCAAGATTTTTTATGCATCATCACAAACTGTTCTTAGTGGTCTCTGTTTAACTTTATCTATATTGGTTTCTTCAGAATTTTAGCCAATTAAATGTGCAGATGAATCTGAATAACTTGTACTCTCTCTGGATTGAGAGAATGGAGAGGAGAAAGGGAGGAGAATAGGTAAATATGACAATTTTCTCCTGAGTCCACATTTTACAATTAGTTGTCCCAAAAAGAAGGGAGAGAGACGGGGTATAAAGAAGCTCCCAGTGATACTTCCCTTTTTTCCTCTCCTACCTATCTAAATGGGGAATATATCCGTTCCCTTTCTCCTTAAATTTTTTTTCCTCCTAATCATAGTGGATCTTTAGAGCTTGTTATCATTCAAATGCTTGGGTATTGTAATGAAAAAGTTTTTGTACGGCACATTTTACAATCGTGTACATATAATTTCTTGTACTAATGCTGTCATCTTTTGAGCAGCTTGTATGATTTCAATATTCTATGAGGACAAATTTTTACTTCTATTTGTTATAGGCATTGATTGCAGACAACCCAAAAACCTAACTTATGCCATAAATGTTATCCCCTGATGTTTTGATTTACCAGGGAATACTAATACATGTCCTGCTTAATGATGAAAGATCATACAGTCTATTTTCTGACAAACTGAAGTAAATGACATACTTTTAAAAGAAATGACATACATCAATTAAGCATCTGTCTGATGCATGTGCCTTGAGTGTGTTTCTCTCTCTAGTATGCGAGAAACAAAGATGCATCTTACCAAAAATGGTTTTCCTTTATGCTCTAATTATGCATACTGGTCATGTTTTCGTTTTCTTCATATTTTGTAGGCATGATACCTAAAAGAGTTTGTTGCTGAAGACAAAAAAAATCAAGATCAGCACTATTGATCATGTTTTGTAGGCATGATACCTAAAAGAGTTTGTTGCTGAAGACTTTTATAACTTTTGGTCTATGCATGGAGACAAAAAAAAAAAAAAAAACTATGTTTACGTCATAGAACATATTTTGTTATTTTGATATGGTTGATATTAGATACCTTCAAAATCAAGATCAGCACTATTGGACATAATCTATGATGATGTTCAGGCTTCAGATCATATAAAACCAAAATTTATGAATTATATATGGATGCTTATCAGACAAACACAAGATGAAATCATAGAGAGCATTTGTGCATTAAAAGCATAGGATCATTTAAATTGTGTACTCAGAACATTATTTTGATTTGACTATCATCAGATGCAGGAATTACCAAATCGATCATATTTTGAGACTTGTGTTAATCAAATCAAAATAATTTTTATGCCATTAGAACTGCTGTTTGCCTACCTGATACAAATATTATAAACCTTCAAATATTGTTTAATTAAATTTTATTTCTAGGTCTTTTAGTATCATAAACATTTCCAACAGAATTGATCTTGGTTTTGAGGCTGCTGTAATTGTTTGATTATTTTTTAATCGCAGGATTAATAATTTAATTTTTTTCTTGGTTGGCTTCAAATATATCAGCGATACTGATATTCCTCAGGTTTAGCACAATTTTAGATTTGAGTTTAAGTTCAAGTATGAGTGGAGTCTAACATAATAAACTCTTAATCAATTTGTTATTGTTTAGAGTCCTTTGACTTCATCTGGATTCAGGTAGGAGAGTAATTAATCTGTTAGGAGTTGAGTTTTAGACGTTCTAAATATCTCATTTTATAAAATATTATGTTGGATTATGATCACTATTAAGAAATAAAATTTCTTTCATATGTTATTGTTATCATTGTATCCTAGATAGCAAGTTTTAGGGTCCTGATTAAGGTCTATAAACAACAAAGTTGTCGGCCAATGACGAGGAACTCTTTGCTAAAATCTTTTCAAAAAATAATTTTCATGATTAGTAGTTCTCTCACTTTTTAAATCTGTCCTCTAGCTTCAACTTCAATTGTTGCTTACTTACAACCGTTGTAACCTCCCATATGTCACTCCCTTTTTGTTATGATCTTCTGAAAACTATTTCTAATTTTATTTTCTTTGTTTCATTTCCTTCATATATGATATGATTATTATTGTAGCCACCATACTGCTGTATTATTGGATTAGACATTTGGTGGAAAATAAGAGACGGTACAATTAAATGGAACATTGAGACAATTTTTGTGCGATCTGATGCATTTAAAGTGCCTGAAAAATAAACACTAAGGTTCAGTCATTTTCAGCATCTCATACTCATTGATCAAGAAACCTTAAAATGAACTATTTCATTAGTAAATTTACTATTTTGATTAAATTTTATTAGTTAAAATTAAAAACCCTCAAAACTACCTGATTTTGTGTTTTGTGTTTAACACCGTATTGAGATACAATGTTGATGACAAAACCGTGTTACAATAGCCATTTAGGTATATATTTTAAAATTAAGGAAAACACAGAGTTTTGGTTTCTGGTCCCTTGGATGTATTATGTAACAATCAACATCCATGAGAGCTTGAATGGTTGAAGCCTTCAAGTACCAAGGATCAGATACTATTGGGTGCTGCTAAGCTACTGCAGTGGTAGGTATGCACACACATGTATGCATATTGCAGATTGATATGTTGTCAAATGAAGTAATGCACAACAATTTGTATAGAATGAGGGTGCTACTGCTGTTTAATGTATTCACCCAAATAATTCGTTTTTGTTGTGTTTTATCAATTGCCCGCCTTTTGTTTTTTCACATTAATTAGGAAGGACCTGCAGTGATATACACACATTACTAGGTCTTTTTTCCCCCTATTTTATGATAGAATTTTTTTGTTCCTTTATTTTACACACTACCAACAATTGTGATCTCCAGGAAAAAACATTATTGTTGTCATCTCAATATGCATTTTGTCTTGGTTGTGATCTATAATTTTGTAAAGCTGTGATTTTCTGATTTTGTAAAATCACATTTCCACCTTATGTATCATGGCAGATAATGATAAACATCACTCTAGCTATGTTGATAGTGCTGTAACGTCAGCAACAATCGTCCCTTTTAAGTCTTATGATGTGAATTTCTGTGGGCAGGTTAAACTTGTCAAATGCATTGTGCAGAATATTGTGGTTGATATATCATTCAATCAGATTGGTGGGCTTTGTACACTTTGCTTTCTTGAGAAGGTACAAAGCGAAAGTTTCTGGTCCAACTTCAAATATTTGGCCCTTTATTTTTTTTCTTAACAAGAGACAAGATTATTATGTTTACTGCTAACATGAGTTTTCCGTATCAGCAGAAAATTTTAAATCCAGTGCTGTCTTGTAGGTTGATCGAAAAATTGGAAAAAATCATCTTTTCAAACGCAGTATAATGTTGATCAAAGCATGGTGTTATTATGAAAGCCGCATTCTAGGTTCTCATCATGGTTTGATTTCTACATACGCATTGGAAATATTAGTATTGTATATCTTCCATCTGTACCATAATTATTTGGATGGCCCTCTAGCGGTGAGTGTTCCAAGAGATAAGCGATTCACTTCTAGAATTTCCATTTTCCTTTTTCTTTTTGCTTGCAATAGGTTTCTGGGCATTAAACATCTTTTAGTTCTTATATGATGCTGTCATTTTGCAGGTTCTCTATATGTTTTTGGACTACTACAGCAAATTTGATTGGGACAATTACTGTATCAGTTTAGATGGCCCTGTTTCTATTTCTTCACTACCGAACCTAGTTGGTAAAGCAGACTCAGTTTAGCAATCCTGGTAATTGTATGAGACATTTTAACTGCTTGGTGACTATTTGGATTGTTCTTTCACAGTGGAGCCACCAGAAACTATTGGGAGCTGTTTACTACTCAATGAGGAATTTATTAAAGAGTGCACAGAAATGTTTTCAGTTCCATCTAGGGTATATGGAAACAACTATCAGGTATTTGCCCAGAAGCATTTAAACATAGTTGATCCATTGAAACAAAACAATAATCTTGGACGCAGTGTCAGTAAAGGTTAGTAGTGTTCTCCCTTTTGCTTGGTTCTACTTGAAGTGCAGTATTGCAATGCATGTGAAGACCTTTTGCTAAGTTCTTTGCTTATGTGCTATTATGTACAGGTAACTTTTATCGAATACGTAGTGCATTTACATATGGCGCTCAGAAACTTGGTCGGATACTTCTATTACCTCCTGAAAGTATTGCAGATGAAGTTAATTTGTTCTTCAAAAGTACTTTAGATAGACATGGAAGTGGAGAAAGGCCTGATGTACAAGATGCAGCTTCTAGTTGTCTGGACAGTGGAACTATTAGGGTCGAATCTATGCTATCAAACTTAAAAGTTGAAGATGTCAACAAGGAGATTCATCTTTCAAGTTCATCAGCCAATGACTCTAATGGACAATTATGTGACGAGATAAATACAATCAAGACTTCAGATATGGACTGGGAGCACGTATTGAAAAAGCAACCTGACAGGCATTCATCTAGTCTGAATAATAATGCAAATTGGCTGCATGACTGTTCTAAAATCGGTTCCACTGTACCTGCAGAAGATGTTTCAGGCAAACATTTGTTTGATGACCCCAGAGATCTTGTTTCAACCAGACCATGTGATTCAAGATTGTCAGATGAAAATTGTATGGCTTCGATACCTGGAAAAGCTTATCATGCATCCCATTTGTTCTTCCATGTTGGAAACATTGCTGAGGATGAGACTGTTGATAATTTGAATTCGGGGGATGGTGGAATGCCACGAGCATCTTCAGGCAGGCTTACAGCTCCTTGTGATGAATTGAAACTCGAAATCAATTCATCCGGTAGTGCAAAATCAATGGTTGCTATCGCTGCTGGTTCTATTCATGAAACATCACCAACAATTTCAGAAGATTCAAGCCTTGGGGACTGCTCAAATGATGGAACTTTTAATAATGCAAGTTCCGGATTTAGTAAATCATCAGGCCTAGCTGGTGATTATCGTCTGTACTTTAGCAACCTTCAACATGCTCAGGAGTTCCAAGAACGCATATCAAACCCATATCTGGTTCCAATTTACCAAGCATCTCCATCCCAGTATCAAAGCAAGCACTCCTGGGAAATGCAAAGCATGTACTCACATATAGGTGCAAATGGATTTCTTTCTGCATCACATTTTTCTCCAAGTTATTATGTGATCTCACCTGTGATCTGTAATGATTATGGTCCCAAAGATACCACAAAAACAAGGGGAACAGGCACATACCTTCCGGACACGGTATCTTGCAATTTGAGTTTACTAGTT
This sequence comes from Musa acuminata AAA Group, assembly GCF_036884655.1. NCBI lineage: Eukaryota > Viridiplantae > Streptophyta > Magnoliopsida > Zingiberales > Musaceae > Musa > Musa acuminata. Next base: position 234,868 of record NC_088352.1, read on the forward strand.
CATTACTTTATTGGTATGGCATTATCCATAATCCAGATATATGTCATAATATTGCAAGTAGTCAATTTGGATAAGACTGGCATAGCCTACAACTTCAAGCATAACCTATACTACAGACTACAGAGATTCTAACTATTCTCAAACTTAAATATTCATTTAATTTTGCAGAATTCTCGTGCATACAGAGAGAAACATTCATCAGGAAGAGGCAAGAATGAAATGCTTACAAATCACCTTTCAAGAAACCGCAAACATAGTCACATGGACACACCACAATATGGTAGTTTATCAGAGGAAAGGAATCACTGGCCATCCCCATGGCCACAAACTCCTTCTATGGGAAATGGTTATGAAAGGCCAATATCATTGGACGTCCCTCAGTCTTCACCTCCTGTTTCTACGGCATTTTCCCAAAGCAATGGCTATGCATATCCACCAGAGCGCAAACTTGAATTTGGGTCTCTTGGTCCTGTTACAGTGGAAGTTTCCTCACCAGGACGAGGCAGCAATTTAAAGTCAGCTAATGCCACTGGTCAGGGCTCTGGGTCAGCAGTCCCTGCATCAACAGTTGAGAGGCCTCCTAAAAGTTTGAAAAATGAATGGTTAGATTCTTTCCTTGAATTTTTATTAGTGAGCAGAATTTGATCTTGTAGTTTTGCGTTGTATTTTCTTAGATGCGAAATCAAGATAGCCATCAGAAATTACTATGATGGGAAGAAGACATAAGTTACTTGAGACTAGATCCAGCCTTTTGATTCATATAAATTATCACAAATGATTTTGTTTGAAGTAAACTAGTATCTATTACTACTGCTACATTGAGAATGTTCTACATAGATTTTAAGACCTTTGCAGTGTTATTTGCAGTTGTAATGATACCATAGAAGTTTCATATCCACCATATTGCAATAAATTGTATGTTACATTAGATTTTTGATGAAATTATTATTTAATTAGGATTAGATATAGTCTTGCTTTGCTGATCTTTCACTTTGTGATATTTAGATTTATTTTTTCTTCGTCTGTGAGCATTGTGAAGACTGAAGACTCATGGAAGTGTTTTATTATTTAGGATTGTTTTAGGTTTTATTGAATATCAACCGACTTTCTATTGGTATTGTTTTCTTTGGATGGCTTACCATCATTAGAAAATAGTTCTGGAACATGAGGGATTAAGAAATAAATTTGAACGGACTGACAACATAAAACGGGTTGATAGTAGGCAGCTGCCTGTAACCATGAGAAGCAATCCAGATTAGGCCTAGAAGAAAGAGGAAAAAAAGTGGAAGTGAAAAAATGTAACAGGTAATAGAGCGAGAATCCAGCTAGCTTTCATATCCAAATCTCAACTTTTTTTTTTCCCTTATTGTCCCAGCCATGGTGATTGATGGAGAAAAGTCTCTTTGTTCTTTATCTCCTTTATTTGCTTCCTGATTCTCCTTTAGTTTGTGAACTGTTATAGATTGTTTTTTTTACTTCAGTTCATGGCTGATTTGATCCTGGGTTCCGGTTCAATTTACTTTTGTTTCATTTTGCCCTTATTTTGTGAGTAATTTGTCATTACCATTCTTTTTTGTTCTTTTGAATCTGAGCTTGATGTTGGATCCGAGATATAGATTTGTCTTCCCTTAGAATTCACATAATTTGTGATGTTTTATCGTTGACTATCTTTATCGTTGACTATATATATATATATATATATATATATATATATGTCCTGTGGATCAAAGGCTGAGTTCACCTGGGTGCTCAGGAAGACAGCCATGTAATCCTGAAGTTTCAGTGATAATATTGATTTCTGACAGTAGTACATTAGATTGTTAAATGTGGGATTTGTGGTCATATAGGATGGTTAAAGCTTTCATGGTTCTGGGAAAAAGAATGACTTCTAGTGTGTGACACCAATGATGTTTAACATTTCAAAATATCCAAAATGTGCAGGCTAAATCAGCCATATCAGCTCAAAGATGATGGTGACTTCCCTCCTCTAGCCAGCTGACTGCTGTGAATAGCAACATTTCACTACATAAAGGAGGGAACAGACATGGGGAGACTATCCAACAACAAATGCTAACAACCATTTGGAGCAGTTGCTTGAGCAGCATTGCCGAGGTGTAAATAATACTCTTATTGATTGGGTGGTGAATTAGCATACTGTACATTCTAATTGACCTTTTGCAATGCTTGTTTGGCACCACATCATGGTGGAATTTAATCAGATCACCATTTCGTTCCCGTATTTGAAACTGGTTTTTTTATCTCTGCAGGTTTCTGAAGTGAGAAAGCCATGTATTTGTTCACTGGGAAATTGATTCGACGCATCAACATCTTTGTTTTGACGGTAAAACTGCTTCAGGTCCAATTTTTTTCCCCTTCCACTTTCCACTTTGCTCAACATGTTCTTCTTCACCATGAACTTGTAGTTTCCGATTTGTGTGAACTGCTGCACGCTAGATGTGTTTCAGTGTGCGTTCATACAAAATCCTCATCTTGTCAGCTGATCCAAATATACAATTCGTTTGTTACTCATGAGCATACCGGATTTAGTGTATGGTAGCGAAAACATTACTTGTACTTGGGACACATTCATATTGATCGATACTTGGACTAATTTAGGCGGAAATTGCAGCATTTAATTTAGTCCATTTTATGAGCCCACAACATTGAAGCAATTTCCAAATTATTTTTCTTGTGTTGGTTCTGTAAATGATAATGTTGATGGAGCTCCTGAACCCAATCACCAACCACAAGTCGCACGCCAATGAACAATAAGGATTATTTATGGAGGAAGGAGTCTGCTATTCGAATCATATCTGCGCCATACACTGATTGTATAAAGATGGTTTTGAAGAAAAAAAAAATCAAAAATCGAAAATTAGGGAAAGAATCACTCGGTTATGAACAGTTTACGAGAAAGAATCGCATCCGTCCGATCCTGAGCGGCTACACCAAATCTAACGGATCCTGTTGCCTGTACACCTCGAGTTGTCATCGTTGACCTTTCAATCATTATGCGACCGTAGTGGAGGCCGCTGTGACGCTCATAGCAGAGAACCTGGCCGTGCGTTCCGCCTCGACTGCAGCCGCCCACCGCCGGCAGATTCGACTCAGCGCCGCCGCCTTCCGCCTCGCCCGTTCCGTCCCCGCCCCCATCAGTTCCCAGATCACCCACTCGATCCCCGGCACCGCCGCCAGCTCTGCCACTATCGACGCCCCCGTTCGTCGGCACACCGCCACCAGCGCCGCCGCCGCGCTCTCCCTCGCCCAGTCCGAACCCCGCCGAAGCACCCCGACCAACCGGGCCACCGCCCCCTCCGCCTCCGCCACGGCTTCCGCCCCGCCCCTCCTCGCCACCGCCGCCAGCACCGCTGACGCCTCCTCCGCGACCTCGGGTTCTCCCGCGGTCTCCAGCGCTGCTGCCACTACCCCGCCCTCCACCAGGCGCCCGGTATTCTCTCGGTCCCCGGCAAGGCTCAGGATGGCGGCCATGGCGTCCTTCTTCGCGCTGGCGGGGCCATCGCGCGCCATCTGCACCAGCACCTCCACCATGCGGGGGTGCCGCGCGAGCCGCCGACGGTAGGAGTGGACGGAGCAGAGACTGAGCACGGTGGCGGCGGCGTTCTCCTTTGCTCGCCACGTGGTGCCCTCTGCTAGGACGTGGACGACGCCGTCGACGGCGCCGTCCGCGTGCATGATACGCCGTTTGTTGGCCTCCAAGATCGACAGATTGAGCAGCGCGGTCACGGCGTTGACCTGTAGCCCAGCGTCGGCTGACCGGAGCAGCGGGAGGAGCAGGGGGATTGCGCCGGCCTCCGCCACTAAGGCGCGGTTGTCGGACCCGTGCTTGGCCAGTAGCCGCAGCTCGTGGACGAGCCGGTGTGCGGCCTCCGTCGAAGGTGCTGTCGCGAGCTCCTCCACGAGGAAGGACGCCGTCATCCTTGCCGCCTCGAGCGCCGCTTTGTTGGTCCCGGCGGTGACGCCATCGGCATCATCCTGCCTGTCGCTGGTGCTGGTAATGGTGTCAGCTACGTCGTAGGCAAGGTTGTTGTCGCGGCACCAGCGGGCGATGAGGTTTTTGAGGGCGCGGTTGGGCAGGAGCTCGAGGTACGGAAGGGCCTGGCCGGACTTGGGGCAGGTAGCGTGGCCGGAGCCGATCCACCGGTCGATGGACTCTCGGTCGTATGTCTGCCCGGTAGCCACCACTACCGGGTCCCGCATCAGGTCCAGCGATATCGGGCACCGGAAGTCCGCCGGCACTGCGAGGTCCTCCGCCTCGGAGAAGGGCGACTTGTGGCCACCGGCGCCGATGGAAGAGTCCGATCTGGGAGTCGACGCGCCGAAGAGGACGCACTTAGCATAGCGGAGAATCGAAGCTAAAGCCACCATCCCCGGCACCCACCTGTCGTCTACCACGCGGTCGGCGATGTCGCGCTCGACGCGTTCGATCTCGTGGCGGCAGCTCCGCGCACCGTCGAGGCTAAGCCGCCGGAAGATCCCCCGCAGCGCGCCCCGATCGGGTACCGTTCCGCTCTCGACGCCTGCGACGAGCTCGAGAACATCTCGTCGGAGGGATAGGGCGGCGGGGTCGACGGCTGGTGAGGTGCGGCGGAGCTGGCGACGAAGGAGGCGGAGGAGGTCCTTCACGTCCTCGGGAACCCGAAGCTCCGCCAGCGGGAGGATGTCAAGGAATGTGGCCAGGTCGACGACCTGCTCGTGGATCTCGGCGGCGATGCGCTCGGCCCGGAAGAGGACGAAGGCGCGGCTGCGGCAGTCATGGTCGTCGAAGAGAACCTTAAGCCGGTGGAGAACAAGAAGGATCTCGCGGAAGCAGAGCGAAGCCGTGCGTGGCAGCGCAAGGTCGTGGTCGTCGTCCTCGTCTTGGACGGCGAGCAGGAGCTCCTCGAAGAGGAAGGAGAGCTGCTTGACGTTGCGGGGGACGGAGGACAAGTTGGGATTGATGCGGAGAGGGGACGACGAGGAGAAGGACGGCTGCTGGGAGGAGGATACGTCGAGCGAGAGGGAGAGGAGGTGGCGAAGGAGGTCGGCGTCGGAGGAGGGGTCGGGTGGCGGAGGAGGAGGGGAGGAAGAGGGATGAGGAACAGGACGGAAAGGGGAGGTCGCCATGAATGAATGGAACGCAGTTGAGATATTCAGGAGTTGGAAGGAGAGGAAAGTCGAGGGCTCTCTTTAAACGTCGTCGTCGTCTTCTGGTTTTGCGTGGGAGGGAGGGAGATGGGGCGATGTATGAGTTGGGAAGGAGGAAGTGCGACCGCCGCCCCCTGCTCGTGGTTATGGTTTATAGTTGGGAGAAAGATGGATGGATGGATGGATGGATGGATGTCAGAGTGGACGTGTCCAAACGTGTTTTGATCTTTTCCTCAATCAAAATAAATATACCATTTATTCTTATTTCCTTAGTAGCTAAAAAGGGCATAAATTCCGGTCTTTATCGTGTCGTTCGAAAAGGTAAAACTGGCAAGACAACTGTCGACGAAGGGATCGTGAGACGAAAGTAAGGGAGACGCGCATTATAATTACGTCCAAGAGGTGACTAGACGGATGAGGTGGAAACACGAAAGGCGGCGGCGGAAAGGGTTGGGGGATACGAGGGGCGGTGACCGGGCAGGTGGCGGCTGCTTTGACCGTCAGACGGGAGCAACACGCGTATGTCGTCTCGTGAGTAGGTAATTGTCGTGGCCGCCGGATGCGGCAACCTCGTGTAAAAGGAGGCTCCCTCTCCTGAGTGGGCTCGCGATTAGCCACGTACGTTTAACGTGGATCAGATTTGTGACTGTGATGACTCGAGTGATGACGTAGGGAGAGAATCGGCGAATCCAACGTGTTAGCGTTTGACCGATACAGGATAGAGATCGTCTCGTATCCAATGCACATATTACACGCATCGTAGCGACGACTTGTCGTCGTAATGATGCTTCTTCTTATGATCGCCAGCCAGGTGTGTAATGTAATGAATGTTATATAGGTTAAGCTCAGAGTATATTATTATTATTATTGGTCTTTTTAAACATAAGTATCCTCTTAACAGAATAACATTATAATACAGTGCTAATTTTATATTCGTAAGACGATGAGTTATTTAGATGAAAATAAACCCGAGTTGGACTGACTGACTCCAAAAGAAGCATCGACGATTAACCCATGTTTAATTAAGCGGAAAAAAAATAGGTTACGTGTCGTGCAAAATCAAAACAGGATTTTTTTTTAATATCAAGAATAGGTTACTTGTGGTGCAAAATCAAAAATAGGTCAAAATATCTATCGATCTATGTTTCCATATAAACAACAATACAATCTAAATCTTTGGTTAGAATGATAAATTTCGAGTTTTGTAAATAGTGCCTCAAGGAAAGATAAGACTTTCCAAAAAAATAAAATAGATAATAAAAGTTCATTATGAAACCATTGACGACAGAGAAACACCATATGACCTCCTTTTTCTCTAATTTGACCTTTCGATATACATTGCTACAATATATACTATCTATCTATGTGATAAGTAATGGATAAGGCAAGCCAAGAACTCCACAAAATGATTGTTTTCGAGTAAGCCAAAAGAATCAATCATCCAATTAGTGATGATGCTTTACGAAAAGCCCATACAACTTATTAAAAGTAGTTGGCACTGCCAATCATCGTTGCTTAAACAGTGCGATGACACTGCCAACAACAGCAAGTATATTATTCTCAACATGCAACCACCATGACACTAGTAGTACATTACTTGTTGGCTTCATGAATTCCACCAGCAATGGGATTCCATTGTCATTGTCACTCACAAAAGAGAGCAATGCCATGGTGCTTAGCTACCTACTAAAAAGAAATAGCTCGTATCGTACCAATGTAAAATGTAAGATTGATTTAGAGAGAATCAATATGGGTAGTATTTATCTATCTATCTATCTTTGAATATAGATAGATAGATAGATAGATAGATAGATAGATAGTATTCCTAGCTCAAACCGTAATGGAGATATTTGTAGTATTTTTCCTATACGCATATATCATTTGTTTACATGAAACAAATCTTTATTTTGTTGTAAGAATAATAGATTGGACGGACTATCAACTTGCACAAGGTTGGAAATAGGCGTTTAAAATCTTGTTTGATAAACTATTACAATTAAAGATGGTTTACCTTAGATTGAAAGTTTGATATCTCATCAGATGAGATTAAAAAAAAAAATTCGATACCACTCCAATATTATTAATTAAACATAAAAAAAAAGGAACAAAGTAAGAGAGAATGGCACTCACTCTTCTTCTTCAGCGTGCCACCACACCACACCACAGCCCAGCCAGCCATTCCTGCATTGAATTGGTCTGTCAGCCAGTGAAAGCTGATGTACATGTAGCCAGCCAGCTTTGACGCAGAGAGAGAGAGAGAGAGAGAGAGAGAGAGAGATGAGATGAGGCCACAAGTTGATTTGTATGTGATGGTCCCATATTGAATTGGTTGGGCGGTCCAATTTGGTACACGAAAGTGTTGGTAGAGGGGGAAGGGAAGGAGGCAACGGCAGGCCATGTGGTGCGAGTGGGTGGCACGTCTCCATCTCTCTCTCTCTTTCTCAAGTTGGTGCGACTCCATCCATGTCGGTCACATCCATCCATCCATCCATCCCCTCCTCCACACTTTGTCATCAGCCTCCCGACGACTTAAAAGTTTTGGAGTTGAGAGAGGTTTTGGCTTAACAAGTCTTATTTGATCCGAGATGTTGTACTCTTTATCTTATATTCTCGATTTAGAACGGATTGATTTGATATGTAATTTTATTTTCAATCCACTTTTGTTTTTCTTGTAAGAAATCGATTGATAAAAAATTAATAAATGGAAGTAAAGTATTCGATATTCAAAAGAGAGAGATGAAAATTGAGCAAATGTTATTTATTTATATTAAAGTGTACGTAGCACATCAAAATCGATCACTCTAATCCACCACTCATATGTTACTTTTTCACGGCTACAAAAGAAAAGACTTTCTATTACTGCTTTTCTATCGTTAGGCCATTGGTGCGATAAATCTTTCTATTACTACTTTTCTATCGTGAGGCCATCGGTGCGATAAATCTTCCCTTCTCGGCAAACGGTAACAACTCTGCACCAACAGCAACAGCAGTGATCTGCTCTTACCCTACTCACGAAGCCTTTGGCTCGTAAACCATTCTTTGCATCGATCCAAGATTGGTATCCTTGACAGGAGCACTATCTCTACTCTGTTGAGGGAAATACTCTATTCTGTTGAAGAAAATTCTTTCTTCTAATCTGTATAAATAGGAGAGGGACATGTTAATGTATTCAAACTAAAGTTACTTCAATAAAGCTTCTTCAATAATCGTTCTTATCTTCTATGATAGAAGATAACAATTATTAAAGAAGCTTTATTGAAGAAATGAAAATGCTCCAATACATTAACATATTTCCTCTCCGAGATTTCTTCATATAATTGGACTTTTCTCGATACCATGATAAAAAGAATCAACAGTATAGTTGGGAAAATCATATCTTTTATCAATAACTACCTCATCAAAATTAAAAGGACATTGATTTAAAATAAAAAATCATTATTTTATGTTTTTTTAAGTTATAATTGCTCATAAATGACACTATTACGACATCAAATTCTTCTTAGGATACTAATTAATTAATTAATTAGATTGAGGTTAAGAATCCATTTGGAACATTTACAATATTTTTTAAATATATTTTTTAGTATTAACAAACCAATTTTTTGCTCCTCATTTGGGTTATCAAACTACACTACTGTGCTACCTTGTACAGCCATCCATCCCCACTTGGATCATTACACCCTATGGATGGATGGAGGAAGATAGATAAGAGTCATAACCTAAATTGTGATAACAAAGGTGGCTGCAAGTTTAACTAGTTGCATAACACTTCAAAAAAGAAGGCTCCCATAAGGTTTTCTTTATTTTTATTTTTATTTCCTTTTTTTTTTTTTTTTTTTTTTAAAGTAAAACAAAATTAAAAAAAAAATCAATTTTAGTTTGATGAATGATGAGGTGATCAAAATCCATCATCATCATCATTTTATCTTGCACTAACTAGAGCCCTGTTAAGATTATCACAATAGGAAGAACTTGCATAGCTTCCATTATTGATGACATGGGAATCTGCCTAACTTGCATCATGTCTTAGGCAAAAAGACACCAGAAAACAATAAGATAACAACTCGAGAGCAGTATCAAATGCATGTGCAGCAGCCTTTTCTAATTAAATACATAATCCCCAAGGAAGAGTGTACAGAAGATGCAATTATGTGCAGAGATGACTGATCCAAGGGCCTAAATTTCATACCTCAAATGCTTATGTGTTGTTGAAAGCACATATATCTTGCACTGCTTGTGGTATCATAGTGGAGTTTGACTCTACCTTCACCGATCTCAAATCTCCAAGATATATATCCATGAGATTCATGCAGTCTTCCTTTGATGGTGATCTCCATGTCACTTGACACTCGTGAAATCCTGTGACATTTGCCATCCTGTTTGAGATAATGCTTGAACCAGCAGAATGGTACACCCACAGTAAGTATCTTCAAGAGAGTCTGCAAGAATCTCTAAGATAAAAAGAGATTGTAAGCTGAATCATTTCGAGGGTAAAGCTCTTTCTCTTCGTGCCAAGCTAATTGACAAGAATCTTTAAGATGAAAGAGGTCGAACGCTTGGTATGTGCAGATGCAGCTCATATTATTATGCTTGCAAATAATTTCAACTCAATCAGTTATAATTGTGCAGAAGCAGATGATAATTTCCGCTCACTCGGTTGTAGTTATACCTGCATATAATTTCAACTCAATCAGTTACATATAAAAATTATACTTGCAAATACTGTGCACGAGCCGACAAACGTGCTCTAAATGTAGGCAAATGACCTCTCAAGAGTTATAGCTGAACATAATCTAACTAAAAGAACCGACTGAACAGAAGACTTTTGGTCAGTCATCAATATGAGATCGAAATCAATTCATGACAAGCATCGATAAGGATGAAGGATAGATTAGCATAAGAAGACAAACCTGAATATGTGCAGCAGAGAACAGCGCTACATAAGGGATCCACAGGTGCCTGCAACTAATCAATCTGTTCACTGAAAGCGACTGAACAATCGTATTGATAAACATGCAAGCTTGGTAGATAAACATGGGTTATTCACCAGGCAAGAGGACCCACCATGAAGCCACCACTACTCGGTCAAAGCCCAGATCAACCGTCCTTCATTTTAGCTTCAAAAATTTATGCAACATAAAATGGCCTCTTTTTTTCTTTTCTTTGTTTCTCAATATCTGAAAGCAAACTTTTGGCTTCCAGAATTCTCAATATATGGTAGATAGTTTTGAGAGTTACAAATCAAAAGGAACATCAATGAACCTGTTCTGCTCCAATCTGTATCTCCTTCTTGCTTACGAAAAGAAAACAGAAAAGGTGCCAAATGGCATGCTCCAGTATGAGTTTGCTTTCATGCGATACTCTTTGTTTTACAGCTGAAACTTGAAAGTACATCAGGTGATGAGACGAAAACTGCATGAAGAGACACAGGAGATAACTTAGGTAATTTGCTAGCCCAAGGATTGACTGTCGAAAATTTTATCGAGTATAATCTGAATTAATTCAGAAATCTACCTGGTATACCGTCAAACATTAAGACAATAGAGACAAATTGCATAATACTTCAAACACTGTTGAAATAAATTACCAACTTATGGAATATTGAGTATTACCTGTGATCGTAAATAAGGAATTGTTTGGGACCAATATCACATTGTTGTATGCCAGATTTGCTGCCAAAGATTCAAGGATAGTTTATGCATTATTTTCAGCTAAAAAGAAATTTGCTTTGTCTATGTATTGGTTCTTGACAACATAATCACATCATTCATTAATCATCAATCATCGTCAGCAGCAGTATGATTCATCAGATGTATATTCAAAGCTCTTAGTTGCCAATTTGGGCAAATTAAAAGAACTAAGAGTTTGTAATTCTAGCAAAATTGCTAGAATGTGCACAAGAGCTTGTCTCACATGTAAACATATCACTCTAGGCTCATCTAAACCACAAAAGCAGCTACAAAACACCTTCATAGAGGATGATGCATGGGTGTTGGTAAAATGATTTCCCTACAAGGGCTACACTTTCCTTGTGATAATCCTTGAACCTTAATATGCCATTCCTCACAGTTCTCCAAAGTATCAAACTCACAAAATCAACACGATAAGGTGTCAGAAACAATCATTCTACGCTGCTTCAGATTTGTTCAGTTTGTGCACAGATAAGGGGACAAAGTCAACATTTATCTAGTAATCGACACAAAATCTGGTGTTAAGTTGCAGAAAGGAACAAAATAGTCACATAAACAAGCACCAAAATCTCAGAAAGCTTCCTGGATTTCATTCAGTTCAGTTATTTTTTCATTACCCTAATCTACAAACAAGCAACATGAGGACTATATAGATAAGAGGACAAAGTCAACGTTCATCTAGTAATCGACACAAAATCTGTTGTTAAGTTGCAGAAAGGAACAAAATAGTCACATAAACAAGCACCAAAATCTCAAAAAGCTTCCTGGATTTCATTCAGTTCAGTTATTTTTTCATTACCCTAATCTACAAACAAGCAACATGAGGACTATATAGATAAGAGGACAAAGTCAACGTTCATCTAGTAATCGACACAAAATCTGTTGTTAAGTTGCAGAGAGGAACAAAATAGTCACATAAACAAGCACCAAAATCTCAAAAGCTTCCTGGATTTCATTCAGTTCAGTTACAATTTAAAGCATTGCTTATTGCAAGATCCCCCATGTATGAAAACTCAACAATCACTAGTCTTCTCTGTTCCAAACAAACACAGAAAGGTAAAAGGAAAGAGGCAATAGGAACCTCTTCCCACAGACAGATCAGCAAGCCTTCTTCTCCTTGCCGGCCGCAGAAGGGGTCATCAGAATCCTCCACAAGTACCTCCCACTAGCCATGTCGACGCAGGTCCAGAACCCTGTGCTGATGGCCGATCCAACCTAAAATTACACGATTGTCAGCGAACACACTAAAATTACACGATTGTCGACGCAATTCCCAACTATTCGTATTACTTTGGTGGTACGGGAAAGGGGTTCTTCTGGGGAGTCTTCTTCCTGGCGCTCTTCGTTGAGTTCCGGCTGGGGCTTGAGGTTTCTCAGCACGAAGAAACCAGCCAAGGTTGCTGACAAAAGGATGAGCAGCACTCTCAGGGGACACATCTTTCCACTTCTCCCTCGCTCTCTCTCCTCTTCCTTGAGACGGAGGAACTCCGTCCGGTTGGGATCCCTCGGGGTTCCTCGAGGAGGATGAGAAAGAGGTTGCCAGCTCGACGGCCGCCTCCCAACACGAGTTCTTCTTTGTTTGACTTGGAACGAAACACCCATGGGAGGGTGAGTGGGGCCCACACAAAAGGAGTGGTTGGACACGGTGGGGTGTTAGGAGGACATGAGTCCGCAGGGGCCGAGTCGAATCTTGGCGGTGTCCAACCACAGCACTAAAAGAAAAGAAATGGATTGTTCTTCTAATGGGGGTTGAAGGAATGACGAGGGTTCCACCAAGACATCATGTGGCCAAAAGTGGGTCAATGGACTTTTTGTTTTAAGATGCAACTCGACATGCTTTGCTTTGCTTTGTAAACGAGCTGTGTTCTTCTCGACTCGACCCACGCAACACTCAATTTAAGAGTCTGAATCACTATTTTTTTTTTCTTTTCTTAAAAAATAAAATAAAAATTAAATTTATAATAAATATATTTATTGAGTATAAATTATGTTGGATGAGGTTTCGTAATTAAGTTTGCAAAAGAGTGAGTTATACAAGCTGGATGGAGCCTTTTCCTTGGTCAATTATACGAATGAATGAATGGCTTGCTGATTCAAGTTGGATTGCATTTTGCATCAGAACAATATCTTTAAAGATAAAAAAGACTTCGACACTAGAAATATTAAAAAAGATTCAATGTAATGGCTCAAATCAATGGGCCTGTAGAATGGGCTCAAATGAATGGGCCTGTAGGCAGCCGAACAAGCCATGTAATGGCGCCAAATGTTGTCCTGTCACGACGCCACCGTCAAGTTTCCCGCCAGAAAGGTTGCAAATATCACGTGCGGGTTAAGCCCGAAATATTAGAACTCGACGACATGTGCTCCAGAAAATTCTACCAAAATATCTCTCTCATAATTATATTTCATATTATACTTATCGTTTGCACAACAACAAAAATAACAAATAAGATCCTAATTTTCCAGCTATTTAAATCTATATTCTTAACTAAAATAAAAATATTTAAATATTTATGATATGAAAATTTATATGCCCGACCCTTACTAATTGTTTCATATATATATATATATATATATATATATATATATATATATATTATGTGTGGTGGTTAAAATCAAATATAGAGATAAATTATGAGGGTGAATATACTATTAATAGTAGAATTATTTATCTTTGTTCAACTAAAAGGGTCTAATTGGTTACATTACATGGCTATAAAGTGACTTTACAACGTGGTCTCTTCCGAGGCGGAGGCGGCGGCGGAGGCAAAGGCGAAAGGGTCTGTGACGAGAGCGCGGCGATCGAGAGAGACAGAAAGAGAGAGAGAGGAGAGAAGGAAGAGGCGGGGATGGGAACGATCTGTAATGGATACCTCTGTTCGGTGTTTCCATCACCTCGGAGATCTCTCGAGGGGATTTCCTTTTTCCATGGTAGTCATCTCAGGAATCTTGACAGCAGTTCGAGGAAGAATTCCGGCATCCGCTGCAAGATCTCGGAGGGCGGCCCGGTGGAACAGGGCTCCCGTAAAAATCGCGAGGTGGAGGACTATAACACCGTCATGAAGCGCATGATGAGGAACCCGTACGAGTACCATCATGATCTTGGTAAAATCGTCGGTTCCCTTTTTTTTTTTTTTTTCCTCCCGAGGAATTTCATGTGGATGCAATGGGTTTTCCATTGTTTTCTTGATAAGGTTCGATCTTTGGTCGTTCTTGGACTCTAAAAATCTGATCTTGGTCGAGACGTTTCTTTTGTCTTTGTTCGTTCTTGGTTTGTGAAAAATGTGATCTTGGTTGAAAAAAATTATTCGATCTTTGTTCGTTCTTGGTTCCTTCAAATATGATCTTGCTCAATCATGTCTTTTCCTCACTGATGGAACGTACGTTATGGGTTAAGAGTCTAAATGGCGACAAGTATACAGAGTCTTACGTGTTGTTTTCGTTTTCCACTCTTCGCTTTGAGTCTCTAGACCTTGTGAAGGGACTCGTGGAAAAGATAATCTTGTTCTTTTCCATTGCATGTCCCATCGCTGCAAAACAACAAAATATCATATTTATTATTCAAAGCTTCAGCTTTTTGGCCTGTAGAGGATTACGATTTTTTTTTTTTGGTCTCAAATTACATGTAATTCTTGTTGAACTAGGGTAGCGATCATTAATTTTGTTATGTTCTAGAATCATTTCTATTTATAATAGAACAAAAACAGCTTAAAAAATATTAAGGTAGACAAATCCCCAGCGAGCATGTTGTAATGATGACTTCAACATCGGTTTATCTAATTCATTAAATAACTATAATGTCTACAATTTTTTTATTTTGGAAAAGATAAATTGCATACTTGTAGCATTATTGAAAATAAAAATGCCCTACCGACTAGGGTGTTGGGATTCTGTTTGATTCTAGGAAAGGAAGGAGATGGTAGTGTTCCAAGTTATGATATTTTTTTCCAAAATTACTACATATTTTAGAATTAGTTCTTTTTATCTCTAATCTGTGTACATCATCATAGTGTTTATGGAGCTGGGCTTATTTAGCCCCAAAAATATGTTTTTGGGTGATTCTGAGCTTTAATTTAAATGTCTTGCACACTCATTCAAATAATGTTATTTTCTGTGTCAATAGACTAAGTAGTTCAAATTTTGGCACCTAGGCATGAATTATACTATCATAAACGATAGTTTAATTGTCGGTTCTCAGCCTCAAAAGCCCAAAGATATTGATCACCTAAAAGAGGCAGAAAATGTAGCATACATTCTGTGCTTACAGCAAGATAAAGACATTGAGTACTGGGGAATAAATTTTCAAGATATTCTCAACAGGTGCAAAGAACTTGGCATTCATCACATGAGAAGGCCTGTAAGCTATCCTCCCTTTCACCCTTGTTTTATTTATTTATTTATTTTTTGTAATAGAGGAATGCAACTTATATTGACTGAAGATAACCAACCATTATCAACTGGAATTGTTCTACTTATATCACATTTTATTTAAAAAGTTGTGATGTGTAACTGGTTGCACCTTTTATTTTCTCTACCTGTGCGCTTAATTATTGTTACTTGTGCTCTTGAACACGAATTTGGTTTATCTTTGTACATGATTCGGTTTCTTTTTTACACGGCAACATTAGACAGTTCTTTGGAAGCTGTCATAACATTCGATGAACTTGATCATCTACTATGTCTAATCAAAATTTGAGAACTTTTAGTTTTCAAGTGATATTATAATGAAGAAAGATCTCTGGAAGCTGTCATTACCTTAATGAAATCATCTACTATCATCAATCTTTGTGAATTTTGAGGTTTTAAGTAATATGATAGCATCAGATCAGCGATTTTTGATGAGATTTTTATTAATGAAAATAAAAATAGTTTTAAAAAGATGGGAAGTAGGAGTGAGTGCATTAGGGATATTGTTAATTAATAAATCCAATAATTATCGCATGTAGATTGATGGAGTAGCTGTTTTATTTAGCCTCTTTCCAAATTCCTACTAATTTTCACAAAGCAGATAGTTTCTTTTCCATAGTAGCTGTTTTATTTAACCTCTTTCCAAATTCCTACTAATTTTCACATAGCAGATAGTTTCTTTTCCATCGTAGCCTGGCAAAAATGTGTTTCTCCTACATATTAGGATGGTTTTGAATTCTCCTAGATTTTATCCTTTACCATGAATTGTCCTACATTAAAAAACCCTGCATTTCCCTTTCTATTGCTTGTAACTGCTGGTTAAGGTCAGTAGACCAGTATCATTTCTGATTACACCTGATGTATAAGGTCCGCATCACTTGCAGGCCATCTTCTACATCAAATGTTTAGTGTTATTGGCTTTCGCTTCATGCTTCTGGTAGAATCCTGACCAAACCTGATCCAGCCTTTTCCCATGAACGAACGGCCTAATTTTCTGGACCTGATCAGGGGCCCAAAACTTGGTCTGCAAAAACTCCAATTTAGCCCATGGCTAGCTTTACCTTATGGTCCTCCAGCAGCTGAGATGGAAGTCTTATTCTTGTACCAATGAAATTATTCGAAGCAGTAATTTTTACCCTAGGAATTATTCGAAGCTTATTTGACCTTGACCTCTGATACCGATAAACTATCATAAATTTGAGAGAAGATAGCAGCCAGAGCTTCTCTTTGGTTGATAGGATCCATTTTATGCTCCTCCTCTTTTCCTTTCATATGAATTTATAGATGAAACAACTAAATGATGGACCTTTTCAGGCCTTAAGTAACGTATTAGTTAATCTAAGTTGTTTTGATAGACTTGTTCCGACCGATCAAGATGGTGAAATTTTGTAGAGAGAACTGGGCAAAAATATCAAGTACATATGCAGCTGGAAGCTAGCACCCTATAGTACATGATTCAATTATTAAGCTTTTCCAATATAAGAGCATTACACATCCCTGCACATTAGTCATGTGTAACAAGTAAGCCCCAGACAGGTACCGAGTTCTGGTAGAATAGCTAGCCAAAATATATAACTACAGTCGTTAATTTCAGTACTTGCCAACAAGGTCTGCCGTACCGAAGTGTACCGGGCGGTACGTACCGGTCCGACAGGTTATCAATACGCGGACCGTCCGGTACCGCTACAGTGCTACAGTATGAAAAATAAAAAAAATATTCGGTACACCAGGGCATACCGCTCGGTACGCCCTGATGTACCGCCCGGTACACTGATACCGTACCGTACCGAGCCCGGGTCGAAACGTCGGTACGGTATGGTACAACGAACTTTGCTTGCCAATGATTAATAGAAATACTAGGTAAAATACTTTCAGCTTATAAACAGAAAATGATGCTGATTGCTCATCTTTTCAATTGCAAATACAGGCAAGGGACTTTGATCCAGATTCACTGAGGAGCCAATTGCCAAAAGCAGTCTCTTCACTAGAATGGGCTATTTCTGAGGGTAAAGGAAGAGTTTATGTCCATTGTACCGCTGGACTGGGAAGGGCACCTGCAGTTGCAATTGCTTATTTGTTTTGGTTCTGTGACATGGATGTAAGTTTGGCCTTGACTCTCTTTTTTGCAGTTTCTATTATCCAGCTGAACGATCTTATGTGTTGTTAGATTAGATCATCTCTATCTTACTGTGGAATATCTCTATGTCAAGCTTTCGGTCATGTCTTAGATTGACTGACATTCATGAAATCAGACCATTCATGATAGTATGCTTCTTTTGTATACGATTATGAGCGGAGGATCATGTGACATGTTGTGATTGTAAAGTAGGAACTGATTGTTAAGTGGGATAACTTGCCCTGAGATACTCAGTACCAACTATGCCTTCTGCCTTGGTTTCTGATATTATTTTCAACATTCTATCTATATCGAGCAGCTTAACACAGCCTATAATACTGTTACTTCAAAAAGACCCTGTGGGCCAAACAAGCGAGCCATCAGAGGAGCTACTTATGATTTGGCAAAGAATGACCCGTGGAAAGAGCCTTTTGAGAGCTTGCCTGAGCATGCCTTCGGGGGTATTGCTGACTGGGAAAGGAAGTTGATTCGAGAGCGAGTACGTGGACTTGGTGGAACTTGAGACAATATTATTGGTAGGCCATATAATCTTATTGTTATCTTTTTTTGTTGTTGTTGATTCTCCCCAATATGTTGCATGTCATATATTTATTATGTACTTGGGAAACCGAAGAAGGTTATGCCTATGAGCGGCAATGGGTTTCTTTCTTTCTTCTTCTAAAATGTAAGCATCATACTTGTAGATGCTTTTAATTTAACAACGGGTCTCTCATCAGTGTATCACTCTCAAAAGAGCAAGCAGCCCTCCCTCCAGGTTTGGTGCTTTCGGGCAGGATTTTGGGGAGCTCGGCATCTTTCAAAGATTTTTATTGCTTGGAAAGTCTAGTACAAGATTCTCTTGAGAGATTTGAGCAGATTAATTCAAAATAATTTCAGGATCACTTTCCTATCTAAAGAATGATTGACCACCAGATCGATCATTTGATTGCCCTCCTTATAAACATATGTGTAATCTTTATAGTCTTCAAATCTCTACAGCAAGACTTCATATTAACAATGTTACTCTGAAGAGCCCAAGGCACGTATAATTAAATTCTGTTGAATAAATTGTAATTGGATTCTATGATGATATGTC
This sequence comes from Musa acuminata AAA Group, assembly GCF_036884655.1. Taxonomy (NCBI): domain Eukaryota; kingdom Viridiplantae; phylum Streptophyta; class Magnoliopsida; order Zingiberales; family Musaceae; genus Musa; species Musa acuminata. The sequence goes on from NC_088352.1 coordinate 253,322, forward strand.
AGATATCATCTTTAGACCCTCCCAAATTAAACCTATTGCGCCTATGATGATATGTCAGAGAACTGTCTATTTCTCATTGCAGGTTGATTCATGTCGAAACCTACCACAAGTTCAAGTTTTTCTGTCACAGACCTGAAACGTAAGCAATGGTGTGTAAGGATTCCTCTAAAACAAGATTGATAAAAATAACATGTATTAACTCTATCTCACTTTGATTTATCACTAAACACGTATGGTATTTTCATTAGTAAGATCGACGACAACGTGAGAAGAAACGAGATTAAATATTTTACTTTCATAAATATATAAATTTTAATATAATTTTTAAAAATATAAAGATTAAAATATTAAATATAACTAATTATAAGAATAATATATAATTAGCCATTTCAATCGTGATCGTATATGTTTTTTCCGGTCATACATATTCCTTCTAAGTCAACAATTTCTGGTTTCCTTCAGGAATAGTTCCTTAGTTTCCGGGAGACTCGAGTGACTTCAAGCTGTTTTCTCCGAGGGAAGGAAGGAGGTGGTCTTGTTTTGGTCAATGCCCCTTCAGCATGCAATGCAGGAGGCTACAGTTGTATGCAGTGTTTTGGTCAATGCTCCTGATTTGGTTCTCGAGGAACTCCTTGAGCGAAGAATTGGGGCAACATGTTCCCTTCAACTTCTCTCTACCACCTTGATTTCTGTGCTCATGCTTTAAAGACTTGGATCTGGTAAGATCCAACATCAAGCTATGTCTGAGTTGGTGTGTTAGGGTACTTTACTACCTCCAAAATCTATAAAAATGAAGTTGTTGCTCCTACTTGTATTTGATCATCCAAGTCGAATGAAGGTTAGGAATGACCACCACTTGTGTTGTTAGGATTAGAAAACGTAGTGACGAGTGATTTTGTACCTGTAGATGATGTCTCAGTATATATCAATGACAACTGGGAAAGCAGTAGCAGGAAAAGAAATGAAGAAAGTGGAGTTCCCACTGCTCTCATTCAGACTTGGAAAAGATGAAATGATAGAGCATCGTGGTTTCTGTGACAGCAGCAATGGAAGGAAACATAAGAGCATGTAACCACCACTCGACGTTGGATTACGGGAACAGAGATGTAAATGATAGACATGATACGTAGGCAGCTATGAGACACGTCACTCTAATCCGATCGACACGTCACATTCACTCAGGTGTTTATGAGACACGTCACATTCACTCAGGCGACGATGTCAGGAGGAACTCGGATCTTACTTTGGTAGCGGCATGACATGGATGAGGGACATCGATTTGATGCCACCAAGGATTTCGGAGAATGAGTTGTGATGAGGGTAATAATGGCGACATGACGTGCTACGATATCAGCTATGACTGGATGACACTCTGCCCGAAAGAGGGCAATAATGTCGACACGATGAGCGATGACGTCACCCACTCTCAGACAACGACTTCAGCGTTATCTGACCCAACGCGCTTGACCGAGGCAGAGGAGAATGACCACCGAGGCACGCCCATATCCTGCGGCAGTTCGGTTCTCCATGCAACGTCAATGGCGATGTCAGACGCCATCAGAGATACGATCCTGCCTCCTGCAGGCAGGCACGTCATGTAACACTCAACTACCCTATAAATACCCCCGAGTTCTAAACGAGGGGGAGGACACTTCTACACAAAAAAACTCCCTCCACATCATCTAACTTGATCGTCGGAGGGGTCGGGCCAAGCACCCCGGCCCGACCTTTGTGCAGGTGCGAAGCCGAAGGTCCCCGTCGGTCCCGCAGGCAGAGACGACTACACCGTCTCGATCGGACACCGCCCTCGACCTCCTCAGCGGGCTCGAGGAGCGCCCCCGGGGAGATCCCCATCTTCCGGACCTAAACCAAGCCGCGTCGGCCCCAAGGCCACGGCTCAAAGTTGTTTCCCGCAACAGATTGGCACTAGAATGAGGGCCCGGAATGTCGGGTGATCACCCGAGCGGCTCAGATGAGCCCGCGGCTGAGAGGTCACACCCGACCGAAGCCTCGGGGGAACGTCTCCCGCACGGAGGCCATCGTGACGAACTCCCCGCCACGACCTCCGAATGATACTGACGAATATTCAATGACCCGGGCTTGTCGCTGTCGGACGACGCCCCAGCCGACTCAACGCCCGTGTCACCCGAGGCCTTTCAGAACCTCGCCCGTCAAGTCCGAGCTCTGATGGAAATGGTGCAAACCATTATCCCCCTCGTTTCTCATCCGGCGCACCCGCCCGCGATCGAACCATTGCGACAACGCAAGGCGCCCGTTCGGGCCCACATGACACTACCGGAGCCCCCCACTTCGCCTCGGGTCCAACCGGCCCCACTCGGGGATCCAACGATGGCAAACCCGAGCGGTCGCCCAGAACCCGAGGCACTCTCTTCGGACTCTCTGCGGGCCCAGTTGCGCTTCGTCAGCCAGCGACTCGACGAGGTCCAGAAAGAGGTTCGCAGGTCCAAGGGAGAGCTTGGGGAGGACCCACACCAAGGGTCTCCCTTCATGCCCAAGATACGGGATCTGACAGTCCCCCCGGACTTCCAGCTCCCCTCTCTGGACGCTTACGATGGCTCCGCGACCCAGCGGACCATGTAGCTACTTTTTGCGCCCAAATGGCGCTATACGGAACCTCTGATGCCCTGATGTGCAGAGCGTTTCCTACCACTTTGAGAGGGCCTGCCCACGCGTGGTATGGCGGCCTGAAGACCGAGACTATCACTTCCTTCGACCAGCTCGCCAATGACTTTGAACTCCACTTCGTAGCCTATGCACGGCCAAAGCCTTCCGCGGCACTACTCCTCGGACTCAAACAAAGGGAGGACGAGCCCCTCTCACATTTTGTGGATTGCTTTGCCATGCAAATCCGGGGCTTGCCGGATACTCACCCCTCTCTGTTAGTGCAGGCATTTGTGATAGGCCTGCGACCTTCCAGATTCCTCTGGTCCCTCGCGGAGCGACCTCCCACTACGGTGCCAGAGATGCTCCAACGGGCTAACCGGTACATCGCAGCCGAGGCCTGGGCGGCCGAGACAAGAAGGGACGACTTCCGACCGCGGCCTCCATAAGAGAAGCTAAGCACCCGTGGTGGCTACCCGATGTAGTCCCCGGGAAAAGAAATCTAAGCCCTGCCTCAGTCTCTTCCGAGCGAAGGTTCAGTATCTACCTGACTACCTCCCGGCTCACGGTTAGCCCCGGCTTAAACCCTTCTGAATCTACACGACTCGGCCGTAGACTGCCGAGTCCCCCCCCCCCCCCCCCCCCCCAAGGGCGACTTGCCGCCCGAGCCACACCTCTCGGTCTGGTGCCCGAGACCGCACCTGCACGGCCTGCCCGCCTATGTCGTGCTACTCGGTCGCATGACCCTCGAGACCATGCCTGCGCGGTCTGCCCACCTGCATCGTGCTACTCGGCCGCATGACCCTCGCGACCACGCCTGCACGATTTGCTTGCCTACGTCGTGACCCTCGACTGCATGATGCCCGAGACCACACATGCGCGGCCTGCCCGCCTGCGTCGTGCTCCTCGTCCCCATGCTCCCCGAGACACACCTGCGTGGCTAACCCGCCTGCGTCGTGCTCCTTGGCTCCATGTTCCCGAGACACACCTGCGCGGCCAGCCCGCCTGCGTTGTGCTCCTCGGCTCCATGTTCCCGAGACACACCTGCGCGGCCAGCCCGCCTGCGTCGTGTTCCTCGGCTCCATGCCCCCCGAGACACACCTGCGTGGCCAGCCCGCCTGTGTCGTGCTCCTCGGCTGCATGTTGCCCGAGACCACACCTGCGCGGCCAGCCCGCCTGCGTCGTGCTCCTCGGCTCCATGCCCCCCGAGACACACCTGCGCGGCCAGCCCGCCTGCGTCGTGCTCCTCGGCATCATCTCCCCGAGACACACCTGCGCGCCCAGCCCGCCTGCGTTGTGCTCCTCGGCTTCATTTCCCCGAGACACACCTACACGGCCAGCCTGCCTGCGTCGTGCTCCTCGGCATCATCTTCCCGAGACACACCTGCGCGACCAGCCCGCTTGCGTCGTGCTCCTCGGCGTCATCTCCCCAAGACACACCTGCGCGGCTAGCCCGCCTGCGTCGTGCTCCTCGGCTCCATGCTCCTCGAGACTGCACCTGCGCGGCCAGCCCGCCTGCGTCGTGCTTCTCGGCCTCATGTCGCCCGAGACCACCTCCTCGGCGCGGCCTGCCCGCCCGAGACGTGCTCGACCTCATGTCGCCTGAAACTACTGCGGTACTGGAGGCTGAAGCCATACCTCGGAATCCCCCTTTTGCGACAACCGGCGCATAGCTTCTTTCGGGGGGGTATATGATGAGGGTAATAATGGCGACATGACGGGCTACGATGTCAGCCATGATTGGACGACACTTTGCCCAAAAGAGGGCAATAATGTCGACACGATGAGAGCTGACGTCACCCACTCTCAGACAACGACTTCATCGTTGTCTGACCCAACGCGCTCGACCGAGGCAGAGGAGAATGACCACCAAGGCACGCCCATACCCTGTGTAATATCCCATTAGTCCCACATCGGAAGTGGGCAATGTGTATGATTAGCTTATAAGGGCCTGATGAGTGTACTACGTTAACTCCCGCTTAAGTATTTTGGTTCGCCGTTGAGGACCAAAATGGAGTTATTGGCCAGTTACGCCATTAGAGGTACGATCCTGCCTCCTGCAGGCAGGCACGTCGGTAACACTCAACTGCCCTATAAATACCCCCGAGTTCTAAACGAGGGGGAGGACACTTCTACACAAAAAAACTCCCTCCACATCATCTAACTTGATCGTCGGAGGGGTCGGGCCGAGCACCCCGGCCCGACCTTTGTGCATGTGCGAAGCCGAAGGTCCCGACCTTTGTGCATGTGCGAAGCCGAAGGTCCCCGTCGGTCCCGCAGGCACCGCCCCCGACCTCCTCAGCGGGCTCGAGGAGCGCCCGAGCGCCCCCGGGGAGATACGACTCAAAGTTGTTTCCCACAACAAGTTAGAAGGCCTGTCTCTTGGATTTGAATAGCGTTGGGTTATGAATGCATGCTACAGTTTGTTTTCTTGGCGGTGGGTACGTATGACGACGGTACGAGGCATCGAGGTTGAGGTTGTCCCCGGTTCTCACATGCAAACCACGTGTGTGGACCTGGCGTTACATTAATATTAGCACACATCACATGAAGCCAACTCACAGGTCCAACCTCGCTCCCTCCCATGTCAACTTCATTGATCTGATTCCTCGCCCATCCCTGTAACCTAATCACCTACACATCTCACTTCCCGTGCAAAATTCCATGCTAAATACTCTCTCTCTCTCTCTCTCTGCATTCAAAATAGCGTTGGCGAAGTCCCATGCACTCATTTATTGCACCACGTAGCCTTAAATGAATTCTCCCGTGGGCGTTACATTAATATTAGCACACATCACATGAAGCCAACTCACAGGTCCAACCTCGCTCCCTCCCATGTCAACTTCATTGATCTGATTCCTCGCCCATCCCTGTAACCTAATCACCTACACATCTCACTTCCCGTGCAAAATTCCATGCTAAATACTCTCTCTCTCTCTCTCTCTGCATTCAAAATAGCGTTGGCGAAGTCCCATGCACTCATTTATTGCACCACGTAGCCTTAAATGAATTCTCCCGTGGAATCCCCTCTCTCTCTCTCTCTCATGCTCCTATGTCGCCCGACTCCATCTCTGCACCTCTGGCCGAAGCGCCGCCGTCAGCCGCAGCGGTTGGCCTCGGATACGGCATCGCCATAGCGGTTGGCATTCTCGTCCTCGTCTCCACCATCATGCTGGCCTCCTACGTCTGCGTCCGCGTCAAGGGCGGCGCCCACCGCCCGTTCCCCGCCCCGTCCCTCCCGGTTCGGCCTGCCGCCTCTGCCCCAGGCGACGCCGCCGCCGTTGTGGTGGTGACGACCTTAGGACTAGACGGCCCCGCCATCGAGGCTTTCTACCCCAAGTTCGTCTGCGGCCAGGGCGGGGCGTCGGCGCCGGCGGGGCCGTGCCCGATTTGCCTGGCAGAGTACGAGGCCGGGGAGGCCCTGCGGCGGGCGCCGGACTGCGGGCATTGCTTCCACGCGGGCTGCGTCGACGAGTGGCTCAGGGTGAGCGCGACATGCCCGCTATGCCGCAGCTCGCCGGTGCCGTCTGCGGCGGCGACGCCGGTGGCGACCCCGCTGTCGGAGTTGATCCCTCTGGCGGCGCACGCCCGGTGATGAGATCTCATGTGGTGGCGTGGCAGAGAAGGGGGAGGAAGCGGTGAAGGTTGTTGGAGAGTTATTAATGATTTTTTCCACTCTCATTGGTTGTTTTTTATGTAGAGTCGACATGTTGACCAAAGGAGAGCTCGTTGCTTTGGCTCTTTCATCACCTCACCTCACCTCAGCCTCGATTAGGTCCTGATCATTCAAACGTGAGATCGATCGTATGTCAGGTTTGACTGGTGAAGTATTATTAAACGACACACGAAGGTATACTACTTCAATTTTTACACACCAACGTACCAGTGGGCTACGCAGGTCAAATTTGTCTGACTATCGTAACAGAGTCAAAATTTGGTACACCCCCTCCTCCCTCGTAATTGCCCCCTATCCAACCAAAGTTAGATGAAAGGTGCCGACGTTAATACTACTATTGTTAGAACCTAATATTTCCAGATGTAAGATCCATCATGCCATTGATCAATGAGAAACACACACACACACACACACACACGTAATAATGACTCAAAAAAATGACACCTGAATGTGTAAAACAAACAGAAAAAACACAAAAGTGACAATGTAAATTAAAGATTACATATGCAAAGTAACAATATATAATTTTGTAAGTCATAGTGTGGATGAAAACATAATCCCTGCCAAGCTATTTAATAATAGAGTCTGAAAGGTGAAAATTTGAAATCGTTGATCACTGCCGCTTTGAAGAAGGAAGCAAGCAATCATACATCCGCCCCATTCTTGAAGTAACAGTAAGCTTGTATATGGTTTTCAAATCCGGCTTAGCTAAGTCCACAATATCCTGTCGCAGGCTGCAAAGGGGAAAAACAAAAAAGAAAAAAGAAAAGATCGTTTGCACTAATTAATACCATCAACATATGCAATAAGAAATTTGAAGAAAACACCACTAACCTTATCCACTCGCCGGTTTCCTTTGCATGACTTTCCACTGCCTTGTACAGGTGATCAAGACTACACAACACCAATCCATACAAGCATCGAGCATCATCCTCCTAGTTAATTAAAAGTTGTGGGGTATTAAATACGTGATCCATGTTTCTTTGGTTAATATAAAGTTACCAAGTGGAATGACTAGAATTTTAACAGTGCAACAACCGACAGTTTTTCTATGTTTCATACACAACGGGTGAAACATTCATTCTCTGACAAAGAATATGTGCAACTTCTAGTGGAATAGTGAAAAAAATCATCTAATAGTCATGTTTTAGCAAAACAAAACCACAGTTCATCTTTTAGAGATAAAAAAATGATTTTTGGCCAAAAGCATCTTCTGAAGATTAGCTCTTGTAACAAGGAGCCATAATTTTCATGTATCTTTTGAGCTGCATTTAGAATATGTATATATCCTTGACTTTGGCATACCCTGGCAAATGTTTATTAAAACCACTATTACTTCAAATTTTTAATCAAAATTTCCATCCTTCACTTATAAGACTCACCAAAGCATCACAAAAACACATACTGCCAGTTAACAAAGCCAGCTTGCAACTATGCTAGTATCAAGGATCTGATTCTGAAAGTTTTTCAGTTTTGGCATAATTTATTGGAAGACTATAGAAACTTGGGGCCAGTAGGTTTAGACATGATGTGGGCTCATCCGGCCCACTCACAAACAGAAATCTGGTATCAGGACAATAATGATGAACAGCTGCAAACAGCATCAAGTTTGAGGAGCTTATATTCTCCAAATACTTAAAACCAGTTGATAGGTACTAAAAGAGGGTAACAGGTATCAGGTCTCGACCTAACAAGCAACAACAATCTCAAACCAAATAAACTGAATTACACAAAAGACGAAAGCATTAAAAAACACTTGTATATCTTAACGGAAAGTGAACTTCAAAATTTTCACCAATATAAATAATTTGCAAAATATGTTCAATTGTACCTTCCCTTCATCCATGCAAGTCTGGAACTGCACCAGTCTTTTCTCAACTTCAACAACAAGAAGCCGCCTTTTCCTGCGAGCAACTCTCCCTCTGCCTTCTGCACCTTTATCCTGGTATTATCTACAGTAATTAGAATTCAAGTAGGCTACCAACAACTTTAGCAATGCAATTCACTATTAGGTTAGCTTTATAAGAAAGATTAAATAAAAATGCACATTGGAAACAAGAAAAAATTATCAAATGAGCATGCACAAAAATTATCTGATTGGCCAGTCAAGGAAAGCAACTTCTGAAGCCAACAAGCTAAAGGGAACAAAGACACACTGATTGATACAAAGGAGCATTAAGTGTCTCTCCATCCTGCATCAAATACCTAACCACATCATGACCCGCTCTTATTGCCCCACCTTTTGCTAAAAGCTGTTTTCCATTGAATCTCCAATCAACCAAACTTAAGTGTGACCTCTTTAAATCAATCTCTCCAAAAATAGTAGTGCCCTATGTTTCTGAATAGATGAAACAATATAAGCAGATACCTGCATCAAGGCTTTCATGTTGGCATGGCTCAAACATTTCCCTTTTTTATATTGCAGTAGAACCAAAATAAGCCAAAGAATTTGCCAGATGCATTGACTCCTCATTTTAGATGCATGGAGAAGATCTCCAAATCTGCGCTAAGAATTACTATATGCTATTTTAGATTCTGTTTAAATATTGCAATGAAATCCATGTTACTGTTGGAAGAGATTGTTTCATCATGATTTTCAAGGACCAAGCAGTTATAGTTTTCAATTAACTGTAGACACACTAGACAATGGAGAACTTAGTTCCAACCTATTGAAAAAAAAAAATTAGAATATATTTTGAATACACCACATTTTTAGTACTTCTATTTGATAGCTATAGAGGTTGTTTTTAGGCTTTTCTGAGAAGCTGAGGCTCATAAAGCTAGCACTTTGAAGCCTTGTTATGCCTTGTCATGCCATGTGTACCATGACTTGGAAAATTACCATCCAGATCCTTAGTTCTAAATAAAATAGACAAAATATATAACAACTGTTCTCTAGTTTTTTCTTCGTCCTCTCAAAATCATGCCCTAGCTTTTCAGATTTGGCTTGAGAACAGATATCAACTGAAAAAGAATCAAAGAGCCAGTCCTGAATAATCTAATTAGGAATTTAGGATATTATTTTTTTATTGTAACAATTTTGTAGCACACATCCAAGCCATTCCATCTTCCATTTAATATCACATGCCACAAAAGACCAAGAGGTTGAAAGAGAATATTTGAAAATTTGAATTTCATAATTCGGTCCCGGATCATCAATACAAAGGTCCAGCAACTACTGTAAAAATAGATTTTGACTGCCCTAGTTTGCATATCTTGCCACTCATCTCTCAAAGTCCATTTCTACAAAAGAGACTTCCAGTTTGCTTTTTCCTTCATTAGCAAAAGCGTTCATTTTTCTTTTCTTTTTCTTATTGCTTTTGTATTTTTTGCTTAGCTCCACCATGGTTTATGATTACTGAGAATCTTTGAAACACAGCATCCTGACCAACCAACTAAATGAGAGAGTTGAGGTCAATTGAAGAAAGAACCTTCAATCATCACCTTCAAGCGTTCATTAGAGCTTTGATACATATTTGTTTTAGACTTCTTTTCCAAATGTGCAATCTAATCAGCTGCTCCAACTTCATCACTTACAGCTCTACTATTCATCGATGATTAACAACAACCATGTCTCAGCAGTTTTTACTTTAAAAGCACATATTAATCTTAACACAAGGTAGTTTCTAGAAAGTTGAAACTTTAGGCTAGGTGCCTATCTTTATAGCACGTTCCTATCTGAAATGTCAAGGTTCCCTCAAAAACACAGCCAATATCATATTTAAACAGAATGAAAGAACCAACTGAAAATATTGAAAAAATACCCAAAAGATAATGTCATAGATGTGCAAGAATTTCACAAATTATAACAAAGTTTTCATCATAATTCAACTAAAATATAAGAACTTTGCAAACCATAATAAAGATCTAACAATTATATGTGCCTACCTGAATAACCCATGCCCGTACCAACACAAGCAGAAGAAGAGAAAGAAAAAAGGCTGGTAGAGCAGCTAGAATAGCAAAATTTATTTCATTTGCCTTAAGAATCTGATTCAGCTCAAGCATTGCTCTGTATATAAAAAAAAATTCTTTAGTGCAGTCAGAAGACTCAGAACAACATATAATAATATATTTTTATTGAAACATCCAGATGAAAATGATTCAACTTACGTCTCAAGATCCAGCTTCAGCTTTTGAATCTGTAATTCCACAGAGTTAATATGCAATAGCATCAAGATCAGTCATAACATCTATTTTAAGATAAGGGAGAAAAGAACCTGAATAAGCATTGCTCGAGCAAGCTCTCCACTCAAGAGATTTTGAAGCGGGTGCATCACCTCTTTCTCATATCTGCAGTAACACATCTACTAGTTATCTGGATGTATATAGAGGAAACTATTAACAACTTAAAAAAGGGAATAATCTCAGTTCAAGCCTGCAATAATTAAATGAGCACAAGTGTGAAAAAGTACCATTTCCTATGGAAAATAAAAGAAAGCCCTCTTCGGAAATAATCAATTATTAGTTTCCTGAAAAGGTGATGCAAAAAAATTTACTTCTTTTTAACGAAGGTATACAATTGTTACAATCATAGAATAGTTCTAGTTAATACAAACAAATCATCAGACAACTAAATTATAATGTTCTTATGGTTTCAAGCAAGGTCTTCAATTTCGAATAATACTGTCCATACCGGATGGTATTATATATATATATATAGGCGATATCGCAGATTTTTTTTACTTTTATATATAAATATATATATAAGTTTATATATATATATATATATATATGTGTGACGTCGCCTCACGTCGGGAGAAGAGAGGTGACGCCGTCGAAAATTATATATATATATCAATGGTATACCGAGCGGTATACAATACCGTATCGTACCGAACGAATGTCAAAACTCTGGTACGGTACGGTATGATATTTCAATCCTTGGTTTCAAGTACCAATCAGTATGATGCATACCATCCAGTATTTACCGGTCCATGCTTGGACCGGTATTGAACCATATGTTCCGGTAAAGATCAGCATTTAAAATCTTAATATTTTATGTGGTTTATAATTAGGTGGCATGGATCATTATGTCACCACATTGATCTAGTAGATTACCAAAACTAGTATCAGACCGAGATTTATAACCTTGAATGGTACACTAACATATCAATTATCAAGAAGCATCTTTCTGACAATTCAACAAGTCGAAGTAATTAACTTATACAGGTATTAATGGATGTGAAAAAAATCATAATAATTGTGAATTTAAGCAAAGATTGTTGTGACGACCTGTACCGCTTGGTACAGACGATATGTATCGGTTCAATAAGATATTGGTACACAGATCGCCCTCTAGTGGGCAATATTGTCACATGACCCCTTATTGGGTGATACGGGGTCTATACCCGGTGGTAACGGTCGAAATCAGACCATTACGAATCAAAGGCCAAGATTACCCTATTTCAAACGGTCAAATTGACCGTTTGAGGCTTAGAAAATGGTTTTTAAACCCTTTCCTCCCTCTTTCAACTCATTTCACTTTCTCAATCAACTCTCTTAAATTCTTTTTCACTCATATCTCTCCCTCATTCTTACATTTTCACTCTCCTAAACTCAACAAGACTATGATTTGTAGATTGGATCAAATCTAGGAGGTTAATTTGCGAGGCTTAAGAGGAAGTTCACTCTAATCAAAGGGTATATATTCTCTTTCTAGATTTTTATTGATTTATGAGATGATTAAGCCTATTCTGTGTGATTAATGACTCAATGTCCAATATGTTGTTTGATATGCTTTTGATGGTAGAATAGTGTTAATTAGGAAATAATTAAGGTATTTAATGTTACGATTAGTGAGTTTAATATTGATTTTTTTTTTTAAATTACACTTAATAGATCAAATATTTATATTTCAAGCATATTAAGGCGATTTATATGTTTGTAATGGTATAATAGGTTTAATTAGGTTTTAATTAAGTTTTTTTTAATACTATGATTAGTGGTTTTAATGATGATTTAATCAAAATTTAATCAATATGGGGTCAATTCAAAGTCTTTAATACCTATTAGAGTGTTTGACATGTTTATAACGGTAAAAGAGGACTAATGAGAGATTAATTAACTATGATGATATTGAAAATTATTGGGTCAATTAAATGTCTTTAATGTCTATTAGAGTGCTTGGCATATTTATAGTGATAAAAGAGAAATAATTAGTGAGTAATTAACTATGTTAATGATGTGATTTATTTATCTATTGATGATTTCATCGTAATTTAACCTATATTGGATCAAAATTACATATTTAATACTTTTTAGGATGTTTGACATATTTATAGTGATAAAATAAAGCTAATTAGAGTTTAATTAAGTTTTTTATTACTGTAATTAGTATATTCAATGATATTGAGTTAATTCTACGTATTTAATGTCAAATAGGTTGATTGACATATTTATAGTGACAAAATAGGGTTCATTACGACATTACGTGTAATTGCACTTTATTATTTTAAATTAGGACTAATCGCAACTAGCTTATTTGATTTAATTTTTCTAGGAACATAGCACCAAAGGAACAGGCACATGAGAACGCTCGGGATCATGCCTGAAAGATGGACAGGAACCATCATCATTGACAATACATTTATTGTGACTACATCAGCAAGGGTGGAGGAATCATCTAGGTCAAGATGCATTTGGCCAGTGGGTATCTGATGTTGCAAAATGCAAGAAGGTTCCTTGACGGAGGTCCGTAAATCATTTCAAAACCAGTTATAATAGACAATAGAAGATACAATAAAAAAAGCAGGCAAGAGCGGAGGAAGAATACTATAGGGCTACGTAAGAATCAATGTATGATGACAATGAGGGTCGCGACGATAAAATCAACTTGGATATCAAAGCTGGTATTCGTGCATCACTAGAGCATCGGTATATCTACAATGAAGCAATGAGGCATCGATGACCTGACTCACGATGAGAGCATAGCGGTAGCGGTGGCGGAGGGAGTAGATTTGCGTCATAAGGAATCCAAAGGTCGATCAACATGAGGCAGCCAACTACCCCTCCTTAGTTAAGTCGAATTGGTAGCATGAGGTAGGATGGAATCCATGGTTTTATAAGAGGACTTGATAGGAGGTCCGCACCAGATATTATTGATATTGATCCGCAAGCCTATCCTTTATATACAGCGAAACAGATACGGATTGACGATGCATATACAAAAGAAAAGAAGCGGGATATTGGGAAGGCAATTGCAAAATGATTCCAAATTAAAAAGCATCAACCACAAAAGCAATTGGATACATTGTGAAAAAATGGTAGAAGGGAACGATCATTGTGAGATTCCATCATATTATGTAAAGATCAATAGTTCAGAAAAAGAAAGTAACAGAAGCATGTGTAAATAAACAAAATACGTAACATTATTTCTGTCCTTGAAGGCTGAAGCAAACATATTTGCACATGCACGAGAAAGTCAATGTAGAAAATGGTCATCACTTGTCAACAGAGAGTGGGTGCAGAGTAAATACTGTATAAAACAGCTTTAGGTATGTTTAAGAATTGTAATTTTTACCTGGCCATGACCATTTCCAGCATTTCCTGATCTGGAATATTCTCTGGTAGCTTTCGACCTTTTGTTTGCTCACAGAAAGCCAACAACATCCTAGAAATTCACCAAAAGTCACTAAGAGTCCAGCAGCCAATAAGGTGAGCATCAACCAAGAATAGCAATTTTGGTTCCATTGTCAAACCAGCTGAAAAAATGAAATAAAGAGAAGATCCCACACAACGCAGATTCTAATGGTTGTCCATGTAATTATATTGAAAATTCACTGGAAATTTACCTTTTCCACCAAAACACTAACAATTGGAAGGGGAACAAAGGCCACACAAAATCAGAAAGTTGATTAAATTGCTGACTTGTGGTATCAGACTATCAGTTATATACATAGATCACAAAGAAATAGTAGAACTTAACCTGTGTAAAGAATCGGCAGTCAACTGCACCTCTTCTATTTCCATCACGCCTTTATGTCTCCTCCTAAATGTTTCAAAAAGTTCATCTCTGATGGAAATAAGCTGAAAATTGCAGACTGAAAATCAGATAAAAATCATAATTAACTTGATTTAGCATAAACAGTCTATGCATTCAATCTGTGCAATAGTATACAGCATCAACTAAAAAAACAGAAGGTAAGAACTGAGAAGTTTCCATGAGTCATAAACTTAACTATCACCATTACATTTGATAAGAACTCTTTAAGCAAGACATAAAAAGCTTCAGCTCATTAAACCAATACTCCAAAATCTAGGCCTGAAAGCTACAACAAAGATTTTTTCATAGGGCATGGTTCCTGCTTGAAACATGCTGTCTCCACCCATGAAGCATAAGCCCATAGGTCTGCAAGCCATGAAGCATAAGCCCACAGGTCATACTTACAGAATCACTTAAAAATGCAAGAGACATTATATGGTTTCCTTTTTTTTCTTTTGAGGCAAAAGTAGCACCACTGCAGTCTTATTCATTAAGTACAGTAAAAAGGATGAGAAAAGAGAGAAAGTGAGGGAGAGAAAGAAAGGTGAGGAACAAAATAAAAGTAACTAAATATGTGTTGAATCTTCAATCCCAAAAAACATCAAAGTCCACTGCCTAAAAGTCACCAAGGCAACCTTGAAGATTCTATTGTTCCTCTCGTTCCACATGGTTCAACAGAGGAAAACAAGCCCATCTTCAAACTCCTCCATTTAGCTAGGAATAACTCTTATGCCATGAAAACCAAGTTTGTCAAACCTGGATATTGCTGAGGGAAATCAAAGCTTAAATTAATAAAGGAAGCCTTTTCGGCAGCTTATGTTGTGAGCCAATTTAGATTGCTTGTGCTTGTTAAAATTAATTGGAAGACTTGCAAGTTTAGAACAACAAAGAGCGACCTCCTTTCTTCAGCCAAAAATGGGTCAACATGCAGTATGCAAAATGATAATTTGAAGAACAGGCCATTAATTAAACCAAGTTCGTTCAGTAAATGAAGTGATCTAGTAAGAACATCTACTGCCAAGATGAATAGCATTGGATAGAGGGAGGAAGTTACCCTGTCACAGGCCTCATTTGGGTGATAAATAACAAGTAACAGAGTCATCGATGGAGATCATTGGTGATTGACAAAGAACTTTGATCCAACTACATCACCAGCAGCTAAACCCTTAAGCTTTAAACATGTTAAACATGAAGTCCCAAAAAACCTTATCACGTGTGTGCTAAATTTCTAGTTTAAAAATAAGTAGGAGAGTCAACCAAGGAATTTAATTTTGGGTGCCGGACAGTCCAAGACTATACCAGTATGGATCCAGCCCATAGCCAAACGAATACCAATCCAACCCATGCTGAGTACCAACACAAGGTACACCAATGTGTACCAGAGGAGACAGAAAAGAAGAGGAGGAGAAGAGGAGACAAGGCAGGAGGAGAGGAGAGAAAGGAGGAGAACCAAGAGGCAAGCTAGCGAGTAGCATCAAGAAGTTGAGGCGTCAATATTTGAGAAGTCAAATAGACCGCATGCAAAGCCCTAACTGCTGGCAATCCACATCCATATTCATGCCCAGATTGACAAATGCTAATTGATATGAATCAGTCCGAACAAAATTGTGTTCCTTGCTGTCAATAAATTTAGTCCATTTGTGTTCATCGTTAGATTTGTATCAATTTAGGTTTATATGTAAAAGTATTCAATTTAACGCAAATATTTAATTTTTTTTTTCTTTTTCAAATGGATCACATCATGCCATTCTCAGATTAATTGGGATCATGACATACTACTTTAGGTTTCCTAAAAAATGTTATCCCTTATCAATGTCAACTCTGGGTCATGTTATCTTGTCCTGTTTAAAATTGATATTCTTCTATCAAATGGCACATGAAGAAATCAGTGATGCTGCTTCACTTGAAGAATGATAATCAGACCAGGTGGATAAGGAGATTAGTCTGGCGAACATAATGAAAAGAATCTTTGTGAAGATCGTCAAGATTCAGTTCAATAATCTAATAGGTTAAGTGAAGTCCATTAGAGGCACTTCCATATTGGGCATTAGTGATGACTTGATTAGTATCTTAGTAGAATTTGATTTAGCATTGAAATTTTTAAAGACTGGCAAAATCCTCCATTACTTGGTCCTAGAGATCTTGTAATGATATCAAAAAATCATTTTGACTCAGGGCCTTTTCTCAGCCTAAAGATCACTTAAAATAGGAAAAAAGAAGAGATGGCAAAAGAAACCAAGATGATAAAACAGAAACTATAATAACTTCTGCAAGTGAGCTGTCATGATAACAAAAGAAGGCTTAACCAAAATTACTTGGAGGAATTCATATAGGCCCCACATCTCCAATCAAATAGACAAGAAGCTAAGATCATGGTTAAGGACAGCTGAACATCTTGGCTCTGCTTGTCACATACCATGAATAGTTTAACAGCCTCATCATGTAACCTCTAAAACTGAGGGAACCGAGGTGAAATGACAACACCACTGGATCTTGGACCAATAACTCCCTTTATTATAAATGGTGAAGAAAGGGTTTCTACGGTTGTCAAAGCTCAAGGGTAGGAGGATCCTTACCGGCAGTGATCCTTCATTCCACTAGTAGATGTTTGCTTCTTTTCACATGGAACTTCTAAAAATGTGTTAATGGACTAGTGGGAACAGTTGGAGATCTTGCTTCTTCAAGCTCTTCCATTGGAATTCCTCCTAAGGTGAAGGAGAATTGATCTTGTCAAAACAACCAGTTGATCTAACAGCGTACTAGTGTAGAGGAAAAGAAACTTGAAAAGGTATTAAGGCAGAGATATTCTTGATAGCTACAGTAAAGTTGAGGCACATCATAACATGTCTCATCTTAATTAGATGAGAACCTTGGAGTTAAGCTAAGGCCATTATTGGTCAGCTTTGGTCCACTGACTTGAGCTATTGCAGCAATGGTTAGTTCAAATTCCAAAGAGCATGGTTGAAGATAGGATTGTTTTCGTATTCACACTCAAGAAAGCACCAAGTTTGACTCAACCAGATCATGTTGGCTAGCACTGAGAAGTAAAAACAGTATTAAATAAAAAATTTATGCAGCATACTGGTTGTTCAACATGATCCTTCAGAAATCCAGTTGCAGATTCCTTTGCTTCACAGATCCAATTGTCTATGTCAGAGCTTCCCGTCAAACTACTATGCCGCAAGAGCCACACTGAACATAGTGACAGGCCAACTGCACCGCAGGTGTAATGTAACCAATATAATGTCAATCTCTTTGGTTTTTGACATGTGGAAAGCTGACAAGCACAAATTCAAAAAACAATTGTTACACATGACAACATAATGAAAATAGTAAGAATGATGGAACAAAAAATTATAACCCAAAAATGAATACTTCTCTGAAAGACATCTACCATATTATATGCTCATCTACCATCATTGTTTTCCCAGCACCAACTTCTGTGGTAGAAGTGTGGAAGTATTATTAGGATATTGTATTTTGTATGTGGCTGAAGTCAAATGTACTTTCTGATTCATTCACTGTTTAGTATATTTAAAACAATAATTTTAAACAAGTTTCGCCAAATAGGCCAATTTCATTCTGATCCAGGATCTGAAGTGGCCATTCTCAAACCTGAGTTAGCTCAATGGACACTGATCAAAATCAGAAAGTCTAGGTCAGGAATTGCTGATTTGGGCCTGTTACAACTGATATAATACTGTTGCAAGAAGTAAAAGAGACTTAAAGAAGTGGTGATGCTAGTAATAGCAGTCACACCTCCATCGGAGGCAGCCAACTATGCCGAAGGAAAGAAAGCAGAAACAAGAGAAAAGGTCTGACCTTTTTCTCCACTGCTCCGCCACTGCTTGCCTGTGCCTCTTACTGGATGCATATGTGTGTGCATATATATGTGTGTGAGTGTATATATAGAGAGATAGAGAGGGAGAAAAAGAGCGATCATGGGACTATGGTTTACTTTGCTTTGAGGGGTTTTCTGTAATTTTGTTTTGTACTACGATGTCAGCATGTTTTTGAAAATTATAGATATTATAGATGTTACATCTAAATATTTTTTCAGTCAATCTATCCCAAATTCTTCACCAATCTATCTAATCCAATAAACCATGGTTGATGAAGAAAAATGACACTTTAGAGATTGTTGGTCTCCACATATCTTTAGTTGAGAAATATGGTTGTTAGACCAATCAGAGACAATAGATAACTGACTAGTGACTGACGATGGTTGGTAATTGTCTGACAAAACATTAACCTGCCTTACCACCAAAAGACCATGAGATTGATAAAGTCAGCCATTAATCATCTGAAATTTATAAGTTTGTCTGATGGCCAGTAATATGGATCCCAAACAAATAAATACTCGATGAGCTCTAGCTTCCTATGGATTGACAATTATTGATCTCAATTATTGGTTTATTGTCAGTTATGATCACTGGTTATTGGTAAATTAGACAACTAATAGAATGTTAGTTATTGAATGTCACCCACCTAACATCATTTTGTTGACTGATTGTCAAACATTACAAGATCATAAAATTTTTTTCATCTTTTAACAATAATGTATCATCAACCACAAGATGTTTGACAGTCGATCATTGTCGTTCCTGAGCCAGCCATTCACTAGTTATCATAACCAACAAATGATATTCAATCATCGGCTATCCAGTGATCTCCAATAGCTGGATACCTAAAATCAAGGTTTACAATACCATCCACTATGGTAGAGTATGGGCATCATTTACCAGTCCAACAGCCTATCGATATGTGAACCATGGTAAATCAAATGATACACTCGGTTCAAGACCTTTACCACTTGCTACACCCTATACATGACTTGTACTAAAGTCTGACACTAGGCCATTTCTTTTTTGATGTTTTTTCAACTTTTTTATAGAATTTTGACAGTCAGGCATGATACTAGGCAGCAGTTTTTTTTTTCAACTTCTCAGTACACCGGTAGAGAACCACTCCAAGCTCTGACCGTTACACTAATGGTATACAAAATTGCGAACCTTACTCAAAAGTCAAAAGTCAAAAGTCAAAACTACAAGTCAGTTTTGTAACCACAGCCCACAGTCATTTGGCTAACCTCCATAACATCAGCTCACCATAGTTCAAGGTCATTGAGGATATTATTTATAAAGGCGTGTCAATTTGGGCACAAGGGACTTTTGGATTGAGTTGAAATGAACCAAATGTACCTTTAATATGAACCACACTATCATCGTTAATCAGCAAAACACCCTAAAGAAACAATTTCTGATATAGGTCATATAATAAAAGGAATTTTTAAAGCACATTGGAAATGGCAAATGATAGATAACATGAAGTCCATAACAATCAGCAGGTGGAATTCACAAGCATTTGAAATATTCATGTTTGGCATCATATTTGTAGATAGGACAATGGTGAGTTACTATCTTTTCTTTAAAATATTTCAAAAAAATGGCAAGGTATGTGGAGATCTATATTTTTCAACCACATGCCCCAACCCCCCCACCCAAAAAAAAAAAGAATAAAATTATTTCTTTTTTTTTCTTCTTAAGGAAGAATAGGGAGATCTATATCTTTTGAGGTTTGGTACATTTGCTCCATTCATCTATCAGTAGGAGGTGGCGGTAGCACTCCCCAGCAACATGGACTAATTGGATTCCAAAATCATAGTGCTCTTGGATATTCAAGATGTTTGCACCTAGGTGCACAGAGAAGCCCAAATAAAGGATCCTTATTTCCATGATTTTGTGTGCAAAGCAAGTGCACCATCACAACTTGATAGTAACTTCTTTTGCTATTTGTCAATGGGATGGATAAAGCATAACCACCCATTAAGATGACCCCATTTCTGGATTACACCTTAGATTGACATCACAAAAATGATTTCTACAGCTATTTTGAATCTTCAAGTTCTAGATTCTTGCCTAACCAGACAATTAAAAGTAATTCATAATAGCTTTCTTGGGGTCAAACTGTTCATCAATTAACCAATTCACAAAAGCAGACATAAAAAAGCTCTCACTCAAAGACTCAGTTAATATTCTCTTCTCCTTTTTGACAAAATATGATCAATTGAATGTATGAAATTTCTTAAATTCCGCCCTCCTAATACATTAAATAAAGTGAAGCAAATGATATCATTATCATCATCCATAATTGCATATTACAAAAAGACAAAGTGCAAACAGACCAAAAAATTAAAAGAAAATTGACAGCATTTACCAAGATCAACGATATCTGCCCAGAAACAAAACTAAACCATGAGTCCTTATTAAGAGTCTAAGAGTCTACTTACAATGAAAGATAAATATGATTCTAATCTCTGGATATTCTGATAAATCAGATCTGTAGTATCCCTTATATTAGTCTCCGTCCACTGAGATATTTCAAGGTCCACCTCAGGTATTTTCTCGAAGTGAAGTATATATGAGCCGTTCTGATCCACAGAGGACTTGTCACTCTTCCATAATCACATAAAGCATGAAGAGAAAAGAAAGCAACATAAGTCTTATGTATACTAATTTCCTATTTTATGTTTAAAGATTTAAATTAAAAAATTTCTATTTTATTAGACTGACATTATGAACTACAAGCAGTTCATGTGCTTGGGAAATGGAAGCTTCTAGTTTTACGAAAAGGCTATTTATGGACAGCAGCACAAAAGGCAGTGACTTGTCAGCATCTTCAATCAACGTTCCACCATACTTGTTAACTTCCAAATAAACCTACAAGAATAGGTAAACATGTAGAATTAATAACACCTAGAGTAAAAGACATTAGGAAAATTCACAACAAAATCTTATCATCACTTCAATCATCTAGTCTAGAAGTAGAAAGATACGCAATAGATAATACAACAATAATAAAACAAATATATGATGCAGGGAAACCTGTGCAAGAAAATCGGCGAGGCAGCGCCTTAGAATGGTCAAACTAGCAATTTTGTGAGATATTGTATTGGAAGCAGCATGAGATAGATGCTGAAATGGAGCGCCACCGGGGCCAAGTCTGCTTATCATTTCATAAGCACCATCAATAAAGGCCAATGGTCCTCTTTCAAAGATCATGAAATAAATCTTCCGAGCATTTGTTCCCTAAGGACAACAGACATAGCATTTTCATTAACAAAAAAAAAGAGTGAATGTCTCGTGTTTACTGCTGAATAACTCTTCCTCAAACATATATAGCAAGTAACACTGAGACAATAAATAAATTAACACAACAACACCTCAGCTCGAGATTGCCAAAAGTGCAAACTTTTCTGAACATTATGCAAATTGCATAATACATATTCCATAATGTCTTCTAACATAATGGACGCTCTTGATGCTCTGGCTGCAATTCTGCAATATGGAGTTTCAAACTGGTTAGCCAACTAATAGTTTGTTACTGTTTCTTATGAAAATGTGACTACAGCAGAGTATTAATTCGAATAGAACATCAGAAAATTAATGCAACATAGCAGGCAAGATAGTAAACCGGGCTTTAAACTAATCTACCATGATTATTTCAAAGATTATTTTCGTTTTGGCATGTTGTTTCTAGATTATTGAGAAGTAAGGGTAAAATCATGGTTTCTGAAATCCACCGACCCTCAACCAGGTTGGTATTACCAGCCGGCTCTCTAAATGTCTGAACAAATTGATTGGACCAGAAGGAGGACCAATGTCGAGAATTCCGATCAGATCCTATCGCTTCTAAATAGATGATACCACAGAGTCAAAGAAGTGCGAACAAACAAAGCATAGAGAATAATAGTAGTTGTGGAAATATTAACAGTCAAAATGGTTTGACCAAAGGAAGAAATGATATAACACATTGTTAGGATCCCTTTCTTTTTTGAGCTTTTGAATAATATTTATTGAGTTTGTTTAGTTCACTTAAAGTCGAATAGAGGTTTATTCAATATTTATTTATTATTAAGAGGCCAAGTCCTAGTGGACTCCGGGTAAGGGATGTAATTGTTTCTTTTCGACAAGCAATGAAATATTATTCAGTCTTTTGACAAACCCTAGGAGGCTGATCCCCTCGAAGTGATCAAGGAGGTCAATCCCCTCGAAGTGATATCCCCTTTTCTCCTCTTGTTTCAATGATAAAACCCTAGGGTCTTATCATTTAGTATCAGAGCAGCGATCCTCGACGTTCTCGTTGCAATTTCTTACAACACTTCGCCGCAATTATCATCATCTAAAAAAAAAAAAGTGAGAAGAGTGAGAAAGGGTCGTCGCAGCCACATTCACGAGCGAGGCTTCGCCCCTGCTTTCGGCCAGTGACCACTGTCGCCGCTGCTCTCCGGCCAGCGACCACCACCGCCACTGTTTCCCAGCCAGCACCCCTCTCTCTCTCTCTCTCTCTCTCTCTCTCTCAACTGTCGTCCAGCCGCTCACACCCCAACCCACTCGAGTGAGAAAGGGGCGCCTCATCCCACCTTCCACCGTAGTCATCCTTAGCCGAGCCTTCGCCAAAGATAACGCTGCTAGCGTCCCGTCCCGCCGCAGCCCCGCGACCGCTTCCCGACCAGAGTCCACCGCCACCCGCCTCCCCTTGGGTCGCAGCCGCTCGAACATCCCTCTTCGCGGCAACCAAAACAGGGCAACCATGACCGTCGCAGCCGTGCACACCCATCTGCTTCCCGACCAGCGGACCCCCCCCCCCCCCTGCCCCCTCCTCATCGCTCCTAGCCTTGGCGACCACCACTTCCTCTCCTCCATCGGCATTGACAACAGAGCATCCTCTGTTGCTATAGCCGCTAGACCCTCCGCTGCCTGTCGACCTTTATCAACGCCACCGCAGCCACCCGGCCTTCAACCCGCATGCAGCCTCCCAGCCCTCCTCAACCAGCAACCTCCCCTCGTTGTGCCGCAGCCTCGACGACCACCACTTCCTCTCCTCCACCAGCATCGACAACAGAGCATCCTCTACTGCCGCAGTCGCCGGACCCTTCGCTGCCTCTCAACCTTTGTCAACGTTGCAACAACCGCCCAACCTTCAACTTCCCAGCCCTCAGCCAACAACCTCCCCTCCTCGTTGCACCGCAGTCGCCCTCCAACCACGCACACCCATCCTGCTTCCCGACCAGCGGACCACCACCGACGCTACTCCCCAACCACGCCACCACTGCTGTCTCTTAACCTCGGCAGCAACCTCCCCTCCTCGCGGCGATCGAAACAGGGCAACTCTGCATCTTCTGCCGTAGTAGCCGGTCACCACAGTTTCCTCCCCTTCGCTATTGCTTCCCGACCAGCGACCACCGCCGCCGCTGCTCCCAGCCAGCGACTACCCCCCTCGTTCCGCTGCAGCCGCCCTCTAGCAACACACGCAGCGATCGCAGCACTACCCTCGACGTCCGCTTCCTCGATAGCTTCGCATCGACAGTGATGATGCCCTTGACTAGACATCAGAAATAAGAACTGGGGATTACAGATTTGCAATCTTACGCAATGACTACCGATAACTCAGTGAAAGCACAAATTGAAGCATTGGAAACTAGAATTGAGAATCGGCTACAAGAAACCCTTCACGATTTCAAAAAGAGCTTATTGGAGCACTTTAGCATGTTTCAACAAGATGGGAGCTCAAGTTTTACGTTGAACAGATCTGAAGATACAGGAAAAGGGCCCCAAGTTTATGACACAAGTTACCTACGCATTAAGGTAGAATTTTCAAGATGGGAAGATGGGGATCTAACCAGTTGGATCTCTAGGGCAGAAATTTTTTTTCGCTTTCACAGAACCCCAAAAGAATCCAAGGTAGAAATAACCTCAATCCAGCTAGATAGAGATGCAATCCAGTAGTATGATTGGTATGAAACTTACCACGGAGTTCCCTCGTGGAAGCAGTTTAAGAGAGGGTTTTTTGTTCGCTTTGGATCATCTGAATATGAGAATGTTGATAGACAGCTTGTCAAAATTCGTCAAATTTCTACAATATTAGAATATCAGAGCAGGTTTAAACGATTGTCAAATCAAGCCAGAGATTGGTCTGAACAACAACTGGTGGGTACATTCATCGGACTTAATCCAGATATCCGGTGTGAAGTTAAGGCTCGTCAACCCCGCACTATGATCGCTGCGATATCATTTGCACGTTTACGATGAGGAAAAAATCAACAGGGAAAATCGTCGAAACAGAAGTGACAACAAACAGATGATCAACAAGCCACCCGCCTCATCTCTTCCCAGCCGAAACCCTAACACCCAAAGGCTAACCCGAGAAGAACTCAAGGAAAGATCAGCGAAGGGTCTATGCTGGCACTGTGACGAAAAGTGGGGTAGGGAGCACAGATGTAAACAAGGGCAACTTCTGATGATTGAATCAATTGGGGAGAAACCAGAAGCTAACAATGTGGACTCCGATCATGAAGGTATGGATTCTGGTGACGATGTTGGACCTATCATACATACAGTGCATGCATTAGCCGGCTACTCTAACCCGTAAACTATGAAAGTTGGAGGAACTTTGGAACATCAGCATGTTATAGTTTTGATTGATACTAATAGCACTAACAATTTTATGGATAGTACGACTGCTAACCGATTGGCCTACCACATTGAAGACTGTAACAAATTTGAAGTAAAAGTCGTCGATGGATGGATTTTAACTTGTGCAAGCAAGTGCTCAAAGATTAAACTTACTTTGCAGGGCCAAGAGTTGCTTGTGGACTTCTTTTTAGTTTTTACTACCCTTAGAAGACTTCGAAATGGTGCTTGGAATTGAATGACTATCAACCTTGGGTGATGTTTCGTGGAATTTTTCTAAACTAATCATAAAGTTTTTTATTAATGGAAAACAAGTGATCCTAATGGGAAGACGTGGAAGTAAGGTCACAACTATCACTAGCCATCGGATGGAGAGGGTTTTTCAAAAGACTGCAACACCGAAAGGTCGACCTATTGCTTACACTATCAAGAAGTGGAAACCGTACTTACTTGATCAACGGGTTGTGATGCGCCGCAGATATCCTGTAACTGAAGTGCTCAAAGAGAAACTCCCCGAGTTTGATTTTACTCAGCCTTAAGGACAAGACTGATTTGAAGGGGGAGGAATTGTTAGAATCTTTTTATTTTCTGAACTTTTGAATAATATTTATTAAGTCTGTTTAGTTCAATTAGAGTCGGATAGAAGTTATTAAGAGTCCAAGTCCTGGTGGACTCTGGTGGACTCTGGGTAGAACTCTATAAATATGGATGGATATAACTGTTTCTTTTCGACAAGCAATGAAATATTATTCGATCTTTTGACAAGCCCTAGGAGGTCGATCCCCTCGAAGTGATAATGTCGATCCCCTCGAAGTAATCATCCCTTTTTCTCTCCAACCCTAGGCTCTTATCACACATCAAAGATGTTAGAGAGGAAGCATGGAAGAAAACAAGGGTTTAAGTCCTCTAAAGGACCATGACCAACTGATTGGATGGCAAGGATGATCTGGCTATAAAAATTCCGTGTTCTGCAGTCCACCTCATCTTCCCTTGCTCACCAGAAGAAAGAGACACACGAGCAAGAGGGTACAGCATATCCTGTTTCTTGAATGCGGGAAAGAAGAAGGGGAAGAACTCACGAAGAAGACATGGTGGCGTTGGAATGCAGCGGAAGCGGAAGACCGGACCTCCGTCTGCAATGGCGGTGAGCCGGGGTGCCACGCCGGAAGATGTGGGACATCTTGGCGAGGAGAGACGAGTTGAGAGAGGGCAGACGGTCCCGCAACGTCCTCCAGATCCGGCTGGTGTAGCAAGCGACGAGGGACCTCGAGCCAATGGCATCGGAGACAGTGGAAGGGCCGGACGAAGGACTCTCGACCGGCGACGACGCCATGGCTAAAGGTTCCTCGCTGACGAACGAGTTCGAGGCTCAAGCGAGGCATAAATCGGCGAGTCGCCACTACATAGTAATTTGGACCGGGCCGGACCGGGCATGGAGACACGGCCCAATGAGACGGCTTGTGAGCCGAAACAGACCCATGTTATTTATTTATTTTATTTTATTTATTTACTTTATTTTTATTTAATATTATAACTATGTTTTACCGTGACAAAATAAAACAGTAAATAATAATAATAATAATAATAATAATAATAATAATAAAGACGTGGTGAATTCAATCGAAAGGCTTTTGTCCTTTAGCCAATCTTAATTCATGATCTTCAAGTCAAAGTTCCTTTCTTATAGGAATAGGTGAATTCTTTTCTAGAAAAAAAAAAGAGTATTATTTACAATCCTCCACTCTAGGAAATCAAAACATCTAATTCCAGGAAAATCCATTCATTCCAATAATGTTTAGCCTCATTAATTCTAGTGGCTTCCCTCGCATAGTTAGTCTGTCAGTTACCTTCTCTTTACACATAGGATATGGATAGGTGAATTCTTATGAATTCATTCTACAAAAAAATCAGACATGTTAATTTTTCATCATCTTGGCTCGAGCAAAAATGAAAGGAATGAAATTTATTTTTCATATAAATCCCCACGTATATCATACTGAATGACTCCATGTAAGAAAACATTTATAACTGTTCATTGTAAATAATTCAGTTCTTAGGCTTCTAAATTTGATCCTAATTTTATATTTGAATTACGTCACAACATGTTTTGTACTCCGACTTAAATTATTAGAGTGATAATAGATAATGTGAAATAAATACAAGAAAAAGAGGGTTTTGGGCGTGGAGAGAGAACCTTCGATCGGTGTGTGTTAGGCATTCTGCACGCAGCCACCATAAGAATTCGATTCCTTGTCCATGCGACTCTCGTGGGACTACCGCATTCCGCAGCTGCAAAGGCATTTTAACAAACACAAGGTAGACACAGAACAAGTAACCTGACACAACAAAAGACCCCTTTCCTAATCTTCTCGCATGCTCACGAACCTGAAGGCTTCATTCTCTCCCCCTTCCTTCCACATGCTAAACCTTAGTCATCCACCACTAGTCGCCCAGCAAGAAAGGAGAGCCCAACTCCACTACCACCTGGTTGGCCACAAGTTGTCCATGCTTTTTTGCTGTAACGGGTTAAGAAATTGAGTCCACTGCAATCCAAGCCTCAGAACATACTCAACACCTGCAGTGATTTAAGCTCCATGATCTTCGACAGCAGAATGTGCAGTAGCTGCATGATCTTTGGGCTGCTGCCATTGATGCTGACCTTCACTACAAGAGTTATCTTCTGCTGCAATCTATGTCGCCACTGGACATACGTGATGAAGAGAGCTCGAAACGCACGCTTCACCCCAGGCATGAACCGAACCAGGTCTGGGTCCAGAACCGCCAGTCCAGATCCGGTTCGTTCCTTTTTTTTATGTTTTAATTTTTAATTAGAAATAATATAAATCAGCAAATAATTAATAATTTTCTTTCAAATTTTTGATAATATTTTCACACACGTAATACCATAAAAAATTTGATCAATCCATAATATATATATATATATATAATAATTTGTTCAGTTCTACGTAATTAAAATTAGAACCGAACAGTCCAGACTTATTATTGTTTGGTTTCGATTCCGATCCGATTTGATTGACGGTCAAATTTTGATTTTGAGTAGTTGAATCAGATCCAAATCGTCCAAATCCCGATTCCAGGTTAATGAAGCTACAGAAAGAAAGGTTGCTGTATACTATGAATCTGTCATCAGTGTTGTCGAAGACTCCGAGATTTGAAGATACCAACCAGTATGAGAACGTTTTTGCAGGTCCCACGAGGATCTGCAACTTGGTGTTTTGGATGTGATCATGTGCCAAACAATGGGGAGCATGACAAGCCCAGCTTCCTCAAAGCTGTTAGGTTTGTGCTGTGTCGGTCACTTTTTGAGCTGCAGAGCATCTACTTCCTGTCATATTTTAATATGCTCTCGTTTCCTGGTCGTATCTTTTTTATTTGGATGACAAAGATTTAAAAGAATTATAAAAGGATTACAGAATAATTATAAGAATTATATTTTAGAAGAGAAATCGGGAGTAGTGTGACCTAATCCAAAATATTTATCAGTGTTATCAATATATATATATATATATATATATATATATATATATCAATGTCACCATGCACAGTGGATTCTCCTCGACCCATCGAGGGGTCATGGCGTGCGTTGCACGTGCGAAGGTGATCGGCAACGCCTGCGGAAACGCACAGATTGACGAGTTTTTATGATGTATGTGCAGTACACCCCAAAGGTTCGTGTACATGCGCCGAGAACGGCGAACCTTATACGCGGCAAACTTCGGCCGTCGATTCTTACCATCCAACGGTCCTGATGCAAGGACCAGCGCGCCGCGTCCGAAAGCGACCCACGCCATTATTTCGTGGCCACGATACTAGCGCGCCATGCATCAGCACGCACCATCCCGAACCCGTGCCACATATGGGGCGGATGCCCGCAGTAGCCCCCATCCACTTCGGACATATGGATTTTCCACGGCGCCCCACCGTGGCGAAGGGGCACCGCACTCTACCCGCGAGCAGTATAAATCGGAGCCTGCCGCTAGTCGCTTCTTCTCAGGTGAACGAAGAGTGATCGATCCCTCATCTTCTCTCTTTTCCCTCTGCTCAGCTCCTGGTAGCTCTTGGCTCTTCTTCCTCATGGGTGGCTACAGCGAGTACCTGCGGAGGGCGAAGCCATACATCGCCATGATCTCTCTCCAGTTCGGCTATGCCGGCATGAACATCATCACCAAGGTGTCGCTCACCAACGGGATGAGCCATTACGTGCTCGTCGTCTACCGCCACGCCTTCGCCACTCTCTCCATCTTCCCCTTCGCGCTTTTCCTAGAGCGGTACGCTTCTGTTGGGCTCATCTCTTGCGACGCTATGATAATGGAGTCTGTGCTTACAGTCGCGTGTTCGTTGCTGCTACAGGAAGGTGCGGCCCGCGATGACGAAGTGGGTGTTCTTGCAGATATTTGTGTTGGGACTTCTCGGGTGAGTTCTCGTATAGTCTCTGCACGCAGTACTCCTATCTATGTATGTACACAAACAGAGCTCATTCCTCGATGCTTGATGCTATTACAGGCCTGTGATCGACCAGAACTTCTACTACGTTGGACTCAAGTTGACCTCTCCTACCTTCTCGTGCGCCATGAGCAACATCTTGCCGGCCATGACCTTCGTGATGGCCGTGTTATGCAGGTTGGTCATCAGCTGATCTTTCTGCTGCGTGGTAATTTGTGTTTCGCTGTGCAAGCTAATGAACTGGTTGTTCTGGTGATGTGGGATTCGGATGTTAGGATGGAGAAGGTGGATCTGAAGAAGGTGATATACCAGGCGAAGGTGGCCGGAACGTTGGTGACTGTGGCTGGGGCGATGTTGATGACACTGTACAAAGGTCCCTTATTGGAGATGGTTTGGACAAAGCATGTTCATCCTCATGCATCCAACTCTCCAGCCGCCACTGAATCGAGCAGCAGGGACTGGTTTCTCGGCTCCATCTTCCTCATCCTGGCCACCTTAGCTTGGGCTTCTCTGTTCGTCCTTCAGGTAGCCAAGTCTGTAGCATACATGAACTTTCCTTCGTTCCAGAGTACTGACTGTTTGATCTCTGCAACTCTCGCAGGCAGTAACACTGAGGCGGTACTCTGCTCAGCTGTCTCTCACGACGTGGATATGCTTCGTGGGGACATTGCAAGCCATAGCCGTCACTTTGGTCATGGAGCACAAGCCTTCTGCTTGGACCATAGGCTTTGATATGAACCTCCTTGCTGCTGCCTACGCTGTGAATACTCTTTTCATGATCTCTGACTACCCTGCACCTGTGATCGTTATATGATGGAAGGTATGCTGATCTAAGCTACCATATGCAGGGAATTGTCACATCTAGCGTCGCTTACTATGTTCAAGGGCTGGTGATAGCGAAAAGAGGGCCAGTCTTTGCATCGGCCTTCAGTCCTCTGATGATGATCATAGTTGCCATCATGGGCTCTTTCATCCTGAACGAGAAGATCTATCTCGGAGGGTGAGTTTCCATGTACCCCTGGGGATCCCAAAACCTCCAATTCTTATCCCTCTGTTTCTTCGATGTGGTTTGCAGTGTTCTTGGTGCGATCCTCATTATTATCGGGCTCTACTCGGTTCTCTGGGGGAAGTACAAGGAGAACAAGGAGAAGAAAGAGAGGGAGGCCATGTCTTTGCCCGTCGCATTAAAGGAGAGTGAAGGATGTCAGCATACCAACTCTGGCGAAGAAATAAATGGAGATGCTAAGAGCTCCACCGCAGTCAATGCAGGGGACACACCAGAAGCCTAATCATAGACCCTACCATTTCGTGCTAATAAGAGAGAGAGAGAGAGAGATGATCAAGGAAGTCAACCTTGTTTTTCTTCCACTTTTTTCCTTTTTCGGTATGCGTGGGCTACATGTAAGCACTGCGGGATCGGAGATATAATGACATTGAGAGCGTCGAACACCCTCTCTTTCGGCACATGTCACTCTCTCTCCTCTTCGTCGGTTTATTCAATCATCGAGAAAGGCTTTGCATGCTATCACAATGTCACCGTTGTTCTACTTTCACCACTGTGTATGACCAGGAAACCCTAACCCAAACATTCTTTCCGGTGTGGTGAATGCCTCTTGTCTTCGAACTTCATGTCCTCCTTGAACGACATGATGCTTGTAGTCTTAATCTCCACAGATAATACAAGTTTCGTTGCAGACATTCATCGGTCATCTGATGCTTGGGATTAGAATATATATAGAGCTCAGAGAGTATGTGATCCATCGTCAGTCATTATGTTTTAAGAATGTGTGATTCCTTCATAGATTTCTTCCACCCAACCAACCAAGAAGGGTTGGTGGGAAACAGTAAAGTCAGGTGTGGTTGACGACAACCGCACTTCGCCATGGAAGAAGGAAGAATAATTCATGCATGAGCTCCATAGCACTCACGGTGACGAGAGCTATCGCAACACGCACCAACGATTCTCCACATCTTCTTTTCCTCCTCCTTTTCCACACCCACAACTCCTAACCTCTTGTAGTTGACAATTAACAATGGCACAGTAAAGGAAACTCCATTACATGATTCTAGAAAAGAAACAGTTGCTGTCATGTTCCTGTGCTGCTTCTGCATCCACCATGACAAGTTGGGACTCCAGTGCTCAGCCAGCACTTGCCATTTTGACGTAAAATATCGTTGTTGCAGAATGAAATCACATCGGATGCGTTCCTACTCGTTCTACATTATTCGTTTGGTTGCTAGGTGTGTTGGATTAGCAATAACGAGAGCTTAATGTTCGTGATGACATGAGGATCTTTATGCATATACATATATATACAAGGTGAGTCATGGAATTGGCTTTCTCTGCTACATTCTTTGATGGACCACGCATCTTTTTTTTTATCATAAGTAATAGTGGATATGGTGGATACAAAGACGCCATTTTTATAAGCCATAATATTTATGTTAGATTACTGATAGCTAAAGTTAAAACTTTTATTGGAAATATATATATATATATATATATATATATATATATATGAGATATGTATGGATAATGCCTTTCATGACTCTTCATGGAGGTTTATCGAATGTTGTGAAGATGTCATCACTTATTTGAGATCGATGCAGATCTCTCGATGATAATCTAAGTCATGCATGACACGTCGGAGAGGTACTATTACTCGTCTGGCATCGTATCAAGTCATCTATCATATTAATATCAAATCAAGACGATGAAACAAATATTTGGTTGTTGGATAAGCTACGTTGAGCCGACATTAATCTTTTAACATAGAGAAAAAGAAAAAGAAACCATGGCTTCCTCTTATCCAATATATATTTTATTATCTCAATTTTTCTTTGCCTATGCTAAGGGGAATTTTACACAAAAATATTCTAACATCACATATCGTCGATTCGACACCCATTTGGATTTCATATTATTATACGTTCAATGAATCAAATCATCCACGGTACTAATTGAAATAGTTTCAGGTAACTCTTTGCATTTGAGTAATACTCAACAATCTCGTAAGATCATTTTCATCGAATAACTCTTTGCTTAATCTCGATAGTCATCGAATCATATTATAAAAGGCCTTAGATATGCTAGCTCATAGAGAACTCTCTAAGCCCTCTAAGGTATGTCTGTTGTAAAATCATTCGTCGAAACTAATGTCATGGGATCTAACATAACCCGTAGGATCTGAATTTTGAACATCTCACATAACTAAATTATGTTTTGGCAACATAAAAAATGAAGTTTTGAACGGACGATAATCACCTCGGTCTTAAAAATTCAATAATGTACATAAAATTAACTTCATTTTTTTTTTTTTTTTGTTTGCCTTGTAAGTTCAAGAAAAGACCCCAATATATATTTTTAAAAACTTTTTGAAAGATAAAAAATAAAAAATTATCAAGCATGTGTTGTACTACCATCTAACCTCTGTCCAACCTGATCACTAATCTCAAAGACCGGGCAGTGAGCTGGGTTAAGGTCGTGGGTCAACTTGGGTTGGATTGGATAGGATTGCCTTCTACCATGTCCTTCGATTCCTCTACCCCAACCCAAGCTTGTTTTGTGCTCGAATTGGATTTAGGCCGAGTGATCTGTGTCCCCGATGCACGTAATACAAACACACTGTTACGTCCACATGAATTCAAACTCTTTTAAGAACTCAATAATTAAAATTCTATTTTATGGTATCAGAGCAAAGGATCACGTGTTCAAAATTTATTCCATAAAATATTTTCAATTAATTCAATTTTTTGGAACAAGTTCAAGAAAAATAATAAGCAAATATTCAAAACGAGTAAACCATGGAAAGAAAGCTTTGATTCCCAAACGAACCTATTCGAATTCGAAAAAGGATTTTTATGACTCTTGAAAACTAAGGAATAAGAGAATTGATATGAGAGATGTTTATTGTCTTTATCATAAGATCACGACTGGATCGATATATATATTTGGTAAAAAGAATAATCACTTGATGGATATATATTAATTATAATAAATTAGTATATAGTAATAAGTCATAATATACGTGTAAATTATTTTACGGTAAATTTATGTAAATATAAAAATAATTGATTCTATGGTGATTATATTAAATTTGACGTAAATATATTTAATATATATATATATAAAAAGCCCGCTCGAAAGCGGACGCCAAACCCAAATCTCCCTCTTTTTCTCGTTCTTCTTGCCTGGCTCTATATCTTCGGGATAAGAGTACACAAGTCGCGCCTTTTCCGCCTCTGTCGTCGCCGTTTGCTCTCAATCCGAGGCCCGCAGGAAGAACTTGGAGCGGTTCTGATGCGATGAGGAGGAAGCTTCACACCCGTTTTCCCGCCGTGAGTTTCCTCTGCTTCGGGCTTTCTCTCGTTGCCTTTAGAGCAAACTCTGCGGCTTCTTGATTGATTTTGGTTGCTTTATCGTGTGCTTTCTTCACCCTTCTTTGGGTTTACAGTTCTTGGTAGAGGAGACTAGGGTTTTGCTTTCTTTTTCTTCTAACGTAGCTTCTTGATCGATTTGGGTGTTTGTTGTTCGGTTTCTGCACCCTTTGCTTGATTCGGCCATCTGTTGTGGTGAATTGATTAGAGCTTTGTTTTGTTTCTTTTCTTGTTCTTCGTCTGAATGAGATCATTGAAAATAATAGCTTCAAGGTCTTGTTCTTGGCCTGTGAATGTTGCCGGACGGTTCTTTATTTTGTTATACTTGTTGATATGTATAGCTCGATAGTGGTGCACATATAGTTTATGGGCAGGTACAGATTAGTGTACTATTCTGTGTAGCCGTATTATACTTGTCTGACTGGTCTTTACATTCTTGTTACCGAGTACTTTGTTCTAGTTGTATTAGGCCATACGAGCAGACCAGGTAGCAAGATCAAACTAGATGTTATCACATGCATTTTGTTGTTGTTGTGAATTGTGGAATCTGAACATATAGGTAACCAAATGAATAATTCCTAAGTTCAAAAAAATTCTATAAACGTTAACCGTATTCATGTGAGTTCATATGGCATATTAGTCTTTGTCGAGAAGAATTTGTGTGCCTAATTAGTTGTAGTTGTTAGTTTAGCAAGTCCCATAGTCCCACATCGGGAAAATCAGACTTGTTGTCTCGTCTTGGAACTATAAATAAGGGTCTGAGCTTTGATGTTAGACACACCACAAGAAGTACCACGGACACCACAAGAAGTACAACAGGCATCACAAGAAAACTTGCTTATGGTTTGAAGTCTTCTTGTTTAGGAAGCTGAAGGTGTTTTATGGCCTTGGAACATTTCCTAAGGCATTTGTAAGTGTCCCTCTTTTATAATAGTAATTTGCTCCTCTTTCTTCCGTGGATGTAGGTCAAAGTCATTTGACCGAACCACGTATATCTGGTGTTCTGGTGTTTTGTTTGTTCTTGTCGCTTTTATTATTTCCGCTTTATTGTCTTTGTTGTGTTGCCAAAATTATCCTTTGGTAAATATCCTGGGGCTAGCTCTAACAAACTGGTATCAGAGCCTGGTTCTGGGATCTTTTGGCAACAATGACAATATCAAAGATCGTTGTCGAGAAATTCGATAGAAATGTCAACTTTGGCATGTGGCAACTCAAGATGGAGGCCATTCTGGTTCAAGACGGAGTTGATTTGGCACTTCAGGGTGCTGAGAACATTCCAGATGGTACGTCAAAGGAAGATCTTGCGGGTATGGATAAGAAGGCCCGATCCAGCATCATTCTAAACCTCTCTGACGAGGTTTTACGGGAGGTAGCTACGGAGACTACGGCTAAGAGCATGTGGGACAAACTTAAAGCCTTGTACATGAAGAGGACAGTGGAGAATCGTCTCTACTTGAAGCAGAGTCTGTATATGCTTCGGATGGTTGAAGGTACATCTATACTCTCGCATCTTGATAAATTTGATTCTTTGGTTATGGATTTGGAGAATATAGATGCAAAAATTGATGATAAGGATAAGGCTTTGTTGCTCTTGTGTTCTCTTCCCCAATCTTTTAAGTATTTCCGTGATACTTTGATTTATGGAAAAGAAATAGTTTCGTATCAGGAAATTAAATCTGCACTAAAATCTAAGGAGCAAATAGACAGAGATATCACCGGGGAAAGTAGAGGAAATCAGGCTGAGGGTCTGGTTGTCAGGGATAAAATGGATAAAAGAGAATTTGACAGTAGTAGATCTAAATCTAGATCTAAATCCAGAAATAGAAATTTGGAATGCAGATATTGTCATAAAATGGGGCACATTAAATTTGATTGCTTTAAATTAAAAAATAAATTAAAGCAAAAGGAAAAATTTGTTGAGAAAACTATTGAATCCGCTGAAGCTAGTGTAGCATCTGATGAGAATTTTGGAAATATTTTCTTTGCTACCGATGACAGGACAAAGTCTAAAAATGAATGGATTTTAGATTCAGGTTGTTCTTATCACATGTGTCCCAATAGGGATTTGTTTTCCACATATGAATCTTGTAATGGTGGAATTGTTTTGATGGGTAATAATGCCGCATGTGATGTTGTTGGTAGAGGAACAATCCGAATTAAAATGCATGATGGTATTGTGAGGACGGTCACTAATGTTAGACATGTTCCTGATTTGAAAAAGAATCTCATCTTTTTAGGCACCCTAGAGGCCCTTGGGTGTAAATACACAGCTGAAGGTGGAGTTATGAAAGTTTCTAGAAGTGCTCTTATTGTTATGAAAGCTTGTAGGTCTGGTAGCTTGTATATTCTGCAGGGAACTACTGTCACAGGTTCAGTTGCAGTTTCGTCATCATCATTGTCTGATTCTGACATCACCAAATTATGGCATATGCATCATATGAGAAATATTCGACCACCACAAAGGTATGCAAATTTGGTTGCATATGCTTTGTCTGTTGCAGAAGAAACAAGTGAAGTTGGTGAGCCTACTTCCTATTCAGATGCAGTTTCTTGTGATAATTCCGCTAAGTGGTTGATTGCTGAAGGAAAAGTCCTTGTTCAGAAAATTCATACGAAGGACAATCCAGCTGATATGTTTACGAAGCCTCTTCCGGTTTACAAGTTCAAGAAGTGCTTGGACTTGGTTGGTGTTCATTGTTGGTGATTGCCCGTTGGGGCTTTTGTGAAGAAGGTGGAGCAAGTTTTGTTGGGACATGCCAAGGTGGAGATTTGTTAGTTTAGCAAGTCCCATAGTCCCACATCGGGAAAATCAGACTTGTTGTCTTGTCTTGGAACTATAAATAAGGGCCTGAGCTTTGATGTTAGACACACCACAAGAAGTACCACAGACACCACAAGAAGTACAGTAGGCATCACAAGAAAACCTGCTTATGGTTTGAAGTCTTCTTGTTTAGGAAGCTGAAGGTGTTTTATGGCCTAGGAACATTTCCTAAGGCATTTGTAAGTGTCCCTCTTTTATAATAGTAATTTGCTCCTCTTTCTTCCGTGGATGTAGGTCAAAGTCATTTGACCGAACCACGTATATCTGGTGTTCTGGTGTTTTGTTTGTTCTTGTCGCTTTTATTATTTCCGCTTTATTGTCTTTGTTGTGTTGCCCAAATTATCCTTTGGTAAATATCCTGGGGCTAGCTCTAACAGTAGTTATGGAAACATTGAGACGAGCATCTCCAGGTTAAGATGCAAAGACAGCTTTCTGCAAATTTTAGTAAATGAGGTGCATAAATTTGATTATTTTTCTTTACTGTAACTTTTTTTTTTATTATCCAACTGAAGGTCCTGTGTTCCTCTTAAATTTGACCTCCTTAAGTATGATAGTGATTTGCTTTGATTTCATATATGGTGTGTAACCTGTGGATAAAACTGCTTCTATGCATTCATCTAGTTTCGAGAACCATCTTATGATTAAATTATTGTGTTTGCAGACCCGAATAAAGAAAATTATGCAATCGGATGAAGATATCGGGAAGATTGCACTTGCTGTACCTGTTCTAGTATGTGAGTTCTTATGCTGGATATTCAACTCTTGTTTCATGAAGTGAATCATGAGTTGGGCTAATTTTACTTCAAGTTTTTCAGCTACCGCTTGTTTAGATTGAATAAGATGAACATTTTGGGGGAATAATATGAATTAGTCCTGAATTTTGCAATTATAGTACATCATCCAGATGTCATAATGCTTACTGTAGCAGTATTTGTTATGAACAATTTTAGATCCTTTTTGCCCAAAGTCTCATCAGAGATGTTGTCCTTTTTAGACCATGGTTGTTGTGAAATCTTAATTCTGTGCAAACATCCCATGCACAGATAGGTATGCACGGTATGGATCAAACAAATGCAGCTGTTATATGTTACACATGCATGTCCTTTATTATATGAATAATTAAATATTTATGCCTCTCTACTTTTATAGGTATCACCATGGATACTCGTGCTGACTTGTTGCTATGTACACTTGAATTTACTCTTTTTTTTTATTTTGATTTTCCAGCCAAGGCATTGGAATTATTTCTACAAGACCTCTGTGGCAAGACATATAGCATGACTCTCCATAGAGGAGTTAAGACAATGAGTTCTTTCCATTTGTAAGTGACACATTTATTCAAACAAATCTTTCCAAGTAATATCACCTGAGGCATTTCTTATTTTTACATCTTTGGTGAACAAAGATAATATAACATTAAAGATATTTGCATGGATTTCTATGGTCTTATGAGGGTACAAATATATGTGGAGTTTTAGAGGCGTATAAAAATATTGCCATGTTGGAAAGGTGGTTATGGTGGTACTTCATAGAGCGTTATTTTCTCTGTCATAAACTAGTGAAGATTATCATGATCTACAGAAAATAGGGTGGAATTAAATGAATGGATTCAATATTTCATGCGAATCACTGGAGATTCTTTTGCTAGCATCTTAACTTTTTCTTTGATTAATTTGTTGCAAGTAGACATTCTTTGTTATATTTCATCTCATCACATCTGTTATCTTTTATTATTGTACTTTCATTTTAAGCATTTGTATGTTAGATTGTGAAATTTAAATTATGTAGAAATTTGATGAAATAAAAATGATGTTTCAAAATTCAATACTGTCATCGTTCGTCAATGGTAAATAGAATAAACAAGAATTTGTTAAGCCTAGCTATTTTTTCTCAATAAGTGATTATATTGACATGTAATCTAAATTCTCCAGTTCTCCTTTGGTCTGATACACTGAATCGAATGTATATATCATATATTTATATTCCATCCATGCATTGAATGTGACTAATGTTTAAATTCTGTTCAAATTCAACAGATGCACTGGGAATGGTAGTCTCTATATTTCGGAAGTGTGTTTTAGCAGTGGGAATCACCTGATACTAGACATAGGAGAGAACCTCACATATGTTTTGTCTTTCCCAGCTTTAGAGATTAAGACCAGTCAGGACTGTCCATTGTTTTAGGAGATATTACAGGTAGCTTCTTAAGCACCCGTTTAGATTAAGCTGACCTAAGAACCATTCAACTTAAACATAGATATGGCATTGGGTGGATTGACATTAGATAACCTAATTGCTTGTGCTGTTACTATGGTCTAATTCGGACTCGCTGTTAGCTTGTGATCACCCATGCTGAGCTCAAGCCTGCCTTCTTGATAACCATTCTGACTGACTTGAATATGTATATCGAGTTTGTTTTGCTTAATGAGTCAAGTCCTAGAATCATGGCGTTCTTTGGGTTCCTCATTGTGAAAGAGCACTCATTGTGCATGGTGCCAAAGGTGAAGGGAGCTTCGATGCACATGCATCTTATCTCAGACAAACAATTTATGGAGGGACTAAGGTGACTCAACTTACGGTGGCGAATACTCTTGAAGAATATGTCGTAGTGTTATCGTTCAAGTTGCCATAATGGAAGTCAGGCATAGTGGATATTATGCTCGGGGTAGAGGCCCAGAATCCGGATAATGACATATCAAACCATCAGCCAAGTCGCTAAATTTCCAGAACTACTAGGCAATAAACTATCTTAGAGTTGCGTTTCGTCCGTATATGACTCGAAAGCAAGCAGACAAAGGTGATCGTCGAAGGAGCAAACATAATTAGAGGTGGCAAAGGCCTTGCAATGTGCTGGCAGAGGTCAATGAGTTTCTTATTAAGATAGTTGCAAATGGGGGACTTTGGGTCGATGCAGGAGGGCTCAATCAAGAAACGGAGTAGGTAGTATATGGTACTTATCATTTCTGCTCAAACGAGTAGGTGATAAAAATAATGGAGAAGGTTATACACAGTGATTTCAATAGGTGCTCGGGTGCTCGCTTAGGCGCTCGGGCGAGGCGAGGCGAGGCCCGAGCGCCTCGCTTCACTTCCAGGCGGCGCGCTTCAAAGAGGCACCGCCTGAGCGCTCGCCTGAGCCCAGGCGTCGAGCGCTTCGGGCGAGCGCCTGGGTTTAAACTAAGTGACCGAACCAACGTTTTAGGTCTGGTTCGGTCTTCGGTGCTTTAGTTGGTTCAATCGAACCAACTAAAGCACCGATATCAGCTGTCGCTGCCCAACCCTAACCCTGCTCGCGTTCACGCTACCGTTGTTGCTGCTCACTACCGTTGTCGCTGCTCCTGCTGCCGCTGCTCGTTGCCACTGTCGCCGCTGCCACTGCCGCTCTCGCTGCCGATGCTCGCTGTCGCTGCTGTTATCGTCGCTCCCGCTCCCGTTGTCGCTGCCGCTACTCGCCGTTGTCGTATGTCGCCGCTCGCCGCTCTCGCTGCCGCTGCTCACTTTTACCGCTGTCGCTACACCCTCGGTCTTCCCTTACACTCATCTTCCTTCTCTTTCGAAAGTATATTATTAACGGTATACTGAATACTGTTAACAATATACATTATATTAGTAACAGTAATGTATTTGTATTTATTAGATTAATGATATATTATTTTGATTTTAATACTATTAAATAATTATATTTATTAATTATATTATATATTTTAATATTTTAGTGCCTCGCTTCGCTCGGGCGAGCGCCTAGCGCCTCAGGCGTTTTTGGACTTTGGTGCCTTTTGGCACCTAGCGCTTTTTAAATCATTGGTTGTAGAATCCCAGAGGCAACCAAAACGTAGTAAAGATTTGCTCCAGGTTAGGGTGAAATTTTATTTTTTTTGGGCAAAACTTCTTGCATTCCATAAGTTTAATGATAATGAGAAGGCAAATCACGGTACCTAACTCAGTTTAAAGAGTGTAAACATTTCAAGTGCTTCAGAAGTGCGAGCAAAGAGCAGGTGAAGGCTATAACCGACTTGATGCATGAAGTATAACTCTCAAGGAAATTGGTAGAGTTAAGTAACTTTTGTCTTCTCAACTCTTGAAAGAATGAGTGAAACAAA
Source organism: Musa acuminata AAA Group (assembly GCF_036884655.1). Lineage (NCBI taxonomy): Eukaryota > Viridiplantae > Streptophyta > Magnoliopsida > Zingiberales > Musaceae > Musa > Musa acuminata. The sequence continues at coordinate 293,835 of NC_088352.1, forward strand.
GAACTTCAATTCTCTTAGTTATTTAGCAGAAGAGCTATGTAGTTGTTCGAAGACTCTTTGAAGAGACGTAGTGATAGACAACATTTGAGAAATCCTCACCAATAGTGATTGGTTATACTGAAAGTAAATTGTCAGTTTTATTTTTTAACAAAATATTAATTGAAACTGAAAGTGATGTGAACCTACTAAGCAAAAGAGAAATTAGTGGGCAAATCTTGTAGAGGAAAGACCTCAAAAGCTTTAAAGTTTGCAAGATGATGCTTATTAAGGCTCCAACAAGCATCCATCCAGCTTAAGCGACGCGAGACGTTTGAGAGACTAGTGCGCAATAAGGAAGGTCTTTTCCTTTATCTAAGAGATTCGTAGAATTTAATGAAGATCAGTATAGCTCGATCGACCCCACAGTAGAGTTAGAGTTACTGGCGAGTCGAAGAAGCGTTAGCAGGTTTATGTTCTACTACTCAATAATAGTGACAGAGAGTAGTTGGGAGCCGAGAGGCACATTGCAGCTGAAGTAGAAGATTGAAGATATAGCAAAGGCGAGGAGAAATAATGTCTGTAAAGGCTTCGACGAGGATGTTGAAGGTATAAATGAGGGAGAATGTCATGGACAACTCTATACACAAGGTGTTCATTGTAATATTTTTGTGTGTTTATGCCTTTTGATTTTGTTCATGCTTTGCATTGTATGTATAAGGCTTGCAGTAGGATTGGTAGCCCTATTTCGGTTGACTTTTATGGTCATTTCAGTTATGTACACACAGGTTGTGTGCGATCGCCGCTCAAAGACAAAACTATCCAAAAATAAGCCATCTAGACAACCGTTTATGGTATTTTTGGCTTTGCAGAGTGGTGTGAAGTATCAACCGGTACAACATCCTGGAGTTACCCGGGTGGCACATGGTTGGATGGGCTTTTGAGGTATTGTCTAAGTTTGATTCGCTGTCTTGTTCCACAATAGTGTTATGTGAGCAAATGTGGGACTTTTGGTCGCGACGGACCTCCTTGTGCCCTTTATCTGGTGATCGTTTAGAGGTTGTGAAGTCTATGTTTATAATTTGCATTGCATATCAAGTGTTTTCTGAAATATCTGCTTGTGTGATCCCGAGTATAGTGCTTCTTCTAACCCGTCTTCTCTTTTGCAAGTCCTTAAGGGATCCTAAGAGGTTAAGGGGAGATTGGTCCTTTGCGGATATGATTTAGGCAAATCCAGTTATGTTTGTAATAGTAAGTGAATAAAATCCAGTTAGGAACATTTTAGATGTTAAATAGTTAGGAATATCTATATTCCTCTTATGAATTTGTCTCGTGCAACTTGATATAATTTAATAGATTATCTAACTGGTGTATTTTTTTGCACAAAATATCCAAATTTAAAGGAAATTCACCTATTTCTTTTCTGTTTTGAATAAGTTTAAGGTACTGAAGTATTCACCATTTACATTTTGTGCATTCTGGTTTGTTCATTCCTAATAGTTAATATTTTTGAAGTTAATAGGTTTTAGTTTTGAACATCTATTGTTGTTTACTTCAAAATCAGGAAGCAGTGCGTGCACAAGTTTACCGTGTTTGATTTCCTAAAAGATCTAGTGAGCAACGTTCCAGATGTTGGTGGTTCTGATGCAGATCCTGATGATAAAGCCAGCAAGAAAAGGTTCTCAGACGTAGATATACAATTAGTGTTCCATGTTCTGTGCTTTTGTAGAATATTCTGATAACTGGTGTCACAATTAATACAGGAAAGCTGCAGACGAAGACAATTACAGTGAAGAGGAGACAAAGAGGAGCAACAATGTGAGTCTACTTGTCCACTGCTATCGAATGACCTCCATGGGTTGCCTCTCCATTTATGGTTTCTTCCATATTCATCAGATAGCCATTTCTTTTATTTAACTTCATCAAAACTTTGAACTTCATATAGTAAATTCAGTTATTCTTATAATATATCTTTATTGATTTGGGTTCTGTGATTCCGATTGTGTAAGAACGTTGCTATCTCGCAATGTGGTTTTCATGAGAAGTGGTATTTATTGCTGATAAAAGGCTTTTCATGAAAGCAGGAAGCCTGTCGCAGCAGCAGCAGCAGCAGCGGCAGCCGCAGCCGAAGGGGCCAAGGGAGGAGGTGTCGTGGAAAAGGGCGTGGTTCTCTTGTCGTCGATGGAGTCGAGAAGGGCGGTGTTGACTTTAACATATACGAAGATGATCCTGGCTCTCAACATGATGACGAACTCACTCACAGTGAAACTGATCGAGATATGGCAACAGCATCTGAAGAAAATTGTGTTACCAGTAGCAGCGTGCGTGCCACTGTTGGGAACTTTGACTTGAACTTGGATTTCAACGACATTGAGGAGATAGCACCAGCCTCAGCTACAACCGCAGCAGCTATGGCAACAATCTTTAAGGTGAATGGTGATCTAACAGATGACTATCTGGGTTCGTCAATTTCCAATATGGATAAGATTACCATTGATCCTGTTCAGTTTGCATTATCACACCGAGATTAGATGAAGAGGAAGAGGATTATGAGATTGTACAAGGATGACCATTTTGCGTTTGTCTTTTTGGCTTATAGGTAAGATTTACAGTTAGATCTGACTCCTAGCGTAGTGTTGCCAAATATTTCTACATCTTCTTGGGTGATCAAACTTTTCAAAATGACAGGATGATAGACATTATGTAGTTGGAATATGTCATCACAGCAGCTAAGGAAATATCCAATTGTGATCTGAGCAAGTTCCCGAGTTGCAACATTGTGCCACATTCAAATTGGTTGAATCAGTTGGCATCTTGTGCTGGTCTCGCCAAAGATGTTGCATATGTTTGATCTTTTCTAGTGTCAGTTCACGGATCTTGTTATACTTAATCCTGTTATACTTAACTTCCGTCATGATCCTGGTGAATGCCATTACAAGTCTGAGATTGCTATGTAAATGTGCGGGTTTGTACTCCGTGCAAAGGAGCTTCCGCAAGCTCCATCTCTTGATTACACTCACAACACTACCTATCTACGCTAAGATGGACTTGTTTTGCCCCCATGCTGACACACATTTGTTATTTATTAGTTTATAGGTATAGGAAAAAAAATAGTAATGCATGCAAAACATATGAACAGGAAGTCTTTTTATGATGTTGATGATTTAGGGTTGGTATGGGTATCTTTTATCTGATGGCCTTGCCGATTCCTGATGACTAAATTTAATAGGACATTTTTTGTTTTTAATGTTATCCTAAGCCCTGTCTTCATTCAGGCAATCATCCCTAACACCGCCCATTATATACATATTATATATATATATATATAGAGAGAGAGAGAGAGAGAGAGAGAGAGAGAGAGAGAGAGAGAGAGAGATTAAACGCTGTTTTTAGTCAATATATGGTCTACCTAATCGATTGAAGGTTTGGTAGTGAGACTGAGCTGTTAGCCACCAAATCTGTTGTTCTCTTGTTCATATTCCACTTCTCTTCTTCATCCTTCCAAGCTCACTATAAGTCTCATCTCCAGGATCCCAGTGGCGAGTGTGTGGCCTGGGAAAGTACCTATGATAACGCCCATGGAAGTCCAAGTGCGGAGCTCCACCGTCTTAGCTCTTGGCGACCCCAACACGGAGCCCCGCGAAGTGCCCCTCACCATCTTCGACCGTTTCGCCTGCGACATCCACATCGCCGTCCTCTACGCCTTCACCGCCCCCACCCCTTCCAACGCCGACATCGTAGAGGGGCTGTCGGAGACGTTGGCGCACTTCCCCATGCTCGCAGCCCAGCTCGGCCACGACTGCGGCGGCCGCCCGTGCCTCATGGTCGGCGGCGGCGGAGGCGGCGTGCTGGTGGTGGAAGCCACGGTGTCGTCGACCTTGGCCGAGCACATGCCGCTAGAGCCGTCGCCAGACCTCCTGCTGCTGCACCCCCGGACCGAGGACGCTGCCCACTTGCTCCTTGTCCAGCTCAACCGCTTCCGCTGCGGTGGGCTGGTGGTCGGATTGTCCGCCCATCACAAGGTGGCCGACGGCCAGTCCATGAGCGCCTTCTTGGTCGCGTGGGGGCAGGCCGTGCGTGGCATCCCCATCGATCCGCTTCCGCTATACGACCGGTCGTGGCTGAAGCCTCGCGTCCCGCCGAGATGCGAGTTCCAGCACTGGGGCCTTGACTTCATGCCCATCACGCCCCGGGACGACGAGTTCGCCTCACACAACAACTTGGTCGAACCGAGCAGAATCACCAACATCCTGCTGCGCTACTCATCGGAGTTCATCACCGGGAAGCTCAAGGCCGAGACGAAGGCGAAGTACACCACCTTCGAGACCTTGCTCGCCCACGTGTGGAGGAAGATAACGGCGGCTCGCGGGCTCGAGGGCGGGGAGGAGACGATGATACGGGTCACGGTGAACGGCAGGCGCAGGTTGAAGCCGCCAGTGTCGGACCACTACTTCGGCAACCTGGTGCTGAACGCGTACCCGAGATCGACGGCGGAGATGCTGGCGCGAGGAGGGCTGGAGGAAGCGGCCAAGGTCGTGCACGAGGCGATCGCGAGGACCAGCGGAGACTACGTGCAGTCGATGGTGGACTTGGGGGACATGTACGGGGACGAGGAGCTGGTGCCGGTGTACGGCACGGAGGGGAACGTGCTGTCGCCGTTGGTGGACGCCGAGAGCTGGCTGAGGCTGCGGTTCGAGGACGTGGACTTCGGCGGGGGAGGGAAGCTGTGCGCCTTCCTGCCGACGTGGGTGGCATTGGAGGGGCTCGTGATCTTCATCCCGGTGGTGGGGGAGGGCGGTGGCGTCGACGTGATGGTGTCGCTGCTTCGTGAGCATGCCGAGGTACTCAAGCGCATCTCCCACTCCCTGCATTGAGACCAGACGACCTCTCCCCTCCTTGGTGCGTATGCTGACAGGGCTTCAATTTGGACTTGGGTCAAGAAATGTAGGGCCAATTGAAATGTCTCTCAAAGTTAATATTATAAATGAGCAACGCATGATCCCATCGTCATCGGCTGCTCGGCATCGCCACCGAATGGAAGCCACAAAAAGTAATGTGGAGGAGTCGTCACGTTAGTAGCACTGCATCGCCATTCGGTGGCACGTTGACGTTGCCAGATGTCACGAGAGCCACCGACACTAACCAGCCACTTGTGACCACCAGACGACGGCGGCGGCCACGACGATGACTCCTTCTTCTTCGTCCGTTAATTTTGGAACGGCAGTGGGGGGAGGCCGTCATCTTGCGAGTTGAGTTGACTCGTTCGACGTGCCACCCAACTCCGCTAAGTGCCAAAGTAGGGATGCACAGAGTCGTCCACCCGACCTAACCGCTACCTCTTCTTCCACGGGGCAAAGACTTCCACTGCCCAACAATTATTGGTGGACGAAGGTGGAATCGCAGCGCAGCGACGTGATTTCTTGGACGTATCGGAGAAATCAAAGCAAAAGCCAATGGTGTTTCACGGTAATAGTGCGAAGAAGGAGATTCGAGTGGCACATCCACCCGTTCGAGTCGGCAAACACAGCGTATGACGTCAATATTAACGCTCGATGATATTTTTCGTGGTCGAAAAATCCTCAACAAAATTATTCACGACGAAATAACTTACAAATCCTGATTAATCGAAGAAGAACTTTGTGGGTTAGTATTTATTACATTATAAGAAGGTAATCTACTCCAAAATATATAATTCACACCAATCACAAGTAAAAAACAAGGAAGGAATGTAATCGGACGGATTCAAACATTAATTTTAAAGAAGAGGAGTAAAGCAACGTTTCAAGCTCGAAGGTGAAAACGTTTCAACATCACAACCACGTCTCTCTGTCTGTCACGTACATAATGCTGCAAGTCATCCATTAGAAAATGTGTTCCACCGAAGCTTAATCGGAAGAAGAATACATGGATGGACAATGTCAAAAAGGGGGGTGTTGAACAAATGGCCCTTTGACCAGGTCCTCGTCAACGATGCACCAAACCTGGCTACCTGCTCCATGCGATGCTGTAACCTCATTTATGTACATATAATAATAATAATAATAATAATAATAATAATAATAATAATAATAATAATAATAATAATAATAATAATAATAATAATAATAATTGCTAATAAGTTTTCCTCGATGGCTACGGCATGCCGAGTCCAAGAAGAGCCGAGTACGATCTCGACTAGTATATTGGCCACCGGGCCCACCACACATCAAGCATCACGTGGGCCCCGAGATTCTTTCTTTCTTTCTCTTTCTTGGGCACCCCACAATTTTGTGTGTATTTTGAATTTTCTTTTTCACCGAAGATAAATTATAATTTTCATAATTTGATAAACTATTTACCATACAGGACAATTAGCACATTTGACTTTGTATTCATTTACAATGTTCTTAACTTACGATCGATTAAACATATTAGTTAAATTAAGTAATAAAGATAATAATATCTTCTTCTTTGTTTATCCTTTGAAAAGAAAATTATCATGAATTAGGTCATAATTATTATTATTATATATATATATATTGTGTGATTATGTATTTATTTTTTTTATATTTAAAGTTATTCCATACTTTGTTTATTATTAAATTTTAAAATTGATGTTTAATTTAACATGAGTTAATCAAGGTTCTAAAAATATTTTGTAAAGATAAACATGTTATCTTTAGATATGCAAAACAAAAAAAACAAAAAAAAAACCCCTTATTATTTAGGAGACAAAGGAATAAACATCCTATTGTTTTATCTTCTTCTACTATTAATAGTCTTTAGTAGCACTCCACTGTTATGAATTCTTGCCTTGAACCAACATCATCAACTCGGTTGATAGAAACCCTAACTTGAAAAATTGAATTGAATTGAATGATGAATTTTTATATCTAAAATAATAAAATTATAATTTGAGGATACAATTTTTGGTTGAGAATTCAAAACGCCTATTAAAATCTTCTACGATGAAATGTGATCTTATGATTAAAACTCTTTAGCGTATGTCAAAAAGATTTAACCCCATTTGGGGTATGGATCCCTTGACATAAATACTATTATTACTCTGTGCGGCGGACACGACGACCACCTAAGAATGCAATTTTTAGGGTGCTCGTGTCGAGAAGTGTGCGCGTTAACCGCGTGTCGGTGTGAAATTATCACCAATATTTCACGACGCCGACAACGACTACTCCTCTCCCCAACGCATTTAGCTCTTCTACACCCACACTCCTTTTGTTATTGTCACTCTCCCTTCATCAATAAGTACCGGTCTTCCTCCTTCCTCACCTCCGCCCCACCCCACCCCCCTTCTTCCTCCCCTCTCTCTCTCTCTCTCTCTCAGATCCAACCCACCTTCTCTCTCATATCAATCCCCGTTCTCCCCATCTCCTACGCGTTTCCCTCTCCTCTCCTCTCCTCTCCAGATCTGTATCGAAGGAGGATAACTGAGCAGAGGAGGAGGAGAAGGGGGAGAGCATCGTTTTTGTCGGCATCATGGGTCGGGAGGGCAGCGGCGGCGGCGGCGGAGGGGCGGTGTCGGAGGGGGTTCTGAAGAAGGTGCTGCTGTCCTACGCCTATGTCGCGATCTGGATCTTCCTCAGCTTCACGGTGATCGTGTACAACAAGTACATCTTGGATCCCAAGATGTATGGCTGGCCCTTCCCCATCAGCCTCACCATGATCCACATGGCCTTCTGCTCCACCCTCGCCATCCTCCTCGTCCGCGTGCTCCGCCTCGTCGACCCGCCCTCGTCGCCGCCCATGACCCGCGCCCTCTACCTCTCCTCCGTCGTCCCCATCGGCGCCCTCTACTCCCTCTCCCTCTGGTTCTCCAACTCCGCCTACATCTACCTCTCCGTCTCCTTCATCCAGATGCTCAAGGCCCTCATGCCCGTCGCCGTCTATTCCATCGGCATCCTCTTCAAGAAGGAGTCTTTCCGCACCTCCTCCATGCTCAACATGCTCTCCATCTCTTTTGGCGTCGCCATCGCCGCCTACGGCGAGGCCCGCTTCAACGGCACTGGCGTCGGCCTTCAGCTCGGCGCCGTCGCCTTCGAGGCCACCCGCCTCGTCCTCATCCAGATCCTCCTCACCTCCAAGGGCATCTCCCTCAACCCCATCACCTCCCTTTACTACGTCGCCCCCTGCTGCCTCGCCTTCCTCCTCGTCCCCTGGTCCGTCGTCGAGCTCCCCATCCTCCGCGCCCGCTCCGCCTCCTCCCTCCGCCCCGACCTACTCATCTTCGGCACCAACTCCCTCTGTGCCTTCGCCCTCAACCTCGCCGTCTTCCTCCTCGTCGGCAAGACCTCCGCCCTCACCATGAACGTCGCCGGCGTCGTCAAGGACTGGCTCCTCATCGCCTTCTCCTGGTCCGTCATCCGTGACACCGTCACCGCGATCAACCTCTTCGGTTACGCCATTGCCTTCCTCGGCGTCGCCTACTACAACCACGTCAAGCTACAGGCGCTCAAGGCCAAGGAGGCGCAGAAGAAGGCCGCCCAGGCCGACGACGAGGCAGGGAAGCTCCTCGATCAAGTCGACGGCTCGGGTGGCGACCGCAAGGGTGACTCGCAGGCTTGATCCATCCGTCCACCCCTCTGCGTTCTGCCACGATTGCATCGGTTCGTCTTTAGCATTTCTGATGGATCTCTTCATTCGTTAGCTATTTTATCTTTAGCAGTACATTTCTACATCAAGAAGGAGGAGGTTTGACGGAGCAAATACCAAAATGAAAAAAAAAAGTAAAAAATGGAACTTTTATTGTCTTCCTTTCTTTGTTTGATCCTATAGTTGTCTTGGGGTTGGATTCTGTTTTTGAGCACACGGTGCATCAGATCCGGAAATGCTTATGGTAGATCACCTGGGTCAGATCTGAGAAGAGGAAGCTGGAAGGATTTTAGTGGCAGTTCTTGCTGTGGGTGGAGGACTGTGGATGGATCACACTAGGTTGGCTTGTTTGTTACTTGGATCACTGTTAGCTGTCTATCCTCTTGTCAAAGAGGGATGATTGTTGTTATTTATTTGTTGGATCATGTAGGAGCTTTCTTTTGCCTCCTCCCTAATGAGATTGAAAGTGCTATTTAATTTAGTATGTCTGGTATATTATGTCCTTCATTTGTGTGGTTTCATTGCATTTGCTATTTTCCTATGGAACCTTCGGATGCATGTTGAACCCATATTTCACATGATGCAAACTCTATGCCTGATGATCTCACATATTTGTGTTAATGCTCTGTTTTGTTGCATGTTGTGCTAACATTTAATTTTATTTTTCATATGATTGAAGAAGTTGTTATATGTGTGTCCATGTGTTGAAGAATTTGATGTTTGATCTTTGTGGATGATGTTTCTTGTTCTATGAGATTAGATATTGCATTGGGAATCTTCTGTTTTGTGCATGCATCATTGCTTTTAGAGTTGTGTTATTGTGAGAATTTATGCATATCTATGTAGTTAGCAAGTTGCCTGTTGCATTGAGGTTAACAAAGAAGACATGGTTTTCTGTAATTTGCTCTATTACTTTCAAGAATCACTGTAATTTGTGATATCTATATGTCCAGTGTTTTTCTTTATACGAAATACTAAAGGAGGATTATTGAAACCAGAAAAATGACAAGATCAGCCAAAAGGTATTACCAATGAATGCACATAAGAGGAACTTAGTGTTTGACCAGGAGACGAGAATTAAGACATGTTTGGTACATTTGAGGACTGGGTATTTAGGTGCGATGGATAAACTGGCAGAAAGATAAAGAATGTAGCTTAACATGAGATGCTTCATCATTTTGTCATTTGCATAATTTGGTAAATAATGGTGCTTTTAAGGATACCGCCCTACATTGAGAGCGAGGATTATGAAGTGTGATCCGACTTCTGGAGTCTGATGTGAATTCTGAAGAACATAGAGTGAGGATTATGCATTATTTCTGGAATCTGATGTAAAGAATATACAGGTCTCATGTGAGTTGTAAAATGTTAAAGATCAAAGTAAGCACCAACCTAGAATTGAGAGGAAGTCTGAATAGAGTTTTGTACATTAATCTAGCAATGTTTTTTGTGTGTAGAGTTTTATTTGGAAGCAATTGAAGTAATGGCATTTTAGTGGATATGTAGTGTTTCATGATTTTGTTAGTAATGTAGTTTAGTAATGCTGCTTATTGGACTTATCAAATTTAAAGGAGGAAATCTAATGTGGCTTCTTAAACATTTGAAGGATTAAGATTGGGATTGAGAGAAGAAGGAAGGAAAGTGGGAATTATTAATTCAAAAATGGTTTTCCTCTGAAGCAATAATACCTTACCATGTTACTGGTGGACATGTTGTGTTTCATGATTTTGTAATTGTGTAATTTGGGAATGGTGCTGTGCTTAAATGACATACAGTTATTGAAGAGAGGAAGGGTCATATCCATTATTTCTTGAATCTGATGTCGGTTTAGAAGCACATTTGGAGGATAAAAATTCACATTGGACTGTGATAGAGAGAAAAGACAAGAAAAGAGACTCTTCTTTTACTAGATTTAACTGAAAAGATTGAAGTGCAAACTCAGAAAGGAAAGAACTCTACCTATTTATTTGAGTGCTTATAGTAGTGTGTTGTGTTTTTTTTGCAGCATTAGATGTGACTGAAGAAGTTAAAAGAGATCCATCCTAGTTTGCTTTGTTTATGTGTTTATGTGCTTTGTTCCTCCCTATGTTGGATGTTGGGGTGCATCTTTATTCAAGATGGCCCAGTCACTGGTGACAGAGGAGTCTAAATCTGAAGCTTTTTCTGATCACCCAACCAACCGTAGTAGTAAGTATCAACCCCACCTCAAACGATACGACAGTCTCACCTAAGCGTACAAGTTTATTAATTTATCATTATCACGCAAAATTATTTTTCATCTTAATCCTAACTTAAACGTCACCTTAGGTTTTTTACTTTGTGCATGTGATTTAGGATTGAACTATTTTTAGATAAGTCGGGATCATAGGTTTTTTACTATTTTTTTAGTATATAGTTGTTATATATACTATACGGTAACAATCACATTAATATCATAAAATAGAAAAAAAAATAGTAATAATTTTCACCTCTTAATAATTCTCAATCAACTATAATCATAATTGGAGTAGTCTAATTAATTTGAACTAAATTCAATTCAATTAAGATCTAACAAAATTAATCTCAAATCTTTATAGTTGGAATCATCTTAAACTTAGTCTAATTTAAATTTCATTGATTTTAATTATGTCAACTAGATTTGAACTAGTCGAGTTAGTATGATATTACTTTAAACCGATTTAAACCGATCAAACCTATCTAATATAATCGATCGATAGTGGTAGTTTAAACAAAACTGTCTTAATGAAACTAAATGTTATAGTATATATAACTACTATATACCAAAAAAAATATTATGTAAATTATAAATATTAAATAATAATATTTTAATTTTATAAATCTATGATGTGATAGAGGGAGCTCGGGAACAATCTATGCCTGACTTGAACGAGGAGGCTCGGGTGTTTGAGGTGCGATTGGCTATTGCGAGGGAGCAACGAGTTTCAATTAAGCCAATTGCAAAATAAGTGATCCCTATCAACATCTAGGTTCAAGAACACTTCCAACAAAATTAACATATGGGTTGGTGTTGTGACTGAAGGGGAGAGGCTAAGGTCATCGAATAACTACCAATATTACGTAGGAGTTTAGGCCACGATAGAAGTGTTGAGCATCAAGAATATTGTTGTTGGCCGCCTTGTTATTAGAACTCTTCTTCTAACATCAAAATGATAATAAAATAAAAGATATATATATTATACGGTAACAATCACATTAATATCATAAAATAAAAAAAAAGTAATAATTTTTGTCTCTTAATAATTCTCAATCAACTATAATGGTAATTGAAGTAGTCTAATTAATTTGAACTAAACTTAATTCAATTAGGGCTTAACAAAATCAATCTTAAATCCTTATAGAACCTATATGGAATCATCCTAGACTGGTTTAATTTGGATTTTATTGATTTCAATTAGGTCAAGTAGATTTGACCTAGTCAAGTTAGTTTGATGTCACTCTAAACCGACTTGAACCGATCAAATTTATCTGATTTAATCAATCAACGAGCTCAAACCAATAAAAGAAGATAAAATCGGACTAATATAGCAAGTTAAACAATCAACGAGCTCAAACCAATTAAACAAAATCGACCCACCTAAGTCTTGGATGGGTCATGTGCGCCACACATGCTTATCCAATGTAGCAAGTTAGGTTGAGGTTCAATGAGCTAAATAAAGAGACGACTATATGTCTAATATCAATCGCATAACTGGGCGAGCCTAGCTTCGCTGGCAAAGCTAATCTCACTCACAAGTTGGCTTAGCCTTACCATTAAACTAGGCTACGCTGGCTTGTGGGTTGGGTTTTGCCTAGATACACAAGTTGGGTCATGCTTGACCACATGGATTGGATTGTACTTGACTGCTTGGGATAGACTATGCTTGGTCACATGCTTTGGATCATACGTTATCACATGAGCTAGCTCTTACCTGGCCAAATGTGTTGGGTCGTACGTGATTACATGGGCTGGATTATGTCTAGCCACATAGGTTGGATTGTACATTATCACATGAGCTCGGTTGCCTAAGTCTAGCAAATCAACTTGACTCAGGTCAGACGATAACAAGTGTAGAGATTTGGGTAGCGATTTGAGGATCATCTTCGCAGCCCCTACCATGTGGATCGCTGTTAGAGAGGAGGACGTTTGACCTCCTTCATCCTCTCCCACATATCTGTAAGAATTCAGAGATATACGATCTCCCTAGATAATACAACTATCTCATACATGATTTTCAGTTTCGTAGGTTTTTTAGCACCAATCTTCACACGACGATGAACATATTTTAGGAAATTTGAGAATTTTATTTTATATTCTTCCGCTACACATGTGATGTCGCCCTTAATTTTTTCTACATAATCTTTTATGAAGTTTATTAATTTATTATTAACCAAGTTCAATTACTATTCACTTATAAAGGGATCGATCGGGCACCCCACCTGAGTTTGATCTTTTTGCACGTTGGCTTCTCGACAAACACTTGAGCCATCTTATCAATTATGTTTAGACCCTTATGCATGTGACCCAAGATCGAGCCAAGCTAATAGAGATGTCATCGATAATTGCTCCATCAACATTTATATTTGTAGAGTTGATAACATTGAGGCTCGTTCTTTATAATTTTGCTTTGACAAAAGCTCTCTTATATTTGGAATGACAAACTCCATCGAGACCATTTTTTTTAATCTACTATTGTTAAATGAAATCCTAATATAATCATGGATACTTAGTAAATTGGGTGACTTTCTTGATTTTTTTTGTTTGTTCCTAAAATGTGTCTATTATTTTTATTTTTTCATATAGTACTTTTGTTTTTTATAATCATATAAATATTTTTGTCCTTTCTCATTAATCATATAGTACTTCGTTCTATTATAAGATCCCATCGCCTCTACCCAACATGAGACCCATTGCATTTGTACGAAATCGTCTTCCTTTCTTTGTCGTTGCCTCCACCCCTTGCTCCCACTATGAGGCTTTGTTTGTCGCCTTCACCCCTTACTCCCACGATGAGACCCACCTGTCCTTCCTCACTTGTTGCATCCGTCACCTCGCTCATGACTCTCACGTGAGGCTTTGCTCGTCGCTTTCGCCTCCTCTACCCCTTGATCCCACCGTGATGCCTTATCTCTTTTATGCAGCATTGCCCTCCCTTCCTTACCCACTACTAACATCACCTCTATCCCCTTGCTCCCAATGCCACCCATCACTTGCTATTAATATCATATTCGCCTATGCTCGAAGGGGTGTTTATGAAATTATAAAAATATAAATATTTTTTTAAAAAAAATGAAAAAATACCTTATAAGAAAAAACAAAAAAGGAAGACTTTTTTCAATAAAATTGCCTTGTAAATTTATATAGTTGATTCGAAAGCAAAATAATTCATCAACTATAGGAACAAATACATGTAGCTCAAGAGAATTCAATCTAAGGGCTAACTTGAGATCCAATAACATTATCGGATCGGGTTTATTAATTGATTCAGATCCGAAGTTGATCCGAAATGTAATGATTGGATCCTTGTTTCGGATCCATAAAACTATCGGGTGGTTCCTACGCGTGATCGCGGTGTATCAGACCCCATAAAATCCCTACTCGCGAGCCGAGCCCTTTCTTGGAGTCGAAGCAGGTTTGCCTTTCCTCCCCCACTTCCCCGATTCGTTCTCCGTCTCACCCTCCTCCCCGAAAGAGTTGTCTTTGGTGCAATCGAGGTATTGTATCAATCGTTTCTCCAACCTATTATGATGGATCGTTCTCCTCTTATCTGTTGTCAGTAAGGGCTTTGTTTGGGGTACGATCATCCCCTTCAGTCTGTCCGTGGTTTAGGGTTTGTTGAGTTTAGATTCTCTCGTTTCTTGGTAACTTGATGACTCTGTTCAAACTTTGCGAATCTGATTGTCTTATGTTGTATGACTCACAATATCTTTGATTTTAGTTTTTGGATTGGCATCGTTAAGATCATTCGGTTCTGGAATAAACTTTTGTTTCTTTAAATCTACATTGTGCGGTGTATAAATACATTTTAGTGATTTTTAGCGTCCGTTGTACGAAATCTACATTCTTTTTGGCTTGTTAATGATGTCTTTGTAGGAGACTAAAGAAATTGAAATCTAGTAGTAGGAGACGTCCAACAAGTACATATGATTGCCAACAAATGCATGCTCACACCCACACACAACTTGCTTCACGAGTACACTGTCTCTCTTGAAAATTACATTTATGTTCCTCTCCATCTTTATCCATTTTTATCCGGAAACTGATTTCGTGCTGTAATTATCCTTAGCATGGCTTCTTATAATTTGATATTGGTATGTGCATTATATCTGCTGAATGAAGGAGAGTTAAATATAATTTTCTCGAAAGCTAATCAACATCCTTTTGCTTTCAACTGCAAATAAATTTCTTAATATTTTTTATTTCCTATGCAACAGTATATGGCAGATTAATGGTATGGATTATAATACCCTAATCACCCATCAAGCACTCCAGCGCCGAAAAGAGAGAAAATATAGAAAGAAAGAGAGTAGACATGGATTACCCAAAATTGTAGATTCCTATTTGTCACTCTGATTGTCTCTTTCTAGTAGCTTAGACTTAAGTATCATCGGTATGTAACTGGGCTTGTTGGTTGCAAGCAATTAGGCTGAGGTTAATTGGGCAATGAAAACAGTATTAAGGTAACTTCTGTTAGGCCTATGCATGTAATCTCATATATTGCGGGTCAAGTTTAAGGTGATGATCCTCAATCTGATGAGTGGGGTATGACCAGTGGAGATATGGTCGATAAGGTGGTATGTGAACATTTGAGTTTATTTTCACACTGAATAGCTAATGAGATCCAGGTTGAGTTAGAGGTTTAAATTAGATTTTGTTAGTATAAGGTTTAGGTTCCAGTGTTTCATGTATATTTGGAGTTTTTTTTATATTAATTTTGTGGGTCCATTCAGGTTCAGGTTTAGTTTTGCTTAGAGTTAGATTTAAGTTGGTATAGATTGATGTAACTAATAAGTATGTGTTTTCTTAGGCCATAAGAGCTTAGCTTGTCTTAGGTCTGCCTCATAGTTATTTGGTGATTCAGTTTGGCTGTTAATCCCTCTTTCCTTTTGTAGTTCTCTCTTTGTTACTGTGTCCATCCTCTTATCAAATCTCTTGCTAAAATAATTGTTAAAGATGAGAAATATCAAAGATGAAAATGGCTCGAGGAACAAGATGTGCTCTGATATGATCCAAGTATTCTAGAAAAGAGAAGAGGCTTCATTTTTATATATGGTAGAAGGAGGATAGAAGTTGTGGATCTTATAAAGAAGAGGGACTCATTAGAATAATGAAAGGAATCACCGTTTTATTGGGCTTGTACAGTTCAGTCCATGTTGTCAAACAAAATTCATATAAGTTATATGCATATGTAAATTCTACTTGTCAAACATTTACTGAGTGATATCCCAGGATTACAAGAATATTTGTCATTCATGCATAGTTTATTTACTTCATTCGGCCATAATCTTTGGATCTGGCTTGCTCCTTGAACTTTACAACTATGTTTGTCTTCCAAACATCTTAAATTTCCTTCTTGGATTTGTTTCATTGCAAATGCTTGATAACCATTTGTCTATAAGCTTAAATTCTTATATAGTAGTGTTCTGATTCAAAATTTTCTTTTTTGGTTATTCCAATTCTCTGAATTCCTGAAACATGTATAGGTGATTTGGCTGTTAGTAGTATATGTTGGTAATCACCATTGTGCTAGTCTTCTAACACATCTGCAGATCCTGATCCTTTCATATATTTGCAAAAGGTGATAGACAAGATTTCATTTTGTGCTTCAATTCCCATTGTTATTTCTTTAGTCTGAAAATTTTTTATGAACATTTGGAGGACAAGCATAAATTCCCTAATTATATGTATTATTTTCTTATGCATAATGAAGGGTCTCCTTGTTATACTGTCATTCTATATCTCTTTGCCTGATTCAGTTTGTGTATAATCTGTGTCATGGAGTAGTTATAAACCTATGCTCGTTTGCATAAATCAAAGTGATCAATTTGCTTATCTTGTGTTAGTAATTCTCAAGGATGTCTCGCCGCTACGATAGCCGGACAACAATTTTCTCTCCTGAAGGTCGCCTCTACCAAGTGGAGTATGCCATGGAGGCCATTGGCAATGCTGGGGCAGCCATCGGCATCCTAGCACGAGATGGTGTTATCCTTGTTGGTGAGAAGAAGGTCACCTCCAAACTCCTCCAGACATCTCGGTCAACTGAAAAGATGTACAAGATCGATGACCACCTCGCCTGCGCTGTTGCTGGCATCATGTCTGATGCAAACATCCTGATCAACACTGCCCGGGTCCAGGCCCAGCGCTACACCTTCGCCTACCAGGAACCTATGCCTATCGAGCAGCTGGTTCAATCGCTCTGTGACACTAAACAGGGCTACACCCAGTTCGGTGGTCTCCGTCCTTTTGGGGTCTCCTTCCTTTTTGCAGGATGGGACAAAAACTACGGATTCCAGCTGTACATGAGTGATCCTAGTGGTAATTACAGCGGTTGGAAGGCAGCGGCAATTGGTGCCAACCACCAGGCAGCACAATCGATGCTGAAGCAAGACTACAAGGATGATATCACAAGGGAGGAAGCAGTGCAACTGGCTCTAAAGGTGCTGAGCAAGACCATGGACAGCACAAGCCTTACATCCGAGAAGCTTGAACTGGCCGAGATTTTTCTTGAGCCTTCTGGGGATGTGAAGTATGAGGTCTGCAAGCCAGAGTTACTGGAGAAGTTGCTGGTGAAGCATGGGGTGACTCAAGCCACCACAGAGTCCACTTAAGTTTCGGGTCTCCTAAAGCATTTATGATGTGCTCTTGGATTGACGGCGCCCACTTTAAACAGTGTTTGGCTGGGGGGTTCAGAAATCGTGTGTGACGTTTGAACATTTCAATTTAGAACGAAAAATCTTATTTTGATGTATCAACTTTTCAGTTTAAAATTAATTGCTCCTTGGAAATTCATAGTGTGCTATGAAATCTGTTGCTCTGTTTTGTCAATTCCTACATTTTGTGATTCAAAATCCATTGTTGTACTCGTTACATTGCTATGTGAACCATGCATCGTCTTGTGTGATGTGCCGACAGCTTAGATCAGAAGTACGGAATGATTTAAGAGGCACATGACTTTGCAAAATCGAAATTTAAGGTTGAGTTTTTCGTGATTGGAAAGATTTCTGTCACAAAGGACTGAAAGTTGATTGCTTTAAACGATCAATCGTGAATGGCATGGCATTGGGATAAATTGTGAGAAACATGGCATGTTGACAATACCAAACATAATGTTTTGGAGATCACAAACTTGTCAGCTTGTCAGTATCAGCTGAAATTTTGGTACTTCCAATATTATAATTCAACAACTATAAATATTTATTATAGGGAAGTACTTTTTGTTCGGACTTGGTATCTTCTTAAAACCTCTAATCTACATAAAAAAGAACACAATCAGATACCCCAAGTAGAATCCATTCTATTCAATTTCGTTTTCTAACTATATATTTGGATGGATGAAATGAAATTTTCTTATGATTTTCAATTTATGATGGGAAAGTGTTTAAATTTTTTTTATATATGATTTATGTGAAAATAATCTCATTAAAACAATATCAAGACAAACTCATGAAAGCATTTTTTTTATCACATAAGAGTATCATAGATTATGATATTAAGATTTAAAATGATTTATTATATTATAAATATGATCGATTTTAATGTTGGTATATGTTATTTATTTATGTAGGTATGGATAAAACTAACTAGACCTAACGCTTTATGATATCACTTTGCACTCTATTCGATATTCCAAGGATTCAAATTAGATCATATTGTATCTCTCGTCTTTGGTCGGAGATTTACCTATAAAACAAACAAAGGAGTGTTGGAGATTGATTGATCAATCCTTTATGATGCTAATGTCAGAGGGACATTGCATTATAATGTAAGTTTAAAAAGTTTAAAATAAAGAAAAATAGAGATATTCATATTAAAGTTTTTCCTATTTATCTTTTTTCATATATTCATCCCATTGCAATGGGAGGGTTTTCCTTTTATAAGAAAAAAAGAGAGCCTCCATGATGGGTATTATAGAGGATATCCAAGTGAATAAAGAGGAGAAAGCTCTCGTGCCATAGATTGAGGACCCTTGATCCTGTGAATTTACATAATCTTTACATGTGATAGCAATAAGACTTCTCGTGATAACAATCGCAACAACAATCAAGATGTCCCATGATAACAACCTCAACAATAGTCAAGATCTCTTTAACTACATGATAAGATATCATAAATCTGTTAAGGAAAATCCTTTTATGTTGAGGAAAATTCTCCCTTCTAAACATGTATAAATATGAAGTATTGTATATTGTTTTGATCAATACAATCTTCTTCTTTCTATTTCATTTCTATCAACATGCACTATACATATACATACATACATACATATATATATATATATATATATATAGTAATTTTGTGAAGAAAAATAAAATTGATGAGCCATTTAAAATGAGAAAACAGTGGGTGTAGGTGTGGATGCATCATCCCTGTAATCACTGGATTTAGACATCATCTCTACGTGTTTGTATTCCAAACAGAAATGGCATCGACTGAAAACTTTCCCAGCCACCTTTGTTAATACCATTGTCTCATCAGAAGTTGCCTACGATCCCACCACTGCCTAATAAACAATCCTTATCACCACCTGATTACATCTCCAAACACAGGGACTCATCACAATCTATATGGCACATCACATGGATGATGGATGCATGATCATTATAGAAGAAGATGAATCGACTCTCCTTAGCCTTTGTAATGCCAACCATCTCACCTATGGATTCTCGGTGGCAACCACGTCTCGGTGCTCATACTACACGCAAATCTAGAAGCCGCAAACCATTCTTGGCTGTCAGTGGCCCTACGGAAACCACGATCCAAACTCGAGTTACATGGTGGATTCTGTGGAAGCATGCATGAAACATCCATCCCATGTACGTCCCATGCCGTTCATGACCACGAGAACTCCACCACCCCAACTTTGAGTTAACGCTGCTCGCAGTCAAAATTTGAGGTCTGCTGTCCTAACGAAGCCTCCTACCCCAACCAGTGCACGACCAACACATTTGCGATTGGAATTTGGTCTTACGTATGGCTGTAAAGTCTCTAATCAAAAGCTACACTTCGTGGAAAATGGGAGTCAACAAAGAGAGGAGTGATGTCGTTTTCTTTGGTTTCCCCACTACGGTAGTGCTGGTGGTTTCGCATGGCGTCCAAATCAGGGGGTGATCAATGGAGGGATTCCTCCTCCTCCTGTTGACCCAACGAGTGCCCTATATATATGAACGAGAACGCCATGCATGCAGTCACAAGAAAGGTTTGGGGTTTGGAGAGAGGAAGAAGATGATCTCCAAGTCGAGTCTGTACCATGTGGTTGAGGCCATGGCGCCGCTGTACGTGGCCATGGGCCTCGGCTACGCGTCCGTCCGGTTCCGGGCATTCACGCCGGAGCAGTGCGCGGGAATCAACCACTTCGTCGCCCTCTTCGCCATGCCGCTGCTCATATTCCGCATGATCTCCTCCAACGACCCCTACGCCATGAACCTGCGCTTCATCGCCGCCGACACCATCCAGAAGGCGGCCATCCTCGCGGCGCTCGCCCTGTGGGCGCGCCTCAGCGCCCGGGGCTCGCTCGCCTGGGTCGTCACCCTCTTCTCCCTCGCCACCCTGCCCAACACCATCATCATGGGCGTGCCCATCCTCCGCGGCATGTACGGCTCCATGTCCGGAACCCTCATGGTCCAGATCGTCGTCCTCCAGTTCGCCTTCTGGTACGTCCTCGTCGTGTTCCTGTTCGAGTACATGGCCGCGCAGCGCGCCCTGGTCGCCAAGCAGCAGCAGGCCGCCGTCCCCGCCGCCGTCGTCCTGACCGTCCTCGATGGCGACCAGCAGATCAACGCGTCCGCAGTCGTGCCGGTCACCGAGGGAGATGGCGATGCAGACACGAACACTGAAGCGGCAATGCCGCCACCTCCAGCAGAAGCAGAAGCAGCGATGGCGGCGCCATCGGCGAAGCTCATTCTACTGATGGCCGCGAAGAAGATCCTAAAGATTCCGAGCATACACGCAAGCATGCTCGGCCTCGTGTGGTCTTTCATCGCATACAGGTCTCGAAACAAACACTTGCTGCTTTCGTCTCCTCCATATATAGCGGTAACTCTTACTACGTCTTCTGCAACATATGGCAGGGAAGGCATCAAGCTGCCAACCATCATCGACGACTCAGTGGCGATCATCTCTGTCTCAGCAACAGGGTTGGCCACGTTCAGCGTAGGTAAGCATTCACTAGCATAAGCAATAATGCTTACGGAAGACCGTCATCGACCTATATAAAAGAATGATGAATCCACCCACGTATACCTACCTGCAGGTACTTTCATGGCACAACAAAGCCGGTTCATTTCATGTGGCTATTCTGTTGCGAGCTTAGCCATGGCGATGAGGTTCCTGGTAGGACCTGCTGTCATGGCCGCTTCATCGCTCGCCGTAGGGCTGCATGGTGATCTCTTACATGTAGGGATTGTCCAGGTGAGTGATGTTCTTCTATAAGCAAGTTCTATTTTCCTTTTACTGAAGATTAAGTTGAGGGTTCCAAACCTTATATTCTATAAATTTATACTTAGTATGATGATATTTATATATAATTTACCTTAGAAAAAAAGAATTTTACAAGTTGTTTCCCTCTTTTTTATTTTTTTTTTTCTTCTTGGATTTAATGGTTATGCCAATAGGGGGGGGATGATCAGCTATTTCTTTCTTTTGACCTACATGTAGTCAGTCAATCCCACAAGAAAAAGAGAGGGAGGACTAAGTTATTAGTTTAATGGTTGGATTCTTAGTGGGATACTTAATGAGTCTCTCGTCTAGTCTAACTTGGTGTGTTGGATTCAACATCGCAGGCTGCTCTTCCTCTGGCTGTAATATCATTTGTTTATGCAAAAGAATATAATGTGCATCCGGAGATCATGAGCACAGGGTATGGAAACTAACTTCATGATATTGTATATTTGATAGATTACATGATCATCACTAATGAGTCAGTCTTTGATCGTATTGCAGGGTCATCGTTGGCACATTTGCATCTTTTCCCATCACAATCATCTATTACATATTACTAGGATTGTAGAAAGGTAAATACATAATATATAGATGAAACGAATGGCAGAATTCATATTGTAAAGAACGAAAGATTTGTCTAATTAGTTAACTTCATCGTTTGCAGGTGAGGGAGTTTTCTGGTAGAAAGACTAGAGCATGATGATGATCATCCCCCATTGATTGATTACACATGAAATGTTTCATGAAGAAGAAGATTATTGTTTTTTTTTGTTTTTCTAAGAAGAAGATTTAGGGAAAAGAATGTCACAAAGCAAAGGAAATAATGGGTTATACAGATTATTGTTTGGTCATGAGAAAGAAATACTACACTTATCTGAATGAAAAAGGAATGTGTGACTGATTATAACAAAAAAAAAAAAACCACTGTTGTTTGACCTAAAGAGATGTTGTGGGATGAATTAAAATCAACAACACCAAGAACAATTATTGGTCTTCAGTGATCTGATCATAAATAAATAAATATTATTGGAGCAATGAATCTTCCATTACTATCTGCTGCTGCTGCAACTCTATTTTATTAAGCAGCAGCTTTCTACTGTCACCATCGCATGTCCAAATCAATCTTGCATCACCAGAAGTTGACTCTATGTATTATTGGTTTATGAAACCTTACGTGTCCAATGCTTCACATTAATAAACAAGACTAGTTGAATTATGTTTCTCGTTTTAAATCCAGAAAAAAAGTGCTTCTGAGAAATCTATAATCAGATCCACGTCCATCGTGTACATATATAATTTAAGCTTCCACCAATCCAAACACTAAAATCTTGCATGTATGTCATGATGGGTGCTTCATGTTAGGTATAGTCAGTAAAACGTTAATGAAAACTCTAATTTTATATTAATACCTTTTAGAAGCATTTATGATATAAAAAAATATATTAGACATATTTTAGGCATTACATATTCTATACATTTATTTAACTTATATATATATATATATATATTATATAACCACTTCTAAATATAATTACTATTAATACATTTAAGTTAAATAAATGTATAGAATATGTAATACCTAACTAAATATAATTAGTATTCATATGTATGCATATGAAAGAAAGAAAGAAAGAAAGGAAGAAAAGAAATTAGTACTATGTTGATAAGGAAATCACCAGACACCCAGCGGCATTACACCTGGTGACGCGCACCATCCCGCGGCAGCTAGGTCAAACCGAAATGACCCCCCCCCCCCCCCCGACAGGAATGATAATGGCGACGCAACCCGATTGACGTCAATTACCCTGAAGGACGTCTCGCGCCTCGATCGACCCAACAACACTCGGTCAAACTGATCGGAACACCAACCAAAGCGCATTAACACCCAGGTTGCCCCCACACAGCACGCCAACGCTACTGACGGACGTTGCCAGAAGTACGACCTTGCTCCCTGCAAACGATCACACCGGATAGCGGTAGCCCTTCGCTATAAAAACCCCATACTTATCGAAGGGAAAAGGGGAAAAAAGGAGACTCCCCCAATTATCTACTAACTTAATCATCGGAGGGGTCGGGTCAAACATCCCGACCCGACCTGTGTGCAGGTACGAAGACGAGGTGCCATACGCTCGGAGCCCAAGGACGGAACCCCACCCTCACGAAGGAAGAAGGTGGCCCACCGCTGCGACCAAACCTGAACCCGACCGCATCGGCCCCGAGGCCACGGCACGAAAGTTGGTAACAACATATGTGATGTTAAAATTTTGTCCGTGCAATCATTATTATTGAGTCTGAGAGAATAGATTTGTTGAAAACCGAGAATTATTCTATTCTCCTGTAATGTAAAAAAAAGAATAAGAATCATTGTGTTCTCCATTACTGTACTTGTCTCTGGCAAGAAGAGTACAACAAAAAGAGCTATCACATGTAATGTTGTTTATCTAATCATTAAGATTCTTCCTTTGGTTCATGGAAACAATGCTGATCACAACAGTCACTTTGTCTTGGTGGTGGTGCAAACAACTCCGTATAGGATATGCAGATTTGCCCGACCAGAGTAATTAAATCTATTATTGACTGCCTAACTCATAACGTTATGATTTCTTTTTTTGTTTTTGTTTTTTGGCATAAGGAGATTATGAAACATCAACAACAGGTCAGCAAACCTCACAGTAAATTGGAGTCATTTTGAATTTGCTGCACACGCGAAAGCAGTAAATCCAACTCTCTCGCTAATCAAGCACTTGTGCAACACCATATTTGCTGTAGAGAAAGGGAGTCGCTACACGTATTTATGCCTTCACCTCTTTGGACACTCAGCAACACTTCATCACCACCACTCTATAGAGGAAGCCATCGATTCAACCACTCCATTACAGCAGCAAAAAACAAATGTGGATATTACTCTTCTTTATGTCTCTCTCTCTCTCTCTCTCTCTCTTCTAAGCAAGAAGATTACTTATTCTGTACATATAAGATTTCCACTGAATTGGCCTGATAGATGCTACTCCATCATCATATAATACAACATTTTTCTTACAAGCTGTTTGATTCATGTTTCGGATTCAGGAACATGGCTAGGACGGAGACAGAGATCAAACCTTTTGATTCATGTTTCAGACGCTCTCAGCTGTTTGTTGAATTGACACGGCTTCAACGATCTCCAAGTTCTGCTCGGTCATCCCCATTTGGATCGATCTGGCAGTCCACCACCACCGGCACACAGCTTCCTTCCCAGTCGATCACCTCCACGCACTGGCCATTGCTGTCGCAGCGTAAACCAGCAGGGCTGCACTTCTTGAGGAGGGGGAAGCCGCCGCCCACTTCCGCGTCGATCTTCCCTCTGAGATCCGCCAGCAGGTCTCGCAGCCTGACCACCTCCGCCTCCAGCGCCGCCTGCCCCTGCAGCCGTCGCAGGAGTTGCTGATTCAGGAGGCGCAGCTTCTTGACTTCCTCCTCCAAGAAGGCGGCGTGGGCCTTCTTCTTCTCTCGGTACTTGCGCACCGCCTCCCTGTTCCCCAGCGGCCTGCGGCGGGACTTGTTCGGCTCCTCTTCGCCCGGCCCCTCCTCCTCGCCCGTCGCGAACACCTGGGTGTGGGTGTGGTAGCATGTGTGGGTGTGCGCGGCGGCGGCCGGGCCCGGGGGATTGCATGTGTGTGTGTGGGTGCATGTGGTGGTCCTTCGCAAGAACTCGTCGAAGCTCTGGGTCATTTCGGGGCTCGGCAGGAGCAAGTGGCTCGAGAGGTCCACTTCCCCGTCATCCATGCTTGCTGCAACCAGACAATTCCCCGGCAACACTCCAATCCTATATATGAATCAGGGAAACTCCGCTGCTGCAATCGGATCCGACTGAGATGATTTACTCAGGCCCGTCTACATGAATCCAAGAAGAACAGGCGCAGAAATCGAGCGAACAAGAAAGATCGCACAGAACCCTAAATCAAGAAGACGACGATCCCCATTCCAGAAACACGAACGGAAAGACGGCACCTTTGATGTGAGATTGTAGTACCGACCCAAGGAGCCGAGGAAAAGCGACAAAATCCGACCGTGGCGCAGAAATCCAAAGGCCCGGTCGGGGCTTGGGGATCGGGAGCCGATATCAGGCGAAGGGAGACGACCTCCAAGCAGGCGCAGCTTTTCCACTCTATCCTTGAGTTCTTTTTTTTCTCCCGGGGAGGGGTGGGGGGGAGGAGAGGGAGAGAGAGGGGTGGCGCAGAGAATCTGGTAAAGAAAGGGCGAGAAACAAAGTGGTTTGAGGTTTCGATTTGATGGGAGTAGAAAACGAAAAGCAATCGACGCCACGATTCCCTTTCACTGCTTCCTTCCGTGGTGCCCTCTTTCTCATCCCCGAGTCGACTGATTGCAATAAAAATGCAAGCTTTTATATGATCTACGATCCAACGTGAATCCACGGCCTTCTATTTTGACTTGTTCCTCTAATCCAAATAACATTTCTTTGAGAAGAAAACAAAATCTAACTGGTGTTGTTTGTGTCGATGGGTTTAATTGACGACCATCGGAGGAAGGCAGGAAATTACGACTGAGCCCCACGCGAGTTCGGCAATGGAGAAAATAGTGGAGGGTGGGATGGTGATTGTGATGCTTCGCCGGAGTATGTTAATGGTTGCAGGGAGCTCGTGGCAAACACGAGCTAGCTAAAGGTTGAAGGCGCCCCAAAAAGGAAACAGTTTTGGTCTACTGGGAGGAGAAAAGGGAGACAGCAGGGAAGAGAGACCGAGACGGAGGTCGTCGGAGAAAACGATGCTCGGTAAACATGGTGGACTGGGAGGGTTGAAGACCTCCAACGAAGGGATTGGATTCACTGAAACGTTCGCCCGTCTCGATGATCCAACGGTGGGCGAGTTGCTCTGGCGATGATGTTTTATGGTTTCGCACGAGGTGGTAATATTGGTAACTCTTGTGGGTAGGTGTTGTTCCCACTAATACACCTGTCAAATATGACACCAAATTATTATAAAAATCTAATTAAATATTTAATATATTTGATATGTACTAGACTTGATATATTATTTGGAGTTGGTTTAATAAGTAGATACATGAAAGTTACGAAGACATTTCATTTAAAGGTTGTTAAAAGAATTTTATGATATATTAAATGGATAATCAACTATGACATATTCTATTTATTATCAAAAAGGTTGGAGCTCATTGGAAATAGTGACAGAGTACAACTATATATGTATTTTATTTCTGTGAAGTTACACTCATATAGTCTTTAAAAAAAAATCGTTACGATATCAATTTGTGAAGTAAAATATATAGCAACATTTTCTTGTGTTTGTCTTCCAATATGTCTAAGAAGATTAATCCAAGAACTTCATATACCGTAGGAGAAGTCAACCAAGATTTATATTAGTAACAAATTAATTATTGTCTTAGCCAAGAATTCGGTTTACTATGAAAGATCGAAGTATATTAATACAAGATTTCATTTTATAAGAGATAATATAAAAAATAAAAAAATTATTTTATGTCAAGACGAGTGAATAAGTGATCGATATACTAAAAAAATATATCAAATTTAAAATATTTCAACAACTTTAAAAAAAATTTAGCATGTTAGATGGAACAAGTTTAGGGGGGGGAGAGAATGTTGGAATCAAACTTGTCAAGACACCATGAATAAGTTCATTGTATCAAAAGATGAAACACATTAAAAGCTTATAGAAGAATAGAACAAGTTTAAAGGGAGGACACATTAAAAGCTTATAGAAGAATAGAACAAGTTTAAAAGGGGGGGGGGGGGGAGAATGTTGGAATCAAACTTGTCAAGGCACCATGAATAAGTTCATTGTATCAAAAGATGAAACACATTAAAAACTTATAGAAGAATAAATCAAATTAACTATTGGTTCTTAAAAGAGTCTATTTGAAAAGAGAGATTTATATTAAATGTAATGAATGTAGTGTATCTATGGGGATTATTTAAACCGGTTGGGCCGTGAAATATAGAGTTTCTGACCGAAACATAGAATATTTTGCCTTGACCTATTCTTTATTTGTGTGATAGTTCTTTCTCCTTTCATTATATATATATATATATATATATCAACCAACGTCATATTTCATATTTGTCTTTTATTGGTGTGGGAGAACATGGAATCTCTATAGACTCTTTGTGGATCTAAAACCCTCTAAAAATTATTGTGTCGAGGGTGCATCGCTTCTCTGATATTTAAGTTTGTATAGGAAATGATATGTTAGCCAAATGTCAAGTCTTCTTGAGCCGAACGTACAAAGAGCTTGTGATTTTTTTAGTGTGTTAAGCAACGCACCTTAAAGGGCCTTTTATAATATAGTTTTAGGACTGAAGATATGTATTAATATCGGGGTGATTATTCACTTCTCCCGATCCTAATGGAATCATGTTATGTCGAATCCAAGGAACGTGCAATAGCCTTTAAGAATCAAATCGTTGATGATACATCGTTTAGGTGCATTGACAACCATGATACTAAATCTTTAGAAGACATGAATCATCTCTATATATCTCTATATAGAACCTCCATCACAACTCTATATAAAGTCCCATCATCAGCAAGACACAACAACATCACCTCAAGAACAACAAGCCAGCATGGCCAACAAAGTAATTGTCATAGCATGTTTGTTGCTGGTGCTCTTGCCAATGGCCTTTGGTGAGTCTGTTTATTCTATCTGAGCATCGCATGCGTTTCTTTTCCTAGTGGGTTTTGAGACGTCATCGTTGCTTTCCTGCAGGTGTTGAATACGCCATGGCTTCTCAAGTCCAAGCAAACACATGCAACTTTGACAAGGATTGCAACTGTGGAAACTGTATCGCGAGGTGCATTTTCCATCGATGTGTCTGTGGAAAATGCTAGTAACTTGTAGTGTCAAGTTGACTTCATCCGAAAACAATAAATTCTACTGCTCCTCGTACTTGTTGTTTGTGTAATTGGCAATAGCCTTGCATACATGAAGGAGATGCATATTAAATTGACTGCTCTGTTTGCCTCATGAACATACGTTACCTATATGTATCCTAAAACTAAATCTCATAATTAATACTTTTTAAGCCAAAATATAGTTGTTGGATTGGGATATTAATTCGAGCTAACCAGGGTCTTTTTTTTTTTTTTTTGTCTATCTTTGATTGTTGTTGATGAATGCTGAATCTCCTTGACTAACGTTTGAGGGACCTATGTACAAAAGAGCTTGTGAGTTTTTTAGCGTGGTAAGGAACGTATCTGAGAGGGCCTTTTATAGTGTGGTTTCAGGATCGTTATCTCATGAATATACGCATTGATGTCAAGAATAATTATGTACTTCTCTTGGTCCCAATGGAATCATCTTGTGTTGAACCCAGGAAATATATAACATTGGAGGGATGGTGCTATGTCTAACATACTGCCATGTCTAACATACGACATTGAATGTTGGGGATATGATTTTATAAAAATGTCAGGAACATAGGGGGTAGTTATTGGTCATGAAGATACATCACTTATATATGTTCTAAAGTTAAATCTCATTATTAGTACTTGCTAAGTCAAAAGCAATTATTTGATTGTGGTGAGTCAACGAGATCATATTTTGTGTCTATCTTTGATTAGTGTTGGAGAATATAGAATCTCTATAGATTTTTAGCTAATGAGATGTCAACTAAATATCAAGTCTTCTTAAGTCAAATATACGAAAAGCTTGTGATTTTTTTTGACTTGATGAACATACTTGAGAGAGCCATTTATGATATGATTTAAAGACCATTATGCTCAAAGATACACGTTGATATGCACTTCTCCCAGGTACATCGAATCCAGGAAACGTGCAATAGCCGTGATGTGATTGGTAACATTTAACGGATGATGTCATCTCAATCATATAATATTAAAATGTCAAAACATGATATTGAAGTGTTAAACTATGTAATGAATAGTTGTTGACTGTGACAAATAGGTGTCGTGTCATCATGAAGTGCACTATATATATATATATATATATATATATATATATATATATATATATATATAAAGAGGGAGAATGCATCTCCTAGAATTGGAGGGGATCCCAAGTGGCACACAACGCATGCTATTTACCACGAGCTAAAAAGTAGCTTTAGCTTTACGAACTAAAGCAAACGTAGGTGTATTTGAGAATATATTTGAAATGTGTATATTTCAAATGTAAATTAGTATTTGTCAAAAATTTTTCAAATCATATCTAATATGTCATTGATATCATGAGTTGGCACAGTTGATTCATCCTTATGTCTCCTATGATGTCGGAGTGCTGACATAGCAAACCAACTTAAGAGGTCCATAAGGGAGGTGGTTCGTTGAGGTCGATTTAGCCTGGGAGCGATGAGGCTAGGTAAAAGGAATCGAGATTTGCTTGGTTGTGAGGTCTTTTTGATTCTCGGGTCATCTTCAGGTAGTGGTGTTGTCTCTTGGCTGACAATGGTTTTACACACCAAGTCTGCATCAGAGGGTTTCCCGACTCGACCCCTTCGATGCTTAAGTTAGCGAAAGATAAAAGGGGAGGAAGACAATACTTGGGGGTAGTTTTTGAAGGTACTCTTTGACTTTATCTAAAACTATAAGATTGCCAAAATGATTTAGCGAGAAATCAATCTGACTTTCTATAAAGATAAAATTTTATTTATTTATGTTAAAAATTATATATATTTATTTATATGATTATATTTTATTTATTATATATTTGGGTAAAAAAAAAAATTTTATAAGATTAAATAAATATATTTATTTAAAGAGAAAAATATATATACTTTTAAATGAATATTAAAAATATTAGAATGGTAAATTTGTCATTAAATTTAAAAGAATTTTGAAATATAATTTTACAAATAATACTCAATGCATATTTAAAATAAAATTTTCATCTGTCATTAATCAAATATTCAAGACATTTCATATGTTCTTCAACTATATATTAAAAATATAAATATGTTTGATGCGGAGCGTCTCCATTGCATCCATTCCTCCGCACCTCTTTGTATGAGCAATACGACGTTGCTGAAAGAAGCTCAAAGGTTTCATGCCGCCTTGCTTACATCTGGCTTCCGAAATCACGCCTACCGTTGCAACCTGCTGCTCCGCGCATACGCTCGATGCGGCGCCCTGTCCCACGCCCGTTCCCTCCTACTCCAAATGCCCCTCCCCACCCTCGTCTCCTTCAACACCCTCCTCTCTGGCTTCGTCCGCTCCGGCCGCATCGACGACGCCATCGACCTATTCGACGCCATGCCGGCCACCGATGCTCACTCTTACAACACCGTCATCTGCGGTCTCGTCCGCATCCACCGCGTCCGGGAAGCCTTCGCTCGTTTCCTCCGCATGGCCCGCAGTCATGTCAGGCCCGACGACTTCACCTGCTCGACGATCGTCGCTTGCTGCGATCTGTCTGGGGGGCGACAGCTCCATGCGCTGATGGTGAAGGTCGCGTCGCTGACTTCAGACCCTTTTGCTGGCACCAATCTGCTGAGGATGTACGGGGACGCGGGTGAGATGTGTGACGCAAGGAAGGTGTTTGATGAAATGGGTCACCGGGACCTGACGTCGTGGAATGTATTGATAGATTGTTATTTTAAATCTGGGATGGGCGAATTATGCATCAAGATATTCGTGGAGATGGTCAGGGATCGAATTCGACTGGATGAGTTCACTTTAGCAACTGTTATGAACGAACTTGCAAGCTGCTCGTCGGTGAGCAAAGGCATGCAGGTGCATTCATTGGTCGTGAGAGCCGGGTTTATTATGGATCGTTTCTGTTGCAATGCTTTGTTGAATTTGTACTCGAAGGGAGGATTTGTTAGTTCGGCCATGAAATTGTTCGATGATATGACTGATCCAGATGTGGTTTCTTGGACCATCATGATTTCAGGTCTAG
Organism: Musa acuminata AAA Group; assembly: GCF_036884655.1. Classification (NCBI taxonomy): domain Eukaryota; kingdom Viridiplantae; phylum Streptophyta; class Magnoliopsida; order Zingiberales; family Musaceae; genus Musa; species Musa acuminata. The sequence continues at coordinate 324,946 of NC_088352.1, forward strand.
AGGTGGGTGGCCATATCAGTGATGCTTTTGAGGTTTTCAATTCGATGCGGATGGCTGAAGTGGAGCCTAACTCTTTCACTTTTGGTACTTTGATTGGTTGCTGTGCAAATGTTAATGCATTTGATATTGGAAAGCAATTTCATGCCCTTGTTCTTAAGAATGGGTTGGAACTTGATGTTGTTGTAGGGAGCACAATTGCGAATATGTACTCAAAATGTGGTGAGATAACTGATGCTCTGAGACTCTTCCAGAGCTTGCCTGAGAGGGATATCGTTTCCTGGAATGGTGTTATTTGTGGGCTTGCTCAGAACGGAGAAGCTACCACAGCCCTACAATTATTTGATGAGATGGTTCAATTACGCCTGAACGGCATAATGCCAAATCATGTCACTTTTGTCGGTGTCTTGACTGCATGCTCCAGAGCAGGGCTCATCCGCAAGGGTTGCAGCATCTTCAATGACATGGTTGATGTGTACTCATGTGAGCCCCAAGCTGAGCATTATGCTTGTATGGTAGACTTATTTGCACGCTCAGGATTACTGGAAGAAGCAGAGGTTATTATTCAATCCTTGTCGACTGAGCCTAACATTATACTCTGGGGAGCACTACTTGGAGCATGCAAAAGCCGTGGAAATCTTGTCATGGCAAAGCGCATTGTAAAACGACTTTATGTGTCTGAACCAATGAACTCATCCAATTATGTGCTTCTCGCGAATCTGTATGCTGCTAACAAAGAGTGGGATGATGTGTTCAAGGTTAGAAATAAGATCTCTACAATTGGAGTTCAAAAAGTAGCTGGGAGTAGTTGGGTTGAAATCAGGGGAAAAGTTTATTCTTTTACATCAGGTGATGCACATAATGCAGAGACCTAATCTCTGGTGTGCTGCAGATACTGTCGTTGGTAATGTTGGAGGGTGACAAAGTGGCTTAATTAGCACTCAATGGACTGTGGGTGATGCAACTATTCCCTTGAGGTTGCTCCCACCATTAAATGCAGTTAACAGTAGGGCTCAATCCGCATTTGTTATGGTTGATGTTGTTGGCATTTGACAAGCTTATTTTCCTTGCTTCAAGTCACTAACATTTTCTGGTTAACAGGGCATCAGAACAAGTAATAGATAGATAAGTGTACTTCGTACTGATATGTTCAAGTCTGCTATAGGTATACCCTCAATGTAGCAATATGACTTTGCTTGGTGCACCAAACTTCAAAGAACATGGATGGTCAGCAGGAGTTGGGATTGTGGAAATGGATATCGACTGAGGATTGTCATGAAAGGCAACAAGTGCAATAAGGGTATTGGAAACACAGTTACGGATGAAGTGCTGATGACTACTAGAGCAGCTCAGGAAAAGGTTTGCTGACAAACAGATGCATAGAGTCAGAACTGCTCTGATGGCAGATTTATGTACTCTGAATGACTTATCGAGCAAAAAAAAAAAAAAAGGCATCTGCAAAGGTCGTATCGATATTCTAACTCTTCACTAGTAAATCAATTGAATAATCAAATAGCAGCTGGAGCTTAGACGAACCGATCTAGTTCGATTCATGTACAAAATTGGTTCAGGTCTAAAAATCTGAGTCAAAGAACATTTATTGTCTTTTTCTATGATTCATTTAGGGCATTTTGATCAAAACAAGAAATGGGGGGGTGCAATCTGGTATAAGTCCATCATTAGAGATTTTTTTTGATAAGTTGCCTTATTTATACCCTTTTCATCGTCATATCTCGTGCTTTCTGATTCTATGAATCAAATCTTTAGGTGCGTCTGATCACCAGGATATTGAATCTTCAGAAGATACGCATCATCCCATCTCTTTGTAGAACACCTCCATCGCTACTCTATAATCCTCGAGAGACAACATCACCTCAGGAACAAGCGAACATGGCCAACAAGGCTATCCTCACAGCATGTCTGTTGCTGGTGCTCTTGGTGATAGCCTTCGGTGAGTCTCCATGGATTGCATACATTTCTCTTCTCCATGGAGTTCTATCTGAACATTGCATACATTTCTCTTCTCCATGGATTGTTTCTGCCTAATGATTTAGTGGATTTTGACACGGTACTGTTGCTCTCCTTGCAGGTGTCCAATGCGCCATGGCTGCTCAAGTCCAAGAAGGCGCATGCATCGTTGCCAGCGACTGCAAATGTGATGAAAATTGCTACACCAATTGCCTTGGCGGTCATTGTTACTGTATCTGCTAGTATCTAATAGTATCAAGTTGTCTTCGTCTGCAACCAATAAACTCTGCTCCTCCTTGTACTTCTTCTTCTTATTGCACGTTTAATGTCCTACAGACTTTCCTAAACGAAGGAGATGGACCATTTAAACTGACTGCTTTTGTTGCATCATGTGATCTCGAGGCCTTCTCTCTCTCTCTCTCTCTCTCTCTCTCTCTTTCGTATTAATAGTTGAAACCAAGTACAATTAGGACTCACAAAAATGTTAAAATTAAACTTATAAAGGCATCGACAAGGTTATTGTATCCATCAAAGGCCTATAGAATAATAAATCAAATTAACTATTTATTTTTGGAAGAGTCTCTTGACATATTAAATGTAATAAATATAATGTATCTATAGTAATTATATAAACTCCATGTGCTAGATAATGAAACATAATTATTTTTTGAGTGAAATATATAATATTTTATCTTGTCCTACTCTTTTTTGTGTGACAGCTCTATCTCTTCTTCCTATGTTGTTTAACATTTGACATTAGAGCTCAATTTAAGCTATGACCTCTTTGTCAATCACTATCCAACTCAAAATCCTTAAATTGATAAAAGAATAAAATTTATGATATATGTCGAGGACGTGGTCGTAGACACGGTAGAATTTCTAAAAGATCTAAAATATAATATTATGTTTACAAAATGTATACTACTACTCCTTTTGAATGTTACTATAATCATAATAATCAAGATGATAAGGCAAACTTTATTAAAAAAAAAAAAGGAAGAATGAAAACTATGTTTTGCTAATGACTTAAAATAATTTCAAAGAAGATACAAGAGCTTCTTTTAATAATTTCTAAGCACATGTGTGGCATTAAAGAACTATTTTTTGAAATAGATATAAGTTATTTTAGTAATATTACATTTGATGATATGTCGAATTGACTAATTAGTTAACTCAATCTCTGGCCATGAGCTACTTATCATTATGAACATCTTCTTAGGTTATAATTAGATTAGTACGACATCAGACGATAAAGAGCATTCTTAATTAATTACTGATTGGGGATTGTACTACTATAAAGTCATATCCTTTGGACTCAAGAAAGTCAAAGTAACGTACCAAAGGATAATTAATAAGATATGTGAGTCTTAAATGAGGAGCTTACGAGTGATTCACAAGAGTCCCACCAATATTACATCTTGCTTCCAAGAGACTTCACTCTCTGTTCAATAGCTAGATCCCAAGGATCCAATGCCCCAAATCACCCATCCAGATGCCGGAGAGTCCTTAGTCGAGATCCCATTAGATTTGGTTAGACCTTACCAAACAGTCAAGAATGGCTTGGCTCAGACCAAAGAGAAGAAGATCAAGCTCATTAACTTCCTATGCCATGGATGACAAGCAATGTGCCTGGGATTGACCAAGCCATAGCACAATAGAAGCTCAACATCAGCTCCGATTCCTAGCATGTTCGATAGAAGCCTAGAAGATTTACGTTGGATCGACAAGCCATTATTAAGGAAGAAGCCAATAAGTTGTATGCTCATTTCATCCACAAGATCCATTATCCAAAGTAGCTTGCCAATATAGCCTTTGTGAGAAAAAAGTAAAGGAAAATGACATATATATATTGACTAAACAAAACAAGTTAAAAGATAGCTTTTTAGTGCCTCGAATTGATCAACTAGTCAGACTCGACCTCTAGTCATGAGCTGCTCACCTTCATCAATATCTTCTTAGGTTATAATTATATTAAGATGGTACGCGAGGACAAAGAGCATATTTCATTCATTACTGATTGAGGGTTGTACTACTATAAAGTCATGTCCTTCGAACTCAAGAATATCAGAGTGACATACCCATGAATAATCAATAAGACCTTAAATAGGAAGAAACATAGAGGTGTATATCAATAATATGTTGCTGAGCATCTTATACCCACTTAACTAACATGGGAGAGGCCTTTACACTCTCAAGAATTTTCAGATGCAATTGAACCCCTCGAAATATGTCTTTGATGATGGCTCGAGCAAATTCCTTGGATTTATAGTCCATCAAATTGGGATTGATACCACCCCCGATAAGGTATAGGCCATTCTCAATATGAAGCCACCGACCTCTATAAAGGAGGTGCAATTATAACTTTTGATATATTTTTTCATTAGTTTTCACATATATTTATTAAACTTAAACTCAATACGTACTCTCGTGATAGCCTAAAAAACTCTAACCGCTTCTCTATCGCATATATCATGTATTAAATTCTTATAAAAATGAATGATGTGACTCTAGAAATATTTCATTTACTATTACAAGGATTTCTAGATTAATTATCAATTATGATACTTAAATAATTATAATGTACACTTATTTTCTCAATAAAAAAAGAAATCATTCTCACGTCTCTCTCCCCTCAATTGCTATTACTATAAATAATATAGAAAAAAAATTAGTAATTACCATCGTCAAAACACTAGGGTACTTTCTAGACATCGAAGAGCCCTTGGTCGAAATCCCATTAGATTCGATCAGACCTCACCAAACATTCAAGATTGAATATCTTGAAATGTACCTTTGACGTTGGCTGAGGCAAATTCCTCAAATTTATGGTCCATCGAATCAAGATTGACACCAACCTAGATAAGGTGCAAGTCGTCCTCAATATGAAGTCGACCTCTAAAAATGAGGTGCAATGATAACTTTCGATATATTTTTTCATCAGTTTTTATACAAAATCATTAAACTCGAACTCACTAGGTGTTCTCGTGATAGTCTAGAAAACTCTAGCCGCTTCCTATCGCGTGTCATAAAGATAGTATTTTCTTATGACCTAAAATAAAATATTTTAATCATTCCTCTAATTGGTGTACGGACCCACCAATCCAACTAAATCGTAAAAGGCTCGAACTTTGTTTATAAAATATTAACGAAGAATTAATACGCATTGATTTGGATTTGGATTTGCATGTCGTGGATATGGATGTTAACGGACAATCTTTAGTTATACATCATCTACCCGCATTGACCACCGAGATACCACTACCTTCTCACTCCTAAGACTCAAAATCATTGGTGATACTGCCTTGTTGGTCTAAGAATTAATTCTCTAGTGATGCATTATCTACATGTATTGACCAATAAGATACTACAATCTTCTCATCCTAAGAATCGGATCTTATGTATGCACCATCTCCATGCATTGTCCGTCATGATACTGTCTTCTCGTTCTAAAACTTCAAATCTTTGTGATACATCATCTTCTAATTCTAAAACTTAAAAATCTTCTATCGTACTTCATCTACCTTATATTTATATTTTTACCTTTTCCATGATCATGCCATTGGGGACTATGTCATTGGAAACTCGTACATTTTGATTCTATGAATCAAATCTTTAGGTGCGTCTGATCACCTAGGATACTAAATCTTTCAGAAGATATGCATCATCTCTATGTAGAACCGCCTTCACTATTCGATAAAGCCGCATAATCCTCGAGAGACAACATCACCTCAAGAACAAGCGAACATGGCCAACAAAGCTATTCTGACAGCATGTCTGTTGCTGGTGCTCTTGGCGATAGCCTTCAGTGAGTCTCTTTGTTCTTCTATCTAAGCATTGCATAAATTTCCATTCTCCATTGATTGTTTCTGCCTAATGATTTAGTGGATTTTGACATGGCACTGTTTCTTCCCTGCAGGTGTTGAATACGCCACGGCTGCCCAAGTCCAAGGACTATGCAGCATCAACGGGGATTGCAAATCTTTCTGTGGGAAATGCATCCCCAAGTGCATTTCCGGTCAATGTTCCTGTATGTGCTAGTACCTAATCATATCGATTGTTCTTCCCCTGCATCCAATAAACTCGTCCATTACTCCTCCTCCTCCTTTTCTTGCACATGTATTGTCCTACAGACTTGCATAAATGAAGGAGATGGACCATTAAGTTGACTTCTTTCGTTTCTTCGTGTGGATATATCACTTAAATGTGTTCGAAAACTATATCTCATCAACTCTCAAGCGCTTTATCCATTGTTTCTTTTGCGTATTGGTAGTTGAAACCAAGTATTAAGTATATATGGAGGAGAAGTATGTAAATATTTGAACTTACGTTTACAATGCGTGATCCAAAGTGAAGACAACATGCATATCACTTCACCATTGTGTGCTTAGTTATATGCCTCTTGTCCACGCAAAGCATCCGTTTATTTCATGTGTGTGTATACAGATATATATTATACTTTTACTCTTCTTCTTCCTTTTCCTTTACATGGTCATGCCATTGGGACCCTGTAACCCGAAACAAAACACCAGAGTCCTTTCTAGGGTTAGTCAGTCGGTAGCAAGATGAGCCAGCTCACTTACTTCCACATTTAGTTCTACGCTCCAGAGGGCGGCCGCAGCACTTGCTGACGAGGACGACCTTCTTCATGCCGATGAACCTGTCCATCGGTTTCGTGGTGTGCTTGCAGACGCACGGGATATCCCCAACCGGATGGCTCTGCAGCACCGGAGAGCCTCCGACCCGAACGAACTGGTAGCACCGGTCCGCCAGCCCCTTAAAGCCCCCTCCGCAGACCTTGGGAAAACGGAAGGCGTTGCAGAGCAGGGGACCATCGACGACGACGAAGGCCAAGAACACGGTCCAAATGATTTAAGGATATGTATAAAATGGAACCCATCAACTCGAGAGAGGCTCTTGATATACTAACTAAGTCATACAACTGACACTATTATCATCTCCCTTTCACTAACTTAAGCATCGAAGGAGTCAATACTCAACAAACCCCGGATGTCAATGGTGAACAATGTATTCCAAAGAGGTTTTTATTAAATTAGACAAAATAAGTTACAAAAGCGGATGCCATCTCGAATGGGAGGTCATAAACTGGGAGCTAATAAAAATGAAAAGGAGGGTCACTAGGACCCAATTGCATCAAGCCGGAGGAGGCAGAGCCGAAGGAGATGTTGGGTAATTATCGAATGAAACATCTACAAGAGCATGCACTTTAGCATCCTAAGGAAGCTCTACACAAGGGTCCTTATTGACCTCGAGTTCATGGTACCTCACCTTGAAGCGACTAGTGGCGATCTAGCATATACAGCTTGGCTGGGGCACCAGAGGCCACATTGGAACCCCTCGGATTCCTTGTAGGAGGCCATAGCCCTCCTCTCCCGCTCAATGGCTTGGTTCTTCTCCTCCTCCCAAGCCTCTTTTTCTTCCTCAATTGCTAGATGGGCAACCATCAACTCATCAGAGTTGGCCGACAATCGCTCCCTCAATTGCTTACCCTCCTTGATGACCTCACCAAATTGCCGGTAAGTGTCTCTCAACTCACGACATAGGACTTCAACCCGCTCCTCGCCCTTTGCCACACTTTCAGTAATCTCATCTTCAGTGGTAGCCACCATGTCCCGGGCCTCCTCCGCCCGTGCCTTGGCTTCTTTGACACGATGGATGGTTAGGCCCAGATCCAAGTGTAGTTCAGAGGTCTCAACCTTCGCCCTCATGCGTGCCCCCGTAAGGTGTTGCTTCGCCTTCTCGGCTTGGAGGCAGGCTCAAGTGAGCTGCAAGGATAGCTTTGTAACTTGGGCCTCCACTGCCCTCCTCTCTTCATTAGGCTACTTTGCTTGGGCCTATAGGTCAACTAGCATCTCTGGCAGGCAACGATATACCAGGTCCACCAGGATGAGGCTAAGCGACCCCCAATAGTAGGACACGGTCGACCCAACCTCCTCCTATAGTCGCTAGTTCTTGGTCATCCCCTCCCAACGTGGCTTCACGGGGGCACCTAGAGATGGAGCCATGTAGCAGGGCTCAGTAACATCAGATGAGCAAGAGGCGAAGAAGCTTTATTTCACCGAGGCATCAACACATGGAGGTGGGGGGACGATCAGTAGACCCTTGGTAGTGCTCTTCTTTTTATTTGCACCATTGTTCAAAGAAGACTCTTGCTTGCTATTAGCATCATCCTTCTTCTCTTTATTATTATCATTATTCTTTTTCTTATTTATAAAAAGGGCATCTCTATCTCCCTCTAAAGCTCCCGCTATTTGACGAGCTAAGGATTCCTAAGAAATAAGAAGATTTTCCAACTCTACTAAGGATGTTTATTGAACCTATCCTTGAATAGATGTAACATAAGGAATATATTCTTTTCGAAGACCATCAATAATATAACGTTTCATTCATACATAAAAAATAATGTTATTTGGATCTATGAGTTATATTTTTGAACATAAATTTTTAATCTTCAAAAAATACTAAGCAGTTGAGATATCACCTTAGATAGTATTTGCCGAATCATTCTCCAAATACTAAAGTCGAGCCATATTCTTTTGGTTGAGCAATATATCAAGAGTGATCCAAATCTCTGAAGTTAATTTGCAATGAATAATATGTACAAAGAGATTATGAGAAATAGATCTTTTTAATACAAATTTAACTTTTACATTTAAAATCCTTTCTCTTTATGGTGTCTCCGTTGTTGTATTGTTACTAATCTCATAGATCTTCCCTTATTGGATAAGACTCCAAACAAGTCTTCCAGATCTTATAGTTAGACTAATTAAGAAGTTCAATACGAAATCCACCAACTCAACTATAATATTCTATAATTGAAAACGTTTATCTTCTTCACCAAGTAAATCTTAAAAATATAAATTATCACTCTTATGGCTCTGATATCATGATATCATGTGAAGAAAGAAAGGATCACATGCAAGTGTAACACTTTCTCAAATAGTAATAATAAGGTATTATTAGTCCAAGATCAAACTAAATAAAAAAAAAATTATTGAACTTCTAAAAAAAACACTTATAAATCTTAAACCTATTTTAGACTTTGACTTGAATACCTAAGGTTAAAATTTTTTATTGATGTCACATATGTAAAATATAAGATTTTCTAATCTCTACAACTGTTATTTGAAATATTCTAAAATATAGTTTAGACTAAGAATTCTTTATTTTTAAAATTTTATCTAATTTTCTTTAAAATTATAAAATATTAATTTATGATCTTTAAAAATATACTCTAATTTCTTTTTAACACATCCAGAAATCATCATTATTATTAACAAACATTGCACCTGGCCACACCTTTTTCTTCTCTATATTATCTTGAGTAGACTCTGGAAAATACATCTTAGTAGTCCGCGCTGTCAACTCCGTACCTATCTCCTACATTTCTTTTCTCGGAATCATCCTCATCTCGCAACCTCTCTCTCTCTCTCTCTCTCTCTCTCTCTCTCTCTGGAGTGCCTTCGTCAACATGTCATTTGAATGGAGTTGGCAGACCTGCCCAGCGCAGAGAAAGGAAATGGATGAGTCATGTGGGACACTGTGTCTTGACGACGATACCAAAGCAAGCATGGTGCGTTGTCACTACTTCGCACAGCGCGTGTCAGCACAGCAGAGGTCAATAGTAACGCCTCTCACACCTTCTCGAAAACATAATGACCAACGTTACCCCTCTTTGACACCCACACCCGGAAAGCATAAGAACAGGGAACCCGAGTCCTGGGAGATACAGATAGGGAGAGAGGAAGCAAGAAAGGGAAAGAGATCATGGCGACTCTTACGATCCCCCATCCAGTTCCTTCTGCGGCTGAAGACGCCGAGCACATCCGGAAGGCCGTCCAAGGTATCCTCTTCCCCTGTTAAACATGCATCTTGGATTTTATTAGGTAGACGTTTTAGGTATTATTGTCATGCCCTTTTCTCACATAAGTTACAGTAGAGAGGATTGATATCTGGGCCTATGTCTTCCAGTTTAATGTTTGTGTTGGATGCCTGTGTTTTGTTTTCCCATTGGAAAAGATGCATTTTTCCAGTTGCATTTTGGATTTTTATTTTGGAGATGTTTGATGTGTTATTGTCATGCCTTTTTGTCGCATGAGTTGCAATAGAGAGTGCTGATATCTCGGCCCATGTCCTCCAATTTAATGTTTATTTCGGATGCCTGTGTTTTGTTTTCCCATGGAAAAGATGCATTTTTCCACTTGCATTTTGTTTGATGTGCTATTGATTGTCATGTCTTTGTTTTCACATGAGCTGCAATAGAGAGGATTGATATCTCGGCCCATGTCTTCCAATTTAATGTTTATGTCGGATGCCTATGTTTTGTTTTCCCATTGAAAAGATGTATTTTTCCACTTGCATTTTGTTTGATGTGCTATTGATTGTCATGCCTTTGTTTTCACATGAGATGCAATAGAGAGGATTGATATCTCGGCCCATGTCTTCCAGTTTAATGTTTATGTCGGATGCCTATGTTTTGTTTTCCCATGGAAAAGATGTATTTTTTCACTTGCATTTTGTTTGATGTGCTATTGATTGTCATGCCTTTGTTTTCACACGAGATGCAATAGAGAGGATTGATATCTCGGCCCATGTCCTCCAATTTAATGTTTATGTCGGATGCCTATGTTTTGTTTTCCCATGAAAAGATGCATTTTTCCACTTGCATTTTGTTTGATGTGCTATTGATTGTCTTGCCTTTTTGTCGCATGAGTTGCAATAGAGAGTGTTGATATCTCGGCCCATGTCCTCCAATTTAATGTTTATTTCGGATGCCTGTGTTTTGTTTTCCCATGGAAAAGATGTATTTTTTCACTTGCATTTTGTTTGATGTGCTATTGATTGTCATGCCTTTGTTTTCACACGAGATGCAATAGAGAGGATTGATATCTCGGCCCATGTCCTCCAATTTAATGTTTATGTCGGATGCCTATGTTTTGTTTTCCCATGAAAAGATGCATTTTTCCACTTGCATTTTGTTTGATGTGCTATTGATTGTCATGCCTTTGTTTTCACATGAGCTGCAATAGAGAGGATTGATATCTCGGCCCATGCCCTCCAATTTAATGTTTATGTCGGATGCCTATGTTTTGTTTTCCCATGAAAAGATGCATTTTTCCACTTGCATTTTGTTTGATGTGCTATTGATTGTCTTGCCTTTTTGTCGCATGAGTTGCAATAGAGAGTGTTGATATCTCGGCCCATGTCCTCCAATTTAATGTTTATTTCGGATGCCTGTGTTTTGTTTTCCCATGGAAAAGATGCATTTTTCCACTTGCATTTTGTTTGATGTGCTATTGATTGTCATGTCTTTGTTTTCACATGAGCTGCAATAGAGAGGATTGATATCTCGGCCCATGTCTTCCAATTTAATGTTTATGTCGGATGCCTATGTTTTGTTTTCCCATTGAAAAGATGTATTTTTCCACTTGCATTTTGTTTGATGTGCTATTGATTGTCATGCCTTTGTTTTCACATGAGATGCAATAGAGAGGATTGATATCTCGGCCCATGTCTTCCAGTTTAATGTTTATGTCGGATGCCTATGTTTTGTTTTCCCATGGAAAAGATGTATTTTTTCACTTGCATTTTGTTTGATGTGCTATTGATTGTCATGCCTTTGTTTTCACACGAGATGCAATAGAGAGGATTGATATCTCGGCCCATGTCCTCCAATTTAATGTTTATGTCGGATGCCTATGTTTTGTTTTCCCATGAAAAGATGCATTTTTCCACTTGCATTTTGTTTGATGTGCTATTGATTGTCATGCCTTTGTTTTCACATGAGCTGCAATAGAGAGGATTGATATCTCGGCCCATGTCCTCCAATTTAATGTTTATGTCGGATGCCTATGTTTTGTTTTCCCATGAAAAGATGCATTTTTCCACTTGCATTTTGTTTGATGTGCTATTGATTGTCTTGCCTTTTTGTCGCATGAGTTGCAATAGAGAGTGTTGATATCTCGGCCCATGTCCTCCAATTTAATGTTTATTTCGGATGCCTGTGTTTTGTTTTCCCATGGAAAAGATGCATTTTTCTACTTGCATTTTGTTTGATGTGCTATTGATTGTCATGTCTTTGTTTTCACATGAGTTGCAACAGAGAGGATTGATATATCGGCCCATGTCTTCCAATTTAATGTTTATGTCAGATGCCTATGTTTTGTTTTCCCATTGAAAAGATGTATTTTTCCACTTGCATTTTGTTTGATGTGCTATTGATTGTCATGCCTTTGTTTTCACATGAGTTGCAATAGAGAGGATTGATATCTCGGCCCATGTCCTCCAATTTAATGTTTATGTTGGATGCCTATGTTTTGTTTTCCCATGAAAAGATGCATTTTTCCACTTGCATTTTGTTTGATGTGCTATTGATTGTCTTGCCTTTTTTTTTTTCACATGAGTTGCAATTGAGAGGATTGATATCTCGGCCCATGTCCTCCAATTTAATGTTTATGTTGGATGCCTATGTTTTGTTTTCCCATGAAAAGATGCATTTTTCCACTTGCATTTTGTTTGATGTGCTATTGATTGTCTTGCCTTTTTTTTTTCACATGAGTTGCAATAGAGAGGATTGATATCTCGGCCCATGTCCTCCAATTTAATGTTTATGTTGGATGCCTATGTTTTTTTTCCCATGGAAATGATGCATTTTCCCACTTGCATTTTGTTTGATGTGCTATTGATTGTCATACCTTTGTTTTCACATGAAATGCAATAGAGAGGATTGATATCTCGGCCCATGTCCTCCAATTTAATGTTTAAGTTGGATGCCTATGTTTTTTCCCCATGGAAATGATGCATTTTTCCACTTGCATTTTGTTTGTTGTGTTATTGATTGTCTTGCCTTAATTTTTCACATGAGTTGCAATAGAGAGGATTTTTGTTGGATGCCTATGGTTTGCTTTCCCATGGAAAAGATGCATTTTTCCACCAGTAGTTTGGACAAGATGTTTGGTGTGTTATTGTCATTCATTTTTTTTATTCACATGAGTTGCAGTAGAGAAGATTGATTGATATATTGGCCCCATGCCCTCCAATTTAATGTTGACTATGTTTTGTTTTCCTCTAGGATGGATGCATCCCTTCCACTTACACTTGCATTTTGGATTTTATTATGAAGATGCTTGATTTGATATTGTCATGTCTTTCACAAGAATCGCAATCGATGATTAATATCTTTGCCCATGTCCTCCAATTTAATGTTTGTGTTGGATTCTTTTACATTATATTTTTATATATTTATATATTTATATATATAATTTGGACTTTATTATGAGGTTTGATGTGTTAGTGTCATGCCTTTATTGAAATAAAAACCTATTGTTGAGAAATAGTGAAGTAAAAGCCTAACTATGAGACCTGTATGTGTTAGGATGGGGAACTGATGAGAAGGCATTGATTTTGGTATTGGCACATAGAGATGCGGCTCAAAGAAAGCACATACAATTGGCTTATGAAGAAATGTACAATGAGAATCTGATCAAACGACTCGAATCTGAACTCACCGGACACTTTGAGGTACTAATCATCGTGTCGTTTTCCTTTTCTTATTTACTTAGATGTCGTCATACATGGTTTCACCTTATTGGCATGCTTGGTTCTTCAGAGGGCTGTCTACCGCTGGATATTTGACCCAATCGACCGTGAGGCTGTGATGGCTTACGTGGCTTTGAAGAAGACTTTCAACTACCAAGTGATCATAGAAATTGCTTGTGTGAACTCTTCAAAAGAGCTTTTAGCTGTGAAGGAGGCTTACCATGCTCGATACAAACACTCGTTGGAGGAAGATGTTGCTGCTCACACTGTTGGAGATTTCCGCAAGGCACGTCGTCCTCTGGAAAATTTTTGCATATTTTCACTTGTGGTATGAACATGTCTTTATGTTTCATTTATTTTTGCAGCTTTTGGTTGCACTAGTGAGCACATACCGATACGGGGGAGATGAGATCGATATAAGCTTAGCTAAATCGGAGGCCAGGATTCTTCAAGATGTCATAAATCAGAAGAAATTAAACCATGAAGAGACCATCAGAATCTTGGGTACTAGAAGCAAGGCACAACTCAATGCTACTTTTAATTGCTACCGAGAGGATTACGGCACGCCCATCGAAGAGGTACAAAGCTGACTACTCAAACTCAAACACCAAATTGGAACTTATATCTGTAGTGAAATTAAGGTCTTTGTTACTCTGGTCAGTCTTTGGCCGGTGAAGCTCCAAATGAATTCGCATCGGCACTACGGATGGCAATCGGATGCATCGTCAATCCGCAGCCGTACTTTGTGGAGGTGAACCAACCATAAGAGCTACCAAACAAACCAAAATTATTGTGTGCACTTACTTCTTCTATACTTATGTGCACTTACTTCTTCTATACTTATGTGCACTTACTTCTTCTATGCTTATTTTTCTTTCCGAGCTGTAGGTACTACACGATGCTCTCAGCAAACCGGACACCGACGAAGACACACTCACTCGCGTGATTGTTATGCATGCCGAGAAGGACTTGAGGGGGATCAAGGAGATGTATCAGAGCAGAAACAATGTTCCTCTTGAGCAGGCAGTGCGCCAAAAGACTTCAGGCGACTACAAGACCTTTCTCCTTGCTTTGATTGGAAACTGATCATGCTTCCTTGGTGCGCTATGCTGCTGCTCTTTGGAGTGAACGTTGCTGTGAGACAATGGCTTTGTTTTGTGGGTCGAGTTTGAGGTGTTTCCAGCTGTGAGACGATGCCTGCGTGTGTGTGTGTGTGTGTGTGTGTCGGTGCAATTACCAGCTTATGATGTTGTGTTAAGGATGTGGAATGAGTTAATTTGACATGTCCAATATATTTATAAGCTTAAAAATGGAACAGCCCAAACGAAGAACATATGTCATATTAATATTCTTAAAAGAAGACTAGGTGAAATGAAAAGAGGGAAAGACGGTAGTAAGCTTCGATAAATATTTTTAATTGGATGATCGATAATCTAAAAGGCTTAATCTATTGAGGAAGATGGGAGAAAGCTTATGAGATACAGAAATGCATAGATTCACATCCACGTCAATTCAGCTACGGAAATTAGAGATTTTAGAGTCTAAGCTTCATGTTTGTATGTTGTTGTTGACCTTTGATTACAAAAAATTAAAATTTTAAAAAATAAAATAAAATAAAATAAATATAAGATTAATGGGGGGCGGAATGTTTGCCATACGTATGTATCACCATCCTTTTTTTCTCGTGGTTTTTTTTTTTTTTTATTCTCTCTCTCTCTCTCTCTGTTCATGCTGTGGTGTGAACGGGGTGGCTCTCATCTGATGCAGCTTCCTAATACCTGTGCCATATAAAATAAATAATTATTCCACAGCTTTTGGCAATGATCTAAGCGCACTGTCAAATGTCACAGTGAAGATGTGATAGGAGAGAACAAGCCAGCTTAAAATGATGAATGATCTAACCTGGTCCCAGCTTAAAATGAATGATCAATCATTAATTCAGCATCAATCACACAAATAAACTTGCGGCAAATCTTACAAGACTTAAATGCACAATAAAAAGTTAGAATTAATTATTTCACATGCAATTGATATTGCTGCATTGCACCAAAACACAAAACCTCTACTGTGATTCATTTACAAATTAAACACGAGAACTACTGTGAGAAGGCCTTTGAAGGCTTCATAAAGGGATCCATCACCAAAGCCAGTAACATTCAACTGACGCTTTCTCCTGTCAAACCCATCACCGCTCTCCAACATTGACCACCGCTCCACACTGCAACCAATCAATCATTGTTACTTCTGATGAAACAATGACCTAATTTGAGTACAAATCTAATTTTAGCCATAGTACCTTTAGCAGGTTTCTCGATCCAGGGGCCATTCATGATATTCAAAATGCTACAAGCATTACTGTATTCCAGATCAGGAAGCAACTTTGGCGTCAGCAAAAAACACCTACGGGTATACCAGCGTCATCAACACTTTGTGGTATTATCCTGATAAAAACTAAATGAGCATATATAAATAAAATTTTCCAAATCTTATAGATCTTTCTTACTGAGGTGTATTCGGTTGACTGGCTGCTCTGACAAGTTGTTGAAACATTTTTCTTTCATTTATAGGATCCATTCCTATGTTTTAAGAGAGATCGATCAAGGAAATCGTATGATTGTACAAAATCAAAGAAAAATATACCAAGGTGACAGCCTACCTTGATTTATCTCATCAACCACGCGGAAAGGGCAATTTGTAAGATCTTGAAGTGAAACAAGATAAAGAATTGTTGAAACCGAGCGCTCCTGAGATGATAAAAATCAACAGAAATAAGCTCATCAGCGAGGTATATAAAAAACAATAAGAGATGAAGATATGATACCCCTCCAGATTGGTGATGGGCACTCAGCACTTGAAGTTGTCCAGATTGTCTGTCAAAAAGGGCAGTGGGTGACTGATTGGAATTACTAGAACAAACAATGAAAAAAGTACACTTCTCAACAACCAGTAGGCAAGATAGAAACAGCAAGCAGCAAAAAATTGTAGTGCTTGCATGTTTAATGACAAACATAATAATATTCAAGAACAAAACATTTCCAAAATTCAGACATGATTGCTGAGAACAATATGAATGTTCAGTACTTCCAAAATATAATAAACTGCTGGTTTAATGTTTCGTTCAAAGATATAATGTGAACAAACAAAGCTGGTACATGCCAACTGTAAACAAGTTATCATGTTTATATAAACTTAAATAGAGACATTAAACAGATTTGGAAGTTCCACTTTATGAACACATGCCAATATCACACAACATTTCAAAGAAACCTTTGACCTTAAAGCTTACTGAAAAGGATTATTATTTGTTTCTAACTATCTATATGTGACGAGAAAGGCTTTTAAGTTTCAAATGAACCAGATCGGGATCAGCTAAACAGAATGGGATCAAACTGTCTCTATCTGGATTAATTGGTAACTCTCAATAGGTTTTGCAGAAAGATGGCAAACATGTCAAGCTACCAAAATTTCCCAACATTAATTAACTTTCTAATAATGTTTTTTTCTTCAACAATATAAAACTACCAATCACCATTCTAATTGGTCAACATGCCAAAACTAGATCAGAAATAGATTAATACATTACAATTGTTGAAAGCTAACATATAAGGAGGCAGTGCATCATCCTATTAGAAGTAATTGACCCATCCATTACCAAAATTATAGCAACATTTGAAGATAACTTTGTACAAATAATGCCCCTTCCAAGGATAGGAGAAAAGTATCTTTGAGTTGGAATTTCCCCAAAGAGGTTAGTTCCTCTTAAGAGGGTCCTCTACTGCCGTACATCGTAAACAGATGTTTAGCAAATTTGCAACATTTACAAGATTTTTAGTACTTCGTTTAATTCTAAGGATGGACACCAAGGTCAAGAATTATGACCATAAAATACAATATTAAACTCTCAATGAGCAAATATATCGATGAAAGAAGAATTTTGAGTGCGGACAAATAAGTAATAATGCTTCCAATTTCAAGTAGGTGATCAACTCTCCTGTTACAAATCATCTATGTTCTTTTAAATGGGATGCCATTATTAAATAGTTTTTCTTGGTGAATCAACTAAATAAAATAAAAAATTAGATTGACTCATTCTTTAACATGTAGCTGACCTGAACTTCACTTTTATAAGTATTCCATACATGTCAAAATCCATGTCATGCTCATCTGCAAGATGACAAAAGACAATTTAAAGAGCACTAGATACAATTTTCACAGTTCCAACAGTTATTAAAAGATCATTAGCCAATACCAAGTGAAACCTCGCCAGCAACAGCCATCTCTTGAAAGTTACGACTAAAAGTATCATTTATCTTGGCAACAAGATTCCGCAATGTGGGAAGCCAATTTTCCTACAAAATATTATTTCAATAAGAACCCAGCTTAAACATTTCTACCAGTGAAAGCAGTAGAAGATGCATGTCTATTAGCATTAAAGAAGGTTTGTGTAACCTTTAAAGTATCTATCTCCCGCAGATATCTACTTAGTTCCTTGTCATCCACCTCAAGTTTAGCTGCTATGGCATCTATCTGTCAAACAAGGATATTAGTAAAAAAGAATTTTCAGATTGCTCAATAGTTATGACTAAAGACGCTAACTAGATTTACCTTGCATTGACGATTTTCATATTCTTCAAGAATATTCTGATTAAGAAACAGAATCGAGTTTGCTTCAGATATATTATCTTGGATTGCAGCTTCCAGTTCCTCTATTGTACCTGGCATCTGCAATCGTATTGATGAAGCAAGACATTGTTACCAAAAAACAAAGGAATTGACAAGCCACATCCAGCAAACCCAAATTGCTGAGAGTTCGGGCAAGTCAAATGTCATTCTTTAAATCCTAAAATAGAAGATTTCAGAACGGAATATAAATAAAGTATTTAGAATCTGAACATGCAAAAAAGACAGGCTTGAATAATTATAAGGATTTTGCATGTATGTAATGTTTTTCAGAGGCAACATCAATCAATATATTAACAATTAAAACTAAGAAACTTCCTGTCTTCAAACACATACATTATTTACAACACTGTAAAAAGATTCATATATTCAACTTGTATACCATTCTGTACCTACTATCTAGAATTCTTAAAAGCGAAAATAGTCCACATCAGATTAAAATCATTTGCCCGTATAATGTTTATAGATCCATCGATGTCAATATGAAAGGTTCACAATAAACAAGATAAATGTTTTAATCGAGCAATTAATAGTTAATATTTATCATTTAATTTAGCTGTGGACATTCCAAAAGCAAATTTTGTACCTGTTCCAAAAACACATTAAAAAAATAAGACCAAGAAATAATATAAGTCTTTGTCAGCTACTAAAATATAGTACACAACATTGTGCAAAATAATCTACATATTACGTCACATGTACCATAATACAACACAAATAGAACGTAGCAAATATGTGTACTATAGATTGCATATAAGAACTAATAGAATTTGTAATGCACAAATATATGACAAATAAAAATAAATAGTGACATAAAATAAAAATTACAAAATGAAATTGAGGTTTCATGTAGTAACGAAATCATTAACATTTCAAAACAGTAATAAAATTTTAAGATGTTAGCTTCCAAAACCAAATTTATTTTAAAATTTTGAAAATCAATAATTTGTTAGAGTAGTCAATTATTTGAACAGCGGAACAACATAATTAGAAAGCTCTTGATGCCCGAGCTTTGGAATCATATTGACCCAACTTATCCAATCTGAATGTCATTAATTGCAAGGAGTTGGCAGCAAAAGGAAGGCAATCTGAAAAGTTTTTTAAAATTCATAGACCGGATTAGCTTAATAAACATCAAGAATAACTATCACCTTCAAGAATTCCTGACCAAGATCTTCAGTGATAATTGCAACAGATTCAGCATGACGCTTTGCATCACGGAGTTGTTCTTTACACTGCTCAGTTTCTTTTTTGCCTGCCATAATCAGTATAGTGAAGATCAAACATTAAGTTAATTATACAACATTTGATATATATAATTATATATAACATTAAGATGATTTAAAAAGAGAAAGAGAAAGAAAAAGAAAAAGAAAAAGAAAAGAGAAAAGGACAAACAGCTATTAAAAATTAAACAAGTTAGTGCTTGTTACCACCTGTTACAATTTGGTACTGCTGTCTTTACCATCCGGTAAAGTTCAGTGTTCGTGAACTTAACAGATGGTACTACCCATATGATACCGAATAACCGGACAAAATTGGTAAGGGCCCACATCCTGGTTGACTGCCCCACCAGTATGGGAGGTATTTAAACGTTGGATAACATAACTACTAGCATTTGAGTGGTCGAAATCTATTATTGCATGCTATCCATTGGTTGAATCATTATAAATAAATGAGATGCATGTAGAACAATTTCAGGCCACTGAATCCACATTTCCTGGTTCTATGAAACCAGGAACAAGTTTACAGATGCTGCACAGTGTATCCATATCTAATCATGTAAAAACTTTACTGACTTGTTACTAGTGGCAGCTTATGACATTTAACGGCACCCCTATACTTGACATTGTGAAAAGAGCCATCAAAGTGTCAAATTGCAGATTTTTCAGAAGTGCATAAACATATCTTGGTAGATTTTCCAAATATAGAACAAATTATAAGTACTGTACAGTGTAGAAATACCCCAATCATGTAAAAACTTAATTTTTTCCATAAGCTGTCACTAGTCTTGAGTTTATTTACTTTAGACTCCTCAGTTAATTGATACAGTGAACAAAGTCAAAAACTGCATGTACATAATCTCCTTAAATTGTCACATACTGAACATACCACCTAACTGTAAAAAGAAATTGTATAAGGTTTTCTGAAGCATAAAAGTAAACTTACAATTGCCAAAATGTGTAGTTGCTACCAAAGCAGACTTCTCATGTTGCTTGAGATCAGTCTCCATTTCTCTGATCTAAACAATGGTCATATCAGAACAACTATATGAGTTTCTATGAGTAATTAGTCACAAAAAATTGATAGTTCTAACAATACTTGAGAAATCATGATAAGAATAAATCCTTATATCAAGCAAAATGGGAAATGGAGGATGCCTTTTAGGCTACAAAGAAAACAGACTACAAGGACCTGGTATTCAACTATTGGTTTAAATAAAGCCCTTTTTTTATTTTCTTTCATTGACCTCATTGGGCAACTGTCAATTCTGTAACATTTGGAACTTCAAATTATACACGATATTTGTACACATACTGAGAACTACAAAAATCAACAATCTTAAGCTAAACTTCCAACCTTGATCTGCAACTTGATAGATATGAAGTCAGACAAATAATTGATCATTGAACTTTAAAATCAAACCTTGATCATTTCAGAGAATCCTCATAGATATGGATGCTTGCAAATGTTGATGTCCAGACAAGCAAGGAACCTCTTTTCATGACTCACAGCCATCACGTAGGTCACAATGGAGCATCCACAATGGAAGTAAGTCTTGATCTCTTCTGTGGCAACAAACTACCATGTAACTCAGATTAATTTTTCACTTCACGTTTTAATGATCTTTTAGCCTTGTATTTACTTTCTTGTGCATGACTCCTGAGATTGTGTGCTCTCTATTTTAACTCTTGAAATCATATTCCAGTTGGTTACTGTAAAGAAATCATGAATATTATACCTTATACTGTGATTAAACGTTGCTTTGATAGTTGTGTTAGCCTCAGACTACGAATAACGAGTTAGATATGGAAATTAAGCTAGCTCCTTAAAAGCAGCCCTTATTCCTTCTGCAGCTTATAATGCGCAATTAAACCAAAGCATACTAGCAGAATATACTTATCTCCTTATCAACAATCCTTAATTTGACAGAATCTACTGAATGGGATAATGATGAGTATAGCAATGAGCAAAAGAGACAAAAGAAATAAATTTAACCATAAAAAAAAAATAACATACATAAGTGACACAAGAGATTACAAAATTGTAATTCTAATGCAAAAGAACTTTACAGTAACTAAATGATTCAACGTGTCAAACTTATCCAGTAAAACTGCCAACAATAAGAACCTAAGCGATTAATCAACAATCAGCAATGTTAATATTAGGAATATTCACCTTTCCATCAAGCTCCAACGACATCATGTGCTTCTCAGCACATTTCCATTTGAGAGCAACTGCCTCAATCAGTGAATTCTGAAGATAAACCCATAAAATGTTTAGGGAAGGTAGAAATAAGAGACAAAGCTGCAAATATACACTAGATGGATCTTAGGTGCAGAGATATGCATCTGATACAGCCTGACTTTAATTTTAATTGCCATTTGGAATCGTTTCTCGTTCAACTTAGCAGCTTGATCAAGAAGCTTTTTTGTGCCTAACTCCAGGTCATCCTCTTTGTTGAGGGAATCAAGTTTGCATCTCCTTTGTACTGAAAAAATAATCATTAAATCAACCATGTTACAACACATACAATTTTATCAGTAGTTAAAAACATAAATGCAACTGATGCAGCATGTACCAACAAGACGTTCCAGGTCACAGCGCTTCTTCTTCGCAAGTTTGTAAGATTGGGTTATTTGATCCTGTGGAAAATTTGAAGGAAAAGTAAGATCTAAATCAACCATGAAGAATAACCTGAATGAGTTATATAGATGTCTTTTGGCAACAAACCTGTTGTTTGTGCAAATTAGCTTCTTCATCTTCTAATTGTCTCTGTTGTGCCTGAAGCATTTTCAAGCTACCTTCCAGTTCCCCAATCACTTGTTCTAGCTCAACCTTCGTAGACTTGAGGTTTTCTAAATCGCCAACATCCACACCTACAGAAGTAGCATCATTCAGCCTAGTGAGTGTCACAATGCATATTCACTCATAAGAATTAATTAGAACTGAAAAGGATACTAAATCTTACTGCACGAGAAAAGACGCGAGGGAGGGACTGAGTCGACTAATGCTGAGATGTGGCCACCATATCTTGACATGGACCATCGATAGTGACTCTCTGGAGTCCACAAATCCAATATTCCTAGACGTGACACCTCATCTGCCCTCCGGTCAGTATCACGTGAACCAATGTACTAAATAGAAAAGAAGAGTCATACAAGCATAAACCACTGAATGAAACATAACATTGATTCTGCCATATTCAATTATAAATTTAGGATCCAAAGCTATATGACAAAATCGCAACCATGGTTCAGCAAAGCAAGCATACAGATTTTTCCAAGGCAGCCTGGCTAATCAAAACATCTTTAACAGCATCAGGAGCTTCAAAAACTTGATCAAGCCTATTGTAGATACCAAGCTCACGCATCTGCAAACAAATTAAACTACTACTTACCAAGAAATTCCACTATATAGAATGCTGAACATTAACTAGATCAGCTATATTCAGTTACCTCATGTGAAACTTGAAAGAGCACTCTATTGATGCCTCTACCTTCCACATAATTTAGAATTGGGATATCATATGATTTAAGATTTCTAACTAGGAAATCTCTATCTGCTGAATCCTGAGTAATGAATGACTGCAATGAGAAAAAAAACAATATTAGACAGAAGCGGGGGTAAGCCATGATACCATGCTAAGATTGCACCTTTGACCCCTCATTTAGACAGTGTACGAGTCAAAAGTGCAGCCCCTCTGCTTTAACTGGGAACAATGATCCTCTCTAAAGCCCACATTGTTAGGAGCCTTTAACAATGAGCTTCCCTTTCTCAGAAGAGGAAAGGAAGAAGATGAGGAAGAAAAAGAGATGAGGGAAAATTAAAAAAAGGATGTAGTTAACATGTAGCTAGCCTTAAATGAAAGGATATCAACAGAAAAAAACAATATATACATATATATATATATATATATGATGCTTACAGATCCTCCCATGGTCACTACCTTTATAGTCTTAATCAAGGTTTACTGTACCGCTTAGTACGGAAGGTACGTACTGATCCAACAGGAGACCGATATAGGTGGTACATTAGTACAACCTCATATACCATGTGTTGATATACTCGGTATGGCTCGATACAGCTCGGTACATACCGTAACAACAACTGGTTGGTACACTAGTACAGACTGGTAAGGCGAACCATGGTCTTGATGCCAACTTATGTGAATAGCATGAAAAGAACAAGGTTCATGACCCCATATAGTTGGGACATTACAGCATACATCAGCTTGGAGAAACATTTAGCAAATGTTTCATATGTATTACAAATTAGAATGCATAGAACAATCTTGCATGCGAAGTTGGATAAAATGATATTACAGTACCTTCCATATGTAGTTAGGCACATGCCTTTCCAAGTAGGAGGCATGAAGCTGATCCGGAACATTTACCTGGGAACAAACCACCAAAGAGTCTAAATTTGTCAAGACACTTGAAAAAAGACAAGCTATCAAATAAGTAAGATCTAATCTAAAACTTGATGGATGCACCTCAAGGAGAACAGGTCCATATACTTCTTTCCTTAGCTCACTTCGATGCTCTTGAACCCACTTGTAAGCCTCTAATATTTTATCTGAACCAGAATTTCGTAAAGCTTGAAGAAGTTTGTTGTTATTGTTTTCCATCTCCTTTAACCTAAATCATTGCAGCCAGCAGTAATTCACATGAATCAAGAAAGCACCTGCATCCAACAATCTATCAGTAAAAACAAACTACCTGTCAATGTACTGCTTCAAGATCAATTTCTTCTGAAGTAAGATATTTTCTTTCTCTTTCCTTTGAGATTTCACTTCATTTGCATTAATTCGGAGCTCAAGTATTTGATTACCTATTCTTTCCTGCCAATTTGAAATGCATTAGTCAAGCAAACAAGAAAATCACAATTAGAAATAAGGAGTATACCATTAACAAGCTTAAGCATTTCAATTCTTTAATTGTCATAGACTATCTGTTTTGATAATAAGCTGGAAAATACAATCTAAGAGAATTTCATGTCAAACCATGATACTGTCCTGCACCATATCAGGAGGGATTAAGGAACTGAAGATAAAAGAAACTGAATGGAAGCAGCCATGGAGAACATGGCCCTAAAGAACAAATATCATGAATCTGCTGTTGATGTTGTATTTATCACATGCTATTAACAACATTTAAACCAGGGAACTCAATTTTTTGCCTAGGCCAGTCTGTACCACTGGTATTTACCGGTCCAGGCAAGAATCTGCCGCTGCTGCTGTATTTACCGGTCCAAGCATGGTGGACCTGAACCATATCAGGTGGTGCAGTCCAGTTTAATTAAAAAACCCTGATCTCTCTCTCTCTCTCTCTCTCTCTCTGTGTGCACATGTTACCTTGGCACTTTCTAGCATATGATGTGTTGGTGTGCCAGAACAGATTGGATCCATGCTGGTCTAGACATGGACCGACAAAATCCCATACCTGAAATTGCATTCCTTGGTTTAAACTAAGTTGTACCTTCAAAAATATTGATTCTCAATAAATTGTGCTAAGCTGGAAAAAGAATATGAAGAAATTTTATTACTTATGTTCAGTTTTAAAATTTTCTTTTATACGATAGATTAACTTATGTACACAGCCATCAGCAAGCAAGTAGAAAATTCATACATCTCTTCCTGCTAAAACTAAAATATCAAATTTATCTGTCCAATTTTAAAATATCATAAGTATATACAATAAGCCTACAAGGAAGCAAGGAGAAATTTCATAGAGGGTACAAAACACTAAAATTTAAAATTTATCCCTTGAAACTTAAAAATATCATAGATATACATGTAAAATTGAAAATATGCTCCCAAAAAATTGAAAACTACAAATATGCCCCTTCAGTCATCAACCATCAGTTTATTGTTTGTTTTTTTATTATGGACAAATTAGGCCCACCTAGCCTTATATGAACCCACCAATTCTAATGTCTGCCATTCATAAATGCCAATCGAACAATTTGACCCATTCCTATAAGTTGAAAGCACCACTCCCTTCCATCCACAATATATAACCATATATACTGATATCATAAAATAATTTGAAGTTTTGGTAAAATGGCAAACATATTCAGCTAATGGACAAACATTATTGATGAAGAATAACAAACCAACATACAATTTCATCTGTTGGAGCTTCATAAATTGGATTATCTGCAAGCTCCTTTTCAGCAGCAAGAAGATCTTCTTTTGCTTTTGTGATCCTTTGTTGACAAGATTCTTCGTGCCTTCTTAGCTCTTCCATTTCGGCATATTTTCCTCGCACTTGCACCACCTAATACAGTAATATTATTTATTTAGCTACTTTTTGTTTGATAATAGAATAGCATATGCTGCCTCATAAAGGAAAAAAACAAAGGCACAAACAAAATAAATGAACTTACCATTTCACTTTCCCGCTCAAAAACTTCCATGCGTTTCTTTGCATTGTCAGTTACTTGATTGCATATTTTCTTGCTAGTTGATTCATGCATTGCTTTCTCTTTCTTCCATTCCCTACATATGACAATGATGACACTAGCTCAGCTCAGGCACCATTTATGCTACTATTAACACAAACAAGTTGATTATACAAGTTGCTTGGTGAAACTTAGATAAATTCAAGTAACTAAACTAAAAATTCACCAAGTCCATCAAATAGCAGGCAATCTATGGTTTTCTCCCATATCTGGAGGCAAAATTGACATGCATCAAAAAGACCAATAACATCAAAGTCAACCATTCTGCTGTATCCTCCAGCTAACCAAGCAAAAATTCAGATTTAGCCATCATAACTTCAAATCCTCGATGTGAATCAGATGCCCACCTTTTAACATGACCATTTCTAAATATTAAACATTTCACCAATCCATTTCAATTGATCGTCTCCTGTCATCATTGTCCTTTACTCTTTATCCTATTTGTACGGGTTTGCAATGTTCAGCTTACTGCAGAGTTTTGTCTAATCAGCTCTCAGACGTGGAAGGTAGATGGTGTTTCCATGAAAAAAATTGTCAATGATTTTGGTAAGCCAATAAAAAAGATGACAAGATGATTTAAGAAAGAAAGAAGAAACAATTGGTAAATGAGAATCTATACTGTAAAGTATAGATTTACATATTACATATCATTGACCATATCCAAGGATTGGCAAAATTCCTACCAAAACAGTTTTTCAAGCATATGTTGAGCTATTCCACACAAGTATAATTCCAATGTCATGACCCGACCTGATTGGATAAGTAACAAATTATCATATTGAGTATGAACTTGTGCCTCATGATGCTTAGCCCCAAGTTAATAGTATCATATCCAATAGACTATTATAGATCAATCTAAATATTTTTCCAATTCCGATGTAAGACTAAATGTTATAATCTTTCCCTCTCAAGGGCTTGACATTCTTGCCAAGCACCAATATAACCTACATCAATCCCTAACATGGTGCATGTGAGGCCTAGTTTAGTGGTAGCTCTATACTATGACGTGCCTTTTAGCTCCGTCCACAATTAGTCCATTCGTATTTGAACCCCTTACCATGCACAATAATAGTTTGGCTCTGACACCTCCAATGGGAAAACGAACTCATTAACTTATTAAATCTAAATCACTGGTCCAAAATTCTAAAGCTCGAGTCTAGGTGGTAGTGTACTCAGCAGGTCCTTTTGTGTCAATCCAAATATTTGTCCACTTCCGACTTAAGATTAAATCAGGATGTTAGATCCAAAGTCATAGTACCAACATGAAGTTGGTTGTATCCATAATTCTATATAAATTAGCTCAAAGAACCAATGTTCTACAGTCAAAAACCATATAAAAAAACTATCATGTTGCATTAATAGGAAAAATCATATATGTCTCCTACACGAGAAACACATGACTAAGATCCATCAAAAAGGCTCATATTTCAGCAAATAACAAGTTTCAGTTAATAGATTAATAAGCTTTTCAAAAAACATAGGAGTTTCACACACAGAATGCATGTTTAGCAATATACTGAGAATTAATCTTGAGAAGCAAATGTCTCTAATCATCTTTTGAAATCAACCATGAACGATCAACCTGAGCTTACATATCCAAGCATTGTGTTCAAAGGGGCAAGTAAAAAGATGTGTACACTGAAATAAGTTATGTGATTATATAACAGAGCTTGTTACGGGTACATACTCTATAGGCCTTTTAAGATCATTCAAAATTTTAGCAGCTTTGTCCATCTTTTTCTTAGCTTCAGTCTCCTGTTTCTTTGCTTCCATATATTCCATTTTCTTCATGTCATATTTAAGCCATGGAAGTTTCTTTTTCATCAAGTCAACCTGTGAATAGCAGAAGGCATCACAGATACTGCAAAACAGTCAAAATATTGATAAAACAACTTTTGACAATATGCTCACGAAGTCTAAAAGTTTCTGCCTTTGGCGAACACGTTCTACATCTTTCTCTAGCTCAGCATTGAGGGTCTTAAGCTGATTTAGAGTATCTCTATTCTGCCTGACACTCTAGAAGGAGCAAGCCAAAAGCACATGTTAAAAATTGTTCCAAGTACTAGCAAGCATCAAGAAAGAAAAAAACAAATGATTCTGCCCTTTTGAGGACCTTAAACAACTTGTGAAAGAACAGATCAAACTAGTAGCTTATTGGTTAAAAGAATTAGGTTTAAACTTTTATACATCATCAAAAAGAAACATCGGAAAGGATACCACTTCAAGTTTCTTGATTTGACCACTTTTCTCAATAAGTTCTTGATGCTGGACTGGCAAGTCAGGATTACCAACAGCTTTTTCTGTTTCTTCTAATAGTTGTATTGGCGTCAGCTTAGCAAACTCGCATACACGATCTTGGGGCAAGAACTATAACATAAATGCACAGAAGAAAAATAATAAGTAATCCAAGAAACACACTACACGGTTAACCAATAGCACATTAATGCAGAAGCAGGGCAAAACACAAGAAAGCCTTACACAGTTTGCATATAGTCAAGATTAGAAACAATTTAATCTAATAAAATTAAGAACTAAACAATCATAAAGAAAACAACAAGTTAGAACTAAGACTTCACATGGAAAATATATTTGAAAGAAAATAACGGATTTTAAACCCAGAATGTTTGATTCTTTCAGCTGTGAAGATCTGAATCGTGTAAACTTCAGGGTGCAACAGAGCATTGGAAGTCGGAAATCTGACTATGATGATATCAGGAATCACCTGTCTTCTCTGATCCTTATGGGATTTAGGGGTTGTTTGGTGAATTTTCTCATACTTCTGTTTGGTATATAGTCTGGGATGGATTGGTGATCTCACTCTACTAGAAGTTGTCTCAAATCAATGCTAAAACTCTTAGAATAACTGGTGCCAGAACTATTTATGAAAATCATTATTTGACCAAGAAAAAGGTTAACTTCTTTTTCATTTTTGTTATGGGTGAAAAGATCATTATGGATGGATGTTTTGATGGTTCTAACTGATGTTTTTCCTAGTTTTCTTTTGACTTCTGCTTACTTCAAAAAAATGTTATGGATCTTCTGATGGTTATTGCTTCCTTTGATGTTTTTTGTTCTTGTTGGTTTTTCTATGTTTGTACTCTCATTACTTTAACTAAAAGAGTTTTGATAGTTTTACCTTTACTTTGCCTCAAAAGAAATAATATGTGCCACAAACCCAGCCCGCCACCCTAAACCTGACAGGAATGAAGGTATGTTTTTAAATGAAAGCCTTTAGTGCAGTGTAAACTCAAGCCTGAATGAATTTACTAAGTCTGCTAAAAAACCTATAATTCTGATTCTAATAAGTAATAACAGCTCAACAAAAAGGAGTTTAACTATAGGGAGTCCAGGCATGTGTCTTTTGGTAAGTTAATGAACATGCCTGATTACCTGATCCTAGGCCTAAGCTATAGGCTTTGGCTGACCCAGGCCATTGCTTCCTGCGCAAAGGACCAATATGTGCATAAAAGAAGATATTATTTTCAATAGTGCATCTAACAGTCTAATCTATGGAGTAGCATTCATTGAAAATGTTGTGATAAAATTAAGAAAACCAAGAAAAACAACAAAAAAAGAGTAGCAGACCATGGAAATCAAAAACTTCTTTCATCCACCTAAATACTATTGAGAATATGGAAAACCTAACCGCCCAGAACACAGTGGGAACTTGTAATGATTCCACTCCCTCGTGATTTTAAAGGCAACTCAACTTGTCACGAACTGAAGGGAAATTTTGAAAATAGAGAAAGATCTAAATTCTTGAAGTAAATTGAGACAAAGGAAAAACACATTTGTTCAAAAAGCTTCCAAGCTTGTCCCTTGTTGATCAATCATAACTCGCATTTTATAGAGAACAAGGATAATAGGTCTATATCAAATGAATTGCATCACCTAGACCATCAAACACCAAGCAAAAGCCCTCATCTTACGCACGCAACAGGCAGTCTCATAATTGAATATTTGACATAAAGGATTTGTTGGTTGAGTCTACAGAACATTTTTTTGACTGAAAAAGTTGACCAATCCCAAGCTGGCTGTTGCATGTGTACAGATTAAGAGGGGCCGACCAATCTCAAGAATGCACCCATCAACAGACCTCTTATTTGTCCTCTTCGTATCTTTTTTTGTAGATACATAATCATAAGAAAATCCTTCAAACAGTACCTCTCATAAAAAGAGGCTATCTTTCTTGAGGAATGACAACATCTATATGAGGGCACATGCAATGTATAAATGCCTAAGAAATGTGGACTAAGTTACCATATTCCACCAATTACACCCACCATCATCAATCAAGAGCAGTCAAAATTCTAGTTCATATTATAACGAGGGGTTTCGAGAAGTCATATCTGACAAGGTTGCACCCTGATAACTTAGGTCGACAAACACAATTAAAAAAGATAAATAAAAGAAAAAAACCATACACTATGATAAGGTCAAGTCTATTGGACCCCTACAAGCATAGATAACCAAACAAAATATGACAACAGAAAGAAGGGCTTATTATTAGTCAATTGATAGCACCTATCACAAGTGAATGATATTGTATT
This sequence comes from Musa acuminata AAA Group, assembly GCF_036884655.1. Lineage (NCBI taxonomy): Eukaryota > Viridiplantae > Streptophyta > Magnoliopsida > Zingiberales > Musaceae > Musa > Musa acuminata. The sequence goes on from NC_088352.1 coordinate 355,383, forward strand.
AGTTAATTCATGAACAACTGCATTGACAAAAAGAATTGTCAGATACAATAAATAATCTCTTGATAAATCAAGTTGCAAAAACTAGGGGAATGACAGAGTAAACTCCACCTCACCTTATTGGAGTGGCAAGGGGCTGTTCAACCAAGGAAGAGATATAATTTACAGGAGAAGTTATTTTAAAATTGGTAACTGTTGTTGCTTAGATCCATGAATTTCAAACTCAAAACTGTGACAAATTTTTTCAATAGTTTTATGCTACCATGAGAATATCTATTATTTCTAAAAAATATTACTGATTTTTGTTCCCAAGGAGACATATTTCCTAATGTCGATAACATCATCAAATGCAAAAACCATAAACCCTTTTCAGTACACCTAATTCTAAGAGCATGTATAAAACCAGATGTTATTTGTTGTTATAGAAAAGGAAAGGAAAAGAAAGGAAAGATCTGCACTAATCATCTGTGGGAGAGTAATGGCAGAGAGGAAGGCCTGCATACAACATTTCTATTTCCCAGTAAAACACCCATGAAAAACCTCATACTAGTCATCCAGACCCTATTTTTTTTTCAAAATCTTGGATGCTGACTAAAGATTACTTGTTTAAGTAATGAGAGAACACTAGGTGATTATAATCTGTAGAATCTGATTCTGCCACCAAACAGAGATCCAAGGATTTGGGCTCATATGGAATTCTATGCTAGAAGAGAACAACACAATATCCAGATCCCAAAGAACCAAAAGCATTAGGCAGCTCATATTATGATGAAAACTAGCAGCTTACACCTTCAAATCAACATCTTCTAATATTTGGCCATATCTAACGATAGCTGGCCCAGATCTGACACAAATAACAGATCTAAATGAATGCTTAAAATGACTCACCGGTGGACTTAAATTCAATGAAAGTCAACTCAGTAGAGATAAATGATACTCTAAAACCTACATTAGTCTCAATTTATTTGTATAACATGTATATCAGCAATAAACCTTAATTTGGGGCATTTCTGGACTAGGCCATTAGGATCATGTTACTCACAAAGGGGCCAAAAACATGGAAGAGCACCAAAAAAGACAAGCCTTGCAATGCCAACAACTGCAAAAGATAGCCGTTGACAATTCTTCTGAATAAAGATCAGAATGCAAGGCAGAGGAAAGCTAAGTGCATAAGGCTTATGCTATTAACAGACCCTTTTAGGCATAGAAAAGACTTCATACGCTGCACTGAAAAGATGCAAAAATGAAAATCTAAGGTACCATTAACTTTGGCAACAATAATAATAAAAATTATGCATTGGCCATACAGTTATTTCAAGAAAGTCTTGAATGACTTACTTGCGTCAAATTGTTAATTTGGATATTGAACTTTTGAATAATCGTAATAACATCCCTTTTTGGCACCGCCACACCTGCAATGAAGACTATCCTTTATTCCTGTATTTGAACAAATACTTTATCCTTAAGTCATAAACAATTCAAAATATGGAACAAGGTTCCATAAACTAAAAATATATAATAAAATCATGAGTTCAAGGTACTCATTACCTCTGGAAATTAAACTGCAAAACCAGTGAACCATGAACTAAACAAGGTGCTTCATAAACCAACAAAGAAAATGTTAACAAATGTGTATCGGTAAAAGCATCAGACTGTTATATACTAGTTTCTCAAGAACTTGGGCTCAACTTGGATTACAGTCATGTGAGTTGTACCGTAACAGATTCAGTTAGAGCCTGAGGCTCATACCAAGGCTTACTGGTGAGTGCCTCTCAATCATGGATAAATATGCCACTCAAGGAATCAGACAAAGCTTATATGAACTCTTCAAGCAAAATACGATGCAACTAAAAGAGGACATGGATGATTTTGGCTGTAAGATCATTTGCTTGCACATGAGTGAGGGTTTTAAAGCTCGATGAGGCTTTCCAACAATGAATGAGATTTGTGACATGCACACATATGCTTATAACTTACTTTTTGTTAATGGAGTGCCCGAAAGAACACCTCATTATGATCCGAGAGGAAAAATACATGAAAGTCTAGCCTGATAAAGAAAGCTACTCAAACCGAAATCTCAATTATCTTCGATTTGGATCATTTGCCATCAAGTAATCGTACAGTAATCATAACAAAATATTTCAAAGAAAAAAGAGTAGAAAAAAAAAACTTTTAGTATTCCTGATGATAACATATCAGGACCAAAATTCTACATGAAATATCCTTTTTCTCTTTCGGACAGAGATTATAGGAGCAGGAAAGACGAGTATAAAGAGATCAGCACTTGCCCAGACTAGTCAGGCAGTCGTTAAACAAGAACACTTATCCCCACGAAGTGCGAGAAGAGATTATACCATTAATGGCCCACTCAGACCTGTTCGATGTGTCAATCTTCCTCGTAATGACAATCTTCTCCAGCTCAGTCTCCCCTCTCAAAGATATCTTTATATAACCGGACTCCTCACCCCGCTTCACGAATGCCCCCACACTAGAAGCTCTTCCAAGAAGCTGAAGCAAAAACCCGTCTCACCCTTTTCCTGATCACACACACAAAGATATAGAACAATTGGGTGTGAGAGATAGAGAGACCTGGGGCTCTCCAGCGAGGCCTAGTGCGATGGCGCAGACAAGGGAACTCTTTCCGGAGCCATTGGGACCAATGACCAGGTTGAGGCGGGAGCCGGGCTGACACTTGAGGTGGTCGTAGGTCATGAAGTTGTGGATCTCGATCTCTACGATGTTGCCCGGCAAGTAATCATCCTCCCCTCTGCAATAAAAGTGTTTCACTTCTTGGAGAGGCAACTTCTGTAAGAGAAAGAGCAAGCGAGCGAAATAGGTTCGATCAGGAGTACCTCTGGTTCAGCTTGGAGCGTTTAGCAGCACGGTGCGCCATTAGAGGAAACGGAGAGAAGCCACTCTGTGTCGCCCTCCCCTATTTCTCCATTCTCGAGGGTAGAGCGAGCGAGGAAGAAGATCGTTACTGCATCGGATTGTGAAGCCCTAGGGTTGTTTGGCACACCAAGAGGGTCGCAATGGGACGGGATGCTACATGAGGCGCGAACGTTTTGCCATAAATAAAATAGGTAACTAAAAGAAATTGGACGATTTTTCGAAAAAGCCTTTTTTTTTTGTTTTCGTATTAAACCGCATTATTTTAAAAATGCATAACTTAGATTTTTTACAATAATAGTCATTAATGTCAGATTTCTATATGTAAATACATATGAGATATTGGAAATGTAGCAATCCGGATATTGCAAATATTAAAACAGACACCTGCTATAATTGTTGTATTTCGGTGATGACAAGTCTTATGACAGGGCAAAAATCTCCAATTGGTTAGTTTCAAATGTTTCTGATCTGTAGGCACTACAATTCTTTCAAGGAAAACAAATCTCTCAAGAGTAATTCCAACAAACAGGTTGTTAACATATCCGGCCTCTGAAGCCAAAGTTATTCTCTTTCGTGTCTCTCTCAGTAATTCGAACAAACAGGTTGTTAACATGTCGGGGATTCCAATGTAATGTTGTTCCCCTCCAGCCTCTGGAAACCCATTTGCATTCTCCTTCTTTGGACCTGCCGCCATTGTCATATCCTTCTTCCTCTACTTGGAGCGAGGCTTCATCGGCTTCAGATGGCGCGCCTGGAAGCCCACCATGGCCCTCAACAGGGACAGCAGCGTGACCTCGACCGCCGCCCCCTTGCCGTCGGGCTCCATCGTGCTCACTCAACCCTTGAATGGCTCCTTCCTCGAGCGTGCTCGGCCCCTCCACCCCGGGTTCGCAGCCGCCCAACGACACCCTCGTGGCGAACTGCTCCACGAACGGCAAGCTCCCCGCCACCATCTCCTTGGCCTGCCTCCACGTGCCGTCGAAGACGACGAGGACGGAGGGCGGGCCGGCCACCTCGGCGGCGAGGGGGCCGAGGTCCCTGCCCCCGGGAAAGAGGAAGACGGCCGAGGGGGTATCTCCGCGGTGGCCGTGGTAGAAGGAGTCGAGAAAGGGGTGGGAACCAAAGCGGAGGCGGCGGCCGGGCAGGGTGTGGTAAGGGGCGAGAAGGGGGAGGGTGGCGAGGGGGTTGCGGCGAAGTGCATGGGGGTGATGGAGCACGACGACGGTGGTGGAGGTGTGAAGCGGCTGCGGAGGGAGGTGCGCGCGCACGCACACGCTCGCCGGGCGGCCGCACATCCCAGCACATCTCCCGCTTCCCCTGCCCTTCCTCCAACACCGGCTCTTCCTCTTCCTCCGCATCAACGCAGGTACGCACCGGCGATCCATCTCCTCCCATCATGCTAACACGATTATTAACGAAGATGTTATTACTTTCTCCTCTTTATGTACGTTAGGCAAACTACAGTAGAAGCTTTTTATTTTGCAATAGCTATACATGGAGTTGACATATCACGCCATATTACATTCGACCATCTCATGTGCTGTGTACACGTGGGACGTCTACATCACCATCGAAGCCGTTACCGGACCAATCAAGCATTGAATGCTTGATAGATGACTATATCCAACTCTGAAGAGAATAGATGGTGATACGAGACCCCCAAACAGTGACCTGTGCAACTGTTTCATAAACAGAGAAAGAGAAAGGTGATCCTGAATTCTCCAAACAAAGGAACACATAACCATATGCAATGTCGTCCAATTGGATAGACACTGTGAAACCTCAGTTGAGTCCAACACCCGTGATGGTGGAAGTAGAATCAAATTTAATTATATTATTTCATAACTCTTACTATATTATTAATTAATACTATTAATAGATCAATTATCTCGTGAAATTAGATCATATTAGAGTGACATTAGGGGTAGATAAGGGCCATGATTTATCCGATACATCATGATGTGACGTGGAGGTGATCCAATTGAACCTTAGGTGCATGTTTTAGTATTATTATTTGATTTTGGCAGACCTTGATGAAGATAATATGTTTTCTACTATAAAGTAATCGGGTTAGTAGATTTAAGGTTAGTGACCAATTAATACTAGTTATGGCCATGAGTGAATAAACATGAAAAGAAAATATTTCCTTTTAAATTATCCAAACAAAAGTGACATGTATGTCCAAAAAGACAGATAATGTAATACCTCAATTTGAATCAAGATCATATCGTGAATCTTATAGATATTCTATAAACTTTAACAAAGACAACATGTCTATTGCTAGTAACTTTTTAAAGTATTTTGTCTGGAGATTTAAAAGTTATTAAGCTGATAAATTAGTTATCCCTTGATTGACATCCTATAATATTAGCTTCATTTTAGTAGCAGGCATAAAATTTAAAGTTTGTTGGCAGTCATGTTCACGAGCATCTGTATGAGTTATGCTTGGGTCAATGAAAAGCATGCTTCTTGAATGACAATTTGGGTTTTTGGAACGCATCCTTATCAACTTTGATATTGATGCCATGAAATATAACCACTCATTTAACATATTCCATGGATCCTTCATCATAAGTCTTCACCTACTTTAATTATATCTTTAGTCAAATACAAAATACAAGTTTTATTAAAAAAAAATTATCCATATAAAAGGTAAAAACTGGATCGCTATGATCACTAAAGAATTATCCTATCCTCGTCAACCTATTTTAATTTTTTATTTTAAGATTTTGAGTAACCAATAGCATCTTAATAAAAATTTTAAAAAACATATTTTTATTTATTTAAAAATTCATTCTTTATTTTTCCTTTTTCCAATGCTATTCTAAGAAAATAATTATATTTTTTTCCTAATTTTTGTTTGATATTTGAAGGTGTTTAACAAGTGACTAACCCTTACGTGAATGAGATTTGCTGGGTAAGGATGGCAGTAGACGGAGGACATGCTACGTCGATATGGTGAATCTAACAATAGATTCCGAGTTCTTCATGTCAGGCAGATGAAGTAGTCGTCTCTCTTTTGCACACCTTCAAACATAAGCAGCAGCTGCCGACATCCAACTGCACTCCTTTGCTGCACCACTAATGGAGAACAAATAAGGCCACCCCAGTGGAGCTCACTTCTTTGCCATCCTTTGATCTCATCGAAGAGCAATGCAGCGGTTCCATTATAGCTCAGACCATGGCTGCCACATTTGGTTCCGTGAAAGGGACTGTGACTCGGGGAGAATAAATCTCCTCTCCTTCAACGATTCTAATGCAGAGCACTTGTACCTGTCTCTCGGACGCCCATCACCATCAACCTTAGCATTTATAGGAAGCTGCGGCTAAGGTGGTGGGCTGCAATGGAGATAGAAGCACCGGCCTCCTCCTCGGAGCTGCACGTCGCGTCGGCAGCGGCCTACTTGGTGTGGGAGGACCTCACGGCCGTGCTGCCAAACTACGACGGTGGCCGACAGCCTAAGAAGTTGATAGAGGGCCTAAGCGGGTACGCGGTGCCCGGCCGGATCATGGCCATCATGGGGCCGTCCGGCTCCGGCAAGTCCACTCTTCTCGACTCTTTGGCAGGTCTTCTCGTCCTACGCGTATTGTAGCAAGTGATGCTTCTTTAGTTTTGTTGCTTATAAGAGCTGCTCTTCTTCTGTGACTGAATTTCCAATAGGGAGGCTTGGGAGGAATGTTGTTTTGACCGGAAGGGTGCTTCTCAATGGAAAGAAGAGAAGGTTGGACTACGGTGTGGTGGTACGTTGCTTCCCGTATACTCTTTGGTTCACTTGTATGTCTCAGACATGCTGCTCTGACATCCCTGACTGGAATTCTTATTGTTGGGAGAATGATACATGATAAGGATTAGAGAGGATTAAGGATGAAATTGTTCGATTTGAAGAAGATAATTCAGATTAATCAGAGCGTAGCACAAAGTGGATATTAAACTTACTAGGATGATAAGGAAAGCAAAACTTTTGTTCTAAATTCAAGATTAGTCTATGCAGGAACCATGACTCAGGGAGAGCTTCCAAGACTACAGCAGTAAATAAATGAAAGGGGGGCAAGATAATTTACTTCTTTGCTAATTCAGATTAACAGGGTTCATTACAACTTCAAAATTTTACACTTGAACCTTCTGGCTTTAGTGCTCTAGTTGCATAGGCATTGATCGGATGTTCTGTTCTACAGTTTTTTCTTCATAGGAAATGGAAAAACTCAAACATTCTTACCAGTTTGATATGTTTTAGGGGAAAAAAACACATACAGCCGATATATTTGCTGGTTAAGCTTAAATGTTTGATCTTCAATTTTAATTTAACATGATCATGTTTAGGCTCCATCCTTGAATATTTTTATTTCGCTGCTAAAACCTCAGTCTCTTTACATTCCTGATATTGCTTCTCTTTTGGGTAATTATCATCTCAAAATCCTTCCACTCTGATAACTAAAGGAATTCTGCTGCTTTTCTTGATGTTGCTAAAATTCTTCCCAAGAAAATTGCCTTCTCACAATACTTCTTCTATGATAAGTAAAGATTCTCATGTTTGGTTGTATCCACTTCTCTCAGAACTCTGTTGATTCCCACAGGCATATGTAAGACAAGAAAATGTGTTTCTTGGAACCCTCACTGTCCGGGAAACCATTACCTATTCAGCTCATCTGAGGCTCCCGGCCACCATGAGCAAACCGGAGGTGTCAAGTGTAGTTGAAGGGACAATAGAAGAGATGGGCTTGCAGGACTGTGCCGACCGTGCGATAGGGAATTGGCATTTAAGAGGGATAAGCGGTGGAGAGAAGAAGAGGCTAAGCATTGCACTTGAGATACTAACACGTCCTCGTCTTCTGTTCCTCGATGAACCAACGAGTGGACTTGACAGTGCCTCAGCTTTCTTCGTCATCCAGACACTAAAGCAGATTGCAATCGATGGCAATACGACCATCATCTCCTCCATCCACCAGCCTAGCAGTGAAGTTTTTGCTCTCATTGATGACCTCTGCCTACTGTCAGGAGGAGAGGCTGTCTATACTGGAGATGCTAAGCTGGCCACCAAGGTAAGTCAATCTCTCTTTATAATTACTCTTATTGTTTTCCCTTGCTGAATGCCTGGATATGGTATTGTAGTTCTTTGCAGAAGTTGGATTTCCCTGTCCCAGCAGAAGAAATCCTTCCGATCACTTCCTTAGATGTATAAATTCTGATTTTGATCATGTTAATGCCACAATGAAAGGCTCAATGAAATTGCATGAGGTACGCCTGCCAATTCAGTGGTGTAAGATTCCTTTTCATTCTCCAAAGAATCCTACATAACGTCTGGCATTCTCATTCTTTTTGTTCATTAAGGAGACAGAATCATCTACAGATCCTTTGTCAAAGTTAGGCACCTCAGAGATCAAAGCTATTCTTATCCGTAGATACAAGAGTTCAGAGTATGCCATGGCAACCAAAAGGCAGATACAAGACATATCCAAGACAGTAAGCATCTTCCTTGAAACTTATATGAATTTTATTCTTATGTATTCATAAGTAAATTGTCTCATCGACATCATAGTAAGCACTAAGCCGATAGCTGCACAAAATTTTCAAGTATTTGAAGTTGATTGATATAATGCCATATCTGTATTAATTATGTATGATGGAATTTGCAGTCCTTGTTTCATCTTTTTGGGCTTTGATAGTGGCCAAGACCTAACTTCTTAAAATTTTCATTTTATTGAAGGAAGGGATTATATTTGAATCGGAAGAAGGGAACCAATCTACTTGGTGGAAGCAGCTCAGAACTCTCTCAAAGAGGTCTTTTGCAAACATGTCGAGAGACATTGGATACTACTGGTTAAGGATCATAATTTACATGATAGTATCTGTATGCGCCGGCACGGTTTACTTTGATATTGGCAAAAGCTACAAAGCCATACAGGCAAGAGCTTCTTGTGGGGGCTTTATCTCAGGCTTCATGACATTCATGTCCATCGGAGGATTTCCATCCTTTATCGAAGAGATGAAGGTCTTTACACGCGAAAGGCAAAATGGCCACTACGGAGTTGCAGTATACATACTCTCCAACTTTCTATCCTCATCACCATTCTTGGTTGCAATTGCTTTCGCAACTGGATCAATAACCTTCTTCATGGTGAAGTTTAGGAAAGGTTTCTCATACTTTGCCTACTTTACTACAAGTATTTACGCCAGCATTGCGGTGACAGAGAGCCTGATGATGATCGTCTCATCACTTGTGCCAAATTTTTTGATGGGCATCATAACTGGATCTGGCATCATTGTAAGTGCATATTTTTGCAGCATTTGAAAAAAGATCATAGTGACAATGTGCGACATTTTATACTATATGTTCAATTACAGGGAATTATGATGATGACGGCAGGGTTCTTTCGCTTGCTACCAGATCTTCCGAAGCTTGTTTGGCGATATCCAATTTCCTTGATCAGTTATGGTTCATGGGCATTGCAGGTAACCGTACATCTGTATTAGTTTCTTCTACTCAAAAATAAATTCCTTTACGTTTGGCAGAATAAAGTACTTATCGGTTTGAGTTTTAAAAGGGTAAAAAATGGAGTTTTGTGTTAAGGTACCCTAAAATCTTTCCAAGAGGAGAGAGCAAGAGAAATACGAAGAAGGGAAAGATTGAAAACTACCTTTTGATGGATATCATGATCCCAAGATTCATATAGGTCTCTACTTCCTTTACGAAGAGAGAAGTACTTAGTTGTAAGTTCTTTAATCTGTTAGTCGTTATCCTTCTTGGATGGTAATCGTTCTTTCCCAATGAGAGATCAGGGTTAATCCCCCATTCGAATGATTTCCCTTACATGGTCAATGGACTAGAATTTCAGACTTATACCATACCTTTTGAGGTCTTTACATTATTTTTATTCTTATTGTCTATAAACTAAAAATATATGCATACAAGAACTGTTATATTCTCACTGTTCTTATAATCTAAATTGTTCTTAGCATGGGAGCAATGAAGAAAAAGGATGAGCGAGATTTAGCATTCCTATTTGACCTACATAGTCACACTCATGCAGAGTTTGTTATGCCCATAAAGGCAAGCTATCAGTTGTAGGCAATCTGTTTATCATTAGTTTCCACTAATGATATATTAGGATTTTTTCACAAATCCTCTTAGCCCTTTTCTTCGGACAATGTATTAGAATATGCTGAGTTGGTTGATGATTACCTTTATTATCAATCATCATATTTCAGACACAAATTTTGACATGGTTTGCGCTTGCTAGAATTAATTCATGAGCTTCTGTCTATAGGAAAACTATGAGAATAATTTTGCTAGAATTAATTTCATGAGCTTCTCTTTATAGGGAAATTACAAGAATAATTTGATTGGGCTAGAATTCGACCCGTTGATATCTGGGGATCCCAAATTGAGTGGGGAGTACATTCTCGAAAACATATTTGGAATTAACTTGCATCAATCGAAGTGGATAGATCTAACGGTCATCTTCATCTTACTCATATCATATCGGGTTCTCTTCTTCCTCATCTTAAAGTTTAGAGAGAAGGTATCGCCAGTGTTTCGAATGATCTATGCAAGAACAATTCTGAAGCAGATCATGAAGCTTAAGATGAGGACGATGTCCTTCTCAACGAGGCACCCAACACAGCACCCCATGGCTTTGCAAGAAGGACTTGGCTCCCCACCTCCATGACATCAACTAGTACTACTTGATGGTGAAACTGTTAATGCTGGGCTTGCTATCTATTGAAATAATGGAAGGGGGTTGCTGTATGTATTCTTGGGGGTGACTTGCTCTCTCAAGTCTTCATGCAGGAGGCTTTGGTTCTTGTTTTGCGATGGATGCATATTGTTTCATCCATTTACATTTTTAAGCATGAATTAACAATTGCAGATTGAGGAATGTTACAAGGAGAATTAAGCAATGATCTCTGCATGTCATTTCTTTTGGGGGTAAATCTCTGCATGTCATTGAGCTCAACAAATTATACATTAAGCAGGTTTTTGTTGATCCAAACATACTACTACATATCTGCCAAAGGTCAAAGTTTGACAAATCATTGCAGGTCCAAAACTTCATCCAACAAATTTTTTTGAACCTATATCACAAAATTTTTTTTAATGTCAATTAGTTTAGCGGATAAAAACTGACATTTGCAGGAAAAAGAGTAGTAAGAGAAGAGGAAAAGGATAGATTTGTACAGATTCATATGATTTGGAATTGAAAACCATGGTTTACAATATCTAGCTTTTTAGGTGGTCATCAAACTAACTAAACAAGGGCATGAATGGTGTTTGCGCATGAAACTTACTCGTACTACCTTAATCAGTGATCAGAAAACGATTGACCGTCTTTAATATTGATAGATGAATACATAAATACGTATCTCTAATCAAGTGGTGATAATCTTTGTTTTGATTTAACAGCAACGAGGTCTCTCCAGTCCTCTCTCTATGAACAACAACAACATAAACATTGGCATTGGCAAGCTCAAATTGAATTGACCTCCAAGAGTAGCAGGTATTCTTCATGTATCGATCAGTCCTCAAAGGTGTCTGGAAGAAAGGTGTGCTATCCAAGTTGCCTTGATAATGTAATAGAGAAACACTGTTGGAAACATTGTGTAAATTGATCAGGTTACACTTTATTGGTCTCTTTCTCTTAGGGTAATTCCAACAAACGGGTTGTTAGCATATCGGACTCCGGCCTCAGTTATATTGTCTTTCGTCTCTCTCTCTCTCTCAGTAATTCTAACAAATAGGTTCCATGTAATGTCGTTCCTCCGCAGCCTCTGTAGACCCATTTGCATTCTCTTTCTCCTTCTCCTTCTCCTTCTTTGGACCTGCCGCCATTGTCATATCCTTCTTCCTCAACTTGGAGCGAGGCTTCATCGGCTTCAGATGGCACGCCTGGAAGCCCACCATGGCCCTCAACAGCGACAGCAGCGTGGCCTCGACCGCCGCCCCCTTGCCGTCGGGCTCCATTACCCTAAGCGCCCTCGCCACCGCCTCCATCGTGCTCACGCAACCCTTGAATGGCTCCTTCCTCAGCACAAGCTCAGACTCGAACGTGCTCGGCCCTTCCACCCCGGGTTCGCAGCAGCCCAACGAGACCTTCGTGGCGAACTGCTCCAGGAACGGCAAGCTCGCCGCCACCATCTCCTTGGCCTGCCTCCACGTGCCGTCGAAGACGACGAGGACGGAGGGCGGGCCGGCCGCATCGGCGGCGAGGAGGCCGAGGTCCGTGCCCCCGGGGAAGAGGAAGACGGCCGAGGGGGCATCTCCGCGGTGGCCGTGGTAGAGGGAGTCGAGAAGAGGGTGGGAACCAAGGCGGAGGCGGCGGCCGGGCAGGGTGTGGCAGCGGCGAAGGCAGCGGGCGAGGAGGGGGAGGGTGGCGAGGGGGTTGCGGCGAAGTTCATGGGGGTGATGGAGCACGACGACGGTGGTGGAGGTGTGGAGCGGCTGCGGGGGGAGATGCGCGCACACGCACACGCTCGCAGGGCGGCCACACCCGTCCCAGCACATCTCCCGCTTCCCCTGCCCTTCCTCCACCACCGGCTCTTCCTCTTCCTCCGCATCAACGCAGGTACGCAACGGCGATCCATCTCCTCCCATCATGCTAACACGAATATTAACGAAGATGTGATTATTTTCGCCTCTTTATGTAACGTTAGGCAAAGCACAGTAGAAGCTTTTTTACTTGCAATAGCTATACATGGAGTTGACAGATCATTCGTCTATCTCATGTACGTGTGGGACGTCTACATCACCATTGAATACAACAATACGTGACCAATCAAGCATTGAATGCTTGGTAGAAGAGTGCATCCAACTCTTAAGGGAATGGATGGTGGTGATACGACACCCCGAACGGTGACCTGTACAACTCTTTCATAAATAGAGATAGAAAAAGGTCAAACAAAGGGACACATATGGCCTTATACGATGTTGTCCGGTTGGATAAACAATGGGATACCTCGATTTAGTCCAACACCCTTTGATTTAACTATATTATTTCGTAACTCTACTATATTAATAGTTAATAGGATCGATCAATCATCTCAGTGAAATTAGATGATATTAGAGTGAACTTAGTGTTAGACAAGGGCAATGATATCTCTGATACATTATGAAATGAAGATGATATGTTTCTTACTATTAACTTGAGTTGAAGTATTTTAGGCTAATGATATAAAGTTATCGCCAATTAATACTAGTTATGGTCATAAGCGAATAAACATGAAAGGAAAATATTATCTTTTAAAGTATCCAAACAAAAGTAACCTATGACATCTCAATTTTTAATCCCATATTGATGGTGTAATAAGAATGAAGTCGGTTTATAGGATTTGATAAGTTCATTATTATTAATATAAGCTTATGTCAAATGGATTAATCATCTCATGGAATCAATGTTATAGAAATTCTACAAGCATTAACAAAGACAATATGTCTAATTTCTAGTAACTATAGTTTTTTGTCCGGAGATTTAAAAGTTATTATGCTAATGAATTAGTTATCCCTTGATTGACATCCTATGATGTGTCTGTGAAATCTTATTAGCTCCAGTTTAGTAGCAGGCATAAAATTTAAAGTTTGTTGGCAGTCATGTTCATGAGCATGTGTATGAGTTGAGCTTTGGGTCAATGAAAAGCATGCCTCACATTTTGTTTTGAAGGAAGATGTAGGCCTCTTCAATGACAATTTGGGTTTTTGTAATGCATCCTTGTCAACTTCGACATTGACATGACTTGACATGTAACCATTCATTTAACATTCCATGAATCCTTCGGTCTTAAGTCTTCACCTACTTTTTGATTGTATCTCAAGTCAAATACAAAGAATACAAGAATTATCCATATAAAAGGTAAAACCTGATCACTCTGATCACAAAATAATTATCCCATCCTTGTCAGCCTAGTTTATTTTTTTATTTTAATATTTTGAGAAACCAATTACATGTTCTCAAAATTTTCAGAAAAAAGATTGTTATTTATTTAAAAACTCAATCTTTTTTTTCCTTTTTCCAATACTATTTTTTTCCCTAATTTTTAGTTGATATTCCCAGGTGTTTAACAGGTGACTAGTAAGTCTACGCGAATGAGATTTGCTGGGTAAGGATGCATGGAGAATCTAACAATAGATTCGGAGTTCATCATGTCCGCCATCGGATGAAGCAGCTGTCTCTCTCTCTCTCTTTTGCACACCTTGAAACATATGCAGCAGCAACCAACTTCCAACTGCACTCCTTTATCGCCCCATTAATGGAGTCATCCAATACGGCCACCCCAGTGGAGCTCACTTCTCTGTCTCCATCCCCCTTGGATGTCTCTGTCTCTGCCCTTCTTTCACCTCCTCCAGGAGCAATGCAGCCGTTCCATTGTAGCTCAGACCATGGTTGCCACCTTTGGTTCCGTGAAAGGGACTCTGACTCGGGGAGAATGAATCTCCTCGCCTTCACCGCTTCTGATGCCGAGCACTTGTACCTGTCCCTCGTACGCCCATCACCATCAACCTCAGCATTTATAGGAAGCTGCGGGATGGCAGCAGCTGTAGCCGAGGCGGTCGGGTTGCAATGGAGATAGAAGCACCGGCCTCCTCCTCGGAGCTGCACGTCGCGTCGGCGGCGGCCTACTTGGTGTGGGAGGACCTCACGGCCGTGCTGCCAAACTACGGCGGTGGTCGACAGCCTAAGAAGTTGATAGACGGCCTAAGCGGGTACGCGGTGCCTGGCCGGATCATGGCCATCATGGGGCCGTCCGGCTCCGGCAAGTCCACTCTTCTCGACTCTTTGGCAGGTCTTCTCCTCCTACTCGTATTGTAGCAAGTAATGCTTCTTTAGTTTTGTTGCTTATAAGAGCTGCTGTTCTTCTGTGACTGCAATTTTCAATAGGGAGGCTTGGAAGGAATGTTGTTTTGACCGGAAGGGTGCTTCTCAATGGAAAGAAGAGAAGGTTGGACTACGGTGTGGTGGTACGTTGCTTCCCGTATACTCTTTGGTTCACTTGTATGTCTCAGACATGCTGCTCTGACATCCCTGACTGGAATTCTTATTGTTGGGAGAATGATACATGATAAGGATTAGAGAGGATTAAGGATGAAATTGTTCGATTTGAAGAAGATAATTCAGATTAATCAGAGCGTAGCACAAAGTGGATATTAAACTTACTAGGATGATAAGGAAAGCAAAACTTTTGTTCTAAATTCAAGATTAGTCTATGCAGGAACCATGACTCAGGGAGAGCTTCCAAGACTACAGCAGTAAATAAATGAAAGGGGGGCAAGATAATTTACTTCTTTGCTAATTCAGATTAACAGGGTTCATTACAACTTCAAAATTTTACACTTGAACCTTCTGGCTTTAGTGCTCTAGTTGCATAGGCATTGATCGGATGTTCTGTTCTACAGTTTTTTCTTCATAGGAAATGGAAAAACTCAAACATTCTTACCAGTTTGATATGTTTTAGGGGAAAAAAACACATACAGCCGATATATTTGCTGGTTAAGCTTAAATGTTTGATCTTCAATTTTAATTTAACATGATCATGTTTAGGCTCCATCCTTGAATATTTTTATTTCGCTGCTAAAACCTCATTCTCTTTATATTCCTGATATTGCTTCTCTTTTGGGTAATTATCATCTCAAAATCCTTCCACTCTGATAACTAAAGGAATTCTGCTGCTTTTCTTGATGTTGCTAAAATTCTTCCCAAGAATATTGCCTTCTCACAATACTTCTTCTATGATAAGTAAAGATTCTTATGCTTGGTCGTATCCAATTCTCTCATAATTCTGTTGATTACCACAGGCATACGTGAGACAAGAAAATGTGTTTCTTGGAACCCTCACTGTCAGAGAAACCATTACCTATTCAGCTCATCTGAGGCTCCCGGCCACCATGAGCAAGAAGGAGGTGGCAAGTGTAGTCGAAGGGACGATAGAAGAGATGGGCTTGCACGACTGTGCCGACCGTGCGATAGGAAATTGGCATTTAAGAGGGATAAGCGGTGGAGAGAAGAAGAGGCTAAGCATTGCACTTGAGATACTAACGCGTCCTCGTCTTCTGTTCCTCGATGAACCAACGAGTGGACTTGACAGTGCCTCAGCTTTCTTTGTGATCCAGACACTCAAGCAGATTGCACTCGACGGCAATAAGACCATCATCTCCTCCATCCACCAGCCTAGCAGTGAAGTTTTTGCTCTCATTGATGACCTCTGCCTACTGTCAGGAGGAGAGGCTGTCTATACTGGAGATGCTAAGCTGGCCACCAAGGTAGGTCAATCTCTCTTTATAATAACTCTTATTGTTTTCCCTTGCTGAATGCCTGGATATGGTATTGTAGTTCTTTGCAGAAGTTGGATTTCCGTGTCCCAGCAGAAGAAATCCTTCCGATCACTTCCTTAGATGTATAAATTCTGATTTTGATCATGTTAATGCCACAATGAAAGGCTCAATGAAATTACATGAGGTACGCCTACCAATTCAGTAGTGCAAGATTCCTTTTCATTCTCCGAAGAATCCAGCATAACTTCTGGTGTTTTCATCTTTTTTGTTCATTAAGGAGGCAGAATCATCTATAGATCCTTTGTCAAAGTTAGGCACCTCAGAGATCAAAGCTATTCTTATCCAAAGATACAAGAGCTCAGAGTATGCCATGGCAACCAAAAGGCAAATACAAGACATATCCAAGATAGTAATCATCTTCCTTGAAACTTATACGAATTTTATTCTTTGGTGGTCGCATGTAAACTGTCTCATTGACATCATGGAAGCACTAAGCTGATAGCCGCACAAAATTTTCGAGTATTTGAAGTTGATTGATAGAATGCCATATCTGTATTAATTATGTATGATGGAATTTGCAGTCCTTGTTTCATCTTTTTGGGCTTTGATAGTGGCCAAGACCTAACTTCTTAAAATTTTCATTTTATTGAAGGAAGGGCTTATATTTGAATCAGAAAAAGGGAGCCAAGCTTCTTGGTGGAAGCAGCTCAGAACTCTCACAAAGAGGTCTTTTGCAAACATGTCGAGAGACATCGGATATTACTGGTTAAGGATCATAATTTACATGGTTGTATCTGTGTGCGTCGGCACCATTTACTTTGATGTTGGCACAAGCTACACTGCCATACTGGCGAGAGCTTCTTGCGGCGGTTTCGTCTCAGGCTTCATGACATTCATGTCCATCGGAGGATTTCCCTCCTTTATCGAAGAGATGAAGGTCTTTACATGTGAAAGACAAAATGGCCACTACGGAGTCGCAGCATACATCCTCTCTAACTTCCTCTCCTCATCACCATTCTTGGTTGCAATTGCCTTCGCTAGTGGATCAATAACCTACTTCATGGTGAAGTTTAGAAATGGTTTCTCGCACTTTGCCTACTTCACTATAAGTCTTTACGCCAGCATTGCGGTGATAGAGAGCCTGATGATGATTGTCGCATCACTTGTGCCTAATTTCTTGATGGGCATCATAACTGGAGCTGGCATCATTGTACGTGCATATTTTTTCAGTATTTGAAGAAGGATCAAAGTGACAAATGTGTGACTTTTTATAATGTATTTTCAATTTCAGGGAATTATGATGATGACGGCAGGGTTCTTTCGCTTGCTACCAGATCTTCCGAAGCCTGTTTGGCGATATCCAGTTTCCTTGATCAGCTATGGTTCATGGGCATTGCAGGTAACTGCACATCTGTATAACTTTCTTCTATCCAAAAGTAAATTCCTTTACATTTGACGGGATAAAGTGCTTAGCTGTTAGAATTTTAAGAGGGTTAAAAATGGAGTTTTGTGTTAAGGTACACTAAAAGCTTTCGAGGAAGACGTCATCACTTAATATTTCAATTCCAAACAAACCTTTTCTCTTTGGATATAATGATCTTTAGATTCATATAAGTATCTACTTCCATTATGAAGAGAGAAGTACTTAACTATAAGTTCTTTAATCTTTTAGTTGTTGTCCTTCTTGGATGGAATCCTTCTCCCCCAATAGAGATAAGGGTTAATCCGTCATTTGAATGATATCCCCTGTACGGTCTGTGAGCTAGAACTGGAAACCTATGTCATACTTGTCGAGGTCTTCAATCATAGGTTTTTGACCCTATTACTGTAAGCATACTAGAGATGTTTCATCCTCATTGTTCATAAACCGATTATATATGCATACAAGAGCTGTTATATCCTCATTGTTCATTGAACATTGTTTGCAACTTCTTTTCCTGGAAGCTTGTAACCATGCATAGTCGATAGGCTTTCTGCTTCTCAGGGAGAAGATCTCTGCAATCTAAGAATGGCATCTTTATAGGGCTCTTAGAAGCTGAACTTTTGTGATGTTTCTCTCTTCCAAAACATGCTTATTAGAATGCTGAAGATAATGGTTTTGTGTAGCAAAAAGAAGTGCATATCAGTTCCACAAAGTTATTGCCTTCAGTGCATAGAAATTGGTTCTTGACCATGTTCTGGATGTCGGCCAAAACAATTCTATACTGCTAACAGAAATATTTAGAAGACATCAAGATTGGTTCTTTCACCTATACATATGTTCATACTTCATATGTTCTTAGTAAAGGAACAATAACAAAACAGATATGACATTGACCATCTCTATTTGATCCACACGAGTAGCATTCATGCAAGTTTTATATGCCCATATGGGCAAGCCTCCCGGTTGTAGTTAGTTTATTTATCATAAGTTTCAACTAATGGTACGTTGATCTGATTAATGATTACCTTTTAATATCAATTATCATGGACATGGTTTGCGTTCGGTAATCATTAAATGTATTTTCATGAGCTTCTTTTTTTTTAGGGAAACTACAAGAATGATTTGATAGGGCTCAAGTTCGACCCGTTGATCCCCGGAGATCCCAAACTAAGCGGGGAGTATATTATCGAAAACATCTTCGGGATCAGCTTAAACCGATCGAAGTGGATAGATCTAATGGCCATCTTCGTCTTGCTCATATCGTACCGGATTACCTTCTTTCTTATCTTGAAGCTTAGAGAGAAGATATCGTCGGTGTTCCGAATGATCTACCTGAGAGCAACTCTGAAACAGACCATGAAGCCTAAGAGGAGGACGATGTCCTTCTCGTCGAGGCACTCAACAGAGCATCCCATGGCTTTGGGAGAAGGACTTAGCTCCCCACTTCCATGACATCAACTGCTAGTAGATACTGAAACTGTTAAAGCTGGTGCAGAGCTTGCTATCTATTGTAATAATGCAAGGAGCTTTGCTGTAGGACTTACTCTCTCAAGTCTTCCTGCTTTGCTTCTTGTTAGGTTGATGGATGCATATTGCTTCATCCATTTACACTATTAAGCATGAATTACAATTGCAAAGTGGGGAGTGGTACACAGGAAAATTAAGCCATGATCTCTGCACGTGATTGAGTCATATATATATATATATATATATATATATATATATATACACATATATATATATACACATATATATATATATACACATATATATATATATACACATATATATATATACACATATTAAGCAGGTTTTAGTTGATCCAAATATAATCCTACATATTTGCAATAATGATAAAAAAAAGTATGACAGATCATTGTGGATTCATCCCATAATTTTTTTTTGACCCATTTACTACAGATTGAATCTTTAAAATTTTATCCCATAATTAAAAAAAAAACATCAATTAATTTAACTGATAAAAACATTGACCCTCGACAGCAGCAGAGCCCTACGAGAAAATCTCATCTCATCTTCACCGGTCGTAATCAAAATCTCTCATCTTTTGTATTTTACAATAATTAAGCATGTAAAGATTGGATTAACACCATAATTTAAAAATTAAGGCCTCATGCTCTGCATGTTTTTTCAATTTCCACCTAAATTTATTTTTTCTTTTAATTTTTTAAATGAATATTTTTCTTGAGGGTTGTCGATCAAAAGAATAAGATGTCAATTATCTTAGTTAATAAAGACCTTAACAATTTATCGCAAGATCCTTGTCTCGAATCCCATCTTCATCGTTTACCATTTGCAAAAAAGTTAAAAATATATATATTTAAAATGAAGAAAGAAAAATCATTTAACTAATGAATTTGTTTAACTCCCCAATTGATTTCAAAGGTTCTACTATATACTTTCCATATTAATAAAGAATATTGAGAAAAAAAATTGTTAAGCATCTTTTAAACTTGCAAAGAAGAAAGAAGAAAATATTTAATCAATGGATTCTATTAAGCTTGTAGACTATATTAAGCAGCAATCACCCTGAAGGCAACATGAAGCACTACCTAGGGGAAAAAAAAAACAAATATGTTGATCCTACTGTCACTCCACTGATCCAGAGATAACCATAATGCAATACATCAGTGAATGTTCAACATTTTAGTATGTGTTAATCCACAAAAATAATCTTGTATCAGTTGTCAGCAACAGCAGCAGTTCATACTTGCAGCTAAAAATTTCAATTTTAAGAGTTGACACAGAAAAATAACTTTGTCCAAGTGGACCTTTTGTGGTATCAAGTTTTAAGCACAGATAGATGCAGGTTTGCATGCTAGAAAGAGAATCCACAAAGAACAGGACTCTTAATAAGTCTAGATTTTAATGCCTCTTTTCTGGAAAAATCATGATGATTATTTGCAACTACTAAGAGCAATGGCTTTTAAAATCAAGAAAGTTGAAATTGTAGCAAAGCTACTTCAATACAAGATGGTTTGCTGAAATAAATTAGATCAAGCAAAACAAGATGGGACTTCATTCCTAAAATTATTCCTAATATGCTCAAGATCATAAAGCTTGCACACCATTGAAAACTGGACATGGTTGCTGAGTAGCCCCCTTCAGAACCCTAGGACAATTTCTTCAGTCATGCTATAACAGCTCCTACTCTAGCTTGAGGCAAAATTTTGAATGTATTGGACACTCTACTTTGCACCTTGAAGGGGCTATGAGCTGAAAGAAACACATTTCCAAATTCCAGAAGATGTCAATTTGTATCCAGCATACAATAGAAATTTCAAAGACAGTGTAAGAGGAGTTATAAGCCAAAAGAAACAACATTTCCAACTAGTGTCAGCTTGGTAGTAAGATCCAGCATAGATAAGTTTAAAAGGCAGCAAAAATAAAATCCAATTACACTACTGGTCATCTAGATGAACTGGTTATTAAAAGCAAATCCATCTTGGCATGGCGTCATCATCACAACAAAAAATCCCAGCAAAACAATGTCATGCATTCTGATTGTGTTGCAACAATAGGATTGACTAGTAATGTTTTACAAGAAACATGTCAAATTAAGAGTGCATGTCCTCTTTATAAAACTATAAACAAGATAAAGATTGAGCAAACAACTTATTCAGTAAAGCTAGTGAAGTACTTCAAAGCTTCTTTTCTATCATTACTGTTCCTATAGTGGAAAACAGTGAAAGGAATAAATTGCATTAAACAAGCTTTCCATAAGAATGATAAATAAAAAGATAGTTGTTTCCCTCTTCTGACCAAGGAAATATAGAAAAAAAGTAGGACATCGATTGTACGAGTTCACTTGGGACCTCAAGGTAATTATTCATCCCACTAAAGTTGCATTTTGAGGTTTTAATATAATCCTTCTCTTGACAAAATTGATTTAGCAGTTTAGCTATTATGTACCGTACTGAGAGCAGTTTGAGACTTCAGTAATATAATGTTGTTGAAATCTTATGGAACCTTTTCTCTTTTCAGTTATGTTTAGCCAAATCCAAATTGATCACATATGTGTATCCACTGGAAACTTAAGAAAGGTTAAATGATCTTCAGAATGATTTCATCATAGCCTCCTTTCAAGAAAACCATTCATATTAAGTGTTCATTGGTATGGAAATTGACATTGAGGATTAGTGGCACCATTACTAAATGATAGATTACATAACAAAATTTGGTGTTTCAAATGAGCTAGATATAGAAAACCATGCAACCAGGATGGACAACAAGAACATACACTACAGGAATCACAATCATCACTGCAGCATTAGCAAAAAGACAAATTCCAGAATTGCCAGTAAAGAACAGGGTTTGTTTACTGAAAATCAATTCTATTGAATAACAATTGGAGGTTATGATGTCTTTTCCAGAGGCAATGGAAAATGCATATAGAAGAACCAAAACTGGTCTTTTGAAAAATTATATATATTCACAAAGTCTTGGAAATGATAAAAAGACAATGTAAAATACTGAATTATACGATAGGTTATGCCAACTGCACTAACAAAAAAGCAGTCGTCATGATAGCAGATACGAAACTAAGATTTCATTACTAGTTACATCAGGTTTTGGCTAGAATAACAGCTCTATCTTTTTTTGTCTTTTGGATCACCTCTCGTAGAAATGTAGAGACTTACCAGGTTGAACCAGTTCACCATCCATACAAAAGTTATCCCACCAGAAAGCATATGCAAACTTTTCTAGTGAGCTTTCAAATCAATTTCCCAACACAGGACATGATTCAAAATTACTTATGCATCAGTGTAACATACACAATATATTCAATTCCATGATGATGTTGCAAGGGTGGTGAAGAATTTTTATGCTGGCTTACAGTTGTTGTGGTGGTACTTTTATCAATTTTGCTGACAGTCAAATAAAGCAGACTGGTGCCACACCAGTTATTTGTAGTTTACGTTGATTTTCCCAATGCTAAAAGACCCTTGGTGTTTTATGCAACACACAAGAAGCTATAAGACTATTGGCATGAACAGCACTTCTGGGGAGAGGAAGGCTATTGAGATGACACAGCTATAAAATGTGAAACAAGTAGCTAGCCAAGTGGGAATTTCCTCATGCACTGAAATGCAATCATTTTCAAGAATCTGAAATATGCTCTATGGATACTGATTTAGCTAATCCATAACGTTTGGAGGGCTTCCAATGCTGGTAAAATACTAAATTTGAAGAATTTGGAAAAACATTCAGGCTGTGAAAGGGGTTGATGACTTCACACTATAGTTGACAAAGAAACAACCAGAAAACCTTTAATGAAGTAAGCAGAGAAAAACAAAAATCCATTGCACAGTGAAAATCAAATATAAATAGCTACACAGAATTCACCAATGAAGAATAAAATTCTATCATTATAAAATTAGCTTACCCTGCATCTCTCATATGGTATTATGCTGTCTTATTTGAAAAGGGGGACCTATTGTACCAAAACATACAAATGTAACATGCAAAGTTGGTTTGTATGGTTTCTCTTCGATCATGGGATGAATTCTAAAACCAGCCCTTCTACATTTGCAGATTTACCAGGAACTAGTATAGTAAATTTGAAAAATCAGAGAACTGTCAAAGAGAAAGTGGAAGCAATAGTACAAAAGAGAAAGGGAGAGGAAAAATATAACATACACTAATAAATAGCACCCCAGTTTGCTCAATCTAGCATCAAACCACTGCTACCCTCGCCTCCATCTTGATCAGTGTTGTCCTCGGTCTTCAACCAACCGCAGACATTGCACTCCATAAGATTAGAAAGCACACCCTCAGGGGATGGTGGCAAAGGAGCCAATGTTCCTCCACAGTTGTCTCTGTCACAAACATACCTCACAAAGAAATAGGCATGAGGGAATTTCCCATCCTCATCATCTGCCTCCTCCATATTCTCCATTGCTTCATCTCCTTCATCCTCTTCCATTCCTTCCTCCTCCTCTCCTCTTTCATCGTTGACATCATCATCATCCGACCAATCCTTTTCCACCACACATCTATCACACTCGCATCGGAACCCATAATCCTCAAGGAGCCTCCTTTGTCTCTCAGCATAACCCCAATTCACGGGGAAATAGCTCAAGCACACTTCTCTGCCCTCAGGAATGTCATGGATCGCCCTCACGACGATGTCAGAGTTCCTCTCCCCGCCGTGATCGACGTAATCAAACCTGCAAGCGTTCGGCAGGCAGTCATGGTTGAAAAAGGAGGCGTTCGGGTAGATACCGTACGCCCTCACCCTCCTATCCCCACCGTCGAACGGCTCCATCAGCCCAAAGGCGTTTGCTTTGTCCTTGGCGAGGAGCGTGGCAGTGAGTTCGAGAGAGAACCCGGAAGGAGGCGAAGGGAGGACAGAGGAGAGAAGGGAGTGCAGGGCGGGGGCGTCGACGTCCGCGGCAGCGGTGCCATGTACGGAGAGGAGGCGAAGGAAGTCGGAGGGGGAAGCGACGGCTAGGTCATAGGCACCGAGGAGGAAGAGGGCCGGGGAGAGGAGTTCGGAGGCGAGGGAAGCTGGGAGGCGGGAGAGGGCGAGGCAGAGATTCGGGGAGTGGGAGGCGAGGCAGCGGGCGGAGCAGAAGGAGGAGGCGGCGGGGGAGGCCGAGCAGTGGGAGGGGCAGCGGATGGGGGCTGAAGAGGGGGAAGAGAGGGATCGAAAGCAGCGGGAGCAGGCGGCGGCGGCGGCCGAGGCGCTGGCAGGGTAGAGGATGAGAGGGGCGTCGGAGAGAAGGATCTCGCCGGGCTTGATGGGGCGGGTGGCGACGAGAGCGCGCCCGCGGTCAGGGAGCTCGGCCAGCTTCACGAGCGGTTCGACGGAGGTAGAAGACATGGGCTGGGTGGTTGTCTCGCCGCTCCCTGCCGACTCTGCTGCCCCGCGACCGCCGATGGAGAGTTTGGTCGAGCGAGGTCGCTCGATGGGGTTTAAGCCTGTAAACGTGGATTTACATATGTAACCCTAACTGATTCCAGAATCTCACATTTACCATCCGACATGGTCAAAGTCAAAATTAAAAAATGAAATGACTAAAATACCCATATTTAATCAGAATTTAATTGGACTGAGATTTAGTTTCGTGTACTTAATAATATTTAATTGGGTTTGAGTTCGAGTGAAATAGAATTCACTAATATTTTTTTTCTTATTAATTTGATCCATATAATAAATCGGATTCCTTTAGTTGATTTTAAAGATATATTAAGTATTATATTACTGGAGTTGAATTGGAATTCATATATGATAAAATTCATGGATATAATATTATTTATTATGTTTCCTGATTAACAGGCAAGTTTTACAGGTTTAATAGCCATACCACATGCGTGCGGGAATCTGAAGGTCTCGCCTTTTAACCTCTCCGCTTGCGCTCTCCTTCTCCTTCCCTCGCTCCCCTGGAACGGTTGCGGATGAAGGCAGGCGGCGCGGAGGATACGACGCTGCTTCCACCCACTCGCCCCCTCTTTTGTTTGTTGCACTCTTTAGTGTTTAATTCCAGCATACCATTTCTAGATCTGATTTCCATCCTGTTTCATACGCAGCTTTGCCTTGTGCTCGGAATTGTTTGTTTTCCATAATCTGAAATCGGAGTTGGCAAATTGATGCTGCTGTATACTGTGTTTCGATCCGTGGTGTTGTCTCCGATCGTTGGCTGCTGACCATCCCATAACAAAAGCACATCTGGGCATCCGATCAGAGATGTCTCGGATCGAAAAGCTTCAAAGGAGCAGGATCCTCGCCTGCGTCCAGGCACTGCGTTGTGCAAGACACGCGAGAAAGGACGACGTCCCTTGCCAGATCGAGGAGGTAACATGAGACGAGAAGAACAAGCCAATCCGAGTTGATTAGCTGTTCCAGGATTTCTAGGTTTTGGAGCTGATGATGATACTTAGACATCTTTGCTCGCTCCATTTGCCTCAGGGCCTGTTTTTGGGTTCCGTAGGCGCGGCGCTTAACAAGTCAGCGCTGAAAGACCGCAACATTACCCATCTCTTAACCGTGGCCAAATCGTTGGACCCTGCGTACCCTAACGATTTCATCTATAAGAAGATTGATGGTACGATAAATCCTTCTACGCATCGTAACTTGGTTGATTGCAAAAACCACAACTAGAAATTTCTTTGACTATATTGCGTTGTCGATGTGCACTTTGATTGCAATATTGGGTGTCTGTGATGGCCAATATCTTGTTTGTGTTTATTGTTTGGATACCTCTAAAGTGGTTTAAAATTTGCTCTGTTTACTATCTGTTATTAACATTCACCACTTGATTTATTATGCTGTTTGTATATGTATATGTATATATTGAGACGTTTCATTCAAGAACAAGTTCTGGTTATTTAAGGACAAGTTCTCGTAATTTACTGATAATAAGTAGTCACTAGTTTAGTTCTTCATTGTAGTTATATTTTCATTTTGTTTTGAGTCTTCAAAGCTGTCCCACAATTGCTGCTGCTGAGTTTTGTGTATGATCATGCTCTACAACTGTGCTCCCTGGTTTCATCATAATGACAATTATATTTTGATTTTGTAGGCCCTATTCTTCTCTCTGTAAGAAATCTAAGAAGGAACAGTTTGTAGATGATTGAAAGTCATTTCAGTTCTTTATGTTAGTTATATTTTCACTATGTTACAAGCCTTTTGTGGTGTTACCAGATGAATTAGTCTCTTGCCTATATAATCTCTTCTACCATACTTTCTCTTTCCTTTTTCATGTTACTAGTTTAGAAAACTACGACTTCTATTATTGCTGTTGTTTGGCCAAAGTTGCCCTAGTTGGGGCTGTTAGCTTCACTCTCATTTCTATACTTTTTCCACTCTACTTATAATGAGAAATTGTTGTCCTAAAAATTTCCATCCAGGGATATGACAGTTGTCGTTTCTTCTGTATCTGTCACGAAATCAATCTGAACAATGTTACAAGGAGGCCTGTAATAAGTGTTTCTCTAATACGGTATTTTAAGAGCTCTCTCAAGCTATAGTTACAAAAATTAATCTACTAAACCATGCAAAATTTATTGCATGAAGGGGAAAAAAGTTGCAAGCACAACCTCTTAAGAGTTACAAGCTTTTATTATTATAGTCATGTAAAGAAAGCTAATATCATTACTCTCCAAAATTCTGCTAAAAGAGGCACTTAGAACTTTCAAAGTGCTAAACTTATTGCCAACTAAGAACTAACATGGTTATTGGAGTCATGATAGGACTCCTTTTGCCAACTAAAATTCTTCTAGTCATCCCTCCATGGTGTGGCTAGGTAATTTTGCTTCATCTCCATCTTCCAGTTGGTAATGCCTGTAATTTAATCTGGTGAAGGTTCAATCCTTCCAGTGACAGTAAAATATCAAGATTGCTGACGATGCTTTCTCTGAAACTGATATATGCACATTTCTTTTCCTTTGATGAATACACAATTTATTCTAGATTATGTAGAATTATTGGTCTAATAATCTGTATCTTTTGTTTCTATCTAGTTCTTGACACCCCAAGCACAGAGTTGGATAAATATTTTGATGAATGCTTTAGTTTCATTGATGAAGCCAGAAGTGCCGGTGGTGGTGTGCTGGTTCATTGCTTTGCAGGAATGTCAAGAAGGTTAATGTATTGTTTCTTTTTTTTGCTGCTTTTAAACTCTGTGAATTGAGATGGACTTACCATTGAGAAGAACTGAATAATAGATTCAAAATTACATTGTGAATTCCAAATTCCAAAGGCTGTTATCATTCTGCATGAAGCTGATTTCTAGATACCAATCAGAATTTCACAACTGAAATATTTTTTGTAGGACCCCATAATTAGATCAATGCAATGGCTGAGTTCCTCAAAATAACCGAGGAGATTGTGAGTGCCATTCATATTTTCATGTACATTGCATAAATTAATTTAAGCTTCCTGTATGTGCAACATGTTGCATCTTCGAATTGATTACCATCAAAATGTAAATGTCACAAAGATTTGATCAACCAGCTTAATGAAAGACCGTGTACCTCCTAATTTCCTAAAATGTCTGGAACAATTTTTTTTCTCATTGAGGAATATAATAGCTGAAAGTGTGTGTATCTCCTCAAGGAGTAAAACAAGCTGCATGACAAATTTCTTTTTGCATTAAATGGGAACTTTATTGATTTAGTAGTAGTGATTGCCAATACAAAGTCTGGACAAGATCTATATACAAGTCCTTATAAGAAAGCCCCAATGATGATGGTTCCAATGGAGATCCATAATTTGTGTATATTATCTCCTTGTCACATATCCTAGGTTTTGTATGATAGATTTGGTTCTCATACGTTTATATAGAGAGCATACCACAGTTATATTCGGTTCAATGTAGTGTGTGGTATGGGCAGCCTTGGTTGCTTTATTTGAGCATCATTTGTTTGTGTTTCTTTGTTTTACTTGTAATATCACACATGTATATATTTTATTTTTTTCCCCTCAAAGGAGTATCCAGTCTAAACAACACTCTCATTATACAGATTGTCCTAAAATTAAAGATTGTCTTTTTGCTGTTGCATTGGAATTCTTACATGTGGTGCGTGGTTCAGTATCTTAACAGAAAATCCGAATTTTTTGGGCATGCTAGTTGCTCTATGTAGTGTTTCTCTGAGCAGTAATATATGAAAGAATTCAAATTGATGTTAGTTGTTGTGAGTGTAGTATGCAAATTCTAAATATTTGAAAATAAATAACTTATGTTGTTTTTAGGCATGTTAGGCAATCAACTAGCTGCTGATGGGCTTTTTGTATTTCTTTTACAGTGTCACTGTTGTTGTTGCTTATTTGATGAAGAAGCATTGGATGAGTCTTTCAGATGCATTGTCACTAGTTAGGAGCAAACGACCTAATATAGCTCCTAATCAGGGTTTTCTGATCCAATTGGAGAATTTTGAGAAATCTCTTGGAGGTAACACAAGATGTGCTTCTTTTTTATTTGAGATTTTATGAACTCAGATTTTGTTGGCATCATTATTTCTGTTTCTTTAGCATTTATAACAAGAATTAGTGATTTATCAAATTATATTTTCATGTTGATTTGTTTTTGTTTTCTTTTTTACATGAAGATGTTTCCATTGGTTCAAAGATAATGGAACAAAAATCTTAGGGGAAAGAATAAAAGACCATGAGAGCAGGATACTTGATTCACAGTGGTGTGAATGAGTTATGGGTGCACCCCAGTTTTTGTTTCTGTTATTAAAAGACATTTTCTATTTGCTGGTTTCAGAATTCAAAAGCGAGAAAGAAACCCAGATTGTTAAACCTTTTTATCATCTGGATAATGGTGCTGAATGATGCCTGTTCCTGGTGCTGGTTTTCAAGCAGTGAATCAAGATACATGTTTTATCTGAGTTGGACCAGAAGTCGAGCCATGGAGGTTTGTTTTACTTTGAAATATTTCATTTATCAGTTACGGTATATTTCATTTGCCATTTTTAATCCTGAGTGAGCCATTATTGTTCATTGGTGATTTGAAGTAATAATTATGGTGAATAACATCAGGCATAAGATGTTTCTGTATCTGCTGACACATCCGGATTGGTTAATGCATTATTGTACAAAATGATAGGTTTTATAGCCTGCAAATTACACTCTATTCAAGTAGGACTTCAGATAACTTTGTCCACATTTTTTGTGATTTGTGATACATGATAATTTCCTATGTTGACTATGTGGAGTATTGTACGTTGACTCTAATGTTAAACCATCTATTAGCTGTGAACAAGTTGATTTGTTGGGACAACAAAAATTGCTCATGACATTGATGCTATTTTCAGACCAGAGTATAAAGCATTGCTTTGGACTTTCGATTTTAGTTGCAGATTGAATTTTTTTTACATACAAAATGCTAGAAAATTTCATGTGTTCTTAAATCACATCCAGCAAGTTGTGAGTACATTAATATGCCTTCTCATCGTGTTCTTTAGGACAAACACGTGTTTGTTAGTGGAACAGGAAGAAGGAGACGGGAGAGATCATATTGAATCCATTCTAAATTCATAAACAACCATGACAATTATATAACTATTTATAAAAAAATCATAAAATTTGGATCGAATCAGCCAATTAGACTGCGTTTGGGAACACCTTTTAACGTGCAATTGGAGAAAAGAAGAGTTTGAATGAGTTTGCTGTTGTGAAAAACTTTGGGTGCTTGGTATATAATGGATGAAAATTATATTTTAAATGAGTAAAAGCGTAAGTATTATTTAGTAAAATTATATTTTAAAAAGTTCATTAAATATTTTATAATAAATTTATCTTTCTAATATTTTTAATATTTGGTTAAAAATAAATACATATTTTTATTTAAATAAATAAATAAATGTAATCTTATAAATTTTTATATGGCTCAAATATATAATAAATAAAAATATGTTATATATAATTTTAAAATAAATAAAAAATAATCTTGTAGAAAATATAAATTATATTGATTTATCACTAAATCATTTTAATAATTTTAAATTTTTAAATAAAATTATAAGATATTTTTAATTTTTTAAACTTTTTTTTTGGTAAGTGAATTTTTAAAAAAAACTTATATTAACATTTCACAAATGCTGAAATACTAATGTTACCTCGGATAGTATCAGCATTTAAGTATTTTTAATATAATATTCAGGTCAAATATGATTTTTAAAAATATTAAATATTAATTTATATTTGAAATATGTATTAGACCCTTAATGTACATTTCCCAAAAAAAAAACAAAGTCAACCTACCTCCATATTATGCTTTAAAATTCGTACGTATTTACATGCCACATGGGTTAAATAACGGTAACGTAGCTAACTGTTTAGGCTTATTTACCCGTGATAACGGTCTTTCTATAACGGCGCACCGGCGTCCATCGGATGAGCGAAACGATAAGTGGAGGCGGGAAGACGTTATCCTCGCTTCCATGGCGCTGGTTCTTTCGACCGCTTCTTTGCTTCCTTATATGCCTCATAAGCTGTTCCTCCAAACCCCTGTCAAACTTGGCCGCCCCCTCTATCTCCTGCCATGGCCGCCGCCGTCACTTTCGCCGCCCCCGCTCTCCCCTCCCTCCACTCCTCGTCCTGTTCTCTACCTCCTCTCACTCACCGCTCTCTCTCCTTCGTCGCCTTTACCTCCCCGACCATCACTAAGCTCTCCTTTCATCGTTCCTCGAGACGCTTCTCTTCTGCTCCCTCCACTTCCGTCTTCTCCATCAAAGCTGCCGCTGCTGCCGCCGACAAGAAGCGGGTCCTCGTCGTCAACACTAACAGCGGCGGCCATGCCGTCATCGGCTTCTACTTCGCCCAGCAGCTTCTCAGCTCTGGCCATGAGGTCACCGTTCTCACCGTCGGAGATGAGAGCTCCGACAAGATGAAGAAACCCCCCTTCACCAGATTCTCTGTATGTCGTCCTTCTTCCTTTGTTCCCCCATTCTTTGATTTAGGTTTGTTTCTGCTAGATCTTTCTTCTCTTATCTTTAGTTGATCTCCAAATAGGACTTTGGGTGATTATGCAGGAATTGGTGAGCGCTGGGGGCAAGACAGTGTGGGGCAACCCTGCGCAAGTGGGCGACATTGTTGGCACGGCCAAATTTGATGTTGTTCTTGATAACAATGGGAAGGATTTGGACACTGTGAAGTGAGTATTTCTCACGATGCTCCCTTTGCATTCAGAACAAATATAACCAAGTTATCATCATATTATCTTACAAGTTTTATGCAGCTCATGTCCTGATGTTGTTCTTGATTTGGACACTGTTGTTTCCAATGCCCAAAAGCCTCTGTCGATTTATTCCATATTACTGAAAACTACTAAACTATTGCATAAAAGTTTCATCTATTGCAATACTAACTATGAATTTTAGGCCCGTTGCGGATTGGGCTATATCTGCTGGAGTGGAACAATTTCTCTACATTAGTAGTGCTGGAATTTACAAGCCATTGGATGAGATCCCTCATGTTGAAGGGGTATGCAGTATAATTTAGACCCCTTGTTATCTATGGTCAATATTTTTCTTGGGCATACTTGTTTGCAGGGAAGTTAACATCAGGTTTCTTTTAACATGGCGTTGTCCTAGGCAAAATCCAATGGCACTTTTTGCCATACCACATATATCAACATATTGAATAAACAATAATAGATTTGTGTCAGAATTTAATCTCTGCTTTAGCAGCTGAGCTCTTTAGTGACTCCTCGAATTTTATTGTCTACCTTTAACATCTGAGGTCGACTCTAATTTTTGTCTCTGAATTATGCTTGGTGTTTGTGGTGATCATCTTATGGAAAAGCATCTACTGACAAATGCAGGATCTTGTCAAAGATGATGCAAGTCATGTATTGGTGGAGAAATATATGGCAGGATTATCTTTTAGTAGCTGGGCAGTGTTTCGTCCACAATACATGATAGGATCCGGAAACAACAAAGATTGTGAGGAGTGGTTCTTTGATCGTAAGAAATCCTTCACTTTATTTTTCATCTTGACTTTCTCCTTTTTCTCTGTCTTCTTTTGAAATGTCTTAAGCTAGTCTAAGTCATTTTTTAGGTATATGAATGCTTTATAAGCAAGGAGCCAATTCTCATGTATGCATACCTGCTCGTAAAAGAATATATGTGCACACATATATATGATCATGTGTAAAAAAATATTTTTGTCAATAACCAATGTGCTGGCATCCCAAAATCACAAGCAAAATGTTGCATGCATCAAATTTTACTCAGCTGCTAAGTGGCCTTGTAATGAATGTAGAAAGGACAATGCTAACTCTAAAAACACCCTGGATCAGATCAAAGGATTTTAAGCTCTGCTCAGTAGAGTGTTTGTCGTGTGAAAATCTTTGCAGTCATTTTCATGATATAGCAAATTCTTGCTTATAATTTGAGTTGACTAGACTGGACAGTTTCCTCTAACTAAACATTACACCTGCATCCTATAAATATTAGCACAATTATGCATCATTTGTTGTTTAACGGATCCTATTTTCTTCTATTTGTCACTGTATGTGAAACTTCATTTTCGACATGAGCTATGTTCTTTTATGCAGGAATTGTTCGTGATCGACCAGTTCCAATCCCTGGATCAGGGATGCAACTGACCAACATCTCACATGTAAGGGACTTGTCTAGCATGCTGTCTCTTGCTGTCGAGAACAGCGCTGCTGCAAATGGCAAAATCTTCAACTGTGTAAGTGATCGTGCTGTAACTTTTGATGGATTGGCAAAACTATGCGCTCAAGCAGCTGGCCGCGAACTAAAGGTTATCCACTATGACCCAAAGGCTGTCGGAATTGATGCTAAAAAAGCATTTCCTTTCCGGAATATGGTAATGCCCTTTGGCCATCCTCTCGCAAACTCAATCTGACTTTAGCCAAGATGACTAAATTATCTTCTATGCAATGCAGCATTTTTATGCTGAACCAAGAGCTGCCAAGGAGATAATGGGATGGACTAGCAGTACCAACCTTCCTGAAGATTTGAAGGAGCGGTTTGATGAGTATGTCAAGATCGGCAGAGACAAGAAGCCGATGCAATTTGATATTGATGATAAGATCTTGGGGTCTCTTAAAGTCGCAGTTACTGTATAGAGTGCCGCTTTCATTGATCTGCTACCAGAGTTTGTGCTTATCATCATTTTGTATCGACTCATATTGATCAAGGATTGTGCATATCATCTACACGCTCTTAAATAAAATTTATGGAGTTGGTAGGTGTTCTGATTAGTTGTACGGTCAAAAGGATCAGTTCTTCTGTAAGCTCTGAATGCGGTTGCACTTGAAATTCATATTCTCCCTCCCTCAAGATCCTAATGGATTTTCCTTCTTCTTCCTTTAAGATCAGTAGTTTGGATGAACATTGTGACTTCCTCTGGAACGCAAATAGTTCATTTATCTGACATGACAAAGGTTTCAGTGCCAATTGAATTGGTGTAGACAATCACCCTTCAAATTTCTGGTCCTTCGGCCACGGAGTAATATGTCTACTTCAAACTTCAGGTAAGAGTGTGAGTGGCAACCGGTTGAGACTTCAAATGTTACAACATTGCATGTTTACTTTAATCTTCAGGTAGTGTGAGTCCCAACTCATGAATAACTGCAACAGTTGATCAATTCTTGTTTGAGTAAAGTTCGACTTTACAGGAGAGAGATTATATTCAAATCCCTTAGTCGAGAATGCTCCGATAATAGTTTTTGTAGATATTTTTTCTACTTATGTGCCTGACATCATTTATCACTACTACCTGACTCTAAATTTATGATATTTTAAATGATCAAAATTTATAGTAAGATAGTTTAGATGATAAAGTATCATATAAGTTTCATTTTCATCATTTATCATTTGCATATGATGGATGGATCGGTGCAAATCTTTTCTCATTAGGGCTTATCGGAATTTATGACCTAACTTGAAATAAGTGTACCAATTTATAATGTCGTCGGTCAGCCACTTTCTGCACCGCAATTTATAAGCAAGATTTGGATCATGATCTCCTCGAGGGCAATATCGGTAGTACACACTTAAAAAGATCATCCGGCGTCTCCTTTTTAGGTTCGGTTTGTCCCCCATATTTGTTTTCCTACGATCGCCTTCGAGGTAAGCCTTCAATCGCTCTCTCTCTCTCTCTCTGTAGATGATGTCTTCCTTTCCACCCGCGTTTGTTCTTGTTTTCTGTGATTTCTTGGCTGGCCTTCTCCCTCCCCTTTTCCTTTGACTGTTGTTGATTCCGGGGTTGGATCGGCTTCTTTCGGATGGATCTTGCCTTTCATTTGGTCCAACTCTCAGGGTGATTGTGTTTGGTCTCGCTCGATCGCGTCTCAGGTAGCCGATTTTTTGCACGAGAGGTGATGGGGAGGGACTCGAAACCCAAGGATTCGGGAGGGAAGGGCAAGGGAAAGCAGGCCGCTGCATCTGATGAGAATGCCTCTAAGGGTAAAGCCAAGGGTGGAAAGTCAAGTGATGGGCTCGGTACCTGCACTTATGTCAAAGGTTGTGGCTTCTTCTCGTGATCATGATTCCCTTTTGTTATAGTTTCCTTCACAATCAGTTAAGATTATAGTGTATTTTCGTTCAAATTGTGCTTCTTATAATCTGGGTGATTGACGAGCTGTGTATATTTCAGATAATGCCATACGGATTACTGCAGAGTAATATGTATGTGAAGCGTATAGCTGCTCTTTATGTTGGAATATATACCCGTTATTTGTCATTTTATCCGTTCTTATTGTTCCTTTTGACATAAATTCCGACTTTCATATGGTGTAATTATATAGGCATCCTTCATTCTTTGTAAGACCACAGAAATATGATCCCCTTTTCTGTCCATTTGTTATGTATAGGTTGATGAGTTATGAGGCTTTTTTTTTCTTTGTTTCTTTGCTCCTCTTCTATTGTTGAATTTTCAACTTTTCTTTTCTTTTCTTTTCTTTTCTTTTTTTGGGTTAACTGATTAAAGAAGCCCTAAAACTGTAAGGTCGAAAAAAAATTGCTTTTGTGCAAATTTGAGTATTGATTTGTCCATTATTTCGCTTTTCTCTTCAACAATTAAATATAGGAGTTCTCCTATCTGTAATGTCTCATATAAAGGAATTACTGACTCAAATTTTTAATAGCTATATCTGATTTCAAAAGTCGATTTTTAAGTTCGTGATGCATATTTACGTGTATAAATGATCAACCAACTTTTTTTTCTTAGGAGAGGTGCATATGCACAATATTTTATGTTTTTAGGAAAATGATAGTAACTAACAAGGTATCTAGATCCTTATCTGTGGGATTATAAAGAAATGAGGACTTACAAGCATCAAAATATCATGAAGGACTCCAGACGAGTCCTACAGCAACACCACCCCCAAATTACAAGGAAAAAGAAAAAAAAAAAAACTACAACTTGTCCTACACCAAAACTTTCCTATGTATATCAGTTAATGCTAACATTAATTACATAAATATATGTAGTTTAATAAGTTTTGGAATAGAAAATTGGCTACTTGATTGTGGGATTGAGTATATGATTTGTATGTCGGGCAGTTTTTGTATGTCCTGGCTTTTGTTAGTGTACATTTCAGTATTACTGTTCACATTCTTTTCATGGTAAATGGAAGGTTTTTCATATAATATGTTCAATACTTGATCACTTATTTGTTTAGACTTGGTTTGGCATATAATATTTTTGTTATTAATATGCTTAAAAACCCTATGATGACACTCACATATGGATGCTTCATTTTCTTTTGGCTGATGACCAAATACTAGTTTGATATGGAAACCTGTTGGTGTTTTCTTATTCTTTAGATATTCACTTCCCTTTGGTAGTTTAATTAGGGTCAATACATCTTCACTCTAACTTGATGAAAACTGTTATTGACCTTGATTCTTATTTTTCTGGTACAAGCCATATTTTTTGTATCATTGATATGCTACTGACTTGAGTTATACAGTGTGTTTAATGTTTGGCTTTCTTTTTAGTTAAAATCTTATTTTTGTTATAAGAACTTGTGTTATTGAATACTATTGGCACATGTATAGGAACAGGAACTAGATTAACTATAATGTCCTGTTCTACCAGTTAGAAAGGCATGGGCTTCTATCATTTCTTTGTGGGATACAAGGAGACATCTCCTTTCCCACGGGGGTGCAACTCTTGCTTTGGATCAAGTGATCAATCAATTCAATTAATTCTGATTAAGTTTGTCTAATCCATCTCCCAAAATATCAGGATAAGCTGAAATCAGCCAACCCTTGGTCAGTCCTGTTTATTTCTGGTTTTGCTCGTGTATTGGCTTCTGGTGAGCTAATGGCTGATATGGATCCATCTTGGCAAATTTTCTATCGATTACCTTCAGCTTGCTGAAAATTTTGGCAAATTCAATTACCTTCAACCACCAGGAATGTTGCTAGAGACTCTTTTTCTTGAACAAGTTTGCTATAGTAGAATATACTAAGATTTTTTAAAAAATAAAAGCATGGTCGGATGTAAACTTACACTAATCTGATTATGGAAATCTATATGGGCATCATGACTATGAAATGGGCTAATCTTTCCTATCTTGCAGCATTTGCTAACTGTATTTTGGTTTAACAATGCACAAGAGAGATATGGTACCAATTTAAGCAATTAGTATCATTTCATTCACAGTGGATGTCTTAATAGGTCTTAATAAAGCCATTAATTGCATTTCAGCACGGCACATATTATGTGAAAAGCAAGGCAAGATTAACGAAGCATACAAGAAGCTCCAAGATGGTTGGCTAAGCAATGGAGACAAGGTTCCCCCTGCTGAATTTGCAAAGGCAAGATCTCTGTTTTTTCCACTGAAATTGTGTCTATATCTTGTGAGAGTGTGCAGTTCTAGCTTAGATAGTTTGGCAGAGCAATGTGAGACAGTTGAAATCCTTCTATTGTTTTATGATTCCCTGCTCCATTTGCTTTCTCTGTTCTGCTTTCGTGTTTCTTTTTCTCTTTTGGCTAGATTCTTTGTGCTTTTTTTTCTCATTTTCATTTTTTTTTGTATTATTACATTGAAGTATGTGTTTCCTTCATATTTAGTTGCATTTTCAATGAATGATCAAGATAAATCTTCAGTTGTTGATATTGTGACGTAGGTAACTTTCTGGAACTTAAACTTTAAACCTTTTAACATTTTTTTGCTTTCTAGTTAACTATTTTAAACTGAATTGATTTGGCCCATTGCACAGTTTGAAATTTCCTTTGCTTGAGCAACTTATGAATAAGCAGAAAGTTTGACAGTTTCTCACACATTTGAGTTTGCTTGCCTTCTTATTTGCAACGAATCACCAAGTTATGCAACTTGGGAGTGGTGTATGGTGAAGTTCTCATTCAAGTTGTTTGCATTCTTTGTCTGTGCTTAATCACCAAGTTATGCAACTTGGAAGCAGTTTCTGGTGCATAAGGAAATTGGAACTTTACCAACATGATAGTGAGAGTCAGATTTCAAAGTTTATCTACTTAATATCAGTTTCAGTTCAGCTTGGATTACTGCTTGTTGATTGATTCTATCAAACTTATGTTGAATTGTTTGCTGGTCTATGTGACATGTTGGCTGAGTTTGATTGTTCTTTGGGTATTGATATAATAAATTGAGATGAAATATTAATTTCAGTGTTAGTCTTAAACTGGTTTGCAATATCACATAATTCAGTTCTGTGGCTTATTTCAAATCTTATATGTATTTAGATATAACCTGTTTAGATCATTCCTTTTTCCAAGAACATGTTAATTTGCTTTATATATTATGCTTTCACTTTTTTCTTGAGAAAATTCTTTTGATCTGGTCTCTTTGTATTTGTACTACAACTGCTACTTGCAGACCTTCATATCTTCTCAACAATATTGGAATAGATATTTAAAGTTGGTTTATTCCTTGCACCTTTATCATTTTAATAGTTTGATGTGTACTGCCAAATGCCTCTCTAGAATGGATTTTGTAGATAAAAAAAGAGTGAGGGTTTCTGCCTACTGTCTTGCCAGGCCAAACTTCTTTTGGCTCCATTTAAACTAATTATAATATTTTAGGGGTATCTATGACAATGGGGATTTAGAGGGAAACCATGAGTCGTCGTATAAGTTCTGTTTTGATGGATTATCTTGAAGCTCATTAAATGTCAAGTTTGGTTTCTCTTGAAGTGTTCTGCTAGTTTGTCTATGTACAGTCATTATATCACAAAGAATTTTAATAGTACCACTGTCGACGTTATTTGTTCTCTTTCTCCACTATAAAGGTTATTTGTTTTTTTTCCTCCTAAATGCATAGTCATAGATCTGCTTTGAATGCATTAAATGTTGGAGGAATTACTTTTTTCTCGCCTTGTGCTGGCTCTGTTTCAGGTGGCCACAGAGTATTCCGAGTGTCCATCAGGAAAGAAAGGCGGAGACCTTGGATGGTTTCCTAGGGGTAAAATGGCTGGTCCTTTTCAGGATGTGGCATTTAGTACACTTGTTGGAGCTACCAGTGCACCGTTTAAATCAACGTATGCCAACTGACTAACTTCTCAGATTTTATCATCCAACCTCTACATGTCTGTTGTGCTAGAAGTTTGATATATTTGGTTTGGATGTTGTTATTTTTCATGCTTTAAAAGTGGTTATGAAAATTTTGCTTATGTTATAAGGTAGTATCGGTTTATAACCAAAATATTGGACACAAATGCAGGCATGGGTATCACATCATTCTGTGTGAAGGGAGGAAGAATTGATCCTTGAGATGGCTTTTGTCTACAGACACTTCTTCAGATATGGAGGGAACTAGTAGTATGCCCATGATCTTTTCCTAAAAGTTCATAAACTCATTTGAGGATGAGATGAAACTTGATACTGCATAAACTTTGGAGATATGTAAATTATGAGTAAACATCAAGTTTAGTTTACTGTTAATTGCATCGAGGTAAAAGTTTGCTGGTGGTTCCATATTTTATTTTAAAAATTATTTTAGTCAGCAAGTTAATTGGAAAACATATCACTAAAACACTGATACTGTGCATAGGTAGACCATTCAAGTAAGTTTGACCCTTGTTGTAAAGCTTGGTTGTTACATTAGTCAAACTATGAACCATGACCATAGTCCATTTGTTTCAATTAGGCTTAGAACTGGTTAGTGTTTCAATCAAATTCTCGATGATTCTATAAATTCACAAATTAAGATATATATATATATATATATATATATATATATATATATATATATATAGAC
Organism: Musa acuminata AAA Group; assembly: GCF_036884655.1. Classification (NCBI taxonomy): domain Eukaryota; kingdom Viridiplantae; phylum Streptophyta; class Magnoliopsida; order Zingiberales; family Musaceae; genus Musa; species Musa acuminata. The sequence goes on from NC_088352.1 coordinate 394,640, forward strand.
ATCTGTAGTTATTTATGAATAAACTATTAGAAATTTAAAAGTATTTTTTTATTATTTTTATGTATATGTATCAGACTTATGTTTGTTGATTGCTGTATCATAAAAAATAAATAATGTGCATATATAGTTGAAATTTTATTCTCATCATTTTTTATAAAATATATATTGTAAAACTTAATTTTTAGTTTCATTAATATCCTATGACTAAAATAAGATGTTATATTTTTAATGTTTTATTATTTTAATTATTATTATTATTATTATTATTATTATTATTATTATTATTATTATTATTATTAAGAGTGTATAAATAGTAGATAATCTTAGGATTAAAACATACTAACTTGTTAAACAACATGACATGATTTTCTTTATATATAATGTTTTTGACATTTTATATAATCATAGTCTCTAAAAAAAATATAAACATGATATGTCAAAAATTTATATATATAAAATGACAATAGGTTAGCGTTCATATTTTTGTTGGTATAGGTTTGCACATGCTCACTTTTCTACCCAATCATTTGAGTTAGGTACTAGTATCCTTACCTACAAATAAGGTATGCAATGAGTAATTATTTAATAAAAATAAATTTTTATAACTTTATTAAAGTGAACATGCATTTTATAATTTTGTTAGCGATCATAACTATATAACATATCATATACAAAAATAAAAAGTAAAATTCTACATCGAAATAATTCAAAATGCTTATATGTGCATAACAAATTTATAGACTTTAATCCACATATCATAACATATGCATGCACTTTCACATCGTACGTCATAATATATATGTGTACTTTCATATTATACGTCCACTCACACATTACACATCATAATATATATATGTTTACTCTCATATCGTACGTGATAGTATATATGTGCATTGCATGTCGTAACATATTATTGCATTCTCACATCACATATCATAGAAAACACATACACTCTCATACCACAAGTCATCATGCATGCATGCATATAAATTTTTTTTTATCATAATTCATATATTTTTATACTTACAAAAAAAATATATATATTCATATTTTGCTTATGACTAACTTATTATGATCATATTAGTGAAAACATCTTTTTCAAACTATCTTATGCATACAATAATTTATACAATTACTATTATACAGTGAATTAAACTTATATTTACCTTATTGAATTAAAAAATGAAGATATCAATGAAAAGATATCTTAATTAAGGACTCTACCTTTTGAATTATTGATTTATAATAATTCATAGTAATAATTATTAGAAATTTTTTGATAAAATCCCTTATAAAATAGGCTATATTCAACCTCCAAATTCATCTAAATTTCACCATCAATTTTCTAAAAATTTACTCTATAAACAAATTTTACTAGCTAACATAATTTTACTATTAGTTAATATCAATCAAACCATTATATAATTTTACGAAAAAATTTTACTTTATTGTTCTAGCTAATCAAACAATCTTCAATTATCATGAAATTTTATAAAAAAAAATTAAAAACATATAAGAATATATATATATATATATATATATATATATATATATATATATATATATATATATATATATATATATATTCTCTGCTTGGGGCTTTCTCTCGTTGCCTTTAGAGCAAACTCTGCAGCTTCTTGATTCGGGTGTTTGTCGTTCGGTTTATGCACCCTTTGCTTGATTCGGCCATATGTTGTGGCGAGTTAATTAGAGGTTTGTTTTGTTTCTTGTCTTGTTCTTCGTCTGATTGAGATGATTGAAAGTAATAGCTTCAAGGTCTTGTTCTTGGCCTGTGAACAAAGTTATTACTATTAACATTAAAGATATTTGTTGCATGGATTTCTATAGTCTTGTGAGGGCACAAACTATATGTATGTTGGAAAGGTGGTCATGGTGGTACTCCGTACAACCCTTATTGTCTTTGTCACAAACTAAACCAGTGAAGATTAAATGAATGACCGGTCTCAAACAAATAGGGTGGGATTAAATGAATGGATTCAATATTTCATGCAAATCTCTGGCATCTTTACTTTTTCTTTGACGAATTTGTTGTAAGCATACTTATCTTTCATCTCTGTTATCTTTTATTCTGTATTTGTGTGTTAGATAGATTGTGTGAAATTTAAATTATGTTGAAATTTGGTGAAATAAAATAAAAATAATAATGATGTTTCCAAATTTCAATACTGCCATCGTTCGTCAATGGTAAAATAGAATAATCATGAATTCAACAACACACGTGTAACAACACCCAATGAATTAGGGTTTCCAAGATGAGATCTCGACCGTTCAAGCACGGCAATCAAAACCCTAATCCGACTCGCCATTCCTTGTCTATAAATAGGAGCGGGGGACTACCGTTCCTCCTCCTTCCCTCTGCCGCTTGGTTACCGGCCGTTCTCCTTTCGATTCTTCTCCTCCTCTTCCCAGTTGTCGAAGGCTGCCGCCGACAAGTAATCCCTCCATCACCTATGCCTACCCTCTGCTGTTTATCTTTGAAGCTGCGTTGAATGTCTCTTGAAACATGGAGGAAAAAGGCAGCTACAACCAGTATTTCCTGCCTCATGCTTGCCACATTCAAATTGTTCACGACTTTTTATCTTTAGGTGTGGATGTTTATGCTTCCTCGCTATCTCTGGTGCACTCTGTTTCGTTAACCATGGTTTGGACAACGATGATGAACCCTACAGACCTGTAATGATTATTGCAGATATGATTGCATAATCAAAGAACATCTAAGGGACTGAGTTGTCAACCTCGCAAGCTGTTTTAAGACGCAGGAGGTTTTTTTTTAATCTCATATAGTGTTTTTCCCCCTTGAAATGTTTGATAAATTAAATTTATTTACAGTGATGTCAAGTTCCAAAATAATGACTTTTCTTGTATTCCAAAACAACGGACAGCGATGATGAGCCTACAGACCTGTAATGATCATTGCAGATATGATTGCATAATCAAAGAACATCTAAGGGACTGAGTTGTCAACCTCACTGGCTGTTTTAAGATGCAGGAGGATTTTATATCTAATCTAGGGCTTTTTTTCTTGAAATGTTTGCATAATACAATGATGTCAGCTTCCAAAATACTGACATATGTATTTGAAAATAATGGACAATGATGTAATGATTATTACAGATATGATTGCATAGTCAAAGAACATCAAGGGACTGAGTTGTCAACGTACAGGCTGTTAAAATGCAATGAGTTTTCTTTATATCTCATCTATTGTTTTTTTGCTTCATATGGTTGTGTAATGAAATTGATCTATGATAATGCCAGGTTCCAAAAGAATGGCTTTTCCTGTATTTCAAATTAATAGACAACAATGATGAGCCTACGGACTTGTAATGATTATTGAAGATATGATTGCATAATCAAAGAACATCTAATTGACTACGTTGTCAACCTTGCAAGTTGTTTTAAGATACGGGAGGTCTTTATGTTTCATCTAGTGGTTTTTTTAAATGTTTGTGTAAATTAAATTGATCTAAATGATGTTAGATTTTAAAATAAATAATGGACAACGATGATGAGCCTACTAGACCTGTAATGATTATTGCAGATATGATTGCATAATCAAAGAACATCTAAGGGACTGAGTTGTTAACCTTGCAAACTGTTTTAAGATGCATGAGGTTTTTATTTCTTTCTCACCTAGTACTTTTTTTTCTCTTGAAATGTTTGCACAAATAAGTTTATCTACACTGATGTCAGGTTCTAAAACAATGGGTTTTCCTGTATTCTTTTAACATTTTGCATCGTTACTTGGTCACTGAGGATTATCCCTTTTTCAAAAGTAATCTTTTTCTTGTTATCATGTCCATCAGTTATCTGTTGCATGTCTCACATATGCTATCCAAGGATCCCAGCTTGCCCTTCCCATACAGTCTTGGCTGCTTGTTCAGGTGGTGGCTAATGGGATTGCAGAAACAATACATTGTTTTGACAAGCAGGAACAAGAATTCTGTTCATGAGGGCAGTGGTTGATCTGTTCACCTATAGCCACTTTTAATTAGTCTTGTGAGATCATGTCATTAGAGTTGAAGTCATTTCACATAATACAACAAGAAAACTGCCAATTTTAGATGTCTGGGAGAACTTTCTGGTCTAAAGGATGCTCAGCTTGTCCTCTCTTGCTTCTTGGAAACCATACTCAAGAGATCTACAGCAGCATTTGTTCTTGATGCTTCAAGGATGCAAGAGCATGAAGCAACTTACTCAGTTGCATGCAAAATTGGTGGTTAATGGCTTCTCCTGCAAGAATGTCCTCATCACCAAGCTTCTCTCCTGCTGCATTGTGTCAGGGAATATAACATATGCATCTCTAGCTTTTGACCAGGTTGAGGAACCAAACACCACCCTCTGCAACCAAATGATCAGGGCAATTTTTCATGGAGATTTGCCGGAGAGCTCCTTTACCATCTACAATTGGATGAGAAGAAGAGGGAGGACAGATACGCTGCAGCCCAATGGTTTCACATATACTTTCCTCCTTGCTGCCTGTGCTAAGGCGGGGCCAAATTTCTTGCCACAAGGGGAGCAATTGCACTGTAGAATCATTTCTGGTGGCTTTGATTCCAGTGTGTACATTCAGACTAATTTAATAAATATGTATGCTGCCTCTGCCACCATGAGAGGTGAGTCTATCGCTAAAGCTCATAAGATATTCGAAGAGATGCCCCAGAGAAACATTGTGTCATGGAACACCATGTTGGCTGGATATTTGCAATCTGGGGATGTGGCAACAGCATTTAGGTTCTTTGATGACATGCCTGCTAAGGACAAAGTGTCGTGGACCACCATGATTGCAGGTTGTGCGCAGGCCGGTAAGAGTGGTCAGGCACTCACTCTATTTAGTCAGATGAGGATATCTCGAGTAAAACCTGATCAAGTTACAATGATCGCTGTCCTGTCAGCATGTGCATGTTTGGGAGACTTGGAATTGGGACGTTGGATCCATGCACATGTCTGCAATTTCTGGCATGGAAGAGAATGTCTGGTGAATCTGAATAATGCACTCATCCACATGTATGTTAAATGTGGAGCTATTGATGATGCATTTCAGGTCTTCACCGAGATGCCTCGTAAAAGCACTGTCACGTGGACGACCATGATCGCAGGCCTTGCAACCCATGGTTATGGTGATCAGGCACTAGATCTATTCCAAAGAATGCAGTGCAAGGGATCAGAAAATGAGAAGCCAGATTGGTTGACCTTTATTGCGGTTCTATGTGCCTGCAGTTACACGGGTAGGATTGACAAGGGGCTTTGCTACTTTGAGCAGATGATTTCAATGTATGGAATCAGACCAAAAATACAACACTATGGATGCATTGTTGACATGCTCAGCCGTGCAGGTCACTTGAACAAAGCCCAAGAGCTGATTAAAATGATGCCAGTGGAGCCTAATTCTGCTATCTGGGGAGCCTTGCTTGGTGGCTGTTGGATACATAAGGATGATAAACTTGCAGGCCAGGTGATCCACAGAATTATGGAACTAGAACCAGACCAGGTGGCTGGCCACCTTGTCTCTGTATCCAATTTGTATGTTGCATCTATGAAGCGAGGTGATAGTCAAATGTTCAGGGATATGATGTTGGAATTGGGCATTAGAAAGCCTGCTGCTTGCAGCTTAATATATGCAAATGGGTCTAATTCATGACTTCTTGGCTGATAACTGGAGCTTCCACCTTTGTTCAGCACATCAAGTATTTCATCGGATGCCGCCAATACCGGTGATCGGGCAAGAGGCAGCTCATGACTTTCTAATGCACAATGTCTGGTCCATTTCTGGTTCTAGCGCACAAAATTGGTAATCTAAATGAAGAGATTGTCAAACTACATAGAGCCATGACGAGTATTTGTTCCAAAGGTTTGCTTACCTTGTTTCTAGACTCCTATCTTCGTTTACTCTTGGCATTGTCTACTCTTTCCTTGTATTATTTGCTGTTTAATTGTCTTGCCTGTGGCCCTGTGCAAGGGACATTTTCTCTGGCTTGTTGTTCTGGTCAGTTAGGATGGCTGGTGATATTTGTTGGGATTAGCTACTGCTAACAAAGTGTGTCCAATCCTTGAACTGAAAGTAATATATTTATCCATTTATTTTGAAATGTACATCTAAAAACAAAAAAAAACTCATTCACCATTTGTATGCTAAAGAAACAGGGTTTTTAGATCAAAATTCTGAAGCAAGCATTTTAACAAAGGATAAGCTCGTATTAAGATCTTCCTTGATATAGTTCTGTCTAAAGCATGGTTAATGATGTTATGATCTTTTCATTTTTTTGTTCCCTTGAAGATAGGTCTAGTCTGATGCCTTGTTATTCGACACCTGTAGGTTGTCTGTACTAGAGAGGATGGTGCTCTCATCTTGTCTCATTTTTTGTTCCTTTGAAGATTGGTCCATTCTAATTCCAACGACACAATTTTATTGGACACCTGAATTTGGTTGTCTGGATTACAGAGGTCGGAAGATTGATGCACCTTTGTACAAGATGCTATTTGGTTGTCTTGATGTTTAGAGTTGTAATTTTTTTCTTGGTAGTCAGGTCATTGAGGAACATGTATCAATTGCAATTCTTGCTAGGTAGTTGCCTTTATAATCTTTGTGGATTATTTTTATTGCTATTGTTACTTTTATGTTTATTTGGGGTGTTATTGTGTTTTCTCCATCAACTTGATGAGCCACTATTGAACAGCAATGATGTCTACATAAACATATACAATTGGATCTTTGGAGTGTTTTATTAAGGTGGCCAGTTGTGATCGATGTAGGCTGGCTGTCTATTATTTCAGCAAGCATTTGTATTTCATCTAGAACTCTTAGCTGGCTTCCTGTTTCTACCATGACTTGTACTTTTTCCTTTGAAGTGTTCTGTATATGATATAGTGAATGTAATGACTTTTTGTTGTTTAGTCTGATCATTGAAGATTTATTTTCATTCCCAATTTTGTTGTGATGGTGATGATTTATTTGCCAAGTCAAAATACATGATGTAGATGGTTGGTTGGTTGGTTTGTATGATGTTTGGATTCTTGAAATAAGATGGATGTCCAGTGATTTTGTTAGCTGGTTGGTAGATCACAGCCATCTTGTTTTTTGTTTTGCAGCTGATGGATGGATGGATGGAAGCCAAAATCCTAATGTCACGTTGCAACACAAACATCCAAAAATTGCAAGCCAAAATCAATCTCTCTCTCATTCTCATTTACAACAACAACATCATGACCACCTGCAACAGCTTGGTTGGTGAGTGTCTCGTAGCTTCTGCCATAGGCATAGCATCTCTCTGGGCTCCTGGTAATGAGCTACCACGTAACCAGCTTTGCACCCATCGATATTAATCCTATTTTCATTTTTATAATTAATATCCATCCCTTTGTTCTTCATCTCCTCTATCCATATTCCCATGGCCACATCCTCTAGCTTGAACATCTGCACATCACATCAATCATCGTTACAGGTTAAACCGATGGAGGATGGCTTGGCTTGGCTTGGCTTGGCATGGTCTGAATAATGATTATTCATGTCGCAAGTCACTTAAGTAAGTTATTTATTATTGTTCTAACGTATCTCACACATGAACATTTATTGTACTTACTAATCTATAATTAATTTAATTTAAAAAAAAAAAGAAATTTAATCTTATTCATTTAGGAATAAAAAAACTATATATATATATATATATATATATATATATAAACAAGTGCTATGTTGCATATCTCGATTAATCAAAGCAGGAGAAAATGTGAAGCACCTTTAAATGGCCCCTTTTATACTGCTTATGAACACCCTTTGCAATGTCGTGCGACACCACGTATCCCGGACCGTGAGCCCAAGGGGGATACCTCTCTTCCGGCCATTCCTTCGTCAAAAGTAAAACTATGAGTTAGCAGAGTTCTAAATAATAATGCCTGCCAATGAAACGTAGATTTACTCGAAACACAAATAATGTGACCGGTTTAAATATCAACTTTTATTCTTACCGTCAATCCCTCCCTCAGGCATGCAATTAAACAACAATCATTTTCACAAGAAAAAAGAAAAGACAGACAAAACAATTTTAAATGTTCCTTCGGATACTAACCCGATAGCATTCGACTTAGAGAATATTCCTTGTAATATCCGAGAAATCAGATTCCGAATCACCTTTGACTTAGAGAATAGAAAGAAAAGAAACAAAAACAAAGGTTACAGCCATTTGTCCTGAGACGAGAGAAAGTCAAAAAGGACTCTAAAAACAACACTGACAACTTCAATATCTAAAAGACCAAAAAAAGATCTTCTTAATGGTCAAGCAGCACACATGAAAGAAATTTTGACAAGGCAACTGTAGCTGTCTTCTATTTATTGCATGGGGGGGGAGGATCCCTCCTATATCTACCACAAAATAGAACCTGTATGAGTTTTTGCAGCATCTGCTATAATTTAAGATCCTTTGTGAGATAGATAGTTTATGAGCTCATACACACTGAAATGGCATTGCATCCATCAGCCACTTATCATTATCACCCGTATCAGTGTAGTACTACTCCATCTAACCTGAGCAAATAAATTTATCGAGACATATACATTTCAAAACTCTTACCTCGGGGGTTATGTACCACTTGCTGTCAACTTCTCGATTAGGTCGAGACCTGAAGTTGATCCGACCATACAATAGCCCATGTGTGATGTTAGCCCTTTGCAAGGAAGTAAGCAACTCATCGACACGCGCGAAAGCATCATCATCTGTTTTCATTATGTACTTTGCCGATAAAACATTTGTCTGTTAGAACAAGAAGCAAAAGTTAGTTAGAACCATACACAGCATAAACCAGCTCCACAAACTTTGGTGTCAACAAACTGAGGTCCATATTACCCCATAGATACAAATGGCTATGGTCTTCCATGTAATGATAGTATAATAATCGATAAATGGCATCAGTTGGATGTCACCATATGTGTTTGCCTCCTTCCACAGCTCCTCATTTACCATTTCATTTTTATGCTATTGGAAACCCGGAAAGCAAAAAAAAGAGAATCGTGAACATATTAATATGACTTTATCGAAATATTAATAAAAGTATGGCAACAAGAATTCTATAATAAGATATTCTTGTTTTAAAACAAAATGTCTTTTCAAATGCACAACAAATTAGAGGAAAATATTTTTTTTTTCCATCACAAGCAGCTAAAAAATTTACACATTAAAATTGAAATCATATGCTCTCGGATCAAGTAAAATGATTTCTCTCTTGTAAGAAGCATTAGACGATCCATTTAAAAGTTATTTAGATAACAAAAATTTCTAATAACCGACAAGTCCAAGCATTTTAATGTGATTATATCATATTATGGCAGATCAGAAAATTTATTATCATAAATAAAACATAACCAATGCATGAGTCTCACGTCATCGTAGGGTTTGGGGAGGTCAGGTCTTGCTTATTATCATAAGCAAGACATTAAAATGATACATAGTACCTACGCTTCTTGAATAGGTGGTCACTGTCTCGCCTATCGTACATTCAATCACACCTCTGGGCGACTATTACAACAACAAAACGACACATAATGTCATAGCTACTTGTTTTTGGCTACACAGATTTGCTCTTGACATTTAGCTAAGTTGAGGGAAGAAATATTACCAATCACACAAAGAGCAATCAAATCATAGTATATTGTTTCTAATTAAGTTCTCTTGGATCTTGATCTGATGACTACATAAAAAGAAGAAGAAAAAAACTGGTAAAATGATTGTAGGAAATTATATAATTTTCATGTTTGGCTTTCTTACCAGACCTACGAAAAAACGCACAGCAACAGATCCGACACGAACAACATCATACTGCTTCCATGTTCTTCGAACTGCCATTCTATGTTTGAAATTGTTTGCTGTTGAAAAAACACCAACAAAAAGATCCAATGATTTGTGAATGGGTATTGCAGATGACTTCAGTATATCCAAATCCAAAACATGCTCTAAATCCTCTGATGTCGGTAAACCACTGACAATGACAGATATCAATTGTATGTCTCCTGATATTCTTACTTCACCCACAAGCCATGGCTCCAAGCTCTGTAGAACAGAAGCAGATGTCAACTAAGATGATGGCAATCACTAGATGATGCCATATAGCCAGATGAGTTGGGAAATCAGAAAATGGACAAGCTGGTAATAATAGTACTTCTCTGTATGCAAATGATGTTATGTGCTTCCCGTCTACACTCATCTGGATTCCCTCCGCTCCCATCCGTATAGTAGCAATGGCAATATATCCTTGCCTAAAAGGAAAATATTTTGTTGGTTTTGCACCATCCTTTGGGAGCATAGAACGTCTTGAAAAATTGTAGTGGTCGTTAGCTGTAATGATTCCCTTGTTGTCTCTACCCACCACAGGATCACATTGCTCTAAATCATCCACTGCAAGGAATAGATAAAACTTACAGCTTCATTAGTACGAAAATGAAAAAGTATGCAATTAAATTCTTAAGCAACATGTACTACGATAAGGATACATGTAAGAAGTAAACTTTCTTGCCGCAGATCAGGAATCAAATAACAAGTGAAAATGCACTCAATAGAAATAGTTATCTAGCAATTTGGCTGCACAAAACCCTCAGCAGCAAGAAGAAGAAAAAAAAGTGAGAAGAGTGGGCACAAACAGGAAATTTCAAGACTATCTCATACATTTCTGATGTATGAGATAGTATTGTCCAAACTGATGTACAAAATGTACTAAGTCGGTCCAAACTCCTCTTCTTTTCAAGCATTAGCCCCACAGCTGATTTCCTGCTGCATTCACCTTTGGTCAACTAAAACATTTCATCATCTAGATACACCTGTTTGTTCCTTCATGGTCTTACCTCCTCAATTGTCAAGCATTTCTAGGCAATACCTCCTGCATTTCAATCTCCCTGAATCACTATACGACTATCTCTTTCATAACACAACTGTCATGTTCTCGGAACGACCATCCTCTGAAGTCTGAACAATCTTTCTCTTGTGTGTAAACCCCCTACTACTTCAGATGTATAGAAAAGACTAAATTTTGTAAGAGCTCGAAGCCAAGTTTCATTGATTCATTCATTTGCCTGAACGACTAACCAGGGTACATGAAAGAACCGAATAACAGTTCCAGAAAAATTCAATGTGGAACGACATACATTTCCATCAAAAGTTGCTTTTTTTTTCGAAAAAACACTTCCCATAAATGGCATGAGAAAAAAATTTTGTGGTTTGCTGAAAGTCAATAGACCAGCTTACAAGCGAGGAAACAAATAAGAGAAATATGATCACGGTGAGTGTTCTTAGATTGAATTATTGAGAAAACTTAATGATGATATAATCTTCATGCAGCAGACAGTTCAACATGATCTTTAGCACAAAAGAAAAAGAATTGTTATGGGCATGTAAATGAGTACCCTTCCCATCATTTTCAGTATCCAGAGGAGGACAACGCTCCTCTTCACCCCAGTCATTAGCCACAGTCCATGTGTTTTGGATGATCACTGGATCCTCAGTTATTTTATCACCGTGAATGCGGACATTGTAGTGCAAGATGACAGCAGGATCTGGCTCCCCTGGAAGTGTGGACCCTGTTAAATCGATCTGGAAATTGCCGAGTAGACCACCTGGAGTGCCAATTACTGTAATAGAGGAACCTTGAACCAGTCCACAAGGTATCACCAACTTGAAAACATCATGACCAAATTCTGAAGCATTCATTCTTCTAATAGAATACGGGCAAAGTTTCTCTTTCACTTTTCCAGGACCAGCATATTTTTTTTCCTCTTCGATTGAGGTCATCAGACTTTCCCATGCAGCTCCAGCCTCCCTGATTGCCTTTACTGCATGAGGTAGGCCTTGAGAACTGCTTATTAAGTGGTCCAAATGATTCCAAGTCTGTAGACACTGAAGCTCTGAGACAGAGAGATTTCTTGGAGAAAAAAGTTTGGAGACTAATGTGACGGTAGATACTACATGTGAGTCATTTTCTGGATTACGAACTACAGGTGAACCCTCAGGATTTGTCCAGTAAAAATAGTCAGAATAGTTCACAGAGAAAGGACTCTGAAGAGAACTTTCAGCTAAGGGATTCTCCAATATCCACAGTCTCAGGAGCAGCAAAGAAAATAAAAAGAGTAACACTAAACCTCCAGACCATTTTCTCATCTTTTGTGAAACAAGCCTTCCAGCAATATCTCCGAAGCTTTTATTGCTTGAACCAAAAAATTTTTAGCCAAAAGAACCATACAACAAATACAAAACCAAGCTTGTTTCTCAAAGAAGCTCCTGCATCTAAAGGTTCTGCTTTGCTCGGAAATGACCATTCCAGCAAGTCCAGAAGCATTTTACTGAAGATGAACAAAGAACAAAAACAAAGGTGAGCCTAATGAAGTATTTAATTATAAATGCCAAGGTCAAACAAATCAAAGGGTCTTTGCAACTTCAAGCAGCCAAATTCTTGTGTAAAGACTATTTTAATGATATATAAACCATGAAGCTAACACAGTAAATCTTATCCTCCTTTTTTAAGTATGTTATTTGTTGATGATATTATCTTAATTGATGAGAGCCTAAGTGAAATTAATTATAAACTTGAGCTATGGAAGCAAGCCTTACAAACTAAATGTTTTAGATTAAATAGGATTAAAATCAAATATATAAAATATAATTTTCGTGATTCTAGATATAGACAGGAGAATATAGTTAAATCGCATGGACAAAAAGTTACTTCAAGTAAAAGCTTTAGGTATCTTGGATCAATTATTCAGCAAGATGAAGAGATCGATGAAGATATTATTCATGGAGTAAAAACGGGATAGTTAAAAATGGTGAGGAGCGTCACAAGTCTTATGATCATCGAATACCCTTAAGATTAAAAAAAAAAATTTATAAGACAGTTATGAGACTAACAATATTTTATGGATCTGAATGTTAGCCAGTTAAGAAACAACATATTCAAATAGTTTGTGTTGCCGAGATAAGAATATTAAGATGGATGTATGGAATTACTATGAAAGATAAAAAATAAATATATTTTTATTCGTGAACAATAAGGTATTGCTTTGACAGAGGATAAGATGAGAAAATATCATTTAAAATACTATGAGCATGTGTTTAGAAAACTTCCGAATACGGTAGTTAAAAGAGGTAAAATGATTAATGTTGGTGGTGCGATGAGAGATAGAGGAAGACGTAAAAAAACTTTAATAGAAATCATAAATAAAGATTTAGGTATTTTAAATGTAATTAAACATATGACTTTTTATAGATCTCAATGGCGACAAAAAATTCATGTATTGACCCTAAATAGTTGGGACTTGCGATTTTATTGTTGTTGTCATTGTTGTGGCATTTGGAAAATGACAAAGCAAAATTCAGTTCTCTATTTAGCCACTAAGATTATATCAAATTACTTTTATGTTATCCTAAGTCCACAAGATTCTTCGAGTTCAAATACAATTCCTTGGACATGGAAGTGAATTGAATGATGCATTTGCAGTGTTCTGTCAGATTCACATTTAGGAAGTGCAACAATAGTGAGGTAACAAATACTCAGTCATGTGTTTCTTTCTACAGATGGAAGAATGTGGGGATTATGAGCTTGATTTCATATTGTTTAATTTTCCTGACATGTTAACCAATGTAGTCAGATAAGCAGCAAGTAGATGACCTATTTTTAACTCAATGCTAATCACCACTAAAAAGATGATGGTTTGTATTTATTATGAAGAAGGATGGAGATTTTCTATGAATCGAACTGTTAATTGCAAGTCCACTTTGCTTCTCTGTTTTTTCTTTTCATTTGCCCCTTTTTGATGAGCTGAGAAAGAGCACCTCAAAATAGAGGAAGTTCCCCCAAAAAGAAAACATCCAACAAATCAATGAAACTCAATCTCTTCCATAGCAATGTGGTCACAAACTTAATCGAATACCAATAGTCAAAATCATAATCGAATTGAGATTTGTTCCAAAAGGAAAGAAAGAATGCAGCAGACATTTAAAGTTCCAAAAGGAGGAAAAGGAATTAACAAGCTAATCTAAAAAGCTGGAAAAATGCAGCAGACATTTCAGCAGATCATCAGGCAAAGCAATTCAAAGTACTCCTTAAAAGCGCTTCCTTTCTGGCAGAATTGAGATCTATTAGGTGAAGAAGGGTCGACAGAGTAGTAAAAATACCGAGCTTCAAATGAAAAGGAAAGAAAGAATTAGCAAGCTCAGCTCAGCTCAGCAATAGGAAGAAAAGCTGCTGAGCTTACAGGCAAATGAGTGGGATCAGGCAGATTACAGCTGCTGTGCTTCCTATAACACCGCATCAATGATTCATCTTCTATCCGGAGAAAGAGGAAGGACCAAGAAACAGAAATGACACCATTCGAAGTGGGTCAAAATGAACAAAAAAGGGTTCTTTTTGTTGCTTTTCCTTCGATGAAACATCAAGAGAAGCATATTTCAGAAGGTCACCTACAAAAGATAAGCTGAAGCAGCACGTCCAGGGATTGAAAACCCTGAACTCCAGGAAAGAAAGTCCACAATCAAATGGAGGGAGGGAGAGAGAGAGAGAGAGGATTACCTGCGTTCTATGTTAGCATCACTGACGACCAAACCGAAACGTAAGAAAGTAGTGCCGGCGATAACTTCAACCAAGCCAAACGCATATAAGAGAGAGATGAAAGAAGCTTCTTTCCTCCGTTGGGATCGTATTCCAAGCTGGGCTTCTTTGGATCCATCATTGCCAGCAGTACTAGCAGCAGCATTACTCTATCTCCCATCCTTCCTACATCAGATTACACTACGGAGTGCAGATAGAGAAGACAGACAACAGAGCTTACTCGGATTCTATTCTCGGACAGCCACCAAAGCGTTCGTTCGCGCAACAAGACAAACGACCAACTACACCACCCCACAGCAACAACGACAAGAGCATCAGCAGCAACCACAACACATCTTTTCCTCTGAATCCAAGAAAATTCCACACACCAACTTGATGGCCAAATCCTCACTCTCTATCACTTTCCTCTCTGAAAAGTATCCATCAGAACAATAATACCATTTTATTTCATTGGAACAAATGACATATTTTCATGAATAAAAATATTATTCTTCAAATCTATCACATAATAAATATTTTAAAAAATTGATGACTTTCGTCTTTGAGATAGATTATAAATTTATCCATTTATTATTTTATCCAACTTCATGAATAATTTTTTGTAATCATACATATGATTTCTAGTCTCCGTGTCTAAGTACCACTTGTATGATTTCTTAATTTGATTATTTTTATTATAATAATATTCGAAAGTATAATGATTATTTTTTTTTTCAACAATAGCATTGAATTTTGAAATGATTATATGTTTGACTTATTGTATTTCATCTTTCTTGTTTTTGTTTTGGACTTTGATCTTTTTCATTGTTTCTTCATCTTCCTCTGTCACAACTAACCTCTTCCATAGCTACGATCACCTAAGCCTTCATTTTTTTTCTTTCATAGTGAGCTTTGTCTAGAGAACTCATTCTGCTGCATTTAGTTTCTTCTTATTAACTAAATATTGATATGCTTGCAAATAATTCATTAGTTCATCAATAGTTATTTGGTTTAAATTCTTTAATTCTCTTCGGTAAAGGGCATGATAAAATTAATTTTTTCGACCAAAGTATTGTTTTGATCATATGCATATTTTCTAAATTCTCATAATTTTTTTCTTAGTTGATTGACAATGGTAGGAACTCTTATAAAATAATTTAAAATAGTCTCAGACTCATTCATTTGTAATGTTTTAAATTTAACTTAAAGATTCCTTTCAAAGAGTTTTGAAGAATCTCTTAAGTATCTATAGATGTGTTTATGATTGTAACTTTTTCAAAGTTGCCTTCGTCTAACCGTCGATGGATGAGATAAAACGCTTTCTTATTTTTCTTCCTCATGTCCTTCAAGGAAACTCTTTAGCTCATCTTAAGGATGACATTATCTTAAGGCTACTCATAGTCTCTTTCTACCGACTCCTATATGTCTTATGATCCAAATAATATCTTTATAGGAAAAGAAAAAAAAAGAGATAAATAGAGTTAAGAGAGAAAAAAAAAAGGGATGAAATAAGAGGTAAACTAAAATTTTTATTTTTTTTGCTGACAACTCTGTATATTTTTTTTTATCATGATAAAGCTCATCTATTTATATGGCCAAAGTTACATATTGTTACGGCTAAATTCATATAATTTTATTTTATTGTATATAACTTATTTATTTTCATAATTTCTTCTTCATAGTAATCTTTATTATGATGTTTCTCTATTCTTATTAAATTTTAAATATTATAATTATCTTCGCTATGTGATCGATCCTCTCTTTTAATTAAATTTAATTTTCTTACCATTAGCAGCGGAAGAGGAGTGCGCCAAAAACATAGAGACATGAAAGAAGACAACACTTGAACCATTCGACTCTTATCTATGTGAAAATCCAGATGGAATAATTGACGGGCATAATCGATTGCAAGAGAAGAGCTCCATTGATGTCTTTGCAACAGTTAAATTATAGGAAGGAAATGGCATGCAGTAATTAATCTCTGTTTTCGATGTGTCGTAAGAGTTAGGTGGCCAAAGACGAGCACGAATCTGGCGTCTCAGAAGGGAGGGAACTCGACTCGCGACGAGCATTTGCTCCTGGGGAAGACGGGGCACTCGATGAGCTCCTTCCCCCAAGTATCCACGCACAGGTAGATCTGATACAGTTGCCTGTTACCCGACTCATCCACATTGCACTGGATTCCAGGAGTGTAACCGATGGCTTCTCTAATGGCGCCGGCTATGCCTCGCAAGCTGTAGAATCCACCGTCGGGTCGAATCCCTGCATCTTGCAACACTTTGAGCAGGTCGACTTGCTTCTTGAGGTAGAGCGCTGCCTGGAAGTAGGAGCGTTGGTCGAGAAGGGACTCGGAGCAAGTCCCGTGCTTCCTCCATTCGTGGCTCCAGAAGCTTGAGCCGTCGCCACTGGGACATGCTAACGTTGGCCAGTTCATCTGCATCATCCCCATCAGATCGCTCATCTGCACACACAGATCGATGTAAGCTATCGATGTTTCGACCATCTCAGTTCGTATCAGAGATAGATCACCTCGGACGCATCGTACGGCCAATCGGAATCGCAATTAGATGGGTAGGAGCCGTCGTTGTAGTTCGGCCACAGCCCGTGGATGCCGAAGTCCGACGCAGGTTTACCGGTGGAAGGATAGCAGCAGCTTTGCCTGGTGTCGCAGTACGATCCTGGCCACTGCAGCAAGAACGTGAGTGGTCACGAGGTTGCCGCCTCTTGGAAGAAAGGAAGGAAGAAGAGTTCCCCACCTGTTGAACGAAGTAGAAGAAGTCGAAGTCGTGGGCGGTGGATGCGACTGCGGAGAGGGGGAGGAGGAGAAGGAAGGCAGAGAACCGTGGCAACTTCATGTTTGGTCTGAAGGGATGAGAGACTCCCTCGACGTGTTGGCCTACATATAAGGAGAGACTCAAAGCGTTTGGAAGATGGATCGCGTAACCATGTTGGCATGATGAATAGGGCGACATGCTTTCTCTTTGTGGAAGCTTGCAGTGCTCTTGTTTGTGAGGCAAGCAAACGCCATGTTTGGATGGATTACGATACTCGTTAGCTTCCATGAAAACCTGCCTGGCTTCAGCTGGCGGGTCAGCGACGCCTGCAAGGAAGAAGAAGGTCAAGCTTCACGCGACCGCCCTCTTCTGCGTCTTCTTGGATCAGTAAGAGTGTTGGCGTCCTCCATGCAAATGATGCTGAAGGATGGCCTACTTCAGGACCATCTACTTAATGTTTGAGATGAAGATTAAAAGAAGACTAATAAATAGTCTCATCTCATGTTATTAAAGATTTAAAGAGTCCGATGACAAGTCAAAACAGAGTGATGATAAGGTCAAAGCATTTGTTCTTTTAATCTACCGTAAAAAGAATTTATGTTTCTTCAGGTAAAATGAGGTGAATCTTCTAGCATTACATCCAACAGTGATGAAACTTTGCAATACTGATGGTTTTCCTCTTCTTTTATCTTTATCTTGAAGATGAACAAATAGGAGGTGTCGAAGTCTTCCATAGGCAGAGTGTTCCTCGTTTTACTCCAGTCTGCCTCCTGTCGAAAGATGTTGTGTTTCTCACTGGTTGCAAGGAGAGATCAAATAATGGCGGCAGCCAAGAACAATGGCATGTGAACCATGACCGTTCTATGTTCCTCACTGGTTGCATGGAGAGATCAAATAGGTTCACTGGCCACATCCGATGTCATGCGCTGCTATTAGTAGGCCCATGGCCACGAGGAGATTGAAGAGCTGTGATCTGTGTGAAGAATCTCACGCTCGCAGGAGGAGCACTTTTCTTTTCTTTTCTTTTTTTTTTCTTTTTCTAAGTTATAGCAGAGGAAGCTCAAGAAAAGTAATACTAGGAATTTGATAGAGCTCAATGGTGGGGAAACACCGATACATCTGATCCCCAATATATATATATATAATTTCAGAAACAGCTTCTCGTTGTTGCTGCTGTTGGATTCACTAAGTTTGCAGAAAACCCTCTGCATAAATAGCTCATGTACAGAAGCAAACTGCATACATGATGAGATAGCTTGAAGATGGCAACAATGATGATTTATTGTAGTGTAAGAAGAATAATCGAGAAACAAACAACACCAGTATCAACATGGGAATAGCAAGAAGGAGGGTTCCCTGCAGATCCTTCTTTCTACAAACTTGATGTTGCTCAGTTTCCTGCGACACCAAACCAGTTGATCAGTCTTGACTTTGGACATCCGTAGCACTCTTCCTACCAACTTGAGGTCTACTTTAGAGAAGAAAAGGTCCTGATTCGATCTGTCTTCTTTTGGCTTCTTCAACTTGTTGATGATGCAATTCCCAGTTCCTAGCATCTCTCTCAGCTTCTTCTCTTTCTGCACAAGAAAACGAAGGATGTTAAGAGTTATTATTACAAGTGTTTGTCATGTCAACATGATCTACCTTGTGTAGATCAGATCGGACAACTTCCATGAGGTCAAAATCTGATGGATCTTGCAGTTCAGCATGAGACCCTATGAAGCCTCTGAGAATCCATGGAGTTGCATCCTCGTCTGCCTTGACAAATTCCCAGAAGATCCTCAGTGACTCCTTCATGATCTCTTCTATCGATTCACTTGTTATAACACAGTTGACTTTCTGTTGATCGTCCATCTTCTCTTCCAAATCCTCTGCAACAAAACTGACGCTCAATCCTTCCAGAAAAAGAAACAGGAAGAAACTTAGTGTCGCTTACCTCTGATCAAAGGCACTTGGAGAAGGTTTCGGAGAACACACCGATTTCGAACGAAATGTGCCAGCATTGGTCGTTGAAATGGCTTGTTCTCGATAAACCTCTGAATGGTGACTTGAAATTGTTGGAATTCTTCAGCCACTCGATTGTAGTAATGGTTTCCGCACGTATCAGACTCGAATAATTTCCGAGCTTTCTCATACTGCCATCTCAGGAACTCCCATGACAGGCATGTCTGCCCAACATACAACATTTCCAAATCACTATGTATCTCTTTGATGAACTTCTCAGTTGGATCAGCGCTTAGTTTCTGACGGATCGACCGAAAGCTTTGGGAGAGAATGGATGAGCGAGGTTTCACTGATTTGAGAGGATCCTTCAGCTGAAGAAAGCCTGGAATAATTAACACGAGTTGTTAAGATTTGGATGGTTGATGGCAATGGATGAGCCGCTTACCTATTGCAAACATCTTCTGATAGTTGAAGACGTCAAGCTTCCTCATCCTCTCCCTGTAGCTCTTGTGTGACTTGTGTAGCTCGTCCACGGGATCCTCATGCAGCAGCAAGCTCTTGTCGATCGTCGTCAGTGGCTTCAGATCATCGACCGTTTTGGGGCTCTCTGACTCCTCTACAATGGTCGGCAGACCGATGTCCCTCTCTCCTCGCAACTCCAACCTGAGCTGTTCTATCAGGCGCTGATGCTCCCAGAGATGATCCAACCCATCGTCGTCCTCATCACCTGCGTCCTTCCACTGTGTTTCTGAGCAGGAGAGTGATCTTGAAGGATTGTTGCCACTGGAGATGTGGACTGCCTTATCCTCCAAACGTTCTTCTTCATGGATTGTTGAATCACCTGCAGCATGTTCATGCCCATCGAAGTCTCTCTCCGACAAGAATCCATCAGAGTCTGCAACGAGTTCATGCACCGAGTAGCCGTCGCTCATGCTAAGGGAGTCGGAATCGGAACCGAAGCCCGAGAACTCCTCTGCTTCGAGCTCTCCTCCGGTCTCAGCTACAACCTCGTCGAACACATTGCTTGGCGATTTCCTGTGTGCGGCATCGCAACCAGCAGCCGCCGCACCAGAGTGCTTGCGATCTCCATCCGGCGAAAAGCTCGTTTCGGCTTCTGGCTCTTCCATGACGCCACTGGGAGTGCTCGTGCTCGTGCTCGTGTTCGTGCTCGAAGAAGATTCGCCTTCTCCGTCATCATCATTAACATGCGACACAGGTTCTTCATTGTTGTCTTTCCGATGACTTGGGGCCAAGCTTGAGCTGGTGGACTCGCCTAACTTGTCTATCCTGCTTCTGCATGGCCACGAACGGAACAGCAAGCTCTCAGATCATAAAACAGGGATAATTAGCTTGAGCATCAACGAAGCAGTAGTTTCCGAGACTTATCTCACCTGAGAGCACGCTTGACTGTGAAGCCGATCAAAATGAGCAGTGAAATGAGGGTAAAACACCGGCAAGCGTGATCGAGGAGATCCATCCTTCCAACTCCCTGTTCATGGAACTGAGGTGGTGCACATGAACAACAGATAATATATGTGATTCACCCACCATTAACTCCGCTTCAAGCAAGCATCCGTAATCTTGTTATGCTCTGTACGATCTGCAGAACAAATGGACAATCTACCTATAACAACGGAATAATAAACATTAAAAGATCTCGAACGTGAACCCAAATGGAAGACATGAAGCTTGGGGTTGGAATACATGGTAATGGGAGGTCGAAGTCCCACCTAATGGATGTGATATGAGACACGAAAGTGAGGTTTCTCGGCAAGGGAGTTGCTTGCAATTTACCCAACTAGCTAGCCTGCGAGATCTCATGGTTTTTGGTGGTCTTCCTTGTGCTGCCAAGTGTTGCGAGGGAGAGAGAACTCAGGTGAATGGCTGACCAAGCCAATTGCAAGGGATCCAAGCAAGCAGTCCTTCCATCTCTCTCTCTCTCTCTCTCTCTCTCTCTCTCTCTCTCTCTCTCTCTCTCTCTCTCTCTCTCTCTGCTATGTGAGAATGGTGTCAACATGATTCACCGGAAAACATTGAATTGATTTCATGTTACTCCAACCTTCAACATGAAATCAATATCTATATCAACATGAAATCAATAGTTTATGCTTGATATATATAAAATGATAGGTAAATGATCGACACCACATCGTTCGATATCTATGTTAGCGCCCGATAAACATACAGCTTTCGATTTTTTTAGAATATTTTTTTTTTCAAATATGATGGGATTATTTTTAAAAAAATTATATATTCTATTTTCTAATCTTGAAAAAACAACTAACATGAGCATCGTAGGGATATTATTATTATTATTATTATTGTATATCCTTTCGATATATGATTTTCAAACAAAATAGATTAAGCCTAATTAAACTAATTTTAATAAATGGAGCATGCAATCAATCAAATCTGGAATTCACACCTTCCTAATTAATGTTGGATGAACATAATCATCATCGGTTAATAAGAACACACAAAAGTTACTATATCGGCCTAATTTGGATTGCAACTTGGATGAGTCTCTCATCAAATCCCACATGCCCAATCCAAGAAAACATGGAGGTATGTTCGATTGTATTCCAAGCATTTCAAGGATCATCAAGATCAGGTTGATGGTTCGAAAGCAACCTTCTAATCAAATCCATTGGTACATGCTTATAATTAGCACTCATTGTAAGAAATAATTGAGAAACCTTCCACATTTAATTTCATCCACATCAATCCAAATCTTAGACTGCGAATTGTTGCTGTAGCATCATTCCTCCTGTTCTTCTTTTTCTCAGACATTGCCTCGATAAACATACATATTTATATATTTATTTCATTTATTGTTTTCTAATCTACACCTTAATCGAGATAAATCCCAAAAGCAGTGATTGTGTGCGTGTGTTGACCGTCGAGAAATGCTTACGTGAGAGGAAATGGACTGATCATTTCGCATCTTCGACAAATGTCAATCGAGCAATCAACATGGCACAGATTGTGTGGATCATGAGAGGTAGGACCCAACCATTGTGTGGTTGGGTAAATTAGTCTGTCTAAACACGAAACCATCGTCCGGAGAGAGAGAAATGTAGTTAGTTACATGATCGGACCAAACCGGACGGTCGAACCAAAAAAAATTGATTCGTGTCGAAAAATCAAAATAAACTGAAATATTTTTTTGGATAAGTCGTATGAATCGATCGATTTACGTCAAATCAATCCGATCTTAAATCATTCATTCTTTCTTTCTTTCTAGTTATTTTCTGAGGATATTTACATAAATCATTAAATTAGAATTAACGTGAGAAATAAATTAGGATTGATAACTCTGAAGAAGACGAGATATGAAGCTCCCATATAAGGAGAATTGGATTTGATTATTGGAATAAATATTGCAGCAAGACTTTTAAAAATTCAGATTAGAGCATGGAATTGACTTGTTATGGTAGAATCACGGAATTGACATTTTGAGATGATTAAAGGTGTCTATTTTGATCAAGGATTCATGTGTATATGTTATTTAATTCATGATAATTATATTGGATAAATTATTTCTTCAATGTCACTGAACAATTTATTTTGAACATAATATTGGTTAATGTTTTCATTTTTTTCATTTGTATTAAAAATTTCCTTTTTAATTACATTTTTTATATTTTTAATTTTTGACTACGTATATAATTTTTAATTATTTTATATATTTAAATTATTTATTAATTAACACACTGTAAGATTAATTGTCCCATTTATTCTAATAAGGCTTAATCGGATCACTTCCCAATTTGGTTCTAATAAGTATTACTAAAAAATCATTGCTATGAGTCCCATACTTATTTTTTTTTCCCAAAAAAAACAACTTCATTAATAAAAAAAAATGATGATTTTTTTCTTAAAAAAAATATTAATAAAATCGATATGAAACAGCCAATTTATTTCAAAGCGAATCAAAAGATTCAAATATGAAAGATGAATTTTTTTTCTTCTAAACATTAAAATATTTGATGGATTTAGCATGAATGATCAATCAATTAACTATATGATTTATTTTATAAAATAAATATGATATCTTATAATTATTCTTACCAAATATTATTTATTTATGATATCTCTAACAACATTCAAAATCCGACCCGTCAGCGGAGATCGAGGAAGACATGTTTGCCTTCGAATCGAAGCTTCCAGGCGCAACCTCATTGAACGCTCGGCCTTTATATATATATATATATATATAGAGAGAGAGAGAGAGAGAGAGTAAAGGACGGACGGATTCGTCACCTCGCTCTCCTTGCTGCCGCCCACCTTTGACTTCTTCCTCTCTCTTTCCTTTCGCCTGCCTCTTCTGTTTCAAACGAAGAGACTTCCGAGTCGCAGTGCCTTGTGAACCTTGCACGCCTTTCTCTGCGGCTTCTGGGGAAGAGTTGCCATGGGAAGAACACCTTGCTGCGATAAAGGCGTGAAGAAGGGCCCGTGGACTCAAGAAGAGGACCTTGTCCTAGCCTCCTACGTCAAGGAGCACGGCCCTGGTAATTGGAGGGCTGTGCCTACCAACACCGGTGAGCTCCTCAAGATTTAGCATCGCGTACATGTTGTATGATTACTGTGATCTGTTCCTAATCACTGCTTATGTATCGGTTTCCGCGGGCAGGGTTGATGAGGTGCAGCAAGAGCTGCAGGCTCCGGTGGACTAATTACCTCAGGCCGGGCATCAAGCGTGGCAACTTCACAGATCAGGAGGAGAGGCTCATCGTCCATCTCCAAGCTCTTCTTGGCAACAGGTATCGACGTCCTCCTTCGCCTCATCGCGGATTGCAGTGGTTAATATGCGTCCGAGGGAGTGCAGGTGGGCAGCCATAGCTTCGTATCTGCCGGAGAGGACGGACAACGACATCAAGAACTACTGGAACACCCATCTGAAGAAGAAGCTGAGGAGGATTCAGGGAAGTGGAGACGGTGCGACGTCCAACGGAGGGCTCTCCAGATGCCCACCCGTCTCCAAGGACCAGTGGGAGAGGAGGGTACAGGCCGACATCCGCATGGCGAAGCAAGCCCTCACCGAGGCCTTGTCCTTGCAGAAGCCGAGCTGCCTCGGCGACCGGAAGCCACAGAGTAGCGGCTTCTCGTTAACGGCACCGATCACTACCACCTACGCGTCGAGCACCGAGAACATCTCTCGGCTGCTACAAGGATGGATGAAGCAGTCGCCTGCCGCGGGAGCTGACATGGTGGCCGGAGGCGACTCGACCTCCACAGAGGGTTCGGCTACCGTAGCAAGCAACAACGGTGTGTCACCGGTGGGACTGCCGGACTCAGCGTTCAAGATCGAGACACCGACGCCGGAGGTATCGGAGCCGAACCTATTCTTAGGCGAGAACAGGGCGGCCATGGAAGCTCCAGTCTTTATCTCCTTGTTCGAGACATGGCTCTTTGACGACAGTATGCCACTGGATGACACGGCTGAGTTGTTATAGGAGGACCCTGAGATGAATTGATCCATCCCTTGATGTTTGAGCGGAAAGATAGCTCAACTCAAGGAGATTAAGGCGTAAATTCCGAAGAACAGCATAATGATGTCTGCTTTGGGAACTCGTCTTCCTCTTCTTACTACTACTGTAATGGAAGCTTTAGTTTGAATGGTGTAACTGCATAAAAAGATGAAGAACACTGATAGTAGATCATGTCATGTTGCTCTATGTTCTTTTTTGGAGGATTACTCCTTCACAAGGCTCCAAGATAGATAGGCAAGACGATAGATAGTCAATACAACAATACGCCTGACGTACGTCAAAGTTGGATACAACATCCAAATCACCATCACATCATACGGAGACTCGATCTCACGTGACAGTCGAAAGTCATTGACATGAATAAGCACGAATAGTTATCCCGTAATATTATAATAATATCCGGCAATTCACTGCATGACATGGTTGGTTATTTCACATAATAATAATAATAATAATAATAATAATAATAATAATAATAATAATAATAGCTCTCTAACTCCTACCGCAACCCAATGATGAGTCTTTAATCCTATTTTTTAATAAATTAATATATATATATATATATATATATATATATATATATATATACACTTCATAATTCTTGAATCAATCTCCATAAGCATAGGAGAAAAAAATAATTAGTTTTACAAGTTAGGACGTATCCTATGTTGGATTACGGCGTCATTGTGAGTTTTAATTCACTGGATTACTCCATTATTTTGATCTTTGTGACTGATAACTGTTGGAGGACCATATGAATACTCTTAATGGCTTGGATATGTGTTCCTGTTAGACCCGGAGAAACACAAACCTAACAAAGAAAGCTCTACTCCTTGCATGGTCTGGAAAGCTCCACAAGTGAAGGCTCTTCATCCTTTCTTTCTCATGCAGATGAAGGTGTAAATGCTTCACTCTCATGGCTGCCATGACGTCCTTGGATATACAAACCTTCTTTTCACCTTTAATACAATATGTGTTGGCCTGTCCCCGTCATTGTCACAAGTGATGCCACCGATACAGATTATATAATAAATAATAAATTTTAATCCTAACTTATGAAGTAAACATAAAACAAAAAAAGAGAACCAGAAATAGAGAGAGAGAGAGAGAGAGAGAAGATTGATTCAACCTCCATCTTCATACATTTGACTTGAATGTGGTTCCTTTTATTTTTATTTTTATTTTTGCATTTATGGGTCCTTTTTCACTGTTTTATTGCTTCTTTCATTGGCTCGTGTGCTATAATATTTGATAGTTTGGTATTTAGTTAGTATTGACGTATCCTTTTTAATTTACACAAACTGAGAAAAAGAACATTTTGATATTTCTTGTTGCTTGTTATTTAGGGTTCTATTCCCAACAATATATATATATATATATATATAGTATTAATAATTATGTTGATGTCTCTGATAGGAAATATACAATTATCCCTACACTCATCATGCAAACGTCACATAAGACTCGTAGGAAGAAAAAGCTAGATGACCTAATACACACTTGTTCACATGGTGATATTAGAGTCAAAGAGGAAGCTCACGTTGATTACCAATTGCCTCCCTATAAAATATTCATAAGAATATTCTCAATAGTTCATAGCAACTCAAGTTAGTTATGAACTATCTCTCGTGTGAAATATTCACAAAAATATTCACGGGAGTCTATAGGGCAACTCGAGATTATTACAAATCGCTTTTCTTATGAAATCTTTATATAATATTTTATCTTTTTAATGTCGAGTATAACAATATACCCCTAACTCCAAATAAAAAGGATGGCACAGATCGAGAACTTAGATATGAATAAATTGATCTCGGGACTAATTTAAACATAAGAGAAATTGGTTTGGAAAGCCTCTCCCAATTTCAATTTGTGTGCAAGTGACAATTAGGGAGAATGCACTTTTCATCTCGGAGGACTCCACACATGCGGATCACGGGAGTCTAGGAGATAACTTAGGACGATTACAAACTGCTTTTCTTACCAAATATTTATAGAATATTTCATCTCTTTAATGTCAAGTATAAAAACATATTCCTAACTCCAGAGTGCACAAATCGAGAATTTAGACCTAGATAAATTGATCTCGAGACTAATTTAAATATCAGAGAGAGATCGGTTCGAAAAGCCTATCTTAATTTCGATTTTTGTGTAAGTAACAACTAGAGAAAAAATACTTTTTCATCTGGAAGGACTCCACACATATGGATCAGGATCATACCGTGCAGACAAAAACATCAATTATATATTCCTCCAAACAAAGAAGCATACATATTATTTGGTTTGGTAGATCAGTAAAATAAGCTCCTAAAGATTAAACTATAGAGAAATGACATTTGATCGTGCTGATATGGTTGCATGCGTTAGGAATGTGGACCTTAGATGTCACACACTGGGCATTAAATTTATTCTGGTGTGAGTCCAACAGGACTAAATGAATAGTTAATTTGCCCGACAATTTCCGCAGCATAAAGTTCCACATCCTTCCATGATTCTCGGGTTTCCAGCTGACCGAACCAACCACGTACTTACACATCATGTATTATTGTTGGAAATAATAAACTCAATTCGATCGTGTTTAGTTTATGATGCTTATACTTTGATTGTGCCATTTATATCACGTGTAATACTACTGATGGTATCAGGTCTCGTATACCGATATGGACGACCGAACACCGAAGCAGCAACACGTATTCGACACCCCGTCACCCGACAATACTATTCGACGGTACGGTGCGGTGAGCTTTTGTATTCGTATTCGTATTGGTATTCGACAACACGAAGTAGCCATAATGAAACTATAAATAAGCGATCATGGATTCCAATTACAGAAGCTCTCAGGATACATCCGGTTGCACCTCTTCGAGAAATGCTCGATGCTATTCTTATAGGCGATCACGAACTAAATCGATTGCCTTGCATCGGTTTACGAGACACAACACTCACTATGTAACATCTCTGGAGTACTCGAGATGGATAATGTGGCTCGGACGGTACAGTACAGTACACAGCCTGGGAATGAAGAGTATCTTCTTCATCGCAACGCGCTTAGACGACTCCGCTTACGAGCTACATGAAACTTGTTAGATATTGCTCATTTTATCTCTCTCTCTCTCTCTCTCTCTCTCTCTCTCTCTCTCTTCTTTTTTATTTACTTGTTAGATATAATAAGTTTCACGAGTCATTAATCGATTTCACTCTTAAAAACATATGAGGAATTTTTATTTTTATAATTTTGTGCAGTTCAATTTTTTTAGAATCCTACAAGAGTAATTTGACAAAACACTTTTGTTTCTGTTTTTTTTTTTACTTGTGCAACTCAAAATAATTTTTAGTTTTTTGTTTCTTTGCGTCCCAAAATGCTTTACCAATATCTAATAATATTAGACATAAATAATCCATGCGACATCCATCAAATGCACCACATAAAAATAGAAAATACAGTCTCTTTTCTTATTTGTGTGTCATTAAATACAGTAGTCTCTTTGGATACGCCCCTCAGACAACAAAACGAAATATCTATGTGTGCTAAAATTCTCGACTGACAAGTGCAGACAACAAAGAGGTTGTTGTTGGTCAATTTTATTGTTGATATACGTCTAACCACACATAAATAGTCCATTTAAGGTCCACCGAATGCAAGATCAAACTTGTTGTTCAACAGTCATTGATGTCCCTCATAAATTGGGGTTGGATGGCATAAATCGTCCAACTTGACACTCTGGATGATGCATCCTTTTATACTACCTCCTAAAAAAAGATTAAAAATCTATTTTTTAGTTTTGTATTTATTTTATATCGTTGAGACAATAATATTAGGATGGATATGATCCAAGTTACTAGAAAAAGATAAAAAACAGTATATAATTTCATTTCCCAGCCACCGATTATAGTTTAAGATAATATAGACATACACTAATGTGACCTTATAAATAGTATCGCTAGTATAGAAGATGTGATACAATTACTACGATAATACAAAGATTAGTTGATGAAGGCCTAAAAGTGTTTTCATTCGTAAATAATTAAATGTAGCTTTAAATAAAGGATAAACATATGCTAATTATACAGTGAGAGGTATATGAAGATTCAAAAATATATTTCTATTATAAATATTTAAATATTTATTTAAGAATGTATGAATATCTGCTATGTGATCATGGGCGTTGTAATATAGAAAAAAAAATTATATATATAATTATTATTATTATAGTTCCAGAAGAGGTAGATGGCTGTCTAAAAATATGACCTTACTATAAACTAGTAATAATGATTTAATACTTTTTATCCGACTAATGATATGAATTTTTTTTAGAGCTTAATGACAAATATATATATATATATATATATATATATATATATATATATATACATATAGATATGTATATATATATATATATATATAGTCGGCTTCAAAAAGTTAGAATATTAATTGTATCAAATTAAAATTGGATTTGGATATCAGTAGTATTTATTTATTTATTTATTTATTTTATAAATGATAAGTGATAAAAATATGAACCTGATAATAAATTATCAAAGTTTTTACCAACTAAATTATCTGACATTAGTGGCATATGCAAATATTAAAATACTCAAATAATTACATATGCAATAATCACTTAATCATTTTTATTTTTGTCTACAATGATTATTTGCTATCATTTCTACGGAGAGAGATTTTATGTGTCGATTAGGGTTCTTAGTCATCATAGTTAATTAGATTTCATAAAATAATATTATATAATAATTAATCTATCTAAATATAGAGATAAAATTGAATACATTGAACTTAATAAGTAAGAACATTAACAATTCATCATAGTGTCATGGGCTTGAATCCCATATTCTTCATTTATCCTTTTGTAAAAAAATATATATATTACTTGATCTAGTATTAGCAATAGTCTTATGTTTATACAGAATATTAATTTGTATATAAATACATATACGCATATAGTATACTAATTTTGATAGTATTAATCCTATATATATATATATATCATTATATTGATGTACCATGACATAAATATTTTAGCAAAATATTTGCATTAGAACATTATTATTTTGATAATATACCAGAGTAATAAGTATTGTCGAATAAGATAGAAAAATTAAATAAATGATATCAAGATATAGAAAACCTTGTTTTTGAGCCCATTCTCATTGTTCCATCCTTCCATGATTGCGTTTTCTCTTTGTTCGATTCTTTCCTAGTGTGAGAAGATGGTCTTCTCATGTACACAAAAGATCATGTGATATAGTTGATTTGATGAAAGGGTTCATATCAATCGCATGAGATATGCTCAAATTGTCTAATCCCAAGAAATTTGATAGAGGTACACATGCCTATTGGTTCCATGTAAAGATTAGTCACTATAACATGTTGAAATGTGTCATGCCATTTTTCACCAACACTAATTAGAATGCTTTTATGGAGAAAAATAACTGTTAGCATTACTCGGTGCAAGAAAATTAGTGCTGAGAATTTGAAGTAAAGGCTATCAAAGATGGAGAAATCAATAATTTTCCTTTCAAATGTCTTAAATTATTCTTTTGTTATGTCCTTTTCGGAGACTATATTATGGGCAAAATTGTGTGAAAAATCTAAGTTTTCAAGCAGCATAAAACAACAACTCCTTTCTCATAAGCACAACCCTCTTATTATTACATTGGTACTCAATTTAGTTCATTGGTTTCTATCTCTGTAAAATTTAGCTAATTGATTGAAGTTATTTTTTTTCTTCTTTTTTTTTTATAGAAAACTTGCAATATTTTTTTTTATAAAGTAATGCATATATATAATAATAATAATAATAATAATAATAATAATAATAATAATAATAATAATGTAATGAATTAACCATAATTTTTGTGTGACTTCTCATGGACTCTTTTGGGCTTGATTGTGAAATCCAAGCCCAACATCCCAATATGATATATGCATAATTTTTATTACTATTCACTATCATTATGAAAAGTTTTCTTTTATCTTTTTTTTTGTTAATGAGTCACTATTTCCTTTTGAACAATTATCATTTTCCGCAAACCCTCATGAAAGTTTACAAATACATACATACATTCATACATATATATATATATATATAATATTTGCAAATACACCATAGAAAAAAAAAAAAGAAAAGTAATGTAGTAACCAATAGAAGAATCATCATCATCATCATCATCATCATCATCATTATCATTATCATGAGGCATGCTGGCCGTCCATCCAACGGCTACAGAGGCTGATGCTCC
Source organism: Musa acuminata AAA Group (assembly GCF_036884655.1). Taxonomy (NCBI): domain Eukaryota; kingdom Viridiplantae; phylum Streptophyta; class Magnoliopsida; order Zingiberales; family Musaceae; genus Musa; species Musa acuminata. Next base: position 425,688 of record NC_088352.1, read on the forward strand.
CTTAGGGTTAGGGTTTTAAATATCTCCCGCTGCCTCTCCACCCCTAGCGACTCAGTCGCCATCCCTCACACGATCTCCACCGTCATACTCTTCCGGACCCACTCTTCGGACGGTTAGGATGAGCCGTGCCAGTGGATTCTTCACCCAAGGTGGTGACGGGAAACTGCAGTAAGCTGCGACCTGGGGCCGTATAAATAGACAGAGACACGGCGGGGATGGAGGGAGTTTGGTGTCGCTTCCGGTGGCCATTGTAGGTTGCTTCCCCGTGCCGAGCAGGGAAAGAAAAAGGGATTCAGCGTTAGGGTTTAGGCGCGTCGGCGGTTAGGAGATGGTGGCCGACAAGGGGAAGAAATCGAAGGTCGCGGAGCCCGGAGCCGAGGGGGCGGAACCCGAGCAGCACATCGATGGTGAGCTCGTCCTTTCCATCGAGAAGCTCCAGGAGATCCAAGACGAGCTCGAGAGGGTAACGCTTTCTTTTGCAAAGGAAAAGGAAGAAAAAACATATATCTTTTATTCTTTTTATCCCTTTCCATTCAAACCATTTCAGTTGTCACATAATTCGATTCTCTGGAATTATGTGATGCCTTTTTCTTCTAATTTTTTGTCCTTGTGTTGTCTTGCTTCGTGCCTCTTATTGTTCAAAGTAGAGAGCTTTTTGGACGGTACGTTGTGTTGGCTACTTTTGGTTGATTGTGCCGCTCAAACTCCCTGACGGATTCCTCGCTTTGATCTCTATATGAGTAATTAAACGCACTGATATCTTTGGATGGGGGTTTTTGTATCGTGTTTCTGTTTCATTCCACTCGCAATTTGCGTCGTGTTATGATTCTCGATAGATGGATGAGGGTTTGTTATTTGGTTTGGGTGTTTTCTTGTTTCTGGCATGTCACTGTTAGGAAATTATTACTTCCTGTGAAGGCTTTCTTGATTCCTCCAAGCTTGTGGTCAACATGATACTGATTCTTGTTGTTAAATGTTTACAAATATTGTAATTTTCAGTTGAGAATCAGTTATCAAGCTTCAATATGATGCTTAACCGTGCAGAGAAGTTGCTAGAGAAAGAAAAAGAAAAAGAGAACTATAAGGAAAATAGAGGGAGCTATGAAACATTGATTTTTTGAAAGGACATGTTACAGAAACTAGAATGCTGATAAAGATATCTTTGAGGTTTTACCTGTGATAAAGATATGATGACTGGAGGTTTTGTTTTTTAGTTCAGAATTCCTGTGGTGTCTTACCTTCCTGGGAATGCACAATATTTCGTATTCTACCTTGTGTATGCCTTTTGTATTCGTTCTTTGTTTTTTTTTTTGCTGATTATCATCATTGAGTAGGTATTGCAAAGAACCTGCAAAAATGGCAGTATATTAGTATAGCATGTCATCACATGTCAACTGCTGGTTGTATCTTGGGCATTCATCCTTCTTTGTACTGTTTACTTATCGTGACATTCTTGTTCCAAAGTATAATTTGTTTGTTTGTTTTTTTTTTTGGGCTACATGTGTTTGACTTAGTCCAACCATATGACGGTTAAAATTGTTCTTATAGGTCAATGAGGAAGCAAGTGATAAAGTTTTTGAAGTGGAACAGAAATACAATGAGATACGCAGACCTGTGTTTGTCAGGCGGGCTGAAATTATCCAACATATCCCTGACTTTTGGTTAACTGCGGTATGTAACTTTTTATTTCTTTAATCATGGGTGTGGATGTTCATTTTGAGGCATCTCATTTGACTTATCTTTTCTTTGTTCCTGATGATATGCAGTTCTTGAGTCATCCTGCTCTTGGTGATCTACTAACTGAGAAGGACCAAGAGGTACATAAGCTGCTAATAATGAAGGATGCCAGATATAGCTAAGTTGAATAATGTTTTTTCACTTTAAATCTTGTGACTTAGTCTGAATTCAATGGATCTAAATTTATGAATTTGTTTAAATTTTAATAGTGCATTGTTTCTGAAATCTAGCATTCCTCGTTAATGTAGATTTTCAAGTTCTTGCATTCATTAGATGTCGAAGATTTTAAGGATGTGAAGACAGGCTATTCAATTACATTTGTGAGTTGTTGAACACTTACTTAATAGCTCCCCCTCCACCACCCCCCACCACCACCCCCTTTTTTTTTTTTTTTGCAGTTTTGGCTTCTGTTTTGCATTTATGTTTAATTGAATTTGTTTCTGCAAGTTGTAGAACTTCTCCAATAACCCATACTTTGAGGACACAAAACTGACAAAGACATATTCATTCAATGATGAAGGAACAACTAATGTAACTGGTACGACAATTAAGTGGAAGGACGGCATGGTAAGAAAAAATATTTCTTGTTTGCACCAAGCATTTCCTTGCTAATATTTTTTATTCAGGTTGCAGTTATAATTTCTTTTGCCATCATATTTGTAGGAACATATTGCCAATGGTGATGCTCATGAGAAGAAGGGGAACAAGCGACCCTTTGCTGAGGAGAGGTTAATATTGTTCCTCACTAATTTTTCTGCAGAACATTTGTCTGTTAACATATGTTGCATCATTGAGTAATTAGCTTTTTTGTGATACTTGTGTTACTAATGCTAATTTTTATCATTATTGAGTTAGAACTTTAAAATTATGTTGCTTAGAAGTTAATGTTAATGTAGCTTTCTACTCTCAGATCAGGTACAATTTGTAAAGATTTCTTATTTGCAAGTACTAATTTGTCTATCAACACCAGAAAGCCGAATTTCGTCAAAGCTTCATTTGGTTGATTGCTTTATATTTGGAAGAGTCACACTATGTTATACCTTCTTAATACCTTAATTGAATGTGAATTGATTTGGCAATTGAGCATGTTTGTAAGCATAACCAAAGTCTAACATGCTTATTCTAAGATAAAAAAAATTTAGAGAACCCTAAATCGGAGTTTAATTTCCCTTATTTTCATGCTTTTCGTAGTTATTCTATATCTGAAGTGTTTGATACTAGCATCTTGCTAGTTCATCCATCTTATCCAATTTGATTTTGTTGTATTCTACAGGCCATAGTGGTTGACTTTCTCTTGTGTGGTATCACTGGGTTGGCATTTTTGGTCGTTGTCATGCCCTGACACATGCCACTTGCATGCCTGAACATATTTTTTTATCATAAGTATACATAGAACTCACAAGCACCCTGCTGAATGTCAATATGCCACAGCATGACATTACTGGCCAGCAATCACAGTTCTTGCTTGTAAATTATAGTAGTTTCTGACTGAAGTCAGTTTTTAACTCTTTATCTTGTTGTAGTGTTCATGTGAAGGGCCATTTTAAACTTGGGTGATGACAAGCATTCATGATGGTATTTCAGTTCCTTTTGGTTAATTCATATCCTACTGGTTATAAATAAGTTTCGAAAGAGGGTTTTACTGAATGGAGCTTTATACAAGCTATTGCAATAAAAGCCTAGTATTGGATGAATATAAGCAAATGTGACTACCTAATTAGCATTTCTTCGTGTTTCCACCCCAAATTTTTGGTTGAAAATCATTGGGGGAATAACTGTCCTTAGCTATGAGATGATTTTATAGCCTGCCTAACTGGACATCATTATGTTGACTGAAATATGGTTCTAAAAGTCATATAATATGGTATTGCAACTTAAAGTGACATTTTTCCAAGTGGCATGGTGAAAAAATGCACATGGTAACTTAGTTTTAATTGCATGATAGTTTAAAATCACAAGATCAACCTATGCAACAGTCATAAGATGTTGAGATGCACTTCAACTTTTTGATGTTTCTTTGAGGAATCTTATTATATAATACCAACTAAGTTTGCATCAATGAATTGGCATCATTGATGAACTCAATCTTTAGATTTCAACTTTTATCTATGGCTTCGTAGCCTAATTGATCAGTTTGCCCCCTTCTCAAAACAGTTTCTTCAGTTGGTTCAGTGAAAATCAGCAAAAGGACTTCTCAGAAGGAGTTATGGATGAGGTAATGTTTTTTTTTTTTTCTTCGAACTTATAATGGTTCTTGCTTTGTTTTTTTTGTAACTGAAAGTTGGATGTTGAGGATGATTCAAAGTGAATGTGATTTGATATTACTAGTTGTGGACATTTGTTCATTTTCCTATTTGAAATTTAATTAAACTATCTTATTCAAAGAGCGCAACAACTACTAAATAGAAACAGCTTTGGAGCTCCATGTGATGTAAGGTCTCTTCTTGTGCAATATATCTTCTAACAATTGCAGGTGCAGGTGGCCGAGATAATCAAGGAAGACTTGTGGCCCAATCCTTTAAAATACTTTAACAATGTATGTTTTCCTAGCTAACTTGTTTCTACTCTTCCTCTCTATTCTTTCTCTGCTCCTCGCTTGGAAATTTTACATATCGTCCATTTGAATTGGAATTTCTTTTTGATTCTTCAAACTTTTCTATTTTATTGGTACAGGAAGCTGATGAGGAGGATTTTGATGGAGATGAAGATGATGATGAGGTATGTTCTTCTCCTTTTTAACAACTCATGCCAGCTAGCACTTGTATTTTATTGGTACAAGTGCACATTTTTTTGTTTGATGTTTATTTTTAAGTGTAAGGAAGCTAGCCTCTGAGGTTTACCCTTTTGATCTTGTAATCATCAGGACATGAAAATGAATTTTCTAGAGTTCAAATTTACATTTAAGATTTCATAAGAACCAATTTTCATTTGGTCAGATTGTATTAACAGGTTTCTAAAGCAGATTTTATTTGTAAAATGTGTAATGATTTATGTAGTCCCATTGTCGTAACAGACATCTAATGTCAGATTGTTTGGAGGTATCATAATCTTGTAAAATAAACTCAAAAGTCATAATGTCCTTATCAAGGTCCATTAAATTATTCAATCATTCTTTACTATTTGACATGTGCAACATGTGGGGTAATCATGGTGATTCTGCATCGTGAAAAGCATATGTATTGTGCCATGGTAGCTTTCGCTAGGTAATCGATTAATTTACACATCCATAGAGCATTCATGTCATGGTCCCAATTGAAATCATGTGTGCTTTGCTGTAGTTGGTCTTTGTGTAGATGTTATAGTCCACATCCTGAGTGAAACTATTCTGGTATTATCATAGGCAAATATCATCTGAATTGATCATATATAGTCAAATATGATCAGTTTTGGTGAAATCTAGTGTAGAAATACTTGAAATCGACCCAAATTCTGAAACTAAACTCCCAGATCACTTTGTTTAAATTGCCTATTTTGCCGGGTAGTGGATTTGAAGCAGATTGATTTTTCAAGCCTATCAGGTGTTAACTTACAAAGTTCTAGGTATATCTTTCCACCATGATTATAGTTTGTCATGACTTACAATCTTAACTAGCTGAGCATGGCGAGTGTCGCAATTTTTCTTTTGATTTCAATTGAAATGAATAAGGTGAATATTCTACTTTTTGCAGTCAGAATGCATCCACATAATAATGTTTACATATCTGCCGCCATCCATGCTTCAAATTCATGTTTCCCAAGCACAAGACAATCTGTATAAGATTGGAATTGATGCTGGCCGACATCTTATGATGTTCAGCACTTGCACAAGACCTCCATTTGTCCAATGAATTATTTCTCGGGCAGAGAACAGTTGCATTTTTTCTTATCCACTTTTCTAGCTCAAGCTTATATATGGTGGAGCTTCCGTTTCTATTTCTACGAACCATTAGTGGCCTAATTATTCCTTTTTCTTGTCAAAGGAAACTGATGAGGATGGTGAGCCCGAAGATGATGAAGATGAAGAATGAGATCCAAGCTGAAACCAACTCTAGTTGTGTGCACTTTGGCTTCTACAACTCTCTCATAGGACAAGCAGGTCGAGGCTTATAGGTAGTGAAGAGGTGGAATGCTTTCTAGCTGTAGTCGCTTGAAGGATTACAGTATGAGGTCAAGAATTGTACTGGTAGTTGTCACTCATATTCAACTCAACTCTTTTAGGACCCATGATTTTTGTAGCAATTTCACATGATATTTTTCTTAATCTGTTCAATCATATATTATCACTCAATTTGGTCTATGAGGCCTTTTGTGTGTCCAAGGTGATTCAACTATTATATCTAATTATTGGATGAACAGTTTGATATAATGTTTCCGACAGGCTTTGGATCTTAAGAGAAAGCACCCCAATGCTTCTTTTGTTAGGAGGAGGGTGTGATATGAACCTTTTAGATTAATTATCCTCTTGTGGTTCATTAATTATTCCATTTTCAAGCCCTTAATTGATTGGTTGTACCGAAAATATTACCGTGATGTGATGGTGGTTCATTTGATTTATTTATCTTGCATTGATTGATTGGTTGAATTTTCATCCTATGAATTATCACACAATAAAATATATTTGATTTGCTATCCCACTGGCTTTATTTTGTTTCGAGGATTTGAAACAATTTGTTGGATTGGCAAATGTGCCTCAACCACTAATATCAATCAAATATTTTAGGATGCCTTCTTCATCCCCCTTACTACTAACTAGATAGATGTAGGTTTTGGATCATATGGTGGGTGGCGCACGCATGTCAATATGCATATATGGATGCATGAGGTAATCGCTGCACAAACAGAGAGATCATCGGCAGCAGAACATGTGATGTCCCACTGTGTCACGCTGGTGAAAGCAGACCCACTTGTGCATCCATGCATGGGTTTTGTTGGGTGTCTTCCTCAGACAACTTCCTTTGGATACCAAGCAGCAAAAGATCACCAGTGACTCCTTTATGGAAACGACAGCTTGGATCTGATACCCACACACACACACACACACACACACAGAGATAGATATATATATATATATATATATATATGGTAAACTCCAATGGCAGTCCACCACCTGCACTGAGCTTGTAGCAGTGACATGGTGATTCAAAGGACACCATTGATATTCCTCCTCCCTCCCTCCCACCCAACTGCAGTCCCGAGTGGTACCTCCCCCCCTGCTGCTGTTCCCCCCCACCCACCGAGACTGTTTTGCTATCCATTATGTTGGCAAGGTTGTTTCATTGTATTGGGGTACCAACTCGAGCATTCATGCGTTTCATTCTATTATGGAGTTGTTGAGGGGGAGAAGTGGGCTCCCGAAAGATGTGCAAAGTAAGGTTACACATATACATAAGCTACAGTTTCTGAATCTATCACAACTGCTGCAGCATCAGCTACAAAGCTCTCTCTCTATCTCTCTCTCTCTCTCTCTCACACACACACATACATTGTAGAAAAGAAGAAGAAAACATAGACATTGGGAAGCAGGACATTGGTGCTTCCATCTGAAAAAAAAATATATATATATATATTCAAAGGGTTAAGGGATGAAGACCAAGTGTTGATTCCGTGTGAGGTTGTAAACACTCGTCGAATGCATCATCACTAGTCTAAATATTTTAGTATAAAATGATTTCAAAAGGTCAAAAAGGTTAGATATATTAGCACCAGATTAATAATTTAATTATTGCTCATTGCTTGAAACTGTTTTTTAGAGATTTGCACTTCTTTTCGAGTCCACGATACATACACACTCGAGTTTTTGTTGTAGCTGCAGCAGCAGCAGATGATACTCATACTCATTACGAGAGCTGCAACAAAAGGATACAGAAATCAATGCTACTGTTGTTAGCCAATGAAAGAAAGTACTGGTAAAGCTGGAAACTGCTGCGAGCTTTCTGCTTACCGATGTACTCTTTACCTACGCTGCATGCATCCAACTTAGCTTCCACCTCAACCTAATGTCGTCGTCGTATGGCCCTCATAATCCGAACTACATACATTCGCACGACATGCAAATAAATTATTCGGGTGAGATGATGATGCTGTAACGCCTGAACAATTTAATTGCTTTGTTAGATAGATTCATGATCATCTTGTCATTAGAATATTCCACATTGATCCATCCGAGTTAAGATTTTTTGGGATCCAACCTCTTTTTTTTTTTTTGTTTTTAATCGAATGAACACAGATGAAATCATATCGATTCTTTTTTAAATGTCCTGATTATTTACGATCAATTCATTCCTTTTTCTTCTTCTTCTTCTTCTCTTTCTGTAGCAAAAGATCAAAACTTCATATATGTTCAAATCCTATCGAAAAGATTCACCAGAGAAATAAAATAAGATGTGTTTTCTTTTACGGATGATCAAAACTTCTTCCGCCTTCAAATCTTACGGAAAGGCCAACCAAAAATTAGATTTTTTTTTTGTTTGTTTGTTTCTTTTGTCCTTTCGAAGCGATCAGAAAATAAAGATTATATCTGCTTCGTTTTGAAATCATGTCCATCATCATTATATCTGCTTCGTTTTCCATCACCATCATATCTGCTTTGTCACTCCCTCCCAGCCGGCCATCCATCCATCCATCCATGTCCATATGGTATCCTCCTTCCTTCCTTCCTTCCTTCCTTCTCCAAACTCATCCGCTGCCTTGCCTTTGTAATGATAGCAACTCGAGGCCTTTTGATTACTCCAAACAGTCTATGACCTGCAACTCGCTTTAGACAAAGAAAAGCAAAAGGAGACACAGCCGAGTGCCACGTCCTTTCCTGTTGCATGCTGCTGACTTCCAACTTCTCACCTCTCAGATTCCCTCCTCGGTCACGTAGGATGATGACCTCACTTTCTTTTCATTCGTTCCAAATAAGCATATTAACTAACTCCTCCAATATTAGTCAGATGATAATAATAATAATAATAAAGGTATATTATTTTTATATTTGTCATGTCAAATTATTTTAGACAGATGATTGGTTTTTTTTCTTCTTTTTTACTGCTAATCAACCTAGACAGAAGATTAAGATAGATTGATAGATAGATAGATAGATAGATGTAGTGCAAATAGATACCCTCTAAAATTGGTATTAAAGATTTCCTAAATTAATCTAATTTTACTTAAATAAGAGACGTGATTACAAATATCACAACGCAAGGTAAGGTTTGTGGGTGACGGCAGGCAGGCAGGCAGGCAGGGCAGGGCAGGGCAGGCAGCGTGGGTTTCAGGAACAGGAATGGGTGGGAGGCCCCACCGCAGCTGAACCCCCAACGCTTTACAGCCAAACCAAGGGTGGCCTGACATCGTCACCTTTAATTCTGGTTCGTGTAGCAACAACATTGGACGGCTGGCAGGTCGCCATGCGCCTCGTCTCCACCCCTTCCCCCCTTCCCCTTTCCCCTTCCCGCTGAGGTGCCCTGCAATTATGTCGCTCTAACATGCCCTTGTCTCCTCCATTTTGGTTCTAGCATCAGCAGCAGCAGCAGCACCGGCCACTAAAGACTCGCGGCCAGCGGCACCAGGCCACGATCGCGTTCGCCTCACAGCCAACTCAACTCCCCAAAGGTGTTTGTCGAAATGCCTCTCCGCCCCCCAAAACGGCACTCTGCAGCTGTGTCTGGAGCCTCCCTCCCTCCAAGCCCATTCCCCTTCGCAGCTTCTTCCCACCATGCTCTATTATGACTAGAGGAAAAGAATGAAAGAGGAGTGTGTTGAACATTTCGATCCAGGTTTCCTACTCGAGAGAGAGAGTCGGGCTACAATCTGATGGTCATGGGGAAGAATTGAATCCTCAAACCCCAATCGCCTCAAAGATCACGCATGTTGAACATGATTTAGATGCCCAAAATATATTACGGTTTGCAAGTTCATCGACTTAATACAATAAAAGCATTCGTGCATACAACAAACGTCACAAAGCTTGGTTTGGTATTTCTGTAGAATTAATCAACTACACGTTTATGGAATGCCATCAAAGCTTTTCTTCTTTGGACTCTACACGATGTATACATCAGAAGGTATGAAGCATATATTGTTTTTTTTATGTGTGTGCCCACATACAATACATGTAATGTGATATCATATATTTCGGGCTAAGGTCACATCACAATCGATGTCACTCCATGCTACGATCAAGTCAACAAGAGAAGCACTCTCACGCGTCGAGCCAGCAGTCATATCAAGACATCGCTCGACATATCCTGTCCTGGTAAGCTCGGGACGATACTGCATGTCGTCATTCCAGACGTCCCGGGACGACGATCACACAAATGTACTATTTCACCTCTCGAGGATCGGTCGCCACGTCAAACCCGCGTACGACCGACCCTCATACAGTAGTATAAAAATACCTGGCCGACATCCGACCAAGGGTGGGAGGAGAAAAGAAGGAGCGAGAGCCAGAAAGCAGAACCCCACACTAACTTACTTGTCGAGGGGCTCGGGAATCACCCGGCAGAGCCTTCTTTGCAAGAAAGCAACAACGTCCGAGGTAAGGCCACCCCGATCGATAGAGACATCCTTCCTCCCGACACGTCAATCAGCATCCCGACGAAGAAACGTCAATCAATATTACGACGACAACGCACTGACCACAGGACTCGACCGACTTTGGCATCCAGCTCAGGCGACCGAAGACTCCCGACATCACCCTGTGGACCAAGCTGACTCATCAGCTACAACGCATCAGTTCATCAACATAATGCGCATCTATGAAATCCCTCGTTGAAAGGCTTTTATCTCTTCAAAGATTTTGAGAAGCTTACTGAAATATTCGGATCGACAGAGGTCATTATATATTTTCATGAATTGCTCAACTTTGCGTCTAAATCAGAGCAAGGAATTCGATTCAGTCTCTTTCAAGGCTCATACAGACCTCGTTGCTGCTTTTTCAATCTAACTTGGCAATCATGTGATTGCTTCATGCATAATAATCGACATTCATGGTTGACATTGTCCATAATAATGGGCTTCCTGCGAAATTAATTATATATGAGTTCATTAATGAAATAGTGAATCATCACCCAAATAATAATAATAATAATAATAATAATAATAATAATAATAATAATAATAATAATAATAATAATATTATTATTATTATTATTATTATTATTATTATTATTTGAGACTCTCCTGGAATTAACCTTTTTTTTAGTATATAAATTGATTATCCATTTGAATCACGAAATAGTCTATCTTCACGTTTGACAATTGAACCTCTAAAGCGAGTTATGACTTATTCGAGCTAATGATTCAAGTGTTTTCTATAAAACTTATGTCTAATGAAATCTTTCCGACAACTATGTTCGAGGTAAATTTTGTTTGAGCGATTTTGTAGCTAAAATAATATATAAAGTGATTTTATATATAGGGAATAACTAAAGAAATAATTTTAACGATCCCGACTAAAATGCTGAAAATTATTAGAACTAATTTATATAATGGGTACGACATATATTTAGTCATTGGTGAATCACCTCTATGATTAGACTTATCTATTCTAATAATTAGTAGTTATTTTTTGAAAAATCTTCAGTATAATTATTGCTACAAGACTGCCTGCCATCCACATGAAATCAGAGAAGATGCAGCATATAAGATCGCGAAGAATAAATCTTGTGGTCACATCCAGAGTTCATCTCCCTAAAATAAAAATCTAGAATCAAAAAAATTATTTTAGAGGACAGAATAAAATTTCGAAAAGAAAAACCAGTTCTGTAAAATTTATAATCCCAAAAAACCTCACACTAAACTCAGCTTGTTTTGGAGTAGTAAGAAAGAATTAAAGAAAGAAAAAAAAAAAAAAAAGGGTGGGGAAAAATAAACTAACACTAGCAAGGCCTCAAAGTTAGTAGGGAGAGAGAGAGAGAGAGAGAGAGAGAGAGAGAGGAGGAAAAGGAATGTATACTGGTGCGAGAGGGACCCACGTGCTTACCTTTTCTTTGGAGCCTCCCGTTTTTTGACATGCAGACTGGGACCCACCCTCGGCGCCACTGTCTTCTGGGTGTCGAACGATTAAAGAGCACCGCACGTGGAGTCTGAGCCAGGTATGTGTAGCCAGCCACTGTGGCACCTATAATTAATTTCCGGAAAATAATTATAATATGGAGGGAGAAAAAAAAGGACATGACAGAGAGAAGGGAACAATACGTAAAGTTTGTGGCTCCACATGGGATATTTTGATTCTATTTTATGCCTTTTTTTCATTTTTATGGATTTTTTTCCCATGATAATTTCTTTTTCTTTTTTTTTGTCTTTTTCCCTTAATAGTAGATAATTATTTTCCGTTAAATACGTGCGGGGATCTGATCCAACATTTAAACGGGTCGGGTTTTATGCCCGTTTCTGGGTAGCACTTGATCCCACCCGTCATGCACCGTCACTGGGGGCAATAACACGCAATTTCCAATTTATTATATGGCCCTAATTTTCTCTTCCTCTTCCCTTATCTCTCTCTCTCTCCCTCTCTCTCTCTCTCTCTCTCTCTCTCTCTCTTAAACTGAGACTGGAGTTATAGTTTCTCCTCTTTATCTCTTTCATCTCCGTTGCCGAAAGTATGATTTGGTGCGCTACAGGCTACCTCTCTCTCTCTCTCTCTCTCTCTCTCTCTCTCTCTCTCTCTCATATCTTTCTACCACATCAGAAACTTGAAGTTGAATGTCCTGCAAAGTTGAGGTAGATTGATGTTTCTTTATCCATTTCTTCCTATATCTATTCCCTACCCTCCGCATTAGTGTGCCCTACAAGATCCACAAGATTGATGCAGTAGCTTCATCTCTTCGCAGGAACTCTCTCTCTCTCTCTCTCTCTCTCTCCCCCTCCCCCCCCACACACACACTTTCTTCTCTGTTCGCCTCTCTCCCTCTCTCTCCATGGTCTTGCATCCTTGAAATCTTCAGTTGGAGATGTCCTACCAAAGTCCACAAGATCGATCCTAGTATACCCTACAATCCGAACTCCTGCTTCACACTCAGTTCCTCTTCTCTCTCTATATCTACCGCTGGATCTCGGATATTTTAAGTGTTAGATTCGCCTTCCCCGCCCTCTGCCTTACCGTCGTCGGATCTCGAGTGCTTGCAGGAGCTGTGCAGTGCCATGATCTGATCCGGACATGGAAGGCGAAGCCGGCGGATCCCGACGGCCCAACTTCCCTCTCCAGCTCCTCGAGAAGAAGGAAGAAGACTCATGCTCCAGCTCTGCTTACCCTTCCTTGGCCATATCCTCCACCACCGCCGCGGCCGAGCTCGCAGTCGATCGGCTGAGGAAGCCGCCGCCCAAGCGGAGCTCCAACAAGGACCGCCACACCAAGGTCGAGGGCCGCGGCCGCCGGATCCGGATGCCGGCCCTCTGCGCGGCCCGCGTCTTCCAGCTCACGCGCGAGCTCGGCCACAAGACCGACGGGGAGACCATCGAGTGGCTGCTCCAGCAGGCTGAGCCCGCGGTGATCGCGGCCACCGGCACCGGAACCATCCCCGCCAACTTCACGTCGCTCAACATCTCCCTCCGCAGCTCCGGCTCCAGCGTCTCTGTGCCCTCCCACCTCCGCGCCGCTAACTACTTCAACAGCGTGGCGGCTGCTCTCCCCGGCACGTCCCTCCGAATCCACAACGAATGGGAACGTGGAGGCGGCTCCGCGTTCCCCACGGAGGGCCCGTCGTCCTCGTCCTCGTCCTTGCTTCTCAATTTCAACTCATGCAATATCGGCCTCGATGCGGCGTCGGAGGGCGACATCGGGAACATACGTAAACGTCGATGGGAGTCGGAGCTTCATCAACATCAACTGCAGCCGGTGCAGCATCAGATGGCGGGCTACAGCCAAGCAAGCCATGGGCAGATGCCAGGAACGGTGTGGATGGTCACAAACCCTAACACACAAGACATGGTGGGTGGTAACAGCCAGTCTATATGGACATTCCCTCAAGTGGGAAGCACCACCATGTTCAGAGGCTCCATGTCCAGTGGCCTGCATTTCATGAACTTCCCTACGCCCATGGCTCTCCTGCCGAGCCAGCAGCTAGGTCTGGGTTCCGGCGGCGGCGGCGGCGGCGGAGGCGAGGGCCACATGGGAATCCCTTCCGCCCTCAACATGTACCGGTCGCCGAGTACCTCCGAGGCGATGCCGTCCGCGTCCCAACAAGGGCACCGAGACTGCGAGCGACACGACACGATGAGCACCAGCGATTCCTAGGCCCTTCTCACAACCATGCATGCACTTATCTTCTTCTTCTGGCTAAACATTTTGATCCACTCGGATGATCTTTGGTTCTCATATTTGTTTTGACCACAAAAACCTACGTTCTGGCAATACAAATGCAAGTCATTTCTTGGTGTGTGAACTGATGTGTGATGATGGTTTCGCTAGGGTTCTTATCTTGGTTGCTGAGCTATAGCAATGCCCTTTGGATCAACGAATTAAGAGTTCTGATACTTATAGGACTGTTCTCTTTCTCTTCTCCATTTCTTTTTGGGTGGTTGTAAGATGTCCATCGGCTGAGTGCGTGAGAGAGAGACAGAGACAGAGAGCTTCAGCTCAAACAGTAGACTGGCAGAAGGGAAGAGGACACAAGGGCCGCAGAAGAGAAAGAGATGAGGTTCCTATTCAATGGAGACGATCAGATCGACTCACATGTCTTCTCTACAATCCAACTCAGAGAGTGATATGATCAATCATTGCTGCCTCTAACCACGATCAAACACACACACACAAGTGATTAACATCCCGACTCTCTCTACACGAGAACACCACGAGTGTGGGCTCGGCGCTTGCAGAGTGTCATACAAGGATAAGAAGGAAGAGCATGGCAAAAGGCCAAAGGAGTTATAATTCCATGCTAGAGCTGTCGGTTGTTTCGTTTCAGATCAGAGCTGTCACATTTCCAGCAGATGGATCATATTGGGTAACTCTAACCACATGAAGTCTTCTTATCCGTCTCCTCATCTTTCCTCAAAGAAGAACAGCTCCAACCTCCAGCACTGAAAACTGCAACACAGTCACTGCACCTGAAGGAGTCACAATCGATAGAGATATAGAGAGAGAGAGAGAGAGAGAGAGTGTGTGTGTGTGTGTGTGTGTGTGTGTGTGTGTGTGTGTGTTTCTTTGTCCTTTTCACTAAACTAATACTCACTGACATGCATAATTACATGCATAAGATGTTGGTGAAAACAAGATAAATTTGTTGTATGCTGAATTGGTTTGGAAGTATATTCAGCAACTGTTGGAGGTCCTTTCCTTTCGTGATCTCTTTATGCAAATGATATCTGACACATTGTAGTCACTTTAGGATGAATCTGATGTCCTTTCTACCGCATGCTTGAAAAATAATATTCCTCCTCTCTTTTCTTGGGAAAAGTCCCATTCCAGGCTTTCATCGGCTGACGCTTTATGTTCTCCTATCATGGCTGTTGTACATGTATTATTTTCTTTTGATGGCATCATGATGAACGCCATGCTATTCCTCCATCCTCCTCCTGCCTTTGAACCCCTTCCTCACACCCGCACCTCCAGGAGAGAGAGAGAGAGAGAGTGATGTGAAGTATATGAGGGGGGAGATTAAGCTTAAGTTAATGTATCTTAACAACAGCTTTGGAACATAGCACTATACATCTGATTCCAGTGATTAAGATAGTCTAAAGGCAAGCGGAGCCTTTTTGATTTGTCATCACCTTATTTAATTGGCTGGATAATGTTGTTTATGAGCTTCACCGCTGGTCTTGATGATGAGCACAAGACAGCTTAGTTTGCTGAACAAGTAGAATAAAGCATGATTAATTAACACGAAGCTATATAAAATAATATCGTATTGCATCGCTTATAAGACACTAAGCTGAGCAACTCATAAACTTAGGATTTTTCTAAATAACCTTATAAAAATTGTGGAACACTACATCAGCTTTGATTTGGTGACTCAAAGTGATGGGTGTTCCCTGATGTAGAGGATCATAGTCCGACATTAAGAAAACAAATACCCCTTACTATCTATCTATTTAAAAACCCACATTCTTAAATCCACTTATAAAAAAAATGTCCAATGCCCCTTACGATATGTGATCTTTGAATACAAAGCAAAGCAAAACATTATTGGGTCAAAATAATCATTTATGTTACATATGAGGCCCAATTACATAGCCCAATTGCGTAAATTAAGCAATCCAAATGCTGATGTCATATACATGTATTTCTCAAAATTATTCCAAAGAATACTTACTAAATTCATAACAAAATTAAAGGGAAATATGTCACTTAATCACATCCTCACATTTATATTTTGGTCATCCGAAATCTTACACTTCTCCACAGTCAATAATAAGTCATGTCATGTATTTAATTCCCTAATTTTGTGTGTGATTGATATTCCATTTATTTAGTTGTAGAAAAAGCAAGCGTGGCTCGCCACAAATTCAGTAGGATAATGTTTTGACGTGCCACAGTTCCTCCACCTAAATCTTTCTCATCCTATGTGGCGGCCTCACGGACATCTCTGGCGTGGGTGAGTATCGGGGTGACAGTTTCGTGCGCGTTTCCGGTCCGTATTAGTATACGTTGATCTCAATTTTAATGGGGTTTAGATGCCGACGTGTTTTTTAATTACCGGAAAGAGAGAGGAGAGAGGAGAGAGGAGAAAGAGAGAGAGAGGTGGGGGGAGGGGGAGAGAAAGAGAGAGAGAGAGAGAGAGAGAGAGAGAGAGAGATTGCGGAGGCGCACGTTAGCAATTGCAAGGACACCGGCATTTGAATTCGTCGCCTCCTCTCTCTCGATCTCTCCTTCTTCTTCTTGTCGTTGATTGGGCGGCGAATCTCTCGATCCGATCATCTATCGAGCTCGCGCGCGGCGGAGATCCTGAGTATCTCGCGATTCCCTCCGGCTAACGCCATTGCGGGCGACTCAGATTGCTTCGCCTCATCCATCCGAAGTAGACAATCCTAGATTCCAACGTCTTCGTCGTATATTAGGGCGTCGCGTAGCTGGTCCCTCCACGGTAGCCCTTCTTCGCGTTGGAGTTTTCCTTCGTTTATGATTCGGATGCCTGGCGTCTCGTGGAGTTTCGAGACATTCTTTTGGGAATTACGACTTTATGGGGTTTCCGTCGAGATTTTTGAGCTATTTCCGAGCTCCGGAGCTGTCGCAGCGAGTATTGGTTGACAACAACAGCTAAGGTGGTAACGATTTCTCGAAGGATCATGGCATGCTTTGTTTCCTTTCACGTTTTAAGGGTGGAAATCACCGGCATTGCAGTTCTTTGATCTTCATAGACCTTAACTTGGGCTGAAAACAACAGTTCGTCCTGTTATTGATTTGGTCTCAGTGGAGTAGATACTTGGATCGTGCCGGGTGCCCTCCTTGTTGGTTTTTACCGATGCTATGTTGGGGTAGAATTCTGCTCCATAAGCGAAAGCTCGTCTCTCGACTCCGTTTATGGGGCAGCATCAGATAGTCCACAGCAGCAGTCTTTTGTCTTTTCATTATGCCGGAAAGGATTGTTCTTTATGCGTATGTTGTTTGATCCCGGTCCGTGGATGGCAGATCCTCTGAGAAATGGTCCCGTGGAAAGGGATGTAGAGCAGGTATCATTCTGAGGCAACTCCAATACTTTGTTGCTTTCGTTATCTCTTTTGGTGTATGATCTTTTGTGTTTCCTTCTGGTTTAGCAACAACTGAGGTGTTCAATCTATTCCCCTAAAGTTAAAAAGTAAAATTTGAAATAGATACTGACATGCAGAGGAATCTTACCTTATCCTTTCAAATCTTGGTGTGTCATATGGAGTTAGGTTTTCATAGTAGGGTAAAGGAGTCTACTTGGGCTTCCTCTTAGTCTTTGAACTTTCAGATTTCATTTAATACATCCTCATTGGATACAATGCCTTTTCTGAACATGCACAAATTAATTTTCTGATTATATCCTCATCTGATCAAGTGAGCATTTAGTAATTTGAATCCCCGTGGCAACCACTTGTTGCTCCAATCTGATCCATCTAACGTTGGTCTTCATTTGTTGCAGAATTTGTCATACTCAATGCTATTCCAAGTTCTTTATGTCATTTGCAAATGCTCATTTTCTCTTTTTGTGACAATAAACATCCCAGTTCATCTCAAAATCATTTTGAAAAATTGTCTCTGAATTTTGAACTATGTCTCTTTTTTGTTGGGGCTTATGATACACATTAGTGCATGCCATTCCTTTTCTGGAGTTTTGTGGTATTTAAAATGTTGTATGCAGTGAAAACAAATAAATGGATTGTTAATTTATGGAAAGTTACTTCATTTGCATTGTTCTCTGTATTATATTCTGAAACACTATATGTGATAAGCAGTGAAAACTAATATATGGATCGAGGATTTATATAAAGTTAATTCATTTGCATTGTTCTTCTGTATTATATTTTCAAACACTATATGTGATTGAAAACATGGTATTATGTCCATGTATATATTTCTTTTTGTGTAAAATGTGCAACTACCTGAACTAATAATCATTTATATCCTCTAACTTTACTACATTATATTTCTAGATTAACAATATCATGGATCTTGTGATCTTTACACTATATTAAGGTTAAACATATAAACAATTTGTCTCCATTTCTTTTGCAAGGATATTTATTTAATGCTAATTGATTGTGAAAATAATCTTCTCTTATATAAGGAAATGACTGCATTAAGAACTTCCCAAATCCTTCTTGACCAGATAAAGTCTGAAAATTTCCATGGCATAATTGCTATAGAGGAGATATGGGATCAATATTCATGTTCCAGCTCACACTTAATGCAGTTGGAGTCACTAAATCGAATCAAAATCACCAATTGGAATCACGCCCCAGTAAAACCTCCATAATATTTGGACTGTGCAAAATAGAGATCGACTAGCATGTGCTCTGGCCTTTTCAATAGTTGTGTGAGTCCTATTATTCATTCATAGGAAGGCTATATATGCTATTAAGTGGCAGATTCTCTTGGTTGTCAGGGAATCAAACCCACTTATCATCAAAGAGATTACTAGGAAGCTCAAAAGATGAGACTCTGTATGGAAAAACATAAAAAGTAATAATGGATCTTTTCTTGCCATTGAGTTTAATGAGGAGTATTTATAGTCAAATTAAGGGATCAAGTCTGTTGTCATTTGTTTCTAGGAGATTTTCCTTAGACATCCTTCTGTCAGTTCTTGAACCACTAATCCTAATTGACTCACCTTGTCTAATATGGAGAATCTTTGTCTGTCCTGTATTGTATCCTACACAGGAGCTACAATTAATTGTTAGTAAACAAAAAACGTTTCTTACTTTATCCTTTTCTGTAACCACTCATATCTACCTCAGTATTCTCATCTTGGATGCACTAAGTTTTGTATATACAATTTCTTTACACAGTACTGGAGCAATAAGATAGAGGTGCAGCTAGCTAATCTAGAAGACAAATATAAAATTCATGTAAGGATTAAAAAATGATGTTTTATTGAAAAGAAGTCATGCTTATAATAAGATGAAAAGCCTATTTACAGAAGTAACCTGAATTTCTACCTAATATTACTTTATTTTTACTAATCTAAACATCTAAGAATTTAAAGATTAATCTTTGTGGATCAGGGTTAATAAACATGAAAACAAACAAATAGATTCTTATATAATCTGTATATCTAGTAGTTAAATGATTAGTTTTCATGAATCAGGGTTAGTAAACATGTTGCTTTAGATATCCTTCCAGAACTTGTTCTCAAGTTTGCCATTTGAACTTTTAATCTTTTAGATCTTTCACATAGTGATATTTATATGGTTTTGTAGGAAGGAGTGAGGTGATGAATTGGGTTAATAAACAAATAAGTGCTGTTCTTTATTGTTGATGCTAATTACTTCATGATACCCAGGCAATTACAGCCTTAAAGAAAGGAGCATATCTATTGAAGTATGGACGAAGAGGAAGGCCAAAGTTTTGTCCTTTCAGACTTTCAAATGTAAGTTGCTCTACAACGTTAAAGGAAGACTACGTCTGTCCTTTTTCATTCTTGCTTATTTTAAATATGCCCTCGACTGATAGTGAATGTTAAAAATTGTTTCTGTTTTTATATGATTACTGCAGTTCATTTTTTTCTAAGTTAAAGGTGTCATCCAAACCCCTATAACTTGAACAAGAAATCATGAAGCTTTATGTATCTATATCTAACCTGATGTTTGTTTTCTCTTTGGTGTCACAATCTTATCTCATTAAATTATTGTGCTTAAATTCCAGGATGAATCTTTGCTAATTTGGTACTCCGGAAGGGATGAGAAACAACTTAAACTTAGTCAGGTTTACAAGATAATACCAGGACAGCGTACTGTAAGTTCAATTCTTCATCTTTAGATATCTTCTTGATGCTTATTTCCATATGTATGCATCATCTTTCATTTACTAAATATGAGAGTATGTTTTTTGCATATATGTAATATAATATTGTCATGAACCATAAACATTTACCTGCTGCATTTAGGTACTCTTTCCTTTTTACTTCTTTCCATGTAAATTGACCATATAACATTAATATGAACATTACTGTGCTGATTGTCCCCTCTTTGTGACACAGTAATAGAATGTTTTATTGTTATTTATTACAATTAACTTTATGAGATTCTGTTCTGATTCTTTCAATGCTTTATTCAAAGATCACTGTGAATTGTAGTTTAAATGAGAACTATGGTGTTCTTTATTCTTTTAGGCAATATTTCAGCGGTATCCACGGCCTGATAAAGAATACCAGTCATTTTCTCTTATATACAACGAAAGATCACTAGATTTGGTACGTACATCCATTCCTGTTCCTCATGTTTTACCTAGCTTTACTATTTGTATCTTCTGGGAGAATGTTCTGCAATTTCTCTTCTGACACTGACCTTTAGACACAATTTGAAATCACGTGTTCATGATACATACAGTAGCATATATGCAAACAGACTGATGGTTTGGATATACTGCACAGCTAGCATAAATGTTATACTTATTGTGAACCACACTGTTTAAATACAATTCTCAATTAAAATGAATTTGTCAGATCTGCAAGGACAAGGACGAAGCAGAAGCCTGGTTTGTTGGATTGAAGGCTTTGATTTCACGAGGAAATTATCGGAAGTTGAGATCAGAATCAAAAGGGGATAGGACTTCGTCTGATAGTCCTACTACATATATTCGTAAAATTTCTCCATTCACATCACCCTTCAGTGGTAGTGATATCTCCCATAAGGTTTGGCAAGTTTGTTCGTTGTCTAACTTTTGCTATATAATAATGTTACTGGTTATAGACCCTATCATGTTTCATTTTTTAAGGATTCCAGTGATGACCAAATCAATACTTCTTATGAGTACCATCCAGTTAATGGTTTGGGGAAGGTGTTGTCTGACGTGATATTGTATACGTCACCAGCCAGGAGTTTGTTACACTCAGAATCTCTATGTAAATCTTTTTGTTCACACTCATCAGGAGCTGCAGATATTACTAATGGACAGGGCTCTGCAGTTGATACTGTTAGAGTAAGTTTATCTAGTGCTGTTAGCTCATCAAGCCATGGATCAAATCATGAGGATTTTGATGCATTAGGTGATGTTTTCATTTGGGGAGAAGGCATAGGTGATGGGTTTCTTGGTGGTGGTTTGCAAAGGGCTGGAATTTCCTCGACCATTGCGATTGATGCATCACTGCCAAAAGCTTTGGAGTCAACAGTAGTGCTTGATGTTCACAATATAGCTTGTGGTAAGAATCATGCAGTTTTGGTTACCAAACAGGGGGAGGTTTTCAGTTGGGGAGAGGAATCAGGAGGCAGGCTTGGCCATGGAAATGATGTTGATGTTTCGCAGCCAAGGCTTGTGGATGCCCTAGGTGGTATGAATGTTGAACTCGTGGCATGTGGCGAATATCATACATGCGCTGTAACTTTGTCTGGGGATTTATTTACATGGGGTGATGGTACTCACGGTTCAGGTCTCCTGGGTCATGGGAGTGATGCGAGTCACTGGATTCCGAAAAAAGTGTGTGGTCCAATGGAAGGTCTGCATGCGTCATCAGTATCTTGTGGACCATGGCATACAGCCGTTGTGACTTCTGCAGGCCAGCTATTTACATTTGGTGATGGAATTTTCGGTGCTCTGGGTCATGGTGATCATAGAAGCACAAACATACCAAGAGAAGTTGAAGCTCTGAGAGGAATGCGCACTGTTCGTGCAGCTTGTGGTGTTTGGCACACTGCTGCAATTGTGGAAATTTCAGATGCATCCTCTGATTCCAGTGACTCTGCGATGGGGAAACTATTCACTTGGGGAGATGGTGATAAAGGTCGACTTGGACATGGTGATAGGGAACCCAGACTCCTTCCAGCATGTGTAGCATCTCTTTCTGATAATATTTGTAAGGTAGCTTGCGGGCATGACATAACTGTTGCTTTAACAACTTCTGGACATGTTTATACAATGGGAAGTACTGTCTATGGGCAACTTGGTAATCCCCAAACCGATGGAAAGCTTCCCACTCGTGTTGAAGGAAAGATTTCAAATCAATTTGTTGAAGAGATATCATGTGGATCTTATCATGTTGCTGTATTGACCTCAAGAACTGAAGTCTATACCTGGGGCAAAGGAGTGAATGGCCGTTTAGGCCATGGGGATAATGATGACCGAAATACTCCGACACTTGTTGAAGCTTTAAAGGACAAACAAGTGAAGAGTGTTGTATGTGGTGCAAGTTTTACTGCAATCATCTGTCTTCATAAGTGGGTGTCCAGTGCTGATCAGTCCATATGTTCTGGTTGTCATCTCCATTTTGGATTCAGAAGAAAACGTCATAATTGTTATAATTGTGGTTTAGTCTTTTGCAAAGCATGTAGCAGCAGAAAATCTACTGGAGCTTCTTTAGCACCAAATATTAATAAGTTGTATCGTGTATGTGATGAATGTTATACCAAGCTTAGGAAAGTGGTGGGGGATGGTAAGATTCCTCAAATTCCAAGGCATCAAAATGGAAGTACAAACCAGGTGCCTGGTGAACTGGCTGACAAAGATTCACCTGGTCCTAGGATGCAGGGTCAGTTCTCTAGGCTCTCATCATTTGAATCTTTTAAAGGTGAAAACAGAGATTCCAGGGAATCAAACAATGGATATCCATCAAGTTCTTCAAAGTTTCTTCAAGTTCAAGCATCTTCAAAGAAAATATTCTCTGCTTCTGTCCCAGGTTCAAGAGTAGCTTCTCGTTCAAATTCACCTACATCATGTAAGCGAAGTCCATTGCATTCATTGGCCATATCAAGGGATGCCACTAATACATGCTTGGAAATATGTCATGACTTGAACCCAACCAATGAGGATCTAAGACAAGAAATCCTTAAGTTACGGACACAGGTAAGTGTGTTGTAAATTCAAGTGGGTTATTTGTAGATTTTTGGCTCATAGCGCACATGCTACCACATCATAAACTCGACTGAATTTGGTTGCATATTGTTTTAGTACTTGCAAAACTATGAATATGGACATTCATATCAACTTCTTACATTACTGATAATTGACAGTTTCCTGTAATCATATCTGTTATTTTGCTTATCCAAGGATCATAACACATATTTGTCTTCCATTTAAATTTTCAGTTATATTTAAATTTTCCAATTGAATTTTTGGTTGTCATTAATCATTTTATTTCATGATTGATCAGTTGTACACCATTAACTAGAACTTTTTTTCTGTAGGTTGATGAGCTAGCATGTAAATCACAACTTCTAGAAGTGGAATTGCAGAAAACAACAAAACAATTGACAGATGCAAAAGCAATGGTGAGCGAAGAAACTGCAAAGGGCAAGGCTGCAAAGGAAGTAATCAAGTCTCTGACATCACAGGTAGAGCTTTTTCTTTACCCATTCTATTCCTGGTGTAAGTAACCCTTGGTTCTAAAAATTGATCTACCAGCTTTTTAGGTGCTATTTTTGTGAATGTGGTGAGTGTATCTTTCCTCTAAATTTGCAGATTAGGAATTCTATGTAGCACACATCTAATGACTTCTTGGTCTAGTATGCTAAATTATGTACACCATGTTCTTATTCATGTCGGATTCCATGTTTCACTTGGTTATTTTCTACAAATAGAAATTTTCCTCTGAAATTTTATTGTACTTTGAAGTTTGAATCATGGCTTCCAAAGGTGTATTGGATTACCAACCGTCTCAATCAGTACTAACATATTAAATATTTTTTAGTAATTCTTTTGGTGCACTGAGGTGTATGCATCATATTGATCGATGGGTGAAGGTCTAAGAAGATTCTGGAATGGTATTGGTACCTAAGAACTTGCTTTGAGGTCTTCATGAATTAAGGATTTATATCTCAAATGCCTGCCAGGCTCCTCTTGAGATGTTCTGATATGTTGGTGCAATATGATATACTATGGTATACTGTTATGAAAGATTAACAAATATCAGTTAAACTGTCATTATACCTTGGTAAGTATGGTGTATTCTATACCAGTATGCAGTTGGAGCAACACAATATGATCCACTTATATGCCAAGATATTTTAGATCTTTCTAGGGATTTTACAGAACAGCAGGTTGTCATGTTCCAGCCATTTAAGGTTAGCTATGTAGAGCTTTTCTTATCATTTGGATCCACCTGGGCAATAGAACAAGCCAAATGGAAGTAGTCAACTCTCTTGTTATGATTTCTCAAGTCTTTACATCTCCTCGCATTGGTAACTCTATTCAACTCACCTCATCTAACTGAGACATCTATTGGCCTCCTTGCAACCTGTTCATACAATCATTAATATGTTTTCCTCAATTTACCCTCTATCATAAATGTGCTGATTGTTCAAAGAAAATAAGCATTTCTTGGTCTCTTTTTCCTACTTGTCCTACACATTCATCTTAGCATTCTCATCTTGGTAACACCAACTTTTTTTTTTTTTGTAAAAGTTTCCTAAATCAATTCCAATCCATGACACATGATTAGCATTACAGTTGTCTGATAAAATTCCTCTTTTAATTGAAGGGGACGTGAGTATTATGTAAAAATCTTGATACCCCTCCCCAATTTTTATCATTCTGCTTTATATCTATTAACAATAACCTTAGAATATCCTTTGTGAATAACAGATCCAAGATAACCTAAATTTATACTTTTTAGAAACTTCTTGTCCATAACTGATCCTTGACATGAAGTTATTGTTAAAGAGAACTCACTATGCATTCCTCCCAATTGTAATACTAGTGACAACCCTATCATATATATCTTTTATCACAACAATAAAACTACTAAGCACTGTTTTTATTTTCTAAAACACATCACAATAGATTCTATATGGGTTTTCTCTATCTAGTTCAATAAAAACAATCCAAGTTTTTTCTCCCTATTTCTAATTTTTAATCATTTTTAAGAAATAGTTAGTTTTAATAATTTGTCTTTCATGCACAAAACCATGAAAAATAGTATTATTTTAATTAAAAGAAACACAATTAAAGATTTCAATAGATTTTCTTCCAGTATTCAGTGCAAATATCTTGAGTAAATAATTCAGCTTTTATTCCCAGTTGTGCAGCAGATCCAACATTTAGATTTTGTGGCAGATTTTTAACTACATCTGTTTAATCATCAATATTGGAGAGAAAGATGGTAGTTTCGTTTGCTTAATTTTGCTTGCAACTAAACACTTTACTTTGGTTAGAATCAGTACATGCAGGATCTAAAATAGGGTGTACCCAGTGTAGAGGGCCTCATCTAATATGTGGTCTGGGAGAGTCAATTTATACAGCCTTACCTCTAAATATATAACGGCTATTTTTTTTACTCGAATCATGAACTCAGGACTCGGAAAGAATTTTAGTGTCTAAGATCCAATAGAGCAAAGTACAACAATGCCTTCTATGGTTCCCTAGTCTAAAACCACTTGAGCATTGTTCCCATTGTTAGACCGCTATTATATATTTTCTAATGAATCAGGCTTGTTAGTGTCCCAACAATTGTTATTGCAATACTGTACAGAAGCTCATTGCCATATTTAGTTACTTATCAGGCACTGTAGGTAGGACTAGTTTTTTTCAAGTTAAGCTACTAGAATACTGATCCTTTAATCTGATCTGTGTGTGGGCTTATTATATGCTGAGATGGCAAGATGCATTAAAAATCTCTTTTCATGCTACTATGCTGTACTTTAATACAATTCACTACTTTTTGGGTTCTAATTTCCAGTTCTTATATTTGGCAGCTAAAGATTATGGCTGACAGAGTACCAGAGGCATCTCTGATATCCCGCAACTATGGGTCTGGTTATACATCTGACTCACCGAAACTACAATCCATTGACAACACAACAAGCAACTTGCTACCTTCCCAGTTATCTGTGTCAAATGGTAATTTGAGTAATCCAGTAGTCTGCAATGGAAACAACACATTGTCAGAAAAAGTGGAATGGGTTGAACAAGCTGAACCAGGTGTTTACTTTAGCATATCTTCTTTGCCTGGTGGTGATAAATGTCTCAGGCGAGTGTGCTTTAGGTATGGGAAGCCTCTTACCCATGTCATATTTTACATGGATGGTCTATTGGTAAACATCTTTATCACTAATTCTGTTTTTTTGTCCCAGAAGTAATATAACAGAAGGTACAGATAAGATACTAATTTTTACTATTATTTCTAACTCTTAACGGTTTCAAATGACTAGTCTTTTTTTTTTTTTGAGTGATCAGCATATGATTCGTTGTCTATATAGTGTTAATATTGTTTCTTGGTCTAGATAATAAGTGGTCGTCATATTTCTGTGGACTTTATTGCATGTGTGTCGGATGATAATGCAGTTAGATTGGTAGTTCTTACTTTTCTTGGGAAAAAGCAGGTACTTTGTTTTACTCATTCTCATTTTTTACAAGATTATACAATAAGAAATCCCCAGGATCATGTCATCTTACATACATTTAAAAAATCCACATGATGACACTGGGACGAAAATTGTCCCACAAGTTCACAAATAAGAGACAGTGCAGTACAAGATAACCACAGCTGGGATACAGAACACACCCAGTAAACTTTAATTAAGTTGCTATTTGCACGTCTTCTGAGGTTTGCGTTCAATGATTAATTTGATTTTTAAGCGACTAAAGTTTAGAAGGAACTAGGTGAGTCTAATAACTGGGCAAACTTTTACAGAAAGAATAAAAGCAAAACATTTTTCAATTTTCTACATGCATTTTGACACCAAACATTTCAGTTTTCAATTTTCTTACAAGTATTGGAAAAGACAACAGAGGTTAGTTAATATTGCGGTTAATTTCTAGGTTTGCTTTATCAATATTCATAAGCCTCATTCTGCACAGTCTTGACTTGACAATTAATTGAAAGATTTACGTCTGAACAAGATTTACTATGTTGTAATTCATCAGATATGCTGTCCAATTTGTGAATTTAGTTGCAAAAATAACCTATCATTACTGTTCATGCAACAGGCATTGTTACATGTTCATATTTAGATGCCTTTATATTGGAGAACTAGAAAGATCTATTGGTTGTTGGTGCAGTATTTTATCATCCCAGAGTCTTTTTTTTATGATAATTGTTGTTTTCTTTGCAGCCGAAAAAGATTTAGTGAACAACAAGCAGAGAAGTGGTGGGTAGAAAATCGATCAAGGATTCAGGAGAAATACACTATCCTTAGTGATGAAAATTCTGCCTCGGCCTCTACCTCCGCGCATCTTGCAGGAAGGACGGCTTGTTCGACCAAGCAGTAATGCTGCAAACTCGCCGTACCGCTCCCCGGTAAATGTAAATATTCCTTAGAACCGGTGGACGATGCACATACCTTACCTTATTGATTGTTGCACCATACTAGGGCAGTGTTTGGAAGGAAAATAGCCACACGTGCCAGTCACTTACAGTGGCCGCTGCTGCCTTAGAGGATTCCTTTTAACCCCTTCAACAAAAATCATGCAATATTATCTTCCATGCATCTAATTTTCTGTCCAGGAAGAACATCAATTTTTGTTTTTGTTTTTTTGAGGTTTTATCATTTTCTCATGGATTCCGACTGTACTTGGATGATCGTAGTCATGATAACACTGAAGGTAGTTGATACTCTTTAGTTAGCTGTGTTCCCAAGCTAACACTGAAGAAGAAAGTAAGATGGTTGACATGAGAGATTAGACTTGTTATCTATAGGAAAACTGGAAGAGTGCTTCAATTCTGCCATTTTTTGCTTGAGCATCATGGTTGACATTTTCTCACCGGTGGCCCATTCTCATGATGTTCTATCATCGAAATAGTGCATAGCATTTTATGTTACTCTCTCTTTGGCATTGATGAAATGATGAAATCCACTCCTACGTTTTGTAAGAGGTTGCTGCTTCTCTAATCCTCTTTACTGTGCTAGAAAACATGGCACGGACTTGAGGTGCAGGTATGAAAGAAATCCCCTCCTACGTTTGAGTGTTCTAAATCAACTCTAAATTTAATATCTAAGTCAATTTTAAATAACAGGTCAAATTTATATTTAAATGTATTTGATGATATTATAAATTTTTTTTTTTGTAATATAGTAAAAGAGGATGAAAGGGATAGAGCATGACGGAGAAGAGAGCGATTTTTAATATTTTTAATCTCAAATTATAAATATTTTTAATAATAAATAAACAAATAAATAAAAGTTGAGGGATTTTTAATTTCTTTGTAAGCTCAAATGTTTTAATTTGTGAACAAATCAATTAATTTTTGTAGCTATGGGTCGTTTCCGTGAAACATGATTTGTTTGGCTAAAGAGGATCGAAGTAGAAAACACTTTAAAAGCGTGTTTTTTTGTTTTTTGTTTTCTTCATTCTGTAACCACCAACGCCATTCACTCCATTTCTTTGTAATGTAATGATTCACAAAAAAAGATTTGATCGTTTGAGAATCCTACAGAATTATCGAGTGTTAAAGACCGGCTTTATCATTTGATTTCAAGAGATGTATAATGATAGCTACAAGAAAATAAACACCAGCAAAAAGGAAAATAATACTTAAAAAAACAGAAAAAGAAAAAAAAAAATGCAGTGATACACCTGACTCATCACCTATCTTGGGTTGAATGTTCAAATCTTCATCCTATGAATTTTCTGAAAATACTGATTAATTGACGATACCAAGATCGATCGATCGATCGATCTGAGTTCATCTTTACTACACTTACACTAAGAATAAGATAATTGCTCCCTTTTTTTGATTTTTTTTATATATCTTTCTTCACAACAAGATCCTGTGATGGAATTCCATCATCAATCAAACTTTCTGGTCCTTTTCCAAAAGCACAAATATTTCTTCAGTTTACCGAACCCAAGTACATTTCATTCATCAGCAACTTCTTCCAGCATAACTTGCTGACCACAAGTAGAGACAAAGATAAACAGAAACAAATATATACACAAGGCATATGAATGAATGAATGAATGAATGAATGAATGAATGAATGGCAGGTAGGTATAACCAGATTTACCATAAGTAAGGCTTCCACTCTGTTGTAAACAATTCGATTCTGGAGGCTACTCTTTGTGTCCAATTCATTAACTAAATACAAGGAACCGATAAGACAAGATGGATTACCCACCTACCTACCTTATGCTAAAGCATTTAAGGAACTAATCTTAACCACACACAAGATGATGATATCATCGGTTTAGCGAACCCCAAACAACGGAACAAGCAGCATGTTTATCCCGTATTCCCAAACATTACATTTACATAAAACATCCATGTAACCAAGAGAAGTGATAAAATGTTTCCTGCTTCAAGCATCTCCAAATATGCAATGTGGACGATCTAGATCGACAACTTTAACCAGGTCAACTGAAAAAGTAATGTATTTTGAGAGAGGATAAAGGAAAAAAAAAAGTTCAGAAAAATAATAATAAAACTGCTCTAGAAAGAACCTGGAAAGTTGTACAGGTATGATTCTCAGAGACACTTGAGTTGAAACCTCAAGAAGCTAATTTTGGAATTGAGCAGGAAACATCCCTATCTAATGCTGATGACGGCAATTAGAATAGGGGGAAAAGAAAATCTGAAATCACACGTTCTAAAACTGGTGGTATTAAATACATCTGCTGAGCGAGCTATTCCCAAAAATTTTCTTCCGTAAAGTCTCCAACTCCGTATAAATTAACTAACTTTCTAGTCATTCATGCCCCACACCAGTCTATATGTCTGAGGATAAAAGCATTAGAAGCTCCCTTGGAGTAATGAACAATTAATAAGAAACTTCCAAATCCCAATATACTGGAAAAAAAATAATTAAGCCCGTAAGTCTAATTATGTATGTTTGAGGCAATCAGTAGTTGTGCTCGTGACTGCTAAGATTTAACGAGTTTCTTATCCTTTTCACAAGGGCTTGAACAGAGGTAACACAGAGGCAAAACTCTTCATCGTCTAAATTTGTCCAACTACTGAATCTGCCTAGACTGTTAATCGATCCCCATTTTTTCCAACTAATTCTGCATCTCAGAGATTCTTTCCAAATTCATCTATGTTTAAATTAAGAGAGGAATCTAATAATTGATGACCGACACCAACTACATAGAGAACTATTTGAAGATGTCCCCGGATATCAAATCTAATGAAGCTTCAGCCACATCCAACACATGATTTCTGAGAAAGTAAATTAGCAAAATATGAAAGCAATGGGACCCTTGGCACATAAATATGAACTTAAGCCCAAGAGTAGTAAGCTACAGCGGAACACACACATCAGAACAAAGAATACAAGAACTGATGACCAATTTTATTTCCTTGAGATAGTGGCAACAAGAATGAAATGGCAGAATAGTACACTGTAAAGCTAATAAACAGAGGAACATGCAGCTACATCAAATTATTATATGTAATTGTACTGCATGACCCACGTGAGCACTCTCATGCGAATAGGCATTTTGGAAGAAGTTCAAATGTTTTGTCTTAATTTAGATCAGGGCAGGGCTAGAAGATAAAAGAGAGAGGATAAATCTCAAGTGTTACTTAGAAGAGAGTGTTCCGTCAAATCCCGAGTAAAATCTGAAATTTCAAAAAGGCAGAGATTACCCTGGTCGAATCAGTGTTTTATGCCCTTCAACCAATCAATCTTCCACATCCTCTTCCAAAAGGCATGCAACAATTCTTCAGACAAATCTCAGCAGCCCATCACAGCGCAATTATACACAAAGCTCCCACAATGCTTGCTGGCAATCATGTTCCATTCTGGAGGCCCATTTCTCGGAGTCCATGAATTTAATTCAATCATCCCTCCTCCAAGCACCCTCGGTCCGCCAATCACCAAGAGTCGTTCACCACAAGCCCGAAAAGCTAGGCCCCAACCATTCACTGAATCTGGTCTCTCAGGCAGCCTTCCCAAAGTGATCCAAGAGTTATTCTTCTTGTCATATTTTCTAACCTCTTTTTCTGCATAATCAGCTGCATATAGCTCGTTATTAACTACTGCAACCAGCGGAGGTGCACCACTTGGACCATTGAGTCCTAGGGACATATTTGGAATGACCGTCCAGGTATGTTTCTCCATATCATATTCTTCCCCACACGTCAGCAATTCTGTAGAGCTAGACATTCCGCCGATCACATAGAACTTGTTGTCCATAAAGATACCTGAGCACATCTTCCTTGGTTTATTCATGCTACGGAGAATTGTCCATGTTTGTGTCTCAGAATTGTAAAGCTCCGCGGACCTCAATATAGCACCTTGTGCATCTACGCCACCGGCTACGATAGCTCTCTCCCCAAAGCTGGCTGATCCAAATAAGCACCTAGGGGAGTTCATTTCAATACCTTGGGACCAAGAATTTGTCAGAATGCTATACCTCAGTACTATATGGGAAATACAACAGGTATAGTCCCTTCCGAAAACAAGGAGCTCAGTGCCCACAGCCAATGATTCCTTATCAGAGCGCATGAAGAAATCGTTCTGTGGCATTTTTGGGAGGGTAATCCAGCGTCCGCAATAGGGATCATATGCTTCCCACTCGAGTATATTGCAGGAGAAGTATACCCAGTGCTCGATGATCCCCATCTGTCGCCGTAGCCTGTAGAGATCACCGGACCGGATCAAGGAATTAAAAGCTCGGTTCAGGGATGCAAGGGCACCATAGTCTGACCGAGAGCAGTGAAGGAGACACTTTATAGACATGTCACGGCCAATTTGGACTATGAGAGAGTTTGTATCGGAGTAGTGGGCATCATAACTGGATTCATCAAGAGGTAATTTTGTTATTTCCTGCAACGGAGGCTCCGAGTGATCTTCGGATTTAGCCTTCTTTACTGAAGCAGCTTCACAGAGCTCCAAAGGTTCCACAAGCGGAGGGCGTTTGTTGGTAGTGATCTCAAGGAGATGATAGGTCATGTAAGCCAACTTGGATTCTTGCTCGCAGGAGCTCGGCAATGCTCTCGAGATAAAAAAGGACTCCTTCTCTAGCATGTCTTCGACGCGCACCAAATTCCCACCCCCGCACCGGGGACAAGTTTAAGCTAATCTATTCCTCTCCCAAAGCTATGAATGCACAATCTGCTGCAGTGGCAAAAGCAAAACAACACCATCAGAGAGATTGCTTAAATGAAAGGCAACAATCTTAATACATCTACGAGAACAGTGGTATAAAAGAAGCAACTTGGTTGATATGAACAGATCAAGCAAGCTTTACTGCGGATCAAATTCACAAGAACCATGGAAAGTTCCCTCAAAGAAGTCACCAAAGCAGAAATTCCCGCAAAGATCCAATCATTCCGACACAAAGTTCCTCGATCTCGCTTCAACAAATCCAATCGATTTAACGACGTAACGATTAGAGAAAGAGCACCAATCGCCAAAACAAGAAAAGATCTTGAAGAAGTAAAACCCTAGCGCGGACGAACCGGAACACAGATCTCGCAATTCCCACCAAAACAAAGCCAAAGATTCCAGCTTTCCGTTCCTCCATAATATATAACCGACGACGCAAAGATCTCCGTTTAAAACAGAAGCTCAAAAGAACACGCACAAATCACAGTGTCTGCTAAAATCCTTTTCTTCCTGTCATAATTGACGCGCGGGCACGGGAATCAACATCAGAAGAACAAGAAGAAGAAGAAGAAGAAGAAAGGCGAGATTTTGAACTTACATGTGGACTGACAACAGTGAGGAGGAGGAGGAGGAGGAGGAGGAGGATTCAAAAGAAGGTGAAGTCCATCAATTCGTGCTTTTCACTCGTAATGATCTGTTAAATTTGTGCTTCTTCGATGTTCCTCTTCTTCCTCCTCAGAGTGAGGGAAGGTAGCTTCTCCTACTTCGATCGGATTCGTCCTTGCGATCCTATCATGGTAGTGCTCAGAATTCATAGCGCTTCACCCGCTTCGGGCCTCGCGAGCAGCTCATTTCTTTCCATTTATTGACCACCGCCTCCCCGCCCCCCTTTTATTCTCCCCCATCGCCCCTCGCGTTCTCTCACTCTCTCTCTCTCTCTCTCTCTCTCTCTTCTCCTCTCCACTCCCATGTTTCGATGACACTACCTCCAATATTTTTCATATTTATATCTATCTAATCCATCCATTTAAATAAAGTTAAATATTTAATATATTTTTTTTTCTAAAAATAATGGCTTTAATCGAATTAAATATATAAATAATTATTTAAATATAATAATACTATAAAATATAAATATTTAATAAAATATAATTAATTTTGCGACAACATTGTGATATTTGGTATGCGAAAGATGGTACTTATCGAAACTTTATATGGTTGTACGAGAAAAAAAATATATTAATAAAAACGAGCTTCATTCAATAGTATAAAGAGTGATATAATACAACAACCTGTCTCCATTCATTGTATCCACCAAATGTCATCAATTATAATTTTATTAATTATAATTAAATAAAATTATTTTATCAATTCGATCAAGCAGCATGATATAAATATTTTTTAAAAAAATATTATTATTATTATTAAACTAATATTCATCTGATTGAATTATTATTGATCAGAGTCTGTCCTCCTTTCTGCTAATTATTATACCAAACAACGATTAGATAGATATTTCCTCTGTCAACCATCAAAATGAGTCAAAGAAGCACCAGAAGCTTCTGGTGGTGCTTTTCCAGGCTGGTTCAAAGCAAACCAAACTTGTCTTCTCCAGCATCAAGTACTGCTTCTGACCCTGCAATGGTGATTCTCACTTTTGAGCCTCTGAAACCCTAATAATTCTCTTTCCAAGAAGGACAACATGTCAACCTCAACAGTTTGGGTTTCATGAGCTGCATTTGTAGCCGTCTCCAATGATGTCTAAATAACGTCTTGGAAATGATAGTCTTTGCATCAAACAAGCTTTCCTCGTTGTGTTGGATTGCTGCTGTCTCCTTTACTTCATTCCCATACCAAAATATAATTTATTTATTTATTTATTTATTGGTGAAGTCCGAAAGATAAAAAGAAGAGAGGCTGAGCTCCTCATCTTCTTATCCTCACGTTATCCTCATGTCCTTTATGTAAGACAAGACAAGATATTATTACATCCTATCAATCTTGTTAACATAACTTGTATTAGGTTGTGGTGTCTCTCGAGATAAATGGTCCCTTGAAAAAGTCCTATAATCCGAAAGATGAAAAAGTCTTTACGTTTTCTTTCTCCAATGATAAGCAACGGAGAAGGAAGAAAATGAATCCCAAACAAGGTTGGGCGATGAACACTTTTGTAAGATAAGATGAAGACAGAAGTTTTGCTCGCTGGCTTGGTCCAGCTCAATCGAACTTCAAATCTTTTTTGCCTCTTTTTGACTGCGAAAGAGGAGGTGAATCTTTAAACAGTAGGCCAACAAGCTGTCACTCCGAGACACCAAAAAACAAAAAAGAGAGCACCCATTATTGCGATAGTGCTTCCTTTACCTTGGCCTCATCACATGATTCACTTAATTATTATAGAGCACTCCTTCCAAGGATGTAATGGAGTGTGGTTGGCCAGTAATGGCGTCTGCATTGTTCTTCCTGTTACTTGGATCACAGATATTTGTTGATGCATGTCTTCAGGGTTTGGAACTCGAAACAGTTTTGTCCTCATGCATGTCTCGGCCTAATGGTGGTGTGACTTCACTAGTGGAGAAATGACTGGAACGTGATCAACAGGTCTGCAGTCTCGGCATACAGATGTTCTTTGACGCACCACCACGGACAAGTGGAAATCTTGGAGGCTGGTGGCAATCTTCCTCTTTGGTCTGCAACTTGTGGCTTTGTTCTTAATCTACTGGCAGATGGGGCTGCAGGATGTGCTGAATGGTCACCTCCTCACCTTTCCGTTAGGCCATTATGCTCCTCCAATCTTGTTTATTCTCCTGCACAAGCAAAGGACATGGTGGATCTCATTATTTCTTAGCTTTAGCCAAGCAAGATGGAATAAACAATGCCGGTATGTGTAAATTTCAAGAACAAGCATGAGCTATCACTGAAGTTGATTAGATTCTTGTTGTCAGTGGAGGCCTCAATCTTTGTCATGTCCACCATGGTATATTACACTCAACACCAGTATGCTCCCCACCACAAGATCGATATATATTTTGTTCGTCAGAGTGTTTCCAAGTGTGGGAGATCAGATTGCATGATAAATGCGTGCAGTGTGCCTCATGTGATCAAGCCTGCAGCTACAATACAATAATGAACATGGGCTCAGCATCCAGATATAGGAATAATGAGAGAGAAAGAGAGACTTATGTGATCTGCAGCTGCATGAACTAGGGTTTATTCCATATGAACACTCGATGACAGAAACAATTCAGCAACAGCAGGAGCAACAAGAGATTGCTGGCATACGAACTCGAAAGGCTTACTCCCTTTGGTGTCTACATTGGGCTTGGAAAACAGGACGGAACTCACTCTGTTACCTCCAAAGAAAATTCATAACGGAGAGCCTGTTTTCATGATTCAAATCTCGGTCGTCTACATCGAAAAGTAGCAATTTTATCATCTTATATCCTCCGAACCTTAAATTGACTGGCAGTATTTATTTTATACAGATTATTATGTCTTGACATGAATCTGAGGGTTGTGACAACAACAAAGGCAGGAGGAGGGGAGAGTATGTATATTCATAACATATACTCTTTATGTTTCGTAGGATTAATTTCAATCATTGGAGTCCCAAGTGAAATCGATCGTGCTTACCGTGCATGGAGGGGAGATCGAACACCATCACTAAGTTGCAAGCCGATGTCCACATATGCTCTCACTACTTTCTTTAACTTAATTCTTAGTCAATGGGGGTCTAATTTTAGTTCTAGAGTGGCATAAGTTTGAGGGCCCAACCAACATATGAGTCCACATTCTCCGCCATGTCTAAGCCCAGATTGACCAGCGCATGGGTCCAACACGATCACCAAACTCATCACCGGTGCCTATAACGCCGTTACAAGATAACTAACGGTGGTGTCGGAGAAGATTGAAGTTCGTATATAGGGAGGGCTAACTGGGCGGAATGTCATCGACATGAGTTCCAAGCGTTTTGAGTCGGTAAGTTCATCACAATGTTGTGAGTGGTGTTTGCAAGCTCCACGTAGCATACACGTCCTCCTTGTTCAGTAATAAGAATGGATTTGTATTCTGCCTCGTGTATGCAGAAATCACCTTAACGGGGTCCCACCATACCCTACCCTACCCTACCCTACCCATGATCATGTGTATACGTCATATGCTAACCTCGATAGTCCCACCATACCCTACAAGAGGAATAGAAAGTATCATCGAAAGATCTATCGATACCAGCCATCGGCCGGAAAATGGTTGGTAGTTTAGAGGAACTCGATTGGACACTCGGAAGGGTTGCAAGTGCATGAATAGGACGGTGAGGCATTTGATCGAATACTTCTCGGGCTGGGTGTAGATGACGCCATCGGGCCGGGAGGGGAGAGAGTGCCCTAGTCACCGGTTCGGCTGGGACGGTAAGCGGAACCATGTCATCCCAAGTCAAATCAGCGAAGGCGACCTCCGTTAGCATTTGCCCGTCTCCGCAGCTGTAGATGGAGGAGGATGACGAAGCCCTGGCCATCCCCTTGATGTCATGCTCCCCTTGCCGGAGCAATCAAGGGACCCGGGCGTGATGTTTTCTTGCGTTCCGCCGTATCCACCGATATCTTCGGCCGGGGGCCTTGTGACGATGGAATAGATCGCCCAGAGAAGTCGCCTCCTTGCACTGATTTAAACAAACAACTCGCTCGTAAGGGTCAACTCAAGTTATAATTTTGCTACTGCGGAAGTAGCTCCTCAAAACAACTCAAGTTATAATTTAAACAAAGGAACTTGATCATCTATCCGGAGGGATAGGTGGAGTTACTGGAATCTTCATTTTGATGCACAACATGACCTAATAGTAGTTAAGGCTGTGGAACAAAAGAAGAAGAAGAAGAAGAAGAAGAAGAAGAAGTAGGACAACGACGTGTTCTTTTGGATACGGAGTGTTGTTGGATGGATCATCATTTTGGATTTTATTATCATGCTGTTGTTGGAACAGTGAGGCGGAACTCACTGCCCCCCTCCCTTGCCGACTTATCTGGAGGGAGAAGAGAAAAGAATGAAAGGTATAATTTATAAGCACCATCATTTTAGCTGGTGATGTTGCACTCTCAAACGCTTCTTTCTCCTCCATCTTTAGACTCCCTGCTGTACGTACGTGTGCTTTGTTCAAATCTTATCTTATTCGCAATGTCTTTAATATATTTTGTATTCGTAAGTAGCTTGAAGGAAGTAACTACGACCACTATATGAACCGCAACTGTGTCGGCTCTCTCTCTCTCTCTCTCTCTCTCTCTCTCTCTCGTGCATATCTTTTGGGTTGCTCAACGCTGAAGCTTTCTTTAAAGGCAAAATATACGCAGCAGATCGATGCTTCTTATCTTACAATCTGTAAAGTGTCATCAAGACACGGTGCAGTCTTTCTCCCTTTCTCCCACAGTCTCGTTAGGACCACCCCACTCAGCATGCACAACACGTTGGAGTTCGGCAGCAGGAGAAGCTTCTCAAGATGATGATGTTGCCTCCATTGCATACTTCAGATGTTCTTTTAGCAGCAAACTTTTGATATTAATTTAGATTGCAACATACTGACAAAATCCATTGCCGTCTGGTACATGTATGTACTTCGTACCATTGCCAACACGTCTACTGCTCTTTCTCTCTCTCTCTCTCTCTCTCTCTGTATGACATCCTCTTCGTTTCTCATAACTCCAACCCCGCAACAAAGTGATAGCGTTGCGCCCACACTTGCACTTGTCTCTTCCTCACTCACCATCTATATATTGGCTTGCGACTTCTCCTCTGAAAGACTGCATCCTATAGCGAACAAGATGGCAAGCAGGAGATCTCGCTCGACGCAGGCGACCTCTTCGAGGATCACTGATGAGCAGATCGCTGACCTCCTGGCCAAGTTGCAAGCTTTGCTACCTGAGCACCGAATTCGGAGCACTGATAGGGTATCTATCATACGGTCAAAGCTATTACTTGATGTAAGTACTCGATCCATGAGTATGAACTGCTGATTACTGTATGTTGTCGCCATAGGTGTCGGCAGCTGAGGTCCTACAAGACGCATGCAACCATATCAGGAGCTTGCAGCGCGAGGTGGATGGCTTAAGCGGAAGGCTCGCACAGTTGCTCGCCATGACCGACAGCAGCGACGCTCAAGCCGCGGTGATCCGAAGCCTTCTCATGTGAATTATCTCGTTCATCTTTGTTCTCTGATACAGTGAAGGTCAACTACTAGCTGTCAATGTTCACATCAATACTGGTCGATCTCGTTGACAGTCAAAACTTTTCTTTCGTTGTGGCTTGGATTGTATCTCTATTATCTTTCTTGTGACTTTGTCACCAGCCATTATATGATCTGGTAACAAGGCTTTTATGAATCAGTGAGAGCTACAAAAGAGTACTTTTTTAGTTAGTCACACAAAGTTCTTTTTATGATTGATTTGAGAAAAAGGCTTCAGTCACAAAATTTTGGATCTTGCTGCAGAACCCTAAAGGTCAAATTCTTCTTCCTGTAGTTTTTCTTTTCTTTTTCTCTTTTGTCAATCTCCGTAGATTTGATTCCTTCCTCCATAAACCAACTTGCAAGAGGAGAATTTGGCATAACTAAGTGCATGCAAAAGTACCTGAATGACATCAAATACTGCTGCATTTCCAAGTGCACATAATAAGTAATCAAATTATATTGTTGGAAGAAGGGGAAAACTCGAAAATCTAAAGAATATATAAAGATGAACTATATATATATATATATATATATATTATCGAGATTTATTATGGTTCAGCAACTCTCACTTATATCCATAAAGAAAATCAAATTATTTAATATATTAAAAAATTAAGATAGAAATATTATTCTATATTGAGTTAACCCAAATAAATAGAAGAACTCTTCTCTCGACCGTCATTAAATCTACCAAGAAAAAACCATAGAACCACTAAGTGTCTTGTCCGTTTTTTCACTAAAATCTCAAGGCTTAAGGTATATTTAAGGAACAAATCCTAATTCTGTAAGCATTCTTCCTACTTGAATCGTTAATGAGTATTAATTTAATTAGGACTCCTCCCATATAACTAGAATTTAATTAGGACTTCTAAAAATACTTACCAACCCTAATAAATAAAAATATTTTTTTTTTTGAAAGATATAGGATAATTAATCCATTCTATATAAAAATGTAAGAAAAAGCTTCTCTCAAAATTTCATTCAAGCTTTTTACTTTTTTTGTCTTCTTTGCATGTTTGTGTGCAGGCACTTGCTCTAAACATGTCATCTTCTTTTCTTTCTTGAAAAAATGCTTATAATATTGATTTGTTCTTACATTTTCTTTTCCCCATTCGAAATTTCAATTTCTATGTGTACACACAGATTCTAATTTTCTCTTGACCAATTCTCTACTGTCGAAAAAATGGTTTCTATCATGTAAAATCATATACATTTACAAGTGTACTTGTACTTCACTAAAGTTGCACTCCTCGATGGGTTGAAACACAAGGCTGGTGCTTATATATTCAATCTGTATGAACAGTAATCAAGGTTGTAACTGATACCAACAAATTGAAGTGTTCTAGAAGATTAAGCAGGACATAGAGATTGCCAACAGCATGGTAATTGCTCTTAGAGATGCCTCAGGGGGAATCGATGGACAGTGCCAAGCAAAAAACAAGAAGAATACTACACATTAAGTTGATTAGGTTGCACTACTTTTATGTTAGAGAAAAGAGCATGCAGTCATCTTCTTGAAGTTAGCTATTGGTGGAGAGTCATGGAATAAGATAATGATTTGCCCTAAAGAACTACTGACATAATAAAAGATGAAGTAGGTGGCTTCTGAAGCTAAAATTCATGCAAGAAATAATGTGCCTTGTACACCGAAAGTTGGAGAGTTCTGTAGGAGATGGACACACTTGGGGAAGGACATATGGCTGGAGTTTCCTAACTGAGACCTCGACGCTATGTCATCATTTAAAGGAAGATCGAATGCCAAATTCAGAAGATCTCTGGCTGGATCTTCAGAAGTGGTTGTACTCCGCAACAAATTTAAGAATACACTCGATGCCTACCGTGCCTCGGAAGGCAGAGATGATAACAAATGGAGGTGGAACCATCTGTTTTCTCGACTCAGTTGATTCTACAGGTTTCATATTTTGAAGTGTGCGATCAGTGATTTTGATAGAAAAGGCTCGAAAGGTTTTAGCTATGAAATTTAGCCTAATGAATCTAAGATGCTCTTTTTCTCTGAAACTGATGCAATGAGGTGAAGGAAGCTTCAAAGAAATAAATGGTAGACATGTTCTTGGGTTTCTGCTTGACTTGGGAAACTGAACGAGAAAAAAGGAGCAACAGGTTGGTGTTTACATTTAATTGGAAGAAGGGAAAGTTCTTCGGCAAATGATTCGATCAGATAATAAAACAGGGAATCAGATCAAAAGGGGAACGTTTAGATGATTAAAGACGGACACATCCTGCCATAAAGATGTCAATTCAATCTTCAGGAAGTAGAAGAGATGTATGGGGCAAAATCAAAGACCATAACACTCCCAACAGACAATCGAGATGCAATTGCAAACATGAACAGAAGAAGTTTATACATTACATGTTCAGCACTTGTAGCTGAATTCCACCCTCTGTGAGATATCTTATAAATAAGTTGGTAAATATTATGACCAATGGACATAAAATACTCGTTATTCTTAATTAAGAGCCAGTGGTGTCTTCCCACTAATCTGAAAATTATTATTGTAAGAGAAGAGGAACACACTCTCATCTTTTGTGAAGATTCTCTTGATTTCCCTTCTCCTGGCTCAGCATCTGCTTGCCCCCCACTGCAAGATAAGAAGAAGCGTAGCGTGTATGATTCAACTGTGTGAAGTTAGCTGAAACTTCAATGGCTGTCGCCACTGCACCATCATCTTTGACAGAGCTATAGTGACCGCAACTTTAGAGCATAGTGAGGCATGGCCCACCAGCCAGCAACCAAGAATAAGAAGCTGTGGTTTCAAATCAGTCCAGCTAGAAGAAGAGATGAAAGAATATATATGATCAAAAAGATGAGAGAATTAGATCTCTGACATCCAGGTTGCACTGTTTTAATCTTCTCACACTGTAATGGGTTTCCCCATCTGTGTCTCCTCACATAAAACCAAATGCAAGGAAGAAAGACACCATAAGATGATGACGAAGAAGAAAAAATGGAAGACACACTTTACATAAGCTAACTGAATCTTTGAAAAGCTTCTCTTATTCCATGCTTTATTCACCTCTTTTTACTGTACATATTACAGCAATACGTCGAGCACTTGGCGGAAATCACGCTGCGTGCAGCATCAGCAGCAAAGCCGGCATCGAACGAGCCCGTTCTCATTGCATTCCGGGCACCTATGAAACCCGCCGAGCTCCTCCTCTTCCTCCACATACACCTTGCAGCTCCCCGAACAGATCTCGCAGGGGACGAACCTGACGCCACCGCACCCCTCGCACGCCGCATCGCCGCCGCCTCCTCCTTTCCCCATCGAAGGCGTCATCTCGCAGCAGTCCAACAACTTGGATAACCTCCCAAGCTCGTGCAGGTGCCGCACCTCCTCCGCCCCGCCCAGGTAGTTCCCGTCGGCGAAGACCCTCGGCAGTCCCTTGCCGCCGTAACCCGGCCCAAGTATGTCGATCAGCTCGTCCTTGAATCCTGCATGCAACGATACGTCCCTCTCGTCGACGCGAACGCCGTAGCCTTTCAGGATCATGCCGACGGCCCAGCAGTCCTCGTATGTCTTCCGTATCCCGCGGAGGCTGGTGAGATAGAGCACCACTTTCCCCTGCCCGCCGGGCGGGCATTTGTAGGTAGGCGCCACCTTTGCGGAGTCGGGTTTGCTGCTAGTCTTCCTAGCATCGATCTTCTGTTGGAACTCGTCGATCCTTGCTCGAACGATGCTGATGGATTTCGGATCTTCGCGGCCGTCGGCGGATTCTTTTGGTCGTGTTCTTCCATGAGATGGCTTCTTCTTCTGGTCCTCCTCCTCCTGCTCCTCCTTGTCAGGCTCAGGATGTTGATGGATGGAACGGAATTGATGCTGCGGCACTTCGGCGGACTCTGCTGTTCGTGTTGTTGCATCAGATGGTTCCTCCTCCTCATCATCTTCTTCTTCGTTCTTGTCGGGCTCAGCTGGTCGATCGATGGAACAGAATTGATGCTGCGGCGACAGCTCGTCGAGGGCCTTACGGAAGGACGACAGGATCTCTGGGTTAAAATCGGAGACGACGGAATCCTTCGGACTGAGCTGCATCCACTGCGGCTTTGGCGACGAGGATCTACCCGAGAGATCGGTATCCGGCAATGAACGGCGGACGTCCCGCGAGGTGTGGAAGGAGAAGGAGCGATTGACGCCAACGGCCGGGAGGAGGAGGGGGCTGGCGTCTTCAAGGTCGGCCATGAGCTCCCAGGCGTTGATGACCTCGGGCTCGTTGGGCGGGGTCATTGTCGGGGTCTTCAGGATCCGGCGCTCGATCAGCTCTGACCAGGTCTTGGCGAGGCCGAGCTCCTTCGCGACGCCGGCCTGCGGAACCGCGGTCGGGAAGTCGTTGGTGATCTTCATCATGGCCTCGTCGTCGGAGCTAAGGTCGCCGCGGTGGACCACCAGGGAGCCAAGGGC
Organism: Musa acuminata AAA Group; assembly: GCF_036884655.1. Taxonomy (NCBI): domain Eukaryota; kingdom Viridiplantae; phylum Streptophyta; class Magnoliopsida; order Zingiberales; family Musaceae; genus Musa; species Musa acuminata. The sequence goes on from NC_088352.1 coordinate 468,552, forward strand.
GGAGGAAGAGAGGGCGACAGCGTGGTGATCATCCCAGCACCGGCGCTGGGCGACGGCCGTGTCAGCGTAACGGACGGGGATGGAGTGGCTGCGAACAAAATGACCGGGGCTCCCCCCGCGGCGCCGGCGGAGCTGCTTCGAGCCCGTGCAACCCATGGAGAATGGAAACAGGGGAAATCTCCGCGCTAGCTTCGATATCGATCCGAAGAGATGGACGATAGGATTCAGAAGCGGCTCGGGAAGCTGTAGGAATTATGCTGATATCCGTGAACGTTCCGCGATCCCAAAAATGCAATCTTTAGGAACATTCCCAGAGAGTCTTCTTATTTTGCATTTCCTATCGATCCGAGCCACCAAAATAGAACATAATTAATGCATTCACAGAGAGAGAGGCGGCAAAGGCTTAGATTTGAGGGAATTCAAGGAACGACGAAGGCGAATGTAATGAAGCAAAATTCGATTGTGATCGCAGAAACAAATCAAAGGTATCAACTTGACAACAGAAACGCAGGATGGAAGAAGTCGGTTCTTGATCGTACTGAATTCGATGAGAGCAAACAGAGAAAAGGAGAGGAACTAAGAACAGAACGAGTCAGAGTTCCAGAAAAATGAACAGGAGAAGAACGCGAAATCCACCAAAGCAAGAGGGAAGAAACTGCCGCCCACTACGACGAAGAAGTCAGAAAACCCGGATCAAATGCCTGCTGAAGTCAAACGGAAGGAAGCATCCTCATCACCCATCTCTGGAGTGGACTCCTTTGGACCCCTTCTTCCCCAAACCCACCCACCAGCCCTTTCCTCAACTTTCCCCTCTCTCACATTGGCCATATATATATATATATATATATATATATATATATATATATATATATAATCCGAACAATTTCTGTCGAAGCCGAGTCTGGCCGAGATCTCCGGGCAATGCCCCTCTCCCTGCCTCCCTCGTCTGCCAATGGCTAACGCAAACGCTTCTTAGAGAGAGAGCGAGAGAGATTGTTCGTGCTCCGCGGTGGGCGGAAGTGAAGAGGTGGGCCCACCGAAACTGGACACGCGGCGGAGATGGGAAGAGATGACGTCGGACGTTGCATTCGGCAGAGCTGGCGATCCGAGCCACTGAAGCGAAGCGGGGACCACTCAAAGCTGGGCAACGTGGCTCACAGCGACAAGAGGTCGTCCAAGAAGAGTTAGCGATCCGGAGGGACGTGTGGGGCCGGGTACGGTTAGGGGTCGGTTGCTCGCCTTTTCCTATATTTAATGCGCCTTCGTTTGTTTGCGTATGACCGTATAATAATAATAATAATTATTATTATTATTATTATTCTTGTTTCTACTACATCTGGATATCTTCGTAATTTTATTTCCCCTCTGAATCCTTTGTTTAATTGATTCTTAGTTTCAGATTTCTATTTAATCTGCTTCCATAACAATAAATATAATTGGTGGGCACTTACTTTCATCTTTTATGGAGAACGGCTGTATCATAAATTATGTTTCCCCTACATTTATTTTGATGACAATGTAGATATTGACTAAGACCAAGAATGTGCGGCAATAAGTGGGTGGCGTGTTAGGTCGCCTAATGCCTGAGCCATTAACTTGATTATAGAGATATTTCTGTTCATGCAAATTTCTCAGCTAGAGAAATTTGATTATAGAGATACAAAAAGCAGTTTAATCTGAGGAATTATAAGATTTAATTTGATTATAGAGATATTATATTGAAATCGTAAAGTTATGCCACGAAATCCGACACGAGTTGACTGAACACTTGTGTTATGGGTCAACTTTGACCAAGAATAGTGGTCATGCCATGAGAGCTTCTGGTGTGTCGGTTCCGATCCCATCACAAGAAGTCCCATCGGGAGGAAAGGTCGTCGAGTTCATAATCATGATGTACATCCTAATGCATTACAACCGTAGCTAAACATACTTCGATGACAATACATACTCGTGATTTTTTCATCACACGTAAATAAATTATTATATGTGAAATTAATCTGACTTTCTGAGTTGTCACACTTGAAAAAGGTAAAACCAGTCGATGCATGATCAAATCAGGGCATGTTTATTTGTTGGGAGCATCAAAAAGCTTAAAGAGTATTCATTATTCATTTTGTAATTTTGTAACTAAAAGATATATGGAGGGGTTGTGTCATATAATATTGATGTCGATTTAATGAGAAAAATAGATTTTTAGTATCTATGCTGAGACGACATGTCAAGCATATGTTGATTGCATTCTATGTATTATGTTTTGATTGGTTGAAAATAATGATCAATTTCATTCACGTTCATTGTATTTCGACGTATACGTTTCTCTATCTCGGAGCATAATGATTATTTTTAGATTTTAACCATTGTGATATGTATTAAATATGATTTGGTAGTACTTTTGTTGCTTTCTTATTCTGGGTTTGATGTACCGAGCAGAAAGAGGAATACATTGTCATTTGAGCTTGTCAAATATTTTTTCATCCTATTAAACGCATCGAGCATTTTTCATGTTTTTTGTTGTTGTTATAGATAGATACACCATATGAAAAATAAAATATTTTGAATGTGTTAAGTCCTTTGATTATCATAAACAAATATAACACTCACAAATAAAATATTTTGGTCACTTCGAATAATTCAGATTTTTTATATTAAATAAATATATTGTACTTTAAATGAATGCTTTGTACTTCAAGTGTTTTTTTATCTCGAGCAGTAGAGAACTCTTTGGGTTTGGTTGATTATGTTGGATACCTCAAATAATTTTTTTTTTTTATCTTCGATAGAGACACCACATATAATGGGATGCATTGGGTATTTCAATTTTTTTTTTATTTTAAATGGATACATCATACCCGAAAAGGCATATTTTAGGCTTGATCGATCATATCAGACACCTTGAATGATTTTTTATAATAGACAAACATATCACTTGCAAATAAGGATTTCGAATATCTTTTTTTTAAATCTTAGGTAGATATATTATGTGCAAAAGCTGATAATTTGATTGTGTTAGATGTTTCAAATATTTTTTATTTAACATGATATGCATTTGCATCGTGTAAGACACTTCAAAAGTTTTTTTTTGTTTTGTTCAATATGGATGCTTGATGTGTTAGGGGATCCTTTGGACTTAGTCGATCATATCAAGTGTTTCAAAAAAAATATATTCTATTAAACGAGAGAACGTATCACACGAAACGGAAGGCGAGTCCTAATTTTGGTGTGAGTATACCTTTTGTATATTATATCTTTTATATATTTGCTCTAATCATTTATCTACTATGGATACTTGCCATAGTGGTAGGATGTTTAAAGAAGATCAAATTCTGAATCTTTAATGGGGAGAATAAAACTCTTTTTTTATATAAGATTATAAGTTAGGATTCTAAGGTGGGGCCTACATGTAAAGGATGCTTCTCTCTCAACGTGGGTTGAGGTTTGGTGAGGTTTGCCTCAACCTACTAAGGTCAAGTTCACCTGAGAAGAAACTTGACATGGCCACTGTGTGTCTTCGCTCAACCTATTGAGATTGTATTAAAAACATGTGCAGTAAGTTATTATTAGCATGGTGATTGAGGCTTTCTAGTATTTAGGAGAAGACCGAATCTCAAAAACTTGATTTAAAAGAGGTAAATATAGATTATTCTTTATAGTTAATTATGATTAGCATCCCGATCGCTATATTTAAAAAGTAATATTGAATCTTTATACTTATAAAAGTGAAACATTTAATCCTAATTCTTCTTAGTTAATTTCGTTAACGGAAAAAATCATATTCATATATAAAACAGGTGTGAATGAAAATGATAAAAATATAATTTTATTATTTTTTAAATTATTAATTGTATACAAACTTCTGATTCATCATCCGTTGCACTAGCTCCCCCATCGCTAGTCGATCACACTTGCTCGTCCAACGCCTATCGGAAGCAAACTTTTTGGCATCAAGGTATAACGAGTGAGTAGATGCGATGGGTGAGTAGGTACAATAGGCGAGCGAGTGCGATTAGCGATGCAGCAGACGAGCAACAAATGATAGGTTGAAAAGAAGAAACGATATAATGGTCAAACTTATAGTCAAAAGTTTTACTCATAAAAAATATATTGATCATAACGAGATATTTTTAAATTTTTAAATAATCTCGTTAAGAATTATCATGATATTAATGGTTCATTACAATTTTTTGTTATATTATATAGATATAAAAATATGTTTTTTTAATGGAAATCCAGATTTACATGGGTTAACATAAATAATTCATAAAGAAAATAAAAGAAATACAAAATTTGATATGCAAATTTAAAAAAATTTATTTATGACCTTAAATAAGCTTATAAACAATGATATTTCTTAATATCATTAGTTTCTTCATATTTAAAAAAATATTATTGGTTAGTATTTATATCTAAAAATTAATGAGAGCAAGTTTATTATATTGATCTTATATATAGATAATATTTTACTTGCCTAGATATGAATAAGGTATATTATATTATTAATATTGATATATTCAATGATAGATTTTAAGGATTGTTAAGACTATTTCAAAAATAATATATTTACTGAGTCTCAAAAAGATTTAGTATACAGCTTTATGACAAAAGTAAAAGTTTTAATCAAAATCAGTATTTTTAAAATAACTTAGAAAAAAATTAGATAAAAAAATATTCATTATATATGCGTAGTTGAAAGCCTTATATACTCAAGCGTATATCGAATTAGATATCAATTTTATATTTAAAATCTTAGATATATATTATAGTTACCTAAGAATTATTCGAAGATCATATATCTTCTCTCATCTCTCATTGGTCATGTGAGCTAGTTAACGAGATATTATAAATCTTCTCTCATATCTTCTTTTACATCACTTAAAGTGAACTTATAAATGATATGAAAAGAGGAGAAGACATACCCGTAGATAAGATAAAAGATTTTTGAATATCAGCAAAAATGTACGTATCATAAAATTGATATATTGGTATTTGATTTCAAATTTTGATATTAATTTTTTTTATATAACAATAACATAAGTATGATTTTTATGTTTATAATTTATCTATTTTTCAATTACGTATGCAAGATATAACTAGTCTTTTTAGTGAAGAGCACTTTAGATTTAGGTAAGGACGGTTTAAGCTAAAATAGATTGAAATATTGGGAGAAAAAATGTTTAGGGTGGAAACTTCTTTATGCTACGGTGAATTAAATTTACTGTGGGAAAAAAAAGGAAGGCTTATACCTATCCGGTGTGGTGAAGGAAGGTTTTGATAGGAACAATCACTTAGCCTAATTCCTTGATGGGAAGGAGAACTTATGGTCTTATAGAATCATCATTAGTGGTGTGAATTCAAGATTGACACACATGCTACGGTAAATGAGATATATTTTTATGAGATTTTGTAATTCAATTTTTTAATGATATTTTATTAAATATCCTCCTTCGATTACTAAATTGACACAGTCAATTTGTGTTGGATCGACCCGTTCAAACTTAAAAGTACAAAATTTAGACTATATATATATAAAATCTAACAAATATTTGATACCTTATATTTTAACAATCATAATCCTATAATCAATATAATTACGTAGTTATCCATGCATGTGAGGGAGGCTGCACATGACCGAGGAGTCTTCTCCTTCACGAGTAATATCGCCACCACCCTACAACGTATCCATTGATCTCTGCATCCCTTCCTCTCATTGATCTCAACAAGAGTTATGACCATCAACATTCTTATGTGCTATTGTTACCTGACTCCATCTGCATCCGACACTATGATCTACTATGGTCAACAACGGCCTTTGTTCTTTCCTTCCATCGACGGGATCGTCCCCTTCCTTGCAACAACGAGAGCTATAATGGCTCGCTCGTCCTTTTCTTCGTTCCATTCCTCTCCCTCCATGCCATCGGAGGCGATGAGAACTTTCTTGGAACGCAAGCAGATGTTATGCAAGTATTATAAGCTCATTTTAGGTGCAACATCGAAATCATATGTATGCAGGTTCTTTTTCCATCATAAAACTTTTTGATAAACTTTATATGTCGATCCCAATAATTATATTCAAGTAAAAAAAATGTCATTTATTATAAAATACAAATTGTATGAAGAAAATATCATAGATTCCTTTACATGTCCTAATGGGCTTCCACTTTGTTTGCCTTGGGAGCAAAGACGTGTGACAATGTTGACATTGAAGACGACCAAAATATTGTACTGTGACATTTGCCTGTCTTCCTTCTCTTCTTCTTCTTCAAAGTTGTAGGCATCCAAGAAACATATATTTTTTTTCCTGCTTCATCATGTCATGACGTCAAGTTCTTTTAGTCAAGTTCTTTTCTGCTTCGGATTCCTATCTTAATCTCTTACTCTTTAGCACAGATTGGGATGGAGAGAAAGGAAAAAGTGGTGTGTCTTTGTTCTCCATCTTTTGGGAGCTCTCTTTACCGAGATTGCTTTGTACGTAAACCTCACTGTCCTCCGCCACCTTAACCATGCGATTTTAATCTTGCCCAAGCTATGTCTTTTAGTCATTTGCCTAAGATGTACTATGCTAGCATTTGAGGCGTACATAATTCTTGCATGTATATGGTGTATGGTGAGATGTATATGGTGTATGTGTAATGTCTTAACTATTTTGAGGTCGACTTTATAGATATTTTTATCGTCGTTGATCTCTATAAAATAGTGTAGATCATTTAGATCTTTATTGAAAGTCTCTAACAAAATTATTGGCAAAGTCATGGAGAGAGAGAGAGAGAGAGAGAGAGAGAGAGAGAGAGAGAGAACATCCCTTATTTATTTATTTATTTATCTAGCGTACCGTCCTTATTTTTCTGAATCCGAAAAATACCCATACTTTGTTTTACGACCATCTCTTTATAATTGGTTCTTTCTCGGTCTCGTTTAATGCATTAAGAACCGGTCTGATGGATTAAATCAAACCAAACTAATAATAAGAAAATTAAATTAAATTAATATAGATTTATAATTAGAAAAATCCAATTCATTTTTTTAAAATAATTTATATTTTATTTCACAGGTTCGTCTTTTGATTCTTTTATTATTATTATTATTTTATATTTTATTAACCATAGATCGATACATGACGATATCAGAATTGATTTGGGTTTGACTCATAGCTGAAACAACAAGCAGCGCACCGTCTCACCGTAGCGAAGCAGATCTCACTGCTCTTTCACTGTAAACCGAGCAATTAAGCAGCAGAATTCCTCGTCCGATGACTGTGTTCAACATGGACGCAATTACCACCTGCACTGTTGATTGCTGCCATCTCCCTCGGATTCTTCTGCTGCGTGAAGGTTGCCGATGCCGTCTACTTCACCCGTCCATGGTATTCTCCATCTCCCTTGCTGTGACTTGGACTCCACGCCTTGTCCCCATTAGCAGTACGCCTCTCTTCCTTTCATATACTGCACCACTCGCTCCTCCTTCCTTCCTCGTCCTCTCACCACCATGGCAGCTATCGGCATCGACCAGAGCAGCTTTTAGCGTCTGCCATCGCCGATGTTTCAGAACCAGATGACCTGCAATGGGATGCCGCCGCTCTTCCCTGCGAACCTGTTGCTGCAGATTCCCCACGACGAGACCAGTCCTCCGGGATTCGGAGGCGAGAGGCCTTACCTGGCGAGCTACCCCCAGGACCTGACACTGGGACTTCTGTCGAACGACTGCGTGGGTGCTGCAAGCGTGGAGACCCTTCTGGGGAAACGATCCGTGTCCTTCTCGAGGATGGAGGCCTGCGAGGAGTTGAACATCGAGGAGGACCTCTCCGACGACGGATCGCAGCCGGCAGGCGAGAAGAAGAAGAGGCTGAACCTGGAGCAGGTCAGGGTACTGGAGAAGAACTTCGAGATCGGGAATAAGCTGGAGCCGGGGAGGAAGATGGAGTTGGCCAGGGCTCTCGGGCTGCAGCCGAGGCAGGTGGCCATATGGTTCCAGAACAGGAGGGCGAGGTGGAAGACGAAGCAGCTGGAGAAGGACTACGATGTGCTCAAGAGACAGCTCGAAGCCATGAAGACGGAGAACGAAGCCCTGCAAGCCCAGAACAAGAAGCTTCTCTCCGAGGTAGGGATTGCCATGAACGGGTCACATCCTGCGAATGAACCGTGCCTCTCAGATGCGACAGTATAGAGATCGACGATGAAGGTTCACATTTAGATCAGTAATGTGAAGACAATTCTGCACTTATATCTCCTTCTTCCTTGCAGGTTTTGGCTCTCAAAGGCAAGGAGACCTCAGAGCCCATCAATCTCAACAAGGAAACAGAGGGCTCCTGCAGCTTCAGGAGCGACAACAGCTCCGACATCAATCTGGATCTCTCAACATCGGATCCCCACAAGAGCAGAGTCTTCTTCCCATCTTATAGGCCGCCCCCAGCTAAGGCAGAGACACCCAAGGAAGAACACAGCAGCATCCAGGAAGAGAGCTTCTGCACCATGTTCTGCAGCACAGACGATCAATCCGCCTTCTGGGCATGGTCAGAGCAACACAATTTTCATCAGTAGTTCTTCCGTCCACCGACTGATCGATAAATTACCGAACGGTCATCATCACATGCTTTAGGAAGAGCAGACTGTATGCACAAGGACGTACGCGCGCTGGTGCACGAAGAAGAAAGCGGCCAGTTTGGGCTGGAAAGAGGAAGGGAGTTGCTACGACAATAAGTAATTCTCATTGGTGAGTGATGTTATGTATCTTCTGTGAGTCAATCTGTGTGTTTACTTTTCCCATAACTTGAGAGGTGTGGCATACCGTACAAGAATTGGAACATAGGTTTCATTAGGCTGTTCATAGATGTTTGCTGAACCATGAAATAATGGGTTTCTCTCCTCGAAACTTTGGTACTTGTTCTACATCTTAGTTCAGCAAACTGTTCAAGGAAGGAGAGGATGGCGAGGTGGGTCTGAGAACAGCTCATCTGCTTTGATGGCAAAAAGGTTTCTCTGACAAGGAATGCTCGCCTTAGCCACACAAGCTTAAGCTTGGGTTCAGGACGGGAAGGAACCATGTGACACGCACTGTCATCCACTATCTTCATGCTTATCATCTGCTCATCATCCACATCGATCCTGTTCCCTGACGACTCACCATATTTGCCTCGCTTCTCCTGATGATTGCCAAACATCGAACTCAAGTGTGTGTGCGCGTGTTTGTGTGTGTGTGAGTGAGTGAGAGAGAGAGAGAGAGACATCATCTCGTGGTTTCTCCAGAGAGACAGCAGTATGGTGGGACAATGGCTTCGCAAGCATCCATTTGAGCTTGTGACTCTCATCAGTCCTCGCTATCAGGAACACCAGTAAATCTTGGACCAGGAAATTTACTGTCTGAAACGAGATGCCTTCGTTTTATCTATCCAACCCCTCCAACCTTACGTTCAACACTCAATTAGAGTAGGTCATGATCTGCAGAGAGACAAAGAGAGAGATAGAGAAGGCATGGTGTAAGCTGCTGCAGTGCTGCAAACAGTGAGAGAAAACACTGTTTCCTTGACCAAGAATGCGGCAGTGGATAAGAACATCAAGTACAGAAATGGTGGTCGTATCTCAGTGTGCCTCGTGGAGTCTTTCACCCCCCAATTCCCACCCCCTCCCCAAAAGAAAACGTCGTCTTAGACATGCATTTGTCTTCCTTCCCGTAGCTCCGGATTCCACAGAGTAATAATGGTGGGAATGTTTGCCTCCTCCTTTAATAGATCGGAAACTCCATTTCTTCCTCTCTGACAGAGAGACCAAAAGTACCGGCGGATTAGATCTGAGCAGTGAGAGTGGGAGAGAGAGAGAGAGAGATGGTGACACTGTTGCAGTGGTGGCTGGCACGGCCGTGGAGGCCACGATAGCATGTGGAGGTACAGTTATCAATGTGTCCATATCAGACGACATGTCCACTTCAGACAACGATCTGCTTTGGAAAGATCGGCAAACATCTGCTCGGATCGATGCGTTGTTCATCGGGCATGTAGAAGTATGTTGGAAGAAAATTACACGGTAAAAGGAGAAACATACAAGATTATGTTGGTAACTTATAGGCTCTTTTGCAATACATAAATAAATAATAAAAAAAGTCGATAAAAAAATTTTCGTATATGTTTATGACAAAAAAAAAAATCAAATTTTTTACTATGCATAATCAATTGCAAGCATCTTTGAGTTAACCTCAACTCAAGCATGAATTTTTTTATATGCCCTCCCTCTCACATAAAATCTAAAGAATTTCTTACTCATTTTCTTTCATCCTACAGTCCTCTATCATGGCCGGGTAGCAAGATAACATTCGAGGAAGGGGGGGGAGTTCGAGACACATATCTGAACTCTTGCACATGGGTACATATAACCAATGGATTTTGCTTGCAATTTGGATTGCCAGTAGCGTGAGATCATAAAACCATAACGTTTTGCTATTGAGATTGAAATTTCACATGTCAAAAATGAGACGCTGCTGCAGTCTTTAAATGTGAGAGAACTCACGATGTAAACCATTCGCAGGAAAACATTGATTGCCAAGAAACAACCCAAACAATGAGAAAACAAAGCAGATGAGGAACACTAAGCAGCCTGCTAGTTTCTCGAGGATTAAACTAAGAAATTCTATCCATCTCTTTCTTCCGACATGTTGTCTAGTCTTTAATATTCTTACCTCGAATCCTATATAAAAGATTTTGAGCTTTGAAGAGATAAATACATGTCAAAATCTCTGACTTTAATGGGACACAAAAGACCTTTTCTATTGTTCTTGCTTACTTTCTCCCATTAGGGAATAATACCATGGAATAATTCTGTGCTGTTCAGGTGACAGATTGTAACCACGGCCGCAAAGACCAGTGATTTAGTGAACATTCCTGATGACCACACCATCGAAAAGGGAAGCATGATGATCCTTGAGCTTATTGACGTGCTGCAAATACCGAGCACAGATAACGAATCCAAAGCCAATAAAAATGATCCAAGCAACTTTACATGACGACATGTTTGAGACAACTACAGGATGACTCTAACAAATAATGAGGACTTGATCTGTTCAATTTTCCCAAGGAATGGACTCCACGAATCATAATCTGCCTGAGACGGCGACCAATGCAATCTTCAAAGAGCCTCGTTTAAGAAATTTAGACCAATCCTCGGTCTTTTCTTCCATTGACAACTAATCATAATTTTCATAACCTGTATTAATTACAGTGGACTCTTTTAGAACCATTTAGACAACAATTATGGACAGAAATGGTGCCTGAAAGTTTAAGGGAATGGGAATCTTTCAAAGCCATTTCAGCTAGACACAAACTCTCTCTCCCACACCATTTCTTAAACACCATGGAACAAGTACAACCAATCTAGTTAAAATAAGAGTTTTAGGACAGATTCAAGACCTGACAGTATGGACAACTAGTTCCGGATATCATTGTTTCTTCCCCACTTCCCAAATAAGAATACCACCCATCCAAACAAGGATCACAACTTCCCGACATCGACAGCATTCTTAAGGTTTCCTCCGAGAAAAGACATCAAGCCACCACCTCGGGAGTAGCACAGATATTTGCAAAATATTATAACATTCCCATAATAAAATCCTACAACATCTAAAGTAGAATATCAAAAAAATCCTACAACATCTAAATCCTACTACATCAAAAAAAAATCATCTGGCTGTCTTTCATATCCGATCGAGCAACTGAGTCATAAATACTAATAGGACCTGCAGAATATCCAGATAGAGACACACCAAAAAAGGCCCGTAAATAATGGTCATGCTCCACCTCCTTTCGTATGTGTGCGCAACAGAGACCAAAAAGGATCCAAGATCAGATGAAGAAGAAAGGAGATCCAAGATATATAAAACCATATGCATGTTTTACCGTTCCAGAAATACAGTTTAGAGATATTCTTTGGGAAAGCAGTCGCATCTATAAAGTATCTAAACCAAAATAATGAAATTGACGATTTCTCTTGGATCAAACTAGACTTAATGATATGGATCTACAGTAGGTACATGACCAAAATACCCAGAAGATCGTGATGAGCTACTATACTCGTTTACCTACAAAACACAAAATTCTGCTCCAGGCATCTTACGTTAGGGTAGGGAAAAGATCAATGAGGCATCAATTCTCTAGAAGAGGCATCGAATTATGCTCTAGTTCTATAGTTCTAGTCATATAACCGGACCAGATTGAATACTACTGACTCAAAAGTTAAAGATCTCAAACTTAATCCTAGTGAGAGCATACTGAAGCAACAAAAACTGAGCACTCTGCAGTGTCACGCCACAATATTTAGTAACTATACATCACATCCCACAAGATCCAAATTACCAGAGCCATCTCTGTTCTACGCTTGAGACTCATTCTCAGGTAGAAGCTAAGATTTTCTTGAACATGTTGATTACTAGACAAAGCAAACAACAAGGACGAGAGAAGCCGCCTGCCGAGCTCGAAGAAACCATATTTTTCAGCATATAATCAGCTCAGAACCCAGAAAGACGAGACGTACGAGAGCGAACCAACGAAAGATCCAGAGTTCGATCTTCTGAACGAGAAACGGCGTTAGCTTCCCATGGAAACCAACAAAAGAACCAAGAAATCGTACTCACTCAGACCCGAAACGCTTCGACATCATCGAACAGAACACCAAACATAACAACCTCGAGAAAACGCCTCCCACGAACATTGATAAGTAGATGAGATTTCCCTAACTGTTGAGGAAATCTCTCTACTCTGTTGAGGGAAATCCTCTAACCCGTTGAGGAAACTTCTCCTTCTAACCTGTATATAAAGACGGAGGATATGTCAATAACATTCAACTTCTTCTTCTACAACTCATTTATCTCTTTATTTTAACATGGTATCAGAGCAGCTCCTCTTGGCGACAGCAGCATCGCCATGTGTTAGCCAAGCGGCCACAGTAGCACGCTGCCTCAAGCGGAGTCATTGAAGAAACACGCTACCTCAAGCGGAGTCATTGAAGAAGCACCAAGACACGGATTCAGAGCCAGTGCTAACCGGTCTTGCCTTTCTTCGCCGGCCTTGCTCCCTCTCCTATTTGCTGCACCTTCCTCTTCCTTCTTCTTCGCCGGAAGGACAACGTGGTCCTTCAGCCCCACGTTGAGCAGCACCAGAGAAGACATCAGCCGCCTCCTGCACTTCTCCGGCCAGTAGCAGTCGCAACTGCTGCATCTTCCTCTATCGCAGCAGCCGCCTCCTGCACTTCTCCGGCCAGTAGCTGTCGCAACTGTTGCATCTTCCTCTACCACAGCAGCTTTCGTTGCCGTTTCCCTCTACACAACGGCGCCTCCTCAACGGCGGTGTCTTCCTCCTCCATAGCGACAACGGCGAACGACGGTGTCTTTCTCGCGTCTTCCTCCTTCGCTGTCGCAGCCACTTCCCGGCCAGCAGCAGCCGCAACCGCTGCATCTTCCTTCCTCTATCGCAGCAGCTTTCATTGCCGCTTTTCTCTATACACCTAATTGCTACAGATTTCTCTCACTGCAGTTTCCTTGAGTACTGCTGCAGATTTTTGCGGTCATTTTCCGGCGAACTGCAGCCTCTACAATCTGCTGCAGCAAGCAGCAATCCACAGCAAGCAATCTATAGCAGCAGCCCCCTCCCTCATTCTCCACCTTGTGTGACCTGAGTATCACACAAGGTTCGCTGCCTTCTTCTACAAAAAAAAAAAAGAAAAAAAAAAAAGAAGGAAAATGTCTTCGTTCACTTCTTCTGATGTTTCAGTTCCTGTAGGGACTCCCACTTCTTGTTCTTCTACAGGGCTTATCTCCATCAATGCCGCCACGCTAATCCCCTTTAAGTTATCAAAGGGTGGCAACTATGCGTCCTGGCGAGCTCAATTCTCTAATCTTTTATTTGGATATGATTTGTTAGGTTACGTTGATGGTTCTTTCAGTTGTCCTCCGGCCATGCTCAACATCCCCGGTGATCCTAATCCAGTACCCAATCCAGCTCACAAACTATGACTACGTCAAGATCGTCTCATTCTCCAAGCCATTCAAGCTTCAGTTGCTGGATCCGTTGCTCCCTTGATATCTTCATGTGTGACAGCTGCCGATGCATGGTCTAAACTGCAAACCACCCTGGCAAATCATTCGCGTACTCGCAAGCTCAGTCTTCTATCCAAGCTTATGGAGACAAAACAAGAGGGAAGTACTATCTCTGATTATTTACAACTTATCAAGGTTATCATCGATGACTTGGCCTTGATAGGTCATTCCCTATGTGATGAAGAGGTTGTCATTCATACCCTCAATGGTCTCGACACCGACTACAAAGAATTGGCTGCTGCAATTCGGGCACGCGACTCGCCAATCTCTTTTGAAGATCTCTATGATAAGTTGACTGACTACGAGATGTCTTTGAAGCGTGCGGACAAACTGCCTGGATCAACTGTCACAGCTCAAGTCAGTCACAAGTCTAAACGGAAGAACGCTCGGTACTCACCGAACATCACCCAAGGTTTGGCTACTACGCCTCTTGATTCTGTGAGTTCCATGCAACACCCCTCCTATCCTCCTAGTCATCCCTTCTCGCAAAGTGGCGACTCCAGCCATCATCCGTCTTGGCGTCCTGCCCTACCGAGCCATCAGAGACGGGTCGTTTGCCAACTGTGTGACAAAGTCGGCCATTCCGCTAAAGTTTGCCGGTCTCGTCTCCGCCTCCCTACTCCGTCACACTGGCCACAGGCAAATCTCCTAACTACTCCGACACCTAGCCACTGTTCATTTATGATTTATGTTATTTTTGTAGATCACTTCTCCAAGTACACATGGATATATCCTCTTTCTCATAAATCTGATGAGAAAGAGGACTTAAATGAGGAGATTTCCCTAACTGTTGATAAGTTGACTGACTACGAGATGTCTTTGAAGCGTGCGGACAAACTGCCTGGATCAACTGTCACAGCTCAAGTCAGTCAACTTATCATAGAGATCTTCAAAAGAGATTGGCGAGTCGCGTGCCCGAATTGCAGCAGCCAATTCTTTGTAGTCGGTGTCGAGACCATTGAGGGTATGAATGACAACCTCTTCATCACATAGGGAATGACCTATCAAGGCCAAGTCATCGATGATAACCTTGATAAGTTGTAAATAATCAGAGATAGTACTTCCCTCTTGTTTTGTCTCCATAAGCTTGGATAGAAGACTGAGCTTGCGAGTACGCGAATGATTTGCCAGGGTGGTTTGCAGTTTAGACCATGCATCGGCAGCTGTCACACATGAAGATATCAAGGGAGCAACGGATCCAGCAACTGAAGCTTGAATGGCTTGGAGAATGAGACGATCTTGACGTAGCCATAGTTTGTGAGCTGGATTGGGTACTGGATTAGGATCACCGGGGATGTTGAGCATGGCCGGAGGACAACTGAAAGAACCATCAACGTAACCTAACAAATCATATCCAAATAAAAGATTAGAGAATTGAGCTCGCCAGGACGCATAGTTGCCACCCTTTGATAACTTAAAGGGGATTAGCGTGGCGGCATTGATGGAGATAAGCCCTGTAGAAGAACAAGAAGTGGGAGTCCCTACAGGAACTGAAACATCAGAAGAAGTGAACGAAGACATTTTCCTTCTTTTTTTTTTTTCTTTTTTTTTTTTTGTAGAAGAAGGCAGCGAACCTTGTGTGATACTCAGGTCACACAAGGTGGAGAATGAGGGAGGGGGCTGCTGCTATAGATTGCTTGCTGTGGATTGCTGCTTGCTGCAGCAGATTGTAGAGGCTGCAGTTCGCCGGAAAATGACCGCAAAAATCTGCAGCAGTACTCAAGGAAACTGCAGTGAGAGAAATCTGTAGCAATTAGGTGTATAGAGAAAAGCGGCAATGAAAGCTGCTGCGATAGAGGAAGGAAGATGCAGCGGTTGCGGCTGCTGCTGGCCGGGAAGTGGCTGCGACAGCGAAGGAGGAAGACGCGAGAAAGACACCGTCGTTCGCCGTTGTCGCTATGGAGGAGGAAGACACCGCCGTTGAGGAGGCGCCGTTGTGTAGAGGGAAACGGCAACGAAAGCTGCTGTGGTAGAGGAAGATGCAACAGTTGCGACAGCTACTGGCCGGAGAAGTGCAGGAGGCGGCTGCTGCGATAGAGGAAGATGCAGCAGTTGCGACTGCTACTGGCCGGAGAAGTGCAGGAGGCGGCTGATGTCTTCTCTGGTGCTGCTCAACGTGGGGCTGAAGGACCACGTTGTCCTTCCGGCGAAGAAGAAGGAAGAGGAAGGTGCAGCAAATAGGAGAGGGAGCAAGGCCGGCGAAGAAAGGCAAGACCGGTTAGCACTGGCTCTGAATCCGTGTCTTGGTGCTTCTTCAATGACTCCGCTTGAGGTAGCGTGTTTCTTCAATGACTCCGTTTGAGGCAGCGTGCTACTGTGGCCGCTTGGCTAACACATGGCGATGCTGCTGTCGCCAAGAGGAGCTGCTCTGATACCATGTTAAAATAAAGAGATAAATGAGTTGTAGAAGAAGAAGTTGAATGTTATTGACATATCCTCCGTCTTTATATACATGTTAAGAGGAGAAGTTTCCTCAACGGGTTAGAGGATTTCCCTCAACAGAGTAGAGAGATTTCCTCAACAGTTATTGACATGCCCCCGCAAGATGGTGCTCCTATCAAGGAGGCCAATCTTGGACTGATGTAATGCAAACAGCTTACGAGCTATAGGCTTCGTAAGTGAGTCGGCCAATTGATCAGCTGTATGAACATGAGAAACACGGAGTTGACGGCGGACAACTTGATCACGTACAAAGTGGAAGTCAATAGCAATATGTTTCATGCGGGAGTGGAATACCGGATTAGCGCATAGATAGGTAGCTCCAATATTATCACAATATATTGTAGGAGTGGAATCGATGTTGAGTTCCTGGAGAAGATTCGTGATCCAATTGAGTTCTGCAGTGGTAGCGGCAATGGCACGGTATTCAGCTTCAGTTGTAGACCGGGCGACTGTCTTTTGCTTTTTAGAACTCCAACTGATTGGATGAGCACCAAGGAAGATAATATACCCCGATGTGGATGTTCTATCATCAAGGTTGCCCGCCCAATCAGCATCGGCAAATGCATGAAGACGAAGTGGAGAGTGTTTACGAAAAAAAGAGTCCATGATTTAGAGTCCCTTTAAGATATCGTAGAAGTCTCTTAACCGCAGACCAGTGTAGAGTAGATGGTTGCTGCATAAACTGTGATAATTTGTTCACAGCAAATGAGATGTCTGGACGCGTGAGAGCTAAGTATTGTAAAGAGCCAACAACTTGGCGGTATTGAGTGGGTTCCGTAGCAGGACTTCCATCTGATAATTTGAGAGAACCGCTAGTAGAGATGGGGGTTGTAACTGCATTTGCATCCTGCATGTTTGTCTTTAATAACAAATCTTGAATGTACTTGCGTTGTGATAAAAGGAGACCGGAAGATGTGAAGGTAGCTTCGACGCCCAAAAAGTAGCTCAAGGGTCCGAGATCCTTAAGCGAGAATCGAGCTGCCAGCTGTTTGACGAACGCTTGGATGCTGGCGGGATTGTTGCCTGTGACAATAATATCATCCACATATACCAGAATATACACTGTGTTTCCATGATGATGTCGCAGAAACAACGAAGTGTCAGATTTGGAGTTAAGAAAGCCGACAGAAGTCAAAAATGAGCTAAGTTGAGTGTACCAAGCTCTCGGAGCCTGACGAAGTCCATAAATGGCTTTTCGAAGTTTGCAAACATGCTGTGGATACTGAGGATGAGTAAAACCGGGGGGTTGTTGCATAAAAACATCTTCAGATAGAGATCCCTGTAGAAAGGCATTATTAACATCCAATTGTCGTAATTGCCAGCCTTTAGTGGTAGCCAGACTCAAGATAAGCCGGATTGTAGTGGGTTTAACAACAGGACTAAACGTCTCAGTGAAATCAACTCCAGGTCGTTGATGGAACCCTTTGGCGACCAGGCGTGCCTTATATCGAGCAACTGAGCCATCTGGGTTCCGCTTAATTCTAAAGACCCACTTACACCCGATGATGTTTTGTGAAGGATGAAAAGGAATTAGATCCCATGTTGAATTATGGAGGAGGGCATTATATTCCTCGCTCATGGCAATACGCCAATGCAGAGATTTTTGGGCTTGAGTGAAGGTGGTGGGTTCAATGTTGGGGGATGAGGAATTCATGACAGCTTGTAGGTTAAGTACTTGACGAGGTTTAAAAATACCATGCTTAGAGCGAGTGGTCATAGGATGATTGGAGATGACAGGATTAGGAGGTAATGTTGGGTGAGGAGCAGTGGCACAAGCCGGGTCAAGTGGAGACACGTCAGGGGCACTTGGGCGAGAAGGAGGTAAAGAGGATGGTTGTGTTTCGGAACATATTGCC
The DNA here is from genome assembly GCF_036884655.1 of Musa acuminata AAA Group. NCBI lineage: Eukaryota > Viridiplantae > Streptophyta > Magnoliopsida > Zingiberales > Musaceae > Musa > Musa acuminata. Next base: position 486,917 of record NC_088352.1, read on the forward strand.
CCATCAATTGGAGAAGAGTGGAGTGGAGTAGGAACAGAGGAAACGGGCAAGTGTTGAACTGGAGTGATATAGTGCGGATCAGGAGGGGAGGAAGTAGACGAAGACATGGGAGGCTCGTCCGATTGATCCGAAGGTATACTCCAGTGAGATAGTGAAGTGGTCCGTATGGCAGGATATGGAAGGGTTTGGAAAGGAAAGTTAGACTCAACAAAGATAACGTGACGTGATACAAAGATTTTGTGAGTGTGGAGATTATAGCAGCGGAAAGCATTATGGTCAAGTGAGTAACCAATAAAGACGCAAGGAGAAGATCGGGATGTTAACTTATGAGAGGCATAGGGACGTAACCAAGGATAACATAAACAACCGAACACGCGGAGTTTACGAAGGTTAGGGGGTTTGTGGAACAGTGTGTCAAAGGGGGACTGGTGTTGTAGAACTGGTGTAGGCATCCGATTAATTAGGTAGACAGCAGTTTGAAAGGCTGCTGTCCAGAAAGTTGAAGGCATGGAAGCCTGATGTAAAAGTGTGAGTCCAGTTTCTACTATATGCCGATGTTTGCGTTCGGCAGAACCAACTAGTTGAGGAGTATGTGGAGGAGACTTGAGGTGTTGAATGCCACAAGCTGAGAGATGAGACGCCAGGGCTTGATATTCACCGCCACCATCAGAGTAGACTGTTTTAATGGTAGACTGAAAATAGTTTTCGACCAACTTCTGGAAAGTGGAAAAAAACGCGAGAAACATCAGATTTATGAGAAAGAGGATATATCCATGTGTACTTGGAGAAGTGATCTACAAAAATAACATAAAATCGAAACTTATCAAAAGATAAGATTGGAGCAGGACCCCAAACATCAGTATATATAATTTCAAAAGGTTTAGAGGAGGAAATTGAAGATGAACCAAAAGGCTGCCGATGACTCTTATTACTAAGACAAGCATCACAATGCATCATAGAATTAGGGGACTTAAAAAAAGGAAGAGAGTGACAAGATAATAATTTCTGCTGAATAAAGGGTGAGGGATGGCCAAGCCGACGATGCCACACATCAACTGGAGCCGCAACAGAAGAATGAACAGTGGGCTGGGTCATTCGAGAGGCTGACGGCCATTCATAAATGTTGTCTTTATTCGGGCCTTGGACCAATCTAGGACAAACATAACAACGAAAGATTTCCTCAACAGTTAGGGAAATCTTATCTACTTATCAAACATAACAACGAAAGATTTCTCCATCGAGCACTAATATCCTATGATTTTAGTAATATCCTTGCTAATATCCTTACCTATAAATATATGATTTATAGTGAGTAATTACTGTGTAAGTCTTTATAGTTTTATTCAAGATAATATGCATAATGTTATGTATAAAATATTTTTAAATCATTGGTAAAAGATATTTAATGATAGATACCTCATGATTTCTTTAGCAAATATAACCTTGCAATATAGTATATATAATAATAATAAAAATTCTATAGTGAATAACACTAATATCTTTACCTATAAAATAGTATTTTAGTTTACTAATATCCTTACATGTAAAATATGGTGTATAGTGAATAATCACTCGGTAAGTAGTATAAAATATTTTTAAATCATTAGTAAATGATAGATACCTCATCCTATGATTTCTTTAACAGACATAACCCTGCGATGTAGTATATATAATAATAATAAAATTTTACGTTGAAATAATTTAAAATGCTTATATGTACATGTATGAAATATAGCAAATTCATAAACTTCTATATTTCATATTATAATATATATGTGCACTCCCACGCCATGCGTAATCATAAAATATACGTGTACATCATTATATATATATATATATATATATATATATATATATATATATATATATATATATATATATATATATATATATATATATATATATATATATATATATATATATATATATATATATATATATATATATATATATATATATATATATATGCACTCTCACACCGCACATTATATGATCATAATATATGCATGCACTTCATTACATCCTATCATAATACATATGTGCACTCCTACGTCGTACATTATACTATATATATGTACTCGCATACCATATGTCATCATATATACATGTACTCTCACACCGTTTGTCATAGCATATATATGTATTGCATGTCATAACATATTTATGCACTCTCACAACCACTCCCACATCACATATCATTATATATACATGCATACAATATATTTTTATGCTTACAAAAAACATACATTCATATTTAGCTCATAACAACCATGTAATTCGAAACATACTTTCTAAAATACATTGTGAATACGAAAATTTATATTACATTGTGAATATGATAATTTATATGACCACTATTTAGTAGTGAATTAAACTTGTAATTATTTGATTGACCTCAAAAATGAAGATGCTAATAAAATATGATATTCCTTAATGATTGAGTGCATATGAAGCGATAAACCTATTAAATTAGGAGTAGAGGATCAAAAGATACTTTAATTAAAAATCATATATCTTGAATTATTGATTTATAGTAATTTATTATAATAATTTATAAAAAAAAGTTTGATAAATTTTTTCAAAAGACACTATACTCAATTTGAAAATCCATCTAGATTCCACCATCAATTTTTTAACATTTCACTCTTTAATCAAATGACTAATTAGTATTAATCAAGCCATCATACAATTCAAAAAAAAAAATACTTCACTATTCTAGATAATCAAATGATCTTGAATTAAAATTTTATAGAAAACTAAGAGACATATAAAACTAAATATATACTAAATTTTAGCTCAAAATATAATTATTTAGAAGTTAAACTACCCTCCTAATTTATTACCAATATCTATTTTGTTATGTTGAAATTGAGTTGGGACTGTCTAAATTTATAAACCTCATATCTTGGTGCATAGAAGTGATATTTACTCAATTCTAAATCTCACACGATCTTAAGGGAACATATTAAAATATGTAAGAAGGTTAGAGCTTAATCATATCTCTAAGGGGGGCCAATTCAACTTGAATAAAACACTCTCTCAAAAAAATAAGGGATTTTCAGTACTTTAGATTGGGACAATCATCGCTCTATTCACCGATCTTAGATTGAGGTCATAATAGAGGTCTTAGAATCATAATAGAATTATACAAAATATATTCAAAAAATAAAGATAAATTTAAAATCTATGTTTCTCAAAAGTTACTGAAAATTATTAGCTTATAATTTGTAAAACTGAAACCTTATATATAGTAAGAAAAGAATTGAGTTTTTCTTAGAACTCGGATTTCTTAATCTCTACAAGGAAAACTAAGAGAATGACTGAAAAAAAAAAGAGAAAGAGTCATGAGTTATGATGTTGATAAAGAGGATAAAGTCAAATTAAAATAGAGAAGCTAGTTTGCCTTAGAGATTTAGGGTTCACTCTTATTAGGCCTTATTTATAGTTTTTTTACTAATATAATTTTAATTTTACAATAACTTCAATTGAGTCTAATTTGATTTGACAAAGATGATTATTTTTTTTAAACTCATTCTTGAATATCACTTATGTATCTCAATATTTAATATAGCACTTCTCTTTTATTTGCATCTATATTTAATTTTTTATTATTTTATCCGTGCTTAAGTAGCCTATGATCCTTTATATATATATATAATTATTAAAACTCAAACTTTCTTATATTAGTCATGGTCAAACTCATTCAAGCTTTGAGATTCACTTAAGGCCGGTTAAAATTCAACTGCTACTTTTAGTCACTATATGTATGCTTATTACCATAACTTAACATCATATTCAAATATGCTAGCACACTTTGGCTTGTTGCACTATGCTTAAAGCAAACATTGATGCTTATGTATGTTTAATCAATATTTTATAGAACATCGATGATGATATTTAAAAAAAAGCATGTACTTCAATCTTAAAAGTCATGAGTATATAATTTATCATGTTAATAAAGCATAGATATGATAAATCATATTACTAAGTGAGGGTAATATATACTATTTTTACTTTTATTAGCATGCTAGTTGTGAGACTCACACATTTCATATTCCAATAGGGAAGAGAGAATGATACCAAAAACTGATAATGATTGTAACATATCGAGAGCACCTATGGGTTGTCGAAGTATATGTTGCATTTCTATGTATCCGTAAGCTTTCTATCATGCTTTTATCTCGTTATTTAAAGTTTTGTTATTAGTACTTTGACTTTACAAATAATAGAAGTTGTATGAGTCGGATCTTATTCCATGTATGGATCACTCACATATTTTTGTGTTAGATGTTTGGATCTTATTCCATGTACTTCTAGATCCCTCGAGCCTATCACTTGAGCTACACAGGATGCTCAATTTTGTTACTAACTCTATACTATATCTAAGATAAAGTAGTGAATACATGGATCATAGGATGCTGAGCTCGAATCCTACTTTTACCACTTAGTCATTAGAAAAAAAAGAATAATGATAGGGAGCTACACTATTACATATATTGTTTAGTGATAGACGATGGAGTTTTGCATAATTTGCTTTATTGATTTTATAAGATTTTTTTATAGGTCTTAATTTTTTTTCTTCTTTTTTTTTTTTTTATATATTTTTTTAAAATAAGGTTACCGTTCTAGTGAGCTATGATCTCAAAGAGTTCGATTTTTTTTAAAATAATTTAATTATAAAAGTAACAGTTCTCACAAGGGATACAAATAATTCTTGTATTTTTTAAAATTATAGGTTGTGAGTTGGAATTTTTTTGATACATTACCAAACTATTATTATATATAAATTATTATAATATTTTTTTTAATAAAATGTTTGATTTAATATTAAATTATTATTAAACAAAAGTTATGGTAATTCTTTCTTGTAATGTTTCATTTTCTTGAAGTCTACTGTATTTCTTTTTCACCGTCCCCTAAGACAAAACGTTCGATTTAATATATATTATTATTAAACAAAAAGTTTGGTAAAGTGCGGTGAAATCTCTCGATCCTATAACTCTTTGCTGTAACGTTCCGTTCTCTGTTAGGTAGACACAGGTTTGGGCATTAGGCCTTGGAGCTCTCCCCGTCCCATTCGCCTCCCACCGTCACCTCCTCCCGCAAACCTTCGATCCGTCCCATTCCCCTCCCACCGTCGCCTCCGTCTCCTCCTCCTTCCGCGAACCTTCGATCCGTCCGCGACTAGGGTTCGAAGAGGGAACGAGGAGAGTGAGAGAGACCTATGGCGATTCCCGTCGAAGAAGCCATTGCTGCTCTCTCGACCTTTTCCTTGGAGGTATCTCAAGATCTGATGCCGTTTCTTCCCCATTTTCTTTTTTGGATGGTTCTTGGACTTTTCGATGCCGTTTGTTTTGCTTCTTTTCTTGTGGCGGATCCTGTCGAAGAAGCCATTGCTGGTCTCTCGGCATACTCCTTGGAGGTTTCTCAACATCTGATGTCGTTTCTTGTTCGGGAACCGAAATGCCATGTCCTTTTTTTCATGGTTCTTGGATTCTTTGATGCAGTTCGTTTTCTTCTTTCCTCGTAGCGGATTTGGACTTCGTGGGAGAAAGATGAGTCTCTCGAGATCCATTGGTTCTTGATGCCCATTGTTTTGTTCCTTTTCTTGTAACGAATCTGGACTTCTTGGGAGAAAGATGACTCCGTCGGGATGCAACTAGTTCTTAATCTCCTTTGGAACAACAACGCGTAGTGCGTTGACTGTTGTGTAGCATAGTTTGAGGGTTGCGATAGTTCTTAAATGATGCTGGAGTATTCTGAGGTCTATGATGTTTGGTGGTCTTCGATTGTAGCATCGGTTAGAAATGTTGAACTAGTTCTGTCAAAATCTTGCTCAAATAACTAAAGGATTTTAATCAAAAGTTAAGGTGTTGATTGTTCTTTTTTGATGGTTCTTGGGTTTTGTCGATGCCATTGGTTTTGTTCCTTGTAGTGGGTCTGGACTTCTTGGGAGAAAGATGAGTCTGGATCCAACTGATTCTTGATCTTCTGAACAACAAAGGGTAGTGTGTTGACTGTTCTGTGGCATAGATTTAGGGTCTTTGATAGTAGTGTCTTTTAGAAATATCAAACTAGTTCTTTAAAAACCTTGCTCAAATATTGGAAGGATTTTGATCAAAAGTTGAGGTGTTGATCATTCTTTAGCATAGATTTAGTGTCCTAGCGGTTTTTTAAGGTTGTTGGACTATTGAGGGTCTTTTCTTTGAGACCTAGAAAACAGGCCATCTTTGATACTTGTGGAAAGATTGGCTTTGCAGGATTGGTTAGGTTGATCACAAAAGGATCACAAGGGTCCTCTAGATGTCTGGACTCCCTTGGGAGAAATTCAGTGGCTTGTGAAAGAAAGGGCTCAAGTGGGTTTTAGATGATTTTTTTATTTTTCAGATGATAGGATAGTATGAACATATGCTACAACTTATAGATACTGTAGTTAGTAGGGCTAGAAGAGGTGAGATTGTCAGTGTTACAAGTATCTGGAGAGGTAGAAGGAGATTTAGGAAGACTTTACTAGAGAGTTTAAATAAAGATCTAAATACTTTAAAGTTAACTAAGAATTTTCTTTTATATGGTTGTGAATTAAAAATTTATGCTTGCTCCTATTGTTTTGTTTCCATAGTATTTTCCTTGTTTATGTAACATACTGTATGAATTTTACCATTTCCTGGGTTGTCTTCTATTTCTCTCTTCTGTAATGTTAAAATGAATATTTTGTAGAACACTGGGAGGTTATGCATCTTAAATAAAATTCCTTTGGAGTTTTACCTGGCAACTTGAATATGGAGTTATGTTTTGCATTAGTAGGCCCAAGGTAGCAACCATCAATTAATAAATTTTTTCAAAATTATTATATTATGGCAAAAATATGACTCTTTCAGGTTATACTCAGAATGGTTGAAGATAAATACCGTACATTTCTTCTTCATGATGAGATATGTTCATTTTAACCATTTTGTTCAAACTTCATCAGTAATGTCTTTATCATCCTTGCTCTAAGATATCTAAAAGTAGGATTACAACCCAGATTTGTGGGTAGCCATCATTTAGAGAATTTGCACATCTTCGTAGTTTTTTTTTCTTATAATATCAATTTCCTCAGCAACTTGGATATTCCTAACTTTTCCTCTTATGCATCATGGTTACTAAGAGGTCCAAGAGTATAGTTATCTAAATAATGGGATTTCTTCAATTTACGAGTTTGGGACTCTATTAAATAAATTCACAGCGTAAATTGCTTTGAAATAGAACTAACTAATTTATTACCTTGCAGGATGAGCAGCCAGATGTGCAGGGACTAGCTATTTTGTTATCTACCGAAAGATGTGCAACTAATAGCCCTCTAGGTAATCTAGCAACTGGTTCTGTTGAGTTATATGTAAATGATGTTTTATACAACAACAGGCTGCAGTGTATGTGGTCTAATATATTATCATTCTGTAAAAGCTTCCAAGGATTGTTGGTCACTTCTTTTGGTATTTTGCTGGACTAGCTAATTGTAGACCTTGTGAGAGTTGGTGTTACTGGAAATACTTATTTCTTTGTGCTATAATGAATGGCTTACAACATCGGCAACATTCAACTTGGCTTTATATTAGGTTAGGTCATTCTCTTTGGACTTTGGAGAATTGATAATTGAAAGCAATAAGAACAGCTACAAATTTTAAAGTTGTTATACATCTCATAAAGCTAGAGCAAGTGTTGCACTTATGTGGAAGCTCCATGGCAATGGATGAGTTGGATAATGTGCTTTTGTGACCTTGATTCTGGCTGAAAATGATCATAAATTACTCGGTCAAACTACATTAATAATACATCTTGCAGGGTTGGAATGTCATTGGCCCAACCAAAGATGTCCTAGAAACCTATGTTCGGACTTATGGTCCTAATGCATTGTTTGATAACATGATCATCAGTTGCCTTGTCAAACTACATTAATAATGTGTGTCACAGGAATGGCATGAGCCCAGCCAAAGGTGTCCCTGAAAATCTGGGCTTAGACATGTGGTTCTAATGTATTGTTTGGCAGTGAGTCTAAGACTTGGCAGGAAGGTTTTGAGGCTTAATTACAGAATTTAATGAGCGATAATGCTCCATTGGACTTAGCTTGGGCTTGATAATACTTGAAGTTTAAGATTTATTTTTGATGAGTTTAGGCCTGCATGCACACGTCTCATTCGGGCTGAGCCATTCTTGGTAATTAATTATTTTGAAATCTTGAAGCAATTCTACGCCATGATATCCTCTCCTCTAAGGCCTTCTGGCATGCACCTTTACCCCTTTAAAAGTTTGACTAGATACCTAACTATTCTGAACTTCAGCTTGCTGTTAGTGAAATTTTGTCTTTTGTAGGATTCTTTCAAGTTTTGTCATGTGGTTATTCTCTGGCATCCATGTATTCCATATATGAAATAATTGAGTTTGGTGCCCAATGGATTTCATTGTGTGCCCTTCATTTATTCTGATGCTAGATTCACATCTTATGTATATCTATGTTTGCCAAATAGTTCTCTTTTGGTCTAAGTTATGATTGCTATTATTTTGCTTGAGAAAACATGGTGGAATTGAATGCCCACTAATGAGATTGCCTAGGTTAAATACCTGGGCACCATCTTCACTGGTACTTCTTGATCCTAGATCCCCTAGGTGAACAGGGTAACTAACGACTAGGACGAGGCCCTGTTGGTGTTTATGCTTCTGATTTTCATTAGTCTGATATATTTTATTATTCTCATTTCTGATATTTATGTTTGTGTCATGTAGAATTTGGTGACGTCGCTGCTTATCGACTCTCTCTTGGAGAAGATACAAAGGCTATTAATCAATTGGTACAATATGACTTTGTTTCTTACAAAAGTTATGTATATATATGTATATATATGTACATATACATATACATATACATATATATAAATATAAATATAAATATAAATAAATAAATAAATAAATAAATATAAATAAATAAATAAATAAATAAATAAATAAATATATATATATATATATATGTACATATATATATGTACATATATATATGTACATGTACATGTACATACACACACACACACATATATATATATATATATGTATATATATAATCTTTATTTATCTTTCATAGCTTTTTCTGTTAGTATTGTGTATCTTTTTACAATACTTTGTTATTGAGGTGGACTTATATTGCTTACCTGTGTTTCATCTGTAGAATATCTTGTCATCTTTATATAGTATATACAACTACTTTTAAGAACAAAGTTGCCCATACTTGGCTTCTTTCAAGCTACGATTGTGATAATGTTACCCATTATATGCATATCTGCAATTTGCATGAGTGAACTTGAAGTTGTTTCTGTCTGCAAAAGAAAAAAAACTTTATATTTTTGAATATAATAAAAGCGAACATGTAGGTTTATGGAAAGAAAGATAAAATGCTTAGCCTCCACTTAATGCTAAGGTAATGCAATGACTTTGTATTTGTCATGATATAACCTTTTAAGTCTTGGTGATATGTTTTCTGAGTGGAATCAATCTGTAACTTTTATTTTTTCAATTTTACTAAATTTTTGATCCATCAAAGAAAAGGAAAGCCATCTTTCCGTATGTGCTTATAATTTGCTTTGATTGTCTTTATCTCTATAATTTCCTCCCGATGTAGCCGAAGTTACACACCAACATATATGGAGTGTACACAGATGCAGAAACTTTCATGTCAGCCAACTAGTGTTCAGATTTAGACTGATGCATATTGTGTTTAGGTTGGGTATATTTGGGAGTCCGTTTGATTCATATGGGTGTTTGGATTTTCGTTAGAAATTTCAATGGTTTTTGGTATTCATTCAGTATGTTTTTAAGTATCTTAGTCTATGCAGGTCTTTTATTTCTTAAATAATGCTTATAGAGAAAGCTGCGCCTGAGAATTACAATTTTATTCTAAGAAAAAATGGGAAAGAAAAGAAGGCTTGCAAAGTTTTTAAGTGGTGTTGGTTTAAATGGAGCGGCAAATATCCAAACAAGAGTTTGGGATCTAATAGGTCATACTCCTGTGGTAGGGTTGACCCTCTCATTCCCTTCAGTTAATGTCTCTTGTTGCTACATAATCTCTCTCCATGTGGCAACAATTTGTAATCATTGACTCCTAATCTTATTTTGTTGTTTCAATTTTAGTGCCGTGTAAAATGATCATGTGCAAGGCTTTCACAAGTTTAAATCAATTGCTGATTAGCAATTCATTGTCTTGCTGAGCATGTGGCTACTGTGATGGTTGGATAAACCAAAGAAATTTTAGCTTAAATTGGTTGGTCTACGTATATGATAAAGGTGAAAGTGAAATATTTTGTCTATATTCGTTTCTCTTCTACTTTTTATGCTCCAAAAGGAGTTGTAGAATAATAACAATACTTTGGAATTTTGTTCCTATTTTTATGTTGTCAGATGCACATCTTTTGAGGCAAGTTGTTAGATGCACTTTAAATTTGCTTATTGTACACACCAAATAGTATAAACATGTAACTTTGGAAAATTATGCAGAATGCACTGATCCATGAAGGAAGGGAGATGGCATCTTTGCTTTATACATACCGCAGCTGCGTCAAAGCTCTTCCCCAGGTTCTAACTCATTTATGATGTTTTTTCTCATTTATTTTGTTAATTGTGTTCTTCCATTATCAGCTTATAGATAAGTTGACATGGTGTATATAGTTAGATAACATAATAACATAAGTTATTTAGTCTAAAATATGTCATTCGCAACTTTGATGCAGTTACATAATTGCACATAAGTATTATTTAATTTAAAATTGTCAACTTTTCATTTATCTATGGGGTTTTAGATGTCTCTTATCGTGCACTAGACTTTTAAGTTTTTTTTTTTTTTTCAAATTTTGTTGATACACTTCTGATTATTATATATTGATGATTATGTTCAAGAAAACTTGTATGCTTATAGAAAAATTGTAGGTCAGATGGTCTCATGTCACTTCTATGATTTTGTTCTTCTTTCAAATGTTCTTCTAATGCATATCTGAAAAATATTACTTCATATACATCTATGCCCATGTGATATTGACGACACTTTGTTATTGGCTTTTGTCTGCTGACATGTACCAGCAAAAAATTGAATTCTTTATTTTTGACAAGATAATTGCTTTAGGTTAGTATTTTGTTGTTATATCTATTTTTGGTAAGATGCTATGTTGTCAGCTAATTATTATACAAACACACAGTGTGATATTTGAATGGGATATATGTGACAACCCACAAACATTAAATCAACCTTGATATACAGATTATTATGAATTCATGAATTATGCTTAGGAGAGAAGGAAGAATAAAGGACAGCAAAATCAGTTATGATGTAGTCTTTACAAAGCATTGAGTTTTTTTAAGACAATGGTTGTTGATAATTCCTTATCTCTTTTTGGACTATTTCTTCTTGCTTCTGATGTTCGTATTAAATGCCATGATCTTATATCTACCTCAGCTTTCAGCCCTTTTGCTCTATCTGTTCTGTTTGTGCTTGCATCTTGTTTGGTGTTCAAGCTGACCTTATTATGTTTTGCCATGTTGGCTGATCCTTAAAAATCTGAAGTGGCAATATGAGAAGTTGAAAAGAAGTCAGGATAAGTAGGAGTAGGGCAACTATGACAGTTCAAGTAGGAGTACAAATTTGATGAGAATCAATATATATGAAGATCAATCTGTAGATCATTGCCTTATGTCATAGTTTCAGTTTTCACATGGTCTAAAATAGAGCTTCTGCAAGACTTTTATGTATTGCTGGAGATGTGACAAAAATCAAAGATAAAATAGATCCTACAAGAATTATACTTTAGTTAGGAAGAAGTTACTATGGTTGCTTGCTTATGAGAGATGTGAGAGATTTAAATTGAGTTACATTGAAGTCTTGAGCGATGTTGAAGTCATAAATCATTGTTGCAAGTAATCTTTATGTTCTCAACTGTATAGAAAAGGCATACAAAGTGGTATTTAGAACCTCGGATTGCTAAGTAGGGGTTGCGTTATCAAAAGATTTTATTTCACTTCTGAATTGTGGTTACTCTATCTAGGTATTGGAATTTAGTTTAAAAAAGTGTTTACATACAAATAAAAATGAATAAATTGTAATGTTGAAATGAATATCCTTTTATAGTTTTACTTACTGTTTACATCTACATGATATAAAAAATTATAAACTTATTGTAATACTATCTGCTAAACCTAGAGAGTGTGTTCTGTGCAGCTGCCTGATTCCATGAAGCACAACCAAGCAGACTTGTATCTTGAGACTTATCAGGTTCTTGATTTGGAGATGAGTCGGCTTCGTGAAATTCAGAGATGGCAAGCATCAGCTGCTTCCAAAGTTTGTACTCTACTTTCTATAGGTTCAATAAATATTTTTTTTCTAAATTTTTATTTTTCGTAATGAAGTGCCTCCCTTTTGTTATTATGATGGATGTGCTTGCTCTTTGTTATGAAGTTCGTTTCTAACCATTTTTTTCTGTAACCAAGTGCCTGCCATTTGTTATTTTGTTTGTTTCTAATGTTTTCTTTTCCACAATGAAGTGCCTGCCATTTGTTATTAATGCACATGTAACTTGCCTGGAGATAACGACCAGCAAAAGAAATGTAACAGTCAGCATGGAGCAAAGAGAAAGAGGGAGAAGAGATGAGGAGGAGGAGAAGAAGGACATGATGAAGAAGAGTAGAAGGAGAAGGAGATGGAGAACGAGAGGAGGATGAGGAGTAGAAGAGGCAGAGGAGGAGGAGGAGGAGGATTGGAGGAAGAGGAGAAGGAGAAGAGGAGGAAGAGGTGGAGGAAAAAGAGGGAAAGAGGGGAGGAGAGGAGGAGAGGAGAGGGTTATTGACACTTGACAGTTAACAGGCTGCTATTAAAAACCAATAGCTGTTGTCAGCTGTCAATAGCTGACCAGGTAAAAAATAAAAAATGATTCATAGCTGTCCAAATCAGGGTCTGCAGTACCGAATTGTACCGCCCAGTACGGGCGGTACGTATCGGTCCGACAGGTTGTCGGTACGCGGACTATCTGTTACCAGTCCGAGTGCACTGCAGCACTGTAGCAGTGAACTATAGCACTGTAGCAGTGCACTGTAGTATTATAGCAGTACTATAGTACTCGGCACACCTGAGTGTATCGCTCAGTACACTATACCGTACCGGTACTGAGCCCAGGTCGAAATACCGGTATGGTACGGTATTGCGAACCTTGGTCCAGATACAAAACTTGAAAAAGAAAACCCAGTTTCAAACCAAACTGGGTAATTGGAGTTCTAATTGGTCAGACTGATAAGTGCTGGATGGTACATACTAGTCCGACTGGTTTTCTGAACCTGGCTTGTTAGGTATTGCGGTCTTGGTTGAGTTGCACTATGTCTAAGTGACAAAGGATATTGTCTGGATTTGTATCAAGTCGCCAATAGCTGGATAGATATATAAGTAACTCAGTCATTGATTAGCCATGTTGCCATATGTGCCTTGCAATGTAGTTGTATTCATGCTGATCAAATTTTAATTCTGTGTCCAAGGTTACACATCTGCAGCAAAGTGTGTTGCATGTGGTATTGTCTCATATGTTGATAGGAAGAAAATAAGTTAAATTTGAGCAACTGGAGGCATTTTATTTGTTTTCATCCTTTTCCAAACCGATTAATTTTGAGACTTATTCGGTACGGTATGGTATTGCAACAAAAAAACTACATTTTACATTCTAAACTGATTAATTTGAAGCAATACGGTACTGTCCATCTGAACTCTTTTGGACTTTATGTATCTCTTAATATTTTTATGTAATGCATTTGATGCACATTACAATGCTAAATTCCTATGTTTGTCATCTAGTTGGCAGCCGATATGCAGAGGTTTTCTAGGCCTGAAAGACTGATGAATGGACCCACAATAACTCATTTCTGGTTTGATATCTAACTTACCATTTTCCATTTGTTTCTGATGTTAAGGTCGATTTTGATCACTTAGGTAATAATGAATTAAGGTTATATATAGGATATTCTGCCCTCATGTTCTTGAACTCTTGACCTTTTGAAATCTTGTGTCGGATTAGGGTTATGCTGGTTTTTTTCTGAATGTTCAGCATTTTGCACTGACATTATTTTTAAAGTGAAACTTTATGAATTTATTAATGTGAACTGTTAGTTCTATTGCAATTTGACATTATGAGTTTTGTTGATTGCCATTAGTTTCATGCTACAATTGGAATTGTTTTATGAATTTTTGGATGATTAAATGTTCAAGTTGTTCATTGTTTCTTACGGTTGGGTTAAAATTTCTATTCTTATACAGAAAAAGGTCAATGTTCCATTTATTGAATCCTGCATGTCATTGAACTAGCACAAAATATATGTTAAAAGTTGTACGGTGATGTATGGGCCTCATCACATTCTAAGGCACATAATTCGATGAATTTGTTTTGTGTAGTCGTTTTGGACTTCGGGTTGATAAGGAATTGGTGTGCATCATTATGGATGAATGCATAGCGGCATGAGAGTAAGGATGTAGGCAAAATATGCAAGGCATACTAGTCTATAAATAAGGGTCTATCAGTCTTTTGATAAATATTTGTGTTCATTTTGGAACTTTGCTGGATTTAGATAACTAGAGTTGCTTTAGTGGTGGGAATCAGGACACTTTTTGGGTCTACACTATGTGCTGATAGAAGAAAAGTCAACTCAATTGTTGATGAACTTGAATTCAGGTTCAATTGACTTTTTTAAAGTTCATCTTGTCATCTTCTTCTTTGAAATAGTTTTAGTATTTTAGAGGGGATTTTTGTAAAAATCATAAGTTGCCACATGCCAAAATGATATATGTCTACCTTTATTAATTAGATTGCTATAAGGGGAAGAAGAAAAGATGGAGGAAATAATAATCTGGTTGGTTTGATATTTCATCTCAATAAGAAAGTTTTGACATTATAGTATTATACAACAATGAAAGACAATAAAAAAAGATATATTATAAAAAAGGAAGATCATTTACAAAGACAAATTTTAAATTCTGTCTCTTAAAAATAAAGGATTAATGTATCTTTATGTAATTAATTTTTTTTTTCTATTTCACTATTTTCACTTCTTGTACTTAGGTTCTATAAAAAGATGGAAGGGCATTGTAATTAGTCATGAGAATATGTTTCTTTAGCCTTACAATATATCCGAGTGGTGTAAGACAATGACCTTTACCCAAAATGAGTTTGGAGGTCTTGGGAGTGAGTCCAAGTAATTGTTTATTTTCCATCCTCCTCTTCCTTTCTTCACCAAATATCCCACCACCTAAATTCCACCATTGCAAAGTTTCTAAACCCCAAACTGTTGAGTCCTTAACTATGTTGGATCTCTCTAGCATTGGAGATTCGTGAATTAACTTCACAACCAAGTCAAGCTAATCAATATACACGGATCAATGCCTTTCTCCCTCTTAGAAATTGGTATGCATCTAAACTTTTACTAAGTATATCCTTTAGGTTGTTCTTTGTCACTCAGTAAGCATCAACATATCTTATCAACCAAGGTTTTTAATTTCATATCGTATCGATGTACCACTCGGTATATGTATTTTTATATACATATATTTATAATTTTATATACATATGTATATAAAAATATGTTTATATACGTATGTTTACTCATAAACATATGTATTTTTATATACATATGTTTATGAGTAATAATTACCATAAAAATTGTTTATAAAAATATCCCCTTTCCATCTCGAGAGACGGAAAGGGGGTGATGGCGGAGCGGGCGAGGATGCGACGCGTCATCTCTATCCCCAGCTCGAACTCATCCCTTGTGTGGTACTCCGTAATGCTCTCGCGACAGTCGGATCCAACTGTGATCTAGCCCAGGGCGAGCTTATCTCCCGCTCCTCCGTCGTTGCCACCCTCAGCGATTGTGAGGAAGAAGATCAAGATGATGGTGAGAGCGAGAAGAGGAAGCGACAGTCCTACCTGTGCTAGGATCCCTTCCTTCATTGTCGACCACAACCTCCCCGACCACAGCGTCCGTGATCCCTTCACCCCTTATCGTGTTTCACCCGACGGAGTGAGGACCTGCCCCCTATAGGATTCTGCCCAATGAAGTGAGGACCCACCCCCTTCTGTGTTCTGTCCGACAGAGCGCTTCTTCGTGCCCCGCCATGTCCAACTCTCTTCTTCGTTATGCCTTCTCCGTCCAACGAATGCTGCAGCCTCGTCTTCCTCCCCGTCGTGCTCCTTGTTTTGTCCGCTAGCTGATACCGCCCAGTATAGGTGGTACAATTCGAAATTTAAAACTTTGTTATCAACTATAAACCATGGTCGAAAACACGATAAGTTATCCACTATTGTTGGCTGCATAAAGCATTGCTTGAATTTGATTATTTATATATATATATGTTTATATATGCTTTGGGCTTCTAGAATTCCTTTTTCGATGCTATAATTAGAAAAAAAGATTATTTCATCAATATAATCCTAATTGTGCTTTACTATTTCTTGTTCACGTTGATTTTGTCACTTCATCTCTGAATTGCTATTTCATGTTCAAAGTATAAGTTGATAAAATTAATGAAGTAACTCACGTTTTTTTCGTTAGTATGATAAGATATGACTTATGATTTTCAGTTAGTTTAGTTTTAGCTTATTTCCATGGTAGCTATCTTTTGTAATGATGCTTTCCCTAGTGGTGGGAAATCGATACTAAGTTTTTTGTATGGCAGGTCTATGTTGAAATTACTTGATGTTTTAGTGCAGCTTGATCATCTCAAAAACGCAAAAGCTAGCATTCCCAATGATTTCTCATGGTATAAGAGGTATGCAATAACTTGTACTTTTCAATCAATTTTGTTTGCAATAGTTCATTGCACTAGCTAAATGGTTAAGTATTATTAGTAATTGAATTTGTTATCTAATATAATGGAGAACATGGGAAAATGGTTAATATAATATAAAAAAAGAACTTTTAACGACATCTTGTGTTTGTTAATTTTTTTTTTATGAGTATTCACATTCCACCTTGCAAAATAACTCAAAAAATTAAGTGAATTCCAATTGTAAATAACACATAATAGAATTGATATATGCTTATTACGTTTGTATGTCAAATTTTTAATAATGACGTTAGAAACTAAAAGACTAAATTATGAAACTATTTATTTCTTTGTAAAATTAGAGCAAGTGAAGGAATGTTTTCGAAATGGATGAAAATAGGTACAAGTGTTTTGGTGGGTTTTTAGAGATCAAAGAGTAATTTGGTTAATTTATTTATGTATCAAAAAGTTGAGAACTAAAACAACACTGATGAATGAATTAATGTTTTTGTACTAATATGTTTTGAGATATTCTGTGTTGCAAAAGTTATGGAAGTAAGCTAATGAGCCATAATATAAAATTTTTAGAGAGAACTAATAAACTAAGGCTAAAGTAGGTGAGGCTTATGGGCGGAGGATTGGAGATGGAGGAGGAAGCGGTGGCCCTTATGAGGCAGCGGCCACGGTGATGGCACAATGGAGTGGAGCCGGCAATGACATGTAGGAGAATGAGGCAGAGGAGGGTGGAAAGTGATCCGTATGGTGTTTGGTTTTGACAATTTGTCGATTCAATGCCATCTTCTGGATGGTAGTTTTGGCGGAGAGAATTATCATAGGAAACCAAGCGTAAAACCGAAAGAAAACAACCTCTATTGTTTGTAAAGTTAAAGTCCTAACTATGAGACTTGAAATAAAGGAAATAGACGTGTGAAAGAAAGCTTATGGGTGCGTGAAAACCTTGGTTGTTTTTTGGCTAGCATGTCATTGCTCTCAGTAGGTTGCGGTCGCTATCGGTCTTCCGTTGCCTCTCGTTGTTGCTAGGACCTCCTAAGGTTTGGAGAGTAGGTAGTAGGCATTGAGGACTTCTCGCTGTAGTTAGACGAAGCTTTGGGGTGGAGCTTTGATTGCTAGAATGTGAGGAAGAAGGCTACTGTTTGAAGTTGGCTGCAGCGATGCAGAATTCTTCCCTCTTCTTCTCACTCCTCTGAACTGCGAAACTAGGGCCGATTGCCTCTTTGTTGAAGGCTTTCTTGGTTCCTTTTAGATGTTTTATAGGGAGAGGTTTGCCTGAAGTCCTTGGGCTTGAGCTTTGCTTGATCGAATAGGGTTGAATATTGTCAAGAATCGAGATCGTCTCTGAACACGGCTCCCTCAATTGAGTGATTCACGTCCCATTGAATCTTGCTTTGACGGTGGGGAAACTCGACTTTAGCAGCTTCTTCGGAGAACCATCTTGCTGCACTTGGTTTTAGTCCTTTGTGTCCAATTCAGAAAGTGATCCTCTTCAAGGGGTTTCTCTTGGTCGGTCACCAAGTCTTCAACAGATGGCGACGTCTCGCTTGGTTCGTCGTCTAGCATTTGATGTAATGTTTTATTTTTTTTTTATGGATTTATTTTTATGCTATTTTTTTTTATCAAGGATGTGTTTTAGAGAGAATTAATAAACTAAGACTAAAGTAGGTGAGGCTTATGGGTAGAGGATTGGAGATGGAGGAAGTGGTGGCCCTTATGAGGCAGTGGCCACAGTGATGGTGCAATGGAGTGGAGCTGGCAATGACGTGTAGGAGAATGAGGCAGAGGAGGGGGGAGAGTGATCCGTATGGTGTTTGGTTTCGACGATTTGTTGATTCAATGCCACCTTCTAGATGGTAGTTTTGGTAGAGAAGAGAATTGTTGCAGTAAAACCAAGCGTAAAATAGAAATAAAGCAACCTCTATTATTTGTAAAGTTAAAGTCATAACTACGAAACTTGAAATAATGGAAATGGACGTATGAAAGAAAGCTTATGGGTGCGTGAAAACCTTGGTTGTTTTTGGCCAGCACGTCGGTGTTTTCGGTTGGTTGCGGTTGCTATCAGTCTTTGGTCTCCTCTCTTTGTTGCTAGAACCTCCTAAGGTTTAGATTGTAGGTAGTAGGCATTGAGGACTTCTCACATGGTGAGGAAGCTCGGGTCATGACATTTGGTATAGGGCTGACCTAGTATTTGAGCATGGTGAGCGGGTTCGAGTAAGAACGAGTTACCCATGAATAGAGTTAGAGAACTCATCACCGTGTGGAACCACCACTTAGCTATGCCTCACATATACCATGCTAGGGTTTCATCTGGGCTATGTTGGGACTTAACGAGGACATTAAACCTTTGAGTGGGTGAAATTATAACATCTCGATTAATCTCTCATCAGAAGTGGGCAAGACTAAGATTGGCTTATAAGGGTCTGATGAGTATACTATTATCAATTTTGGCTTAAGCATTTTGGTCAACGGTTTGAGCCAAACAGAGTTGATAGGCCAGTTAGCCTATTAGACTTGAGTTGTGACATTTGGTATCAAAGCAATGATTTTAAGGACCTATCAGAATATGAGATCCTAGGATTTGAATATTAGATGACTCATTAGTTTTGAGATTTAGATTTTAGGTCTACATAATAATGCAACTGAAGCATGATTTTAAGAGACTAGGGTCATTTTATTGAGCCAAATATGATTTATATTTTTGATACGGAAATGATTAATTAAAGATGTTACTCAAGGAGAGTCTCATTAAATGACTTGAACTAAGATGATTGAGTAAAATGCCAAAATTTTAGTATATTTTCTCTAAATTACAATAAATGTTATAATATTTTATCGTAGAAACTCTCGTAAAGTCTTATGTTTTGAATATAATTTTGTCATGACACTCTTATCCACCTTTTGAAAAGTAGATAACAGTTGTTAATTTGATTATAGAATGTTTTTTTATAGATGTATTTATAATAAATAAATAAATATCAATTGACTTAGTTATTCATAAAGATGCATATATTATATTTATATATAATATTTAAACAAAATTATTTGGCAATTTGACTAGAACTGATATATGATGCTTACGTTCACTATGAAATATTTAGATATTCATTTTACTAAAAAAATGAAGTTTATTGCATTAGTTTTGTGGCAATTTTTAGTTCGACCATAACTTATTTCTATTGGAGACCTAAAATTCATTCATATAATTTCATTATGATTTTAATTTTTAAGTAGATTATACATGAATGAAGTTTGACATATTACTTTTTGAATATTGTTATCCTCTGCATGGGATATTATTCTTATTTATAAGTATAAATATGATAAATTTAATAAAAATTATAAGAACATATTTGCTAGTTATTGTGTGGTTTCTTTAGGGTTGATTATCTTCCTCACATTTGCCTTACATTGTTATGAATGGTTATGGTTAACATGTCTAGTTTTATTAATTGAAGATCATACTAAGTATCAATTATTCTTTCAGATGTAAAAGTTTCGACAAATTTTAAGTACAAAAATTTTGTAAGATTTTTCAAAAATATATAAACAAAAAGGTGATATTAGATTTAACATGTGTTTGGATGGTTTGCAAAAGTTATTTTTAACATTGATAATATCTGTGCTTTTGTAGTTGAACAAATTTGATCATGCATTGATATTTAAATTTAATTATACGTATAACAAATTTGAATGCAGTTTTAATTTAATAAGTGGTAAATTTATTATTATATATTATTTATCTACTGTAATGATGAGATCTAATGAGAATTAAATATAACATTATTTTTTTGACACATAATATATAAATCATTTGGAATTATTAAAGAATATATATGTTGAATGGTTGAATAAATTTTCATCCTTTCAATTGTTTTTGTTTGTTGAGTTACACATGTAGCCTTAACTTATATTTTATGGCAACAACCAATTAGTTTTTAAAATTTAAAATTATCATGATTTATTGGATGTAGAATTTGATATGCTTGTTATGGGTAATCTAAAACCAAATTTATTGAATGAGTTTTCTCAATTACTTATATTTTTTTATGCTAAAAAAAAAAAAAATATACAACAAAAAAAACACATCTTTTGACTTAGTTTTCGAGTGGCACATTTACATCTAAATATTTTCAAGTTGATTTAGATTTATCTTT
The DNA here is from genome assembly GCF_036884655.1 of Musa acuminata AAA Group. NCBI lineage: Eukaryota > Viridiplantae > Streptophyta > Magnoliopsida > Zingiberales > Musaceae > Musa > Musa acuminata. Next base: position 507,893 of record NC_088352.1, read on the forward strand.
TAACTTACTATTTCAAGTGCCAACTATGTTGATTAATATCATTTTTCATATCAAATTTGAGGACCAAATTTCTGATAAGTGGGGAGAAATGTAATCAACGATAATTTTTTTCCTTTAACATAAATAAATTACTATAAATAACGTGTTGCTTTATTTAAATTATTAACTTTCGTATTTTTGTAGTATGGCTAAGGAAATGATTAAAATTGATTTCTTTAATTATGTGGACAAATTAGGAATATTTTCAATCAATTAAATTATTAATTGATTTATTTCCTAGTGAGTGATCTGAATTTTAGAAAGTAAATAGTATAAATTCCATTTTTCTGTGTGAACCATAAGAAATAAATATTATATTTCTATCTTTTTGTGTGAAAGCAAAATAAAAATAAATTAATAATAAAATTCGAATTATGACTTATCTTTCGGGGAGATTTCATCTTCTCCTATACCAAGGAGGCTCCTCCTCCCTAATTTCTCTTAGCGATTTAAAAAGCGTTAGGCGCCAAAAGACGCCAAGGTCCAAAAACACTGGAGGCGCTAGGCGCTCGCCCGAGCGAAGTGAGGTGTTAAAATATAAAATATAATTAATAAATATAATTATTTAAATTTTTAAATAAAAATATGCTATTAAATTAAGAAAATCTAAGGAACAAAATCATAATGTCACATTAACAAAAAGCTTCAAAATTCAAAACAATAAAATTTTACATCAAAGTCATTCATCATAATCAATATTATCATCAATTTCACATAAATCTTCATTGAATTCGTCCTCTTCCTCTTGTCCTTCCTCTTTATTAAAATATGTTTCATTCTCTATGTCTTCAATAATAGCAGGAGCCGAGCTTGATGCTTTTGCACTTATTTTTCTCTTTGTCATCTGTCTTGTATATGTTTGTAATTCTCCAGCATCTGAAGCTCTTGTCATATCTCCCTATGTCAATCTTCATCTTCAAATACAAGCTCGTCTTCGATATCTTGCAAGTTGGCACTTATTTCTCCCATCAACCACTTATTTGAATCATCAATATCTTGCAATGAGATTGGATCAATTCTATTTTTGCAAATCATGATGAGCTTTCAAAGCTTGATTATACTTTATGTAAATAAGATCATGTAATCGTTGATGTTCCAACTGATTTTTTCTCTTTAAGTGAATATGTCATGTCATATAATTTAAAAATATATTAATATAGCTATCTAAATAAATAAATTAATTAAAATAAAAATATTTAGTGATCCTTTCATGCTCAAAGATACTCTAGTTTCGCTCACAACCCAAAGCACTACATGTCAAATTAAGTACTTTGATAGCAAATTACTGTAAGTTCGGGGTGGAATTTTCAAATAGACTATACCATTTAGTTGTAAAATTTATGTTATTATTAGCAATAACATAGTAACATACTATAGATGAAATTAATTATATTAAATTATTAATATTGCTCCAGTTGCTTTCGATTCTATACATGATTAAAAAAAAAAACACATGGATTGCTTGATGAATCCATACAAATAGGGCAGTTATTTTGAAGGTTATACATTCCTAGGATCTGCTTTATCATATATTAAGTTTGGTAGTTATAAATTATAATATTCTCTAGGGTTAGTTAGGTTTAGATGTATTTTGCTTACTGCATTCTCATTCCTGCTTATTGATGCCCTAAATCGCACTTCCAGATTTCTGTATTTATTTCTGACTCCACAACAGAAAGTATTGGTAACTGATTCTTTTCTATACTTCTAATTTTTCAGAACATTTACACAAGTGAGTGTTCAGTGGCAGGATACTGATTCTATGAGAGAAGAGTTAGACGATCTGCAGGTTTCTAGTTATATGTTTTTTTCATTTATCTTACTGGTATAGGATCCGTGAGGGCCTCAGATTGTGTATTCTATAACTTGACCATTCCATTATAGTAGGTTGTTTGAGATTTTGTTTCCTTAGATGTTACTATATCCATAGATTTTACCAACACTAAACTCACATTTATATTTGCAGATTTTCTTAAGTACAAGATGGGCTATTCTATTGAATTTGCACGCTGAGATGTTCCGCACAAATACGTATCCTTTATTTAATGTCTTACTCAACAGAGACTTTTTCTGTTGAGTGATACATTCCCATCAATCTTCGATTAAACAGAAACAATTATTATTTGATACTTTTGCTATTGTTGCCCATAAAAAAGAAGAAACAGTTTTTATTTTTTTTTTTAACTTTTTTTAACAAATACTATGGTCTTTGCAATGACTTGCGTGTATCATATTTTTATATGCATGAATCAGACTAAGGTGATGCCTCAACTAGTTTGCTTATGGCTATAGGCTTCTCCATATGTTGGATAAGCTTTCTTAAGTTCTTTTTACTAGTTGACAAGGTTCTTATTTGGGAAATGTCTTCTAGGCTCTTCCTGGTTTGAGTATATTTACAGGTAGTTTGACATCCTTGATTCAAGCATAGTGTAGAAGACATCTTGCAAGTACTCATAGTATTTTGTGTTGAATCTTTGGAGCTAGACTTTGCACTCTTATTTCCAGAGCGCCATATGCTACTTCGTGTTTTGCCGGTTCTTGTTGTTTTAGCAACCTCATCTGAAAAAGAGAGTGAGTCACTGTATAAGAGGGTCAAGTTTAATCGGCTTATTAACATCTTCAAGGTATTATCTCCATAGACTTTTCCAGTATGCATATAAATTAGGAAAATCATGTTTAATACTTGTGTCCATTTTTTTTGTAAAGACTGTTAAGTTAGCATGGTATATTGACCCTTTCTGTGATCTTCTTTGGCAGAGTGATCCTGTTATTCCTGCATTTCCCGATCTTCATCTTTCACCAGCTGCTATAATGAAGGAACTTTTGATGTACTTCCAAAGCTTTTCTAGTCAAACTCGTCTTCTCACGCTTCCTGGGCCTCATGAAATTCCACCTCGTGAGCTGCAAGAATATCCTATACACATTTATTTTCGTGCTGTTTTTCTATATAGCAAAAATCTGGCTTGTTATGGTCTGATTTTACTCTGATATTTAGTTAGAAATTAGTGTAAAAAAGTGTCAAATAATGGTGCTTCTTTGTAATATGCTTGGTTAGAATGAATTCTGTCCTATATCTGTAAGGACAGGGCCTAAGTTTACACTGTACGAGTTCAAAGAACTGACATATTTGATTATATTTGGTGTTAGCTATTTTTTCTGTGCCTTTTGTGTTTGTTTTGTGTAGAATATATGACTAGATATGAATATTTGTCAACTTATGATGTTTCTTGCAAGTCTATGTTAATTAACAAAGCTTGAGGCTTGAACTGGAAGGACTTTGTGAAGCTTTTATCCTTATCTGAGCATTCTTTTGAAGTAATTGCTTTGTTTATCTGTTGATTCTTTGATATAGTAACACATTCATGTTTTGATTTTCATTGTTTATCTGTTGATTCTTTGATTTTCGAACTATCTGTGGGTATAAATTTTGTTTTGATTTTCATTGTTGCTTTATCTTAGTAGTGAAGGCATATTCATGTTTATGATAAGGACCTATACTTAAATATACTGCAATAATCATATTTTATATGATGTTTTCGTCGAGCTGAAGTTTATAAACTGTTGTTTAACAATATCTTGTAACTGAAAGCTGGTGAAGTAAACTCCCAAACAAGGTATTTGATCTTTATTTTGTTGGTTTTTAGTTGACCATGTACATTCATATCTTGATTGATGATTGATTCAATTATCATGTGAGATACAACCTAGTCAGCTCAATTTGTGATAGACTGTAAGTTTAATGACTATGTGAAAGGGAATATGATTTTTGTTACTCTTATTAAATCGAAAGCAAGAAGAGATGATTTTTTTTTTCCTTTAAACCAAAGTTTCAAATCTTGAAGAGTACCAATAAGATAGTCATTGGGCTGACTGGGGCAGTACTAGTGGCTAGCATATCATGTATCTATACGCTCCTGTGGTGACTGCTGTGGGTCAGACTAGGGGAGGAGGGGAAAATTGAAAGAGAGAGGAGAGGTGAGGGATGCAAGGATGGTGGAGGAGAAGAGAAGGGGACAATGAAGGAAAAGGTGAAGGAGATGCATTAGGTAGTATTGTAGTTTTGAATTTGAAAAATAAAACACTTGTAATTTTATGTACTATTCTTTTTGATGTGTAAAAGGGCCTTGGTACATTGCTAAGGTTGCTCCTTTGCTACCCGAGAGAATAGGGATTGAGTCATGGAAAATAGCCGCTCTATATTTAAAGAGAAGGCTGTGTACATTGACCCTTTCTAAACCTCACATTGGCGGAAGTCTTGTGCACGGGGCACACTCTTTTATTTTTTCTCTTTGATGTATAAAATTATTTTCTTTTAAGAGATTTGTATAATCAAAGGTCTAGTTTCGATATTAATGCTTGACTTTCTAAAATTGATGGCTTTCTCAATAGATAAGATTCAGTCTGATCAAGGATTATATCAGTCCATACCAATTGGTATCGGTGTACCAAAGACTTGAAAGGAAGAACACCGAAAGAGGAAGGAAGAGGTGGCTATAGAGGAAGAGGATGAAGAGGAGGAAGGAGGAGGAGAAAGAAGAAGGAAGAAAAGGAGGCGGTGGAGGAACGGGAGGAGGGAGGAGGAAGAGGAAGTAGGAAGAGGAAGAGAAAGGAAGAAGAGAAGTGAAGACGATGGAGGAAGAGGAGGAGAAGAAGAGGAAGCATAAGGTGTGCAGTGGACAGTGGGGAGACAGCGGTGGCGGGCGACAGCAGTGGCAGCTTGTGGGGCTCTACGCGTATGTAAAGAGGACTGCAGCAACGACTCACAGGGCTTTGTGTGTATGGAGAAGAGAACGTAGGCTCTAGTTTTAAGATTTTTTTCTTTTTTAATAGACTGGACCAGACCACTCGAAATGGGGGTAGTCCATGTCTTGTTTTGGTCTTGGACTGATATATACTGGTCAGTACAAGCTGAACCAGGCAAAAATGCAGTCCTTGTGTGTTTGAACTGCACAATTGACAATGTGGATTAGACTGATGTCTGCAACCTATAGCTTTGTGTGTTTGGAGTCAAGTAGGTGATTGACTTTCATTATTTTCCAGTTGAAAGACCGAATATAGCATCTTTATCAGTCTTTTCAATTATATGAGACTATTATTGTAGATTCAATTGCTCAGTTTCAACTTTCAAGTCTAGGTTTTTGACTTGAAATTGGTTTTCCATGGTGTTAAAAGTTATGCTGGATTTTGATTTTCTTTTTGTGCATTTAATCCTTAACTGGTCCACTTATCAGAGGCATTATTTGATTGTGAACCACATTGGAACTATTCGAGCGGAGCATGATGACTTCTCAATTCGTTTTGTTTCAGCCTTGAATCAGGTTCTTGTCTTTATCTTTGATGCCTTTGTCCACTATGGTATCAAGTCCCATTATTTGTTTTTGTGGTGGTTTCTTTTTGTGAGAAGAACATTCAATTCAACTAGTGGTTGTCTAAGCATTAACTTTTTCTCAGTCTCATATATATTATGTATGTGCGGCACACATTAGTATTCTGTATACTGTGACACATATATTCACACCATCTTTTTTATGTATGTGCGGCACACATTGTATTTTCTTGTACTGGGCGTCTTTGCCTTTGAAATTTCACTTGTTTGCCTCTTTGGATCCATAAATGTATGTTTGTGTGCGCCTGCAGGTATGACATGCTATAATTTGTGAGAAAATAAATAGTACTCCATGACTTGATCATTAAATTCTCCATTATGCTAATTTGCAGTTTTCTTTTCTGTTCTTTATCTGATTTCTTTAGTTATCTCATTGCTTCAATTGTTGGGTGGTTCTGTATCTAGATTGTTGTACTAAAATCAACTGATGGTGCTGATACTGAGTGGTCTAGAGAAGTCAAAGGAAACATGTACGACTTGGTTGTTGAAGGTTGTCAGCTTCTCAGCCGATGGACTGGGCGGATATGGGAACAATGTGCTTGGAAATTCTCCCGCCCATGCAAGGAACCTGCTGCTGTAGGTGCACATCAGAGTTCCACCACCTTTTTTGACTACGAAAAGGTTATACTTTGTTTCTTTAGTTTTTATTTTCATCAGTGGTGTAGTATCCTTGTATGATCCTCGAACCTACCATGACTATTGGAGCTAATAATTCATTAAAATGTTTTTAATTTTTAGTGTTCAATTTCTCTTGCTTGTTGGATTTGTTCTGTCTGAAGCAGGATTATTTATACAGCAATGTTGTTTTGTATGCTCATCTTGATTGTTTTCCATTCATTGCTTTATGCATGACTGGGTTTTCTCAGATTTGCTGGTTGTTCCATAGTCATGATTAAAATCATTTTCTTGCTTACAGTTATGAAGTTTATTTCTTAAGTGCTATGGAGCTTATAGTATTTATCTCTTACAAGTTTGAAGAGTTTCTGTTTCTGCACAGTGAATAAGAAATTGCTTTCTATTATTTGATTAACATATATCTGATGGTTGAAATTGTGCCTTTCTTTTTTTTAGGCAAAATTTGTGGAAGATGTTACCTAGTCTTGATCATATGCTGCATCTATATTATCTTATATTCTTATGCTCCTAAATTATATTGGTTGTACTGATTTCTTTAACTATTATTTTTGTGATATAAACTGCCAATAATCACAATGTAGGTTGTACGTTGGAATTATACAGCTGATGAACGTAAAACATTGTTAGAGCTTGTTGGTTACATAAAGAGCATTGGTTTGATGATGGAGCATTGTGACACATTAGTTGCTGATGCTTTATGGGAAACAATCCATGCAGAAGTGCAAGATTTTGTGCAGGATAGGCTAGACACCATGTTGCGGACAACATTTCGGAAAAAGAAAGACTTATCTAGGTAAATTTAGCAAATTCTGATGTCATGTCATAAATCCCTTGAACCTCTTCGCAAGCTGGTCATGATATAAAATGCATACTTTTCTATGTCATAGGTAATGCTGATGGCTAGTAGGTGTCAGGTTTTTTTGTTAAACCATTCTTATTTATCTCTGCGATTAAGCTCTTTGCTTAATTTGGCTAGTAGAATATGTTCACAAGATAGTTTGTTATAAAATCCTCATTTTTTGCTAGTTCTTGGAGTAACAATTTATTTGATTTTGAATATTGTTTGACTTTGACTTTTTTCCACACAGTCAGTTGCAAAAAATTGAGAACTTATGAATGTTAATGCAAATGGGAAACTTTTCTTTGAGCTGTCTTATGTTGAACTTCTTTATGCTGTATCACTCGCTATTGATGCTAAGCCTCTGTGACCTCATCAAATTGTCCTAATAGTAATAGATGGTTGTACCTCTATAATACCTGCTACTGAAATGAATTTCAACTGCTGCACATGCTAATTCTTTTTTGTTATTCATTTTGTTTATGACAGAATTTTGTTGTGCTGATGATAGGTTCGACTATTACAATTTTTATTCTATATATGAGTACCAATATGCTCTACAAGTTTTTGATGTCTTGAGTTTGATGTTTAAGATATTTTCTTTCTGTAAATGCATCAGTTCCACTCAGTATATAAGCAACTTGTTCTCTTTTCAGGCTTCTTTCTGATATGCGTACCCTATCAGCAGATTGGATGGCAAATACAAGCAAAGCTGAGCCTGAATTGCATTCATCGCATCAAGAAAATGAGGAAACCAAGCAAAATGCATTTTATCCAAGGCCAGTTGCTCCCACTGCTGCTCAGGTTTGATTATGTTCTTGTGTCATTTCTTTTATTCTGACAGTTGAATTTTTGTTAAAGTAATTGGGACCAATGATTTAGGTAGTTGCTGAAATATTCCATTTTGTCCAATAAATACCACTGTTAGGAGCATGGACTGCAGTTTCGCCCTGGTAGGAGACTAGCAATATGTACCTGTTTGGGCGTGAATTTATATGTGGACTGCCCCCATTATGGGTGGTCTGGACCAACCTATAAACAAAAAGAAAATACTTTCTTTTGTTTAGGGCTAGCACTGTTGATTTTGGGTGTGCTTCCTCTTCCTCCGCTGTCTCCTCTTCTTCCTTTCTCTTTGTCCTTCCTCCTTTCTCCTTCCTCCTCTTTCTCCACCACCTCCTCTTCCTCTAGTAGCATGTACTGGTGTACCATGTCGATATGTTGGTACCAGTTGGTATGTACCATTCCAGTTAGGAACCGGAACCCCATGGTTGGTATGAGATGACAATCCATGAGGGGTGAAAGTAAAAGTGACTTTGTGCTATAAATAAGTAATTGTGCTCTTATCTATTCTATGATTGTTTTTGTGTTTTTCTTTCTCCTCTTTTGTTTTTCTCTTTTTTGTTTGTTTAATCAGCATAACAATTTTCTGAGCCATACTAGATGACTTGTACTGTACGACTTCACATATAACCAATAGTTACATTCTTGATTTTGACATAACTTGGAAAATCATATCGCATAATATTCTCAGCTTATATTTTTGTAGGCCAACTATTCTTTATGTTATACTATATTTGTAAATGTACTTCATCGTGAATTAATGTTTTATATGCATCAAAATGGAACAAGAATGCTATATTCTTGATATTTTGACAAAGATATCATAGCTGCAATATTTGTAAAGTTTTATCTATTTTATTAATTTTCTTGAATAAGTTCCGCTTGTGCTGGTAGGTTGATATGTGCCAAGGCATACTAGATGACTTGTACTGTACGACTTCACATATAACCAATAGTTACATTCTTGATTTTGACATAACTTGGAAAATCATATCGCATAATATTCTCAGCTTATATTTTTGTAGGCCAACTATTCTTTATGTTATACTATATTTGTAAATGTACTTCATCGTGAATTAATGTTTTATATGCATCAAAATGGAACAAGAATGCTATATTCTTGATATTTTGACAAAGATATCATAGCTGCAATATTTGTAAAGTTTTATCTATTTTATTAATTTTCTTGAATATGTTCCGCTTGTGCTGGTAGGTTGATATGTGCCAAGGCATTTTTCTCTTCGGTCTAATTTTCTTTTATGTTCAACATTAGTTGATTAAATAAAAAATTCAATCTCTATGTATAGGTACATTGCCTGCAATTTTTGATTTGTGAGCTCGTTTCTGGTGGCAATTTAAGAAAACCTGGAGGTTTATTTGGGAATAGTGGCTCAGGAATCTCAGTTGAAGATCTTAAACAGTTGGAGACATTCTTCTATAAACTTAGGTTTTTCCTACATATTATTGATTACAAAGGTGCTCATTCCTATTTGATGTTATTTTTTTATGTATTTATTTTTATGCTATTTTTTTTTATCAAGGTTGTGTTTTAGGGTAACTTGGTAAATATGATTCACTGTATAGTACTATGCCCATGTAAGAAAATGCTAAAGCATCTTGTGAATCAATAACTATTTCTTTTGTCCAACTTAATCCAAACGAATTGATGCCTTCAGCAGGGCCAAAAAAACTAAGTTATCGATAATTTTATTTGTCCTACTTAATCCAGAATGAATTTTGCTTGTCTTCTTAATGCATTAAGTGGGGCCAAGGGAACATTAAATATTTTCTGAACCAATAATATCTTATGTCCACCTTAATCTAAATTAGATTATTACATGTCTTTTCGTGTTGTTATGTGAGGACACCAATGTGTATCTAGTTGGTAATTTCTTATGAGGGGAAAACTTTTTATTTTTGTTTTGAATCTTCTATTGTTTATGCATTCTTTTAAACTTGCAATGCTAGAATTTTAAGAATTCTAACCTATTTGCCTTGTTTCAACTATAATATTTCGTACAAAGCTTGAAATTGAGCAAACTCTTTTATATGTTTGTCAATATTATTTGAATGATTTGACGCACATTTGTCTATCTAAATATTTATTTCAATTGATCTCTCGAATTTTGTTAAACAGAGACAAAATGATCTGACCTTTATGTAGGGAAATCTAGAGGTGACATCACATACGTAACGGAAGGACATAAAACAAAAACTCTAAATTTCCCAAAAAAATGTTTGTCGTCATGCGAAGATTGGTGTGCAAAAACCCGCGAAACTTAAATCCATGAGTGAGATAATTGTGTTTTACCTAGGGAGATTATATCTTCCTGAATTCTTGTAGATTTGTAGGAGAGGATGAAAGAGGTCAAGCGCCCTCCTCTCTAGCGGTGATCTACACAGTAGGACTACAACGACGCTTCTCAAATCGTTCCCTAAATCTCCACACTTACTATCTGAGGAGAAGGAGATAGGAGATAGGAGAATATGAGGTGGCCGTTAAGAAACCTCTAGCCTATGAGTCTTTGGTTCGCTTTTATTTATAGAGACCCCCTGTCAATTTAACCTTAATGGCTCCTGTCATATTGGGTATTGGATCTTCATTCAACTATCCAAACCTTTTAGATTAGTGAATCTCTATCCAATAATCTCTCATTGACTTTTATTTGATCTCATTCATAAGATTCAATAATTCGGGGGCATATTGGATATCCAATAAGATAGGGGTTCCGGTGGATATCTTATATCTGAATATCTACTCGTCGCAACTCCTACCATATGTGTGTGACTCTCTAGGCTTAATATTGAGCTAGCCATGAGTCATATATGTTAGAACTCTTTCTGTTTCAGTGAATTATTGTCTCCATAATAATTTGCTTAACTAATTGACTGTGGACGTACTAGGCTACTACGCCGTAGCCCCTATACGATATAGGGGAATCTAATCATTTGGATTTATATGTCCTTAGTTATCGTGTACCAGTAGTCCATCATTCATCTAATCTCCCAGATATTATATAACAAGCATGATGCTATGAGACCCATACAGTTTCTACTCGAGTCTCGCTCTGATCGGATTCTCCCGGAGAACTATTTCTCTCTCAATCCGAATAACTCTAGCCAGAGATTTGTCTAAGCAAGAACACATAGGATATTCTTCTTATGATAGCTAAGGAGTGGCAGCTTAAAAACCTCTAGCTTATGGGTCTTTAGTTCCCTCTTATTTATAGTGGCATTCTGTCAACTTAACCCTAATGGATCCTGCCATATTGGGTACTGGATCTTCATCCAACTACATAAGCCTTTTAGATTAGTGGGGCTCTACCCAATAATCTCTTATTGGCTTTTATTGGATCTCATCCATAGGATTTAATAATTCAAGGGCTTATTGGATATTCAATAAGATAGGGGTTCCGACGGATATCTCATATCCGAACCTCTATTCGTCACAATACCTGCAATAAGTGTGTGACCCTCTAGGCTCAATATCGAGCTGGCTATGAGTTATACTATCATAACTCCTTCTGGCTCAATGAATTATTATCTCTATAATAATTCACTCGACTCATCGACTGCGAACGTACTAAGCCACTATGTCGCAGTTCCTAGACGATACAAGAGAATTCAATCCTTTGGACCTATCTATTATAATGTATCTATAGTCTCTCGTTCATCTAATATCCCAAAGATCGTATACCGGGCATGGTGCTGTCAGGCCCATATAGTTTCTACACGAGTCTCACTCTAATCAGATTCTCCCGGAAAATTCTTTCTCTCTCAATTCGAATGACCCTGCTAAAGATTTGTCTGAGCAAGAACACACTTGAGATATTCCTCTCATGACACTGAGAGCTGATGATTCTCTATCGACACTCAATAGCCCTCGTAAGGTTGGCTATCACTCTCGATGACCGGCTGTGCTAGATCTGGAACCTCCAGACCTATAAGTTCGTTATCAAAGAGTGGAGTACTCATACAGTACATCCTTGGTGTCTCAAGTCTAAAGACCAAATACACCACTGGGACGGCGGAATCACTGTCTGACAATAAGACATCATCAATCATATAATATTCCGTGAGCGGATCAATCAGTGAACTTATTCTCCAATGAGCACCTGCACTGTATCCATAGTGTCCACACACGAGCAGCTATAAGACCAGTTGCATTCATCATATGAACGAGTATACAACACACCAGTCTGTCCGGTTATCTTGATGCCCCTCTCGAGTAACCTATGATCGGAATTATTTATGATTAGTATTTAAAGGTGAATTAATCTCATTATCGTGATCTTATCACGATCCGATTCCTATTGCATAAATCCATACACATCACAATATATTCATGCAACAGACAATATAAAGTGATAAAATGCTAAATAATAATAATAAATAAAAAGACTGCATGTCAAGTCACACGTGCTATCACTCACGTGATTGGTTTGCGGGGCACTTATGACTAACACATAGTAATGTAGTGGACTCTTACTAGTGCTCCCAGAGACCAATAGCAGTTCGATATCGAGATTTTGAACTAGGGTAGCTATATTCTACAAGATGCACTTCATATTACTTAGCACAATTTTGAAGATGTTTTGTGCCTGATATTAATTCCATTGCTTCTCTTATAATTGGCTAAGATATTCATACATTCCTTTTGTACTTTGTCTATGAACTTTTCTGTCTTTGAATGGATAACAAACTTCCAGTAAATTCAATATTATAAGTGTGCTCTGATGGTCGAAAGAAAAATAAACAATATTTTATTCTTAAGAGTAACTCACTGTTGTCTGGTTATTGCAGCAACTATTTGTACATTGACAGACCTTGGGTTCCTGTGGTTTAGAGAATTTTATTTGGAATCTTCTCGTGTGATCCAGGTAAAATTAATAGAACTGGCATTTGTTTAGCTAGTTATCGCATCAGTTAGTATTGGTTGTTTTCGGGTTAACTCTCTGTCAATCTTCTTAGTCTCCAAATTTTTATGCTAGACTTCTCTGTACTTGTCCAAGAATGTGCTTTCACCAATTAACAGAACTGGCATTTGTATAAATTAATTATTCTCTAAATCTTGGAGAAATTTGTTTAACATAATAGCTTTGTGCAGTTTCCAATTGATTGCTCCCTTCCTTGGATGCTCGTGGATCATGTGATCGAGTCGCAAGATGCTGGACTTTTTGAAAGCATTCTAATGCCATTTGATATCTATAACGATTCTGCTCAACATGCACTAACAGTGCTGAAGCAGCGATTTCTTTATGATGAAATTGAAGCTGAGGTATGTGTAATATGCATACATTTTTGACAGTGTTCAAAATGTTGACATTTCTTTTGCTTAGATGTTAATAATAATAATTATTATTATTATAGAAATTTGTGCCCAGCATGATAGCTTATGTTTGTGACATGACTATGGTATATATGTAAACTATGTAAAATATTTTTTTATTTTGAGCCATAACATTACATAATTGTCGAGGTATATTACTCATCCTTGATCTGGTGAAATATAGTTTGATACCTTATGAAGAAATGTAGTTTATTAACTTGTGAAGTCACTTACAAAAGCTGATCACATGCTCCCATGAATTTTATAAATCAGATTGAGGCATAACATTAAACAATTCTCAGGTTTCTTTCTATTTTTATATATTAACTTTAGGTTTTGCTGAGAGGCGGGCCTAGTTCAATGGTTATTTTGCTCCTTTACCACTTGGGTGACCAGTGTTAGGGTTTCAATCATGGAAAAAATCTTTGTATTAATATAGATATGTGTTCGTACTTTGACCCTTCCGACACCTGTATTGGGGTAACTTCATGCATTAAGTTCACTTTCTTGCTTACATTTAATTTGCTAAATGTCTAATTTGTACTAGTGGCTTATTTGTTATGAATATTTAATTGGTTCCACATCAGAACTATGTGTTATGATCTGGTATACAAGACATAGTGTGTAACTTCTTGTAACTTGATCATAAGTGCCTTGATACTGGAAATTTGAGGTATATTATGCACATAATGCTGAAGCAATATTGCTTGTCTTTTACACAATGCTTTGCTATATTAGCTTCATCAAACTAACAATTGTGGTGTTATTTGTTATGAATATTTAATTGGTTCCACATCAGAACTGTGTTATGACCTGGTATACAAGACACAGTGGGTAACTTCTAGTAACTTGATCATAAGTGCCTTGATACTGGAAATTTGAGATATATTATGCACATAATGCTGAAGCAATATTACTTGTCTTTTACACAATGCTTTGCTATATTAGCTTCATCAAACCAACAATTGTGGTGTTAAGCAATTGGTTTGAATATATAATTATGCTTTGAAATTCTTCCTATTTAATTTCATACAAACTTCTTGAGTTATGAATTTTGTATTTGATGTGCTATTTTTGCAAATCAAACTTTTACTTTTAACATTTTGCTGGATGTGACTTGAGATTTTTCTGGCCTGTAGGTTGATCTTTGTTTCGATCAGCTTGTCAACAAGCTCCATGAGATTATATTTTCGCATTACAAAAGCTTTGCTGCAAGGTACTTATTCGTTCCTACCATTTCTCATCACATCATTAACTTCAGATATGTGCTGCCTTTTAGTGTTTTTTCCATTCCTTTCTACAGTGTATTACTTGATCAATCCTTCCTTTCTGCATGTGATGATGCTTACAATTGTTCGACTAAACCTATGAGATTCAACAAGATTTTCAAGTTGAGGAGAATAAAGGTTTGTAGAATCAAGTGATATCCTAAGTGGTCTTTTACAACATATTAATATCTACATTTCTGTCTCTTGTAAATGAGTTTTTCAGTGTATTCTATCTTTATTATTTGCTAAATGAAAATTTATTATTGTTTATTTTTTTAAGGTTTTGGGTAGGACTATAAATCTGAGAAGTCTAATCACTCAAAGAATGAATAGATTGTTTCGAGAGAACATAGATTTTCTCTTTGATCATTTTGAGAGCCAGGATATTTGTGCTGTTGTGGTAAGTTGTTTTACTAATGTTAGATTCTTAGAATGTAATGTTTTTGGTTTAAATCTAATACTTTGCTGCTTACAGGAATTGCAGAAGCTCTTGGATGTCTTAAAGCTGACACATCAATTTCTCTGCCAAGATCTTGAACTAGATTCCTTTACTATGATGCTGAATGAGATTCAAGAAAACCTTTCTCTTGTTTCCTTCTCTAGCCGTCTCTCTTCACAGGTTTTGTTTCTTATCTGTTCTCTTAGAACTTGACATTTATCTGTTATTTGTAATGTTAATTTTACATGAGAGCGAACTTTGTTATGAAAGTATGGCTGCTTGCAACCTGAATGTCCAAGGCATGAAACAAAATTTTCCCTTATAGATGAAAGTACGCTAATCCTCCTAGGACCCTACAATGGTGAGAATCTCTTTTCACCAGACCCCAGTGTAGAATCTCTTGCATCATACCCCTTTTTTTAGTGATAATTATAATTAGATAATCTTTTTTTTTTTTTCATTTGATAAAAACCCACAGGAAGATTTTTTCTGTGGCCTTACTTCTGCAATAAATCCTGAAATCCTTGATTCATGGAAAAAAATGTAATTACTGAAATAAATCATACAATTAATGTTGGCAACTACATGATTTTGTGCATGGAGCAATAACAAATTGTTTGGGGCAATAACAAATTCTGTAATATAGAGTGAGAGCAGTATACTGCCTCTATCTCAACTTAGTGACCTTCTTGTTAGTTTTCTATTTTCCCCTCAATTTAGAACCTTGAAATTTTTTTTTTACTTCAATATGTCTACAGTTCTTAACATATTTTTCTATTCTTTTAAACATCACAAAAGTAGCTTCCATCCTGACATTAAGTGAAATAATTAACCAATTACTTTTAAACATAAAGTAATTTTTGCTTCCATCCAGACAATAAGTGAAATGATTAACCAAATATTAGAGGTTCTTGCACAATGCCCTTTGTTGCCCATCACCTAGCAAGGCTCTTTCCTTTGGCATGGTTCTTGAGATATTTAACTTGTCCCATTTTTCAGAAATTTCTTTCCAAATGAAAGGCTTAAATCTATGAGTTTTTGAGTGACAAAATGTGGGATGGATTGTGATCCTTGATATTTGTGCAGATCATTGTGATTTGAGTGACTATGAGTTTCTTCATCCAGACAATTTCTTTGGTTCTTTGGTTTTACTTCCCAGTGTTTAGATTGACTTGGGGAGAAATTGGGTTGGCGGTATTTAAGCCTTGATGTGAAGTAACCGTCTGAGTTGGTTACCAATGACATTGTTATTTATTCTATTTGAATGTGATATTAATTATTTATTTTATTACTAGATTTGGGCTGAGATGCAGAATGATTTCTTGCCCAACTTTATTCTTTGTAACACTACCCAACGCTTCATTCGTTCTGCAAAAGGACCATGCCAACCTTATGAAAAGGAAACTGTTCCAAGTGGAAAACCATACTTATATTGCGGCTCTCAGGTAAGATACCTATGGAATTGTGAAAAACTGTCTTGCTGTTCTTATTTGTCTCCCATTTTCATTCATGTTAGCTTATATATATAATGATGGTTGAGTGATGCTTCATTTTCCGTTAACAGTAACTTCCTCTCTTGTTTGGTTATCTCAGTCAATGTAGGTAGGCAGTAGTCAATATAGATAGGCAATAACAATTATAAAAGTTGAAGAAGAGGCAAGCAGATAAATCAGGGATATGTTAAACAAGCAGTGTCTTATTATTATAATAGCAGTATCGACTGCTTTGTCAATATATTCAGTTTTGGGTTTGAATTGCATAAACAAAGAAAAAGAAAATAAAACCTGTATAGTTAACAAGATGCAACACTTACATTGTTGGCCTTGATAGGTACAAAAAATTATCAAATACTTAGAAGTCAAATACTTTAATCAAACACTTTAGTGATCCATAATCTTCACCTTGAAATCATAATTTATACTCTAAAGACGTCTGGATTCCTGACCTTTTCAATTGAACTATATCTTGATGAACATATGATCTAATAAAATAAGAAATCTTTTGTTTGATGGCGTAGGGTTATAATTATCTTTTGTTACCTTGCAGGATGTTGTGGAGATGTGTTTCATGTCTATGGATTGGCACTAATTCTAAACTTACCACAAAGAAATGCTTATTTATTCATATGATGAGATTCTGAACTTGATAGAAGATTGCATATGGAAATTTCAGTTGTATAGTTTTCTTGAAGCTAACAATTTGAACATTTAAATAGAGCATTTGTATTTGCATTTCAACACAAATATGATCAAAGTTTAACTGATGCAGATCAATTAGTTTTTGCAACTGTTTATCACATTTATGTAGTTTATAATTTTTGAGGGAAAATTGTATGATTTAGTACATTCCTTGCAGTAAGTTCTGATGTATTAGATTTAACATGCTCGTGAGGACTTATATGATTTTAATGAAAACTTGGTTTACAGTAACAGATTTGTGTGCTATAATGTGTGATGAGCATGTTCTTAATTCATTTAATACTTATAGTAATTATGTAAATTGTTGTATATTCTTGTTTAAGGTACTTCTTTGTTATTCTTATTTTTCAAATTTAAATTTGGGGATTGCTAAATCAAGTATGAGCTAAACTTTCACAAATTGATCCTTCTGCATTAAATTTTGATTATGCTTTCTGTTTAAAGTATGCTTTCTTCACTAGATTTTCATTTTCTTAATATATTTTGCAAGAAGTTGAGTCTATTTCATGAATCTTTTTTCTAGCGTGTTTATTTGTAAAGTATAGTCAATATTATGTTTTGAGTTCTTGCATGTTAGAGATTGATTATGATATTATCATTTTTCTGTAGGATTTGAACATGGCCTACCAAAGTTTGGCATCATTATATTCTGAGTTCTTTGGGATTCCTCATATGTTTGCTATTGCCCAACTTCTAGGGCCAAGATCAGTACCTTGGATTGTTAGAGCTCTGTTGGATCATATATCAAGTAAGGTAATATTGAAAAAAAAACGAAGGGATGCGTTTGTGTTGGCATTCTAAACTACTATGAAAAGAAAATTCCCAGTTTGATATTTTATTTTTTGTTTATAAGATATCCATTATACTCCTTATGCGCACATTATTTTATTTGATATTTTATTCTTTGTTCATAAGGTATCCATTTGTACTACTTATGCTCATATTATTATATTTGATAGGCAATTGTGAATAATAACTCATGCATAGTCAGACACTTCTCTTTTATTGATTGCTTTAATCTTTACTTAAATGTAGCAGTCGGATTATGCTTTTAGTTGTTTTGTGACTGAACATTCGGACCATTACATTCTAAACTTGCATGCTATTGATATATTTGGCCAAAATATGAATTGGACACTACGTTTCAGTTAACATGAAAATTAAACAGCCCATTCTTATCCGAACTACAATCCCCTAGTGGATTATCGTAGAAACATCACTTTGAGGATAGTTGAATATGTATGCATGTATGTGTACAAGGATTTTAATTTCGAATGATACCGCCCGTACCAGGCGATATGTATCGATCTGCCAGCAGACCGGTATGCGGATCGTCCGCTACTGGGCGGTACTGTCGATTGGGGTTGTTTCTGTCCCGTTATTGCTCAAAATCGATCGGTAATGGTCGATTTTGACCGTCATCGCCCGCTACCGGACGATATTAGCCGAGGGAGAAGGAAGAAAAGGGAGAACCTGGAGATCCGACGTTGCTCTCTCTCGACGATCTTGATCCGTCGCTGCCCTCCCTCGTCGGACACCGCAGATGTGATGTCGCCTCCTTGTCTGAGGCGACGAGGCCTTGGCGTCGTTAGTGACTTGTCCTCATCCACACGGGGAGAAGAAACGAGGATATATATATATATATACATATATATATATATATATATATATATACATATATATATATATATATATATATATGTATGTATGTATGTATAACTCCGGCATGTATGTATGTATGTATGTATGCTTTGAGTAAATTAGAGGGAGAGAAAAGAATAATGAATGTATATGATTGTTGGAAACTATGTTGCCTAGAGTAGCAGTGGGGTAGCATTGGATATTGGACAAGTCTAGGCTATATTGACGTATTGTGTCAGTATTCCGGTACCTACCAAGTTTCAAAAAAGCTTGAAAAAAAGGTTGATACAAGTGTTTTTCGGATGTATAAACCCTCTACTAGGCACATTGGATGATACAAGTCGAGTATAAGTCTTGTATGGGATGTATTGTCCGATTAACCCTCTGCTGTAGGCAATTGGATCGGTAAATACCACCCATATCGAGTCATACCAGATGGTATTACAAACCTTGATTGGTGGTAGCATTTCACATTTCACGTTTCCTCCCGAACGCTCAGTTGACTCCGTTTGCTAATTTCTTATTTTTGAACTTAACCTGTCATCTAAGTATCTTTACATCTTTCTATGTGTTGATAAGTTTTTTCTTCCTAGCATTTCATCCAATGCATCTAAAGTTCTCCTTTCTGGTCTTAATGTTGTACTACTGTACTACTACTTCCACATTATCTAGTATTTGAAACCTCTAGGAAAAGCATAGGTCTCTTGCTCTTTCTAGCTTTATATTGTTGTTATGAAATTGGTACTGGTTGCCATGGTTCACAAAATTACAGGATGAGATTTGGCAAGATAATTTATAACAAAATCATAATTAAAACATATATATATATATATATATATATATATATATATATATATTCTACCTTTATATTCTAGTGGATAACTTTTCACAAAAAAGCTATATATAAAATACCAATAACCATATAAAGGATAATGCAAATTGGAGAGAAATTCATAATAATTTGTAACTATATGCCATAATGATCCAAAACATAGGTACAGTTTTGAAAATAGCGATAGGCTCCATTGTGGCTCATGGATGGCCCAGTTTTAGTATTGTATCATGAATTGTGTTGAGGCCTAGTCTGTGCCATGTTGGGTGGAGATTTGTGGCCTAGAACATTTGATTGTTTATTTTATTGGCAATTTCTAACTCCTATCTCTTCTTACGAATGAGTTGTATGCAGTTCTTGATGTCTTATTTTACACCAGCACAAATAATACTCTAATTTGATGGTTCTAGTCTTTTGAAGAAGTTGATTTGATTAATGATAAAGCTAATCGCATTTAAATTTTTGTCAATTAAGTTTTATGCTCGGAATTGTGATTTACACTATATGTTTCAGAATGCTACACTCGGTGCTAACTTTTGTGTATTATTATCCTTTTTGTGCAATACAACAAAACACCGCAACAAACATATAGGCTCCGACTATTTGTGATTGGTTATCCTTTCCTGCCATTGAACATTTTTTAAGGTTGATATTTGAAGTTGAACTGCAGTTGTGATGCTCTTTTTCTTGCTATACTCAAATGATGTCTTTAAATGAAGATTATTAAGTGAATACTAATTGATACTTTAGATAACGACAATTGTACCAAGAATAACAGGATTGCAAGAAGCATTGCCAAAGTCTATTGGGCTACTTTCATTTGATGGTGGTGTAGCAGGTAATTATTTGAAACTATTAAATATTTGTATTGAATTTGAAATTATATTTATGATCCTTCCATCATGCTGGTATTGTTTATTCTTAGCATCAGTAATGTTGTCGTAAATTGCTGCTCATGATGCCGATTGTGTATTAAAAACTACCTAGGATTTGGTTGAAAATTTAGAAGAAACTGATGATTGTTGAACGGTTGAACCACTTAAACATATAGTTATAAAAGATTGACTTTCCCACTTTGATTAGCTTTAAAGAAAGTATTAACATCTCCAAGCATGCTAACTGCTTTCTTTTCATTGTCTCTGTGGGTTGGTGGTAGGTAGGTAGGTAGACTGCTCAACTTATTCATCAAAATGTAAGAAAAGTACAAAAGTGAGAAAGAGAAGGAAGGTTGTAAGCCAGATAGATGTCTTAACAATGTACAAGCATCAAATTCTAGTACTTTCTTTATATAAGGCACATTGATTCTCCACTCTACAATATTTGTAATGGATTTACACAAAATTCCATTATTCTTTGTGCTCCTTGAAAAGTCTCACATTCCTTGCCTTCCATTGTTCCTAGTTGATGAAAGACAAATGAGTTGTCTCATGCAAAACTTTATCTTCCCTTAATGTGTTTCTTTCTCCCGTTAGACAACACCTTCTTAAGCTTCCTAGGATACTTCACATCTTAACATCCAGATGATTTATCCCATACCTACGTAGGGATTCACATGCTAAAAAAATATGGTTCTTCACCTTATCTTGCCAACCACACAAGTAACAGATCACAATGTCTTTCTTACTTCAGAAGGATATGTTTTGAGTGATCTGCCCTTTAGAAACATTCGTAGAAAGCATTTCACTTTATTTGAGGTCAGACATTTCTAGAGTGGCTTGAGAAGGGGCATCATGTTCCTCCAAATTAAGTTTCAAGGGTAATTTGTCTTGATGATTCCCATCTATAATTGATAAAATCCTTTCCATATGGAGAGAGGAAGAGAGCCATTAGAATTATCTCATATGCCCAGGAGCTTGTTAAACTGCATTATTTCCAATTCCAAACCAGATGTACACAGCAACATTCGCAATTTCATTTATCGATCACAGCATGGACCAAGTGTTGTATGTCAACAAAGTCTTGAAAATACCTAAAAAGACTGCAAAATGGAAAAAACAGCAATTGCATTATATAGAGCTTGTATTGCTTTGTATCAGTCGATACAGGGTCCTGTACCAGACGTATCAGGAGCACAGGGTGTACCACCTGATTTACCTTGCTCTGTATACTGGTGACCCATTGGACCAGTACATACCAGTACATACAGCGTGTATCATATTGTACCCGGCAATATTGCAAACCTTGGCTTACAGTCCTTTAATCCAATTGTTTAATCTCTTCAACTGAGATGTATATTGCTTGACGTACCAGAACGTTAGATGAGCTGAACAATGACCTATCCATCCAAAGGTTAAGTCACAACCATAGGACTCATCTTCTAGGTTAAACCAAATGCCTAGACTGAAGCTACTTCATAGTGCAGGATACCTTTCCCAATTGAGGATAGGAGTAGGACTGCTCTCAGTGTCATCCCGTAGTCTTTTCCCTTAGCAAACATGACATTTCCTGCCATAGAAGGTTGCACCCATTGTTGAGCTTCCACTACCACTTACCAAATAATACTAAATTGAATTCCTTCAGATTCACAAAACCAAGATCACTTTTTCTTTCTTTGCACTCTATGAACCAGGAAAGAGGCCACCACCCTCCCATCCAAAAGAAATCTGTTGACTTTTTTATTAATCAGAGTGTGAGTTTTGATGTCATGGTAAGATTGGTCCTTTGCAATGTGGGCAGCAAGATTCAAGTTATAAAAACAACATATCAGCTTGTGAGGGTAAGGTTACATGTGGGACTCTTCCCAAATCCCATATTGATGGGATCTTTGTCCATTGGGCCTCACTTTTTTATTTATTCATCAAACATAATTAAAGATATCAAATTACAAAAGTGAAGCAACTTGTTGACTCCTAGTGTATTAGATTTTATTTGAGATCTCATTAGTAGTATTGCGCTTTCATTTCCCAAAACCAGTTACCTCTTTTCTACCTTTAACAATTTTGTTTGTTTTTCTATCTCCAATCTTAATCTTCTGATTTTATTTATTAGTTCAAAGTCCATTTTTTAAGGGATTTCTATGGTTTCTTGTTTCTTTCTAAAAGATGATTAAGTTTAAGAGCCAAGTTTCTAGATGATAGGTACAGATTCAAGTAATTGAACAACCACTACATGGTTGTATTTTCTACAAGGACTTTAGACTCATCTAGAAAAACTAAAATCCAACTCTCTCTAAACAAGAACTTTTTAACAGACGAAGCAGTTAGTAGATGACATTGATATAAACTATCTCTATGTGAATTATCTATCAACAGAAGTTTGAAGATGCTAAGTTGCTAGTTCTATTTGTTTTTTGTTTTTTTTCCTTACCTTGCATTTGCAATCTTCTCTAGCATGGCAAGTAGTTAAAAGAGCCTGCAATTGGACTTATAATGTGATTATTGTTTCCACATTCTTGTTTTTTTTGTGACAATTTTATACTTAATGTGCAGGCTGCCAAAAGTTTATACATGAGCAATTAACATGGGGTGCAAAGTCAGAACTTAAAATTGAAGTTCTTCATGGCCTGAAAGAAATAGGAAGTGCATTGTATTGGTTGAGCCTTCTTGATACTGTATTGGTAGGTACTGTTACATTTTTCTCTAAAGCTCTTCTTTACTTTAATGCTGAATTTTCACGTTTATTGGATAATGAAATAAGCACCACTTAGTCTTAATCATTACTGTATAAAGCTTCACTTTCTATATATGTATAGATGTCTTGTTGTTATACCTTAAAATTTGGTTCCTGAAACTGCAAGGCCTGTGATCAACTCCATGTTTCATTAAAATAAGGGCATTCAATGGTTAATTAAAGTATTTTCCTTTCTTTTTAATATATGCAGTATGCTTATGTTGTTAAAAAAAATTTTATTTAATAATTTCTAGAAAACTTAGTAGTTGGTACTTGGTACCTAAGACTTTCCAATTTGATGAACTTGAACTTCATACTGAAGAATAGAGGGTGCTCGCTGGTTATATTGGGAAAGTGAACATAAAGCAAACTAATAAAAATACTAAACATTTTGACATAAATTGGTTGAACTACTACTAGTAACATTATGGCCATGCTAGCTAGAGCACTCAATGAATTATTGGGCTTATAGATCTTTAGTAGTTACAAATGCAATGCGAGAATTATTGCTCTCAGTGTGCTGGCCATACCAAGAATTTAGTATGTGCATCTTATTCTAGTTTAAGAAAAGTGACCAAAGTATAGTAAAGTTGTTTAGTGAGCTTGTAACTACTCAGTCTTATCTATGACTGGAATTTTAGTTGTTAAGTCTTTACATTGATGTAAATTATTTGAATGGAAGATTGTGATATCCTAGTAACCCCATATTATAATCTAAAGTTGAGTGGCTTATCGCGATATCTCATCTAAAGTTGGGAATAACCGTATTTCAATATCACTGCTAGATGCACGAGCATATGCATGTGGGCCACATGCTTAGTCCAACTTCCTAGCCAGAGTGGGCCTAATAGGTTAGGTTATAACATTTGGTTCAAAATGAACATATTATTATAGCTCCAAAATGGGTTTCTCATGGGTGGTACAAGATGTGCTCCAACCATGAGCCTTATACGATGCCTATTAGGGAATGATTATGGTTATGCTTTGGTCCCATCCGAAGTGTAAGTCAGGATTCGCTATGTAATATCGACTTAAATATTTTAGTCCAAGTGGTTAAAGGGCATGTTTTATTTAATTTACTGGATTAATGGGCATATGAGGTTTGTCATGCACTATTGGCTATTTGAATTTAATTGGTGGGTAGATTCCATATAACTTATTTGACTATAAAATTGATTAGGTTGTTGTATGTGGATCAAATCATCATCACTACTAAGGATATATTGTATCCTTGGTGATAATTTATTTAATGAGCACCATGTTACACTTTGTAATGTCATTTGAATACTTCACAATTCTTGTCATTTATCTGTTAAGTATCAAATATTAATGCTTATAACATAGTTCTTGGATTCATTTTGGCTACCTCCTTGAAGTATCCTACATATATGACACATCTTTTATGAATATTGCTTTTCTTGAATGTGTCTATTTTAATTAGCTCCGACAGGTCATGGATCCAAATGGAACGTCTCGAAGTCAGAAAGATGTCTTTTGTGTGGTGGAAAGCCTCCAATGTTGGAATGCCACTGCGAAGGAAGGCACTCAATGCCATTACACCACTAGATGGGCAGAGCAAAGACAATCTTTTAGCTTGAGTAGGTCACATTCGAGTAGCAATGATTTGTTGCCAAGACCTCACATTGGAGCAACGCATTTGCTGAAAGCATTGTGATATGAAGTCCAAGAGAAGCGTGAACAAAGGCTAAAGAACACGACTGACTCTTCAAGTTCGAGTTTGTTGAAGTCGAGCAATAATAAAGGATTGCCACAAGGATCTTGCATTAGGCAATGCAATTGCTGAATGCATTGTGAGGTCAAGTGGGGGAGTGCAACATTAAAAGAGCGCAACATGACAATTGTTGATGCATTGGTGGACACAGGAACCACACACAATTTGAGTTTGGTCAATTTGGAGGCAAAGCCTATTCTTGGATCGACGAAGGGAGTCGACATTTAGATTAGTGATTGGAGTGAGAGCGTTAACTCCATGGCGCTTCCCTTAGATGATTTCTGAGTTGTTCTTGGAGTGGAGTTTCTACAAGAGGTGAAAGTAGTACCTATGTCGTTCTTGAACTCTCTCTTTATGATAGATGGTGACTCTCCCTACATGGTGGCACTTTCGAAGAGAGACCTCGAAGGACATATATTTAGCTATGCAAGTGATGAAGGAACCGAGGCTGGAAGACTTAACTCATCCCACAATGATGCAACTAGAGTCAGAAGGCCTCAATATGGGTGCACTTAGAGAATATGCTAGTGTGCCAACAAGTAAGTTGCCAAAGCTCTTTCCACGAAGGTACAAGGTGGAATGGCTGTTCGAACTTAATGTAGGAGTTGAAAATCCAGTCAACCATCTGTATCGAGCATCATTTTTGGAGTGGGAGAATCTTCGGGACGTCACAAACAAGCTGTTAGACGACAGACTTACTTGTGGGTATCTCGGTGCTTTCGAGGAGCAAGATCAGGTGAGCGACTGCCAATACCAAGCGAATGACTAAAGAATCATTGTTGGTAAGGATCCTACAATAGTTTGATTGGCAAAAGATTAGTAAGGAATGCTTCCAAGTCACAAGGTGTGTAAAAGCCACTAATCAATAATGGCAAGACATTGCAACGACCTCGAGTTCAAGAGAGACTCAATTACCCAAGAAGAACTTGGTCAAGAAAGTGTCGGGCTGAAGATCAAGAACATCAGGTGATGAGACATAATACTGTCATGGCAGGTCTTCCAAGCATTGACCAAACTTGTGCTCTCAAAGGGAGAGCACAATTTTGACCCCAAATGGGGCGTGGACGATCCTATAAGCGCGACCAAAGTTATCACTTAAGCGCTCTACAAGGTCGAAATCAAGCTTAGGTTCAAGCAACACTTCTAGCACTCTAGAAGTGTGATAGCAAAGAGTATGCGAAGTCAAGTAACTAGCTCGGAGCAAGGAGGACAACTCGAGGAATTTGGGTGAATCCATTCCAAGTAAACCCAATTCTCCTCACCTATGTAGTGGAGCTCTACATCAATTGGAAGTCCCTTTCAACAAAATGTATAAAGTGCAAACTTCATGGGAGAAAGCCTTAGACTCTTCAAGTTTTGCGACATGGCACTAACGAAGCTCCAACTAGCAACAATCAAGCTTTTGTAAGGTGATGCCTCCCAGGGTTTTGAATACCGATCTGTATCGGTGTACTGAGCTCTGCTCGGTACGGTACGTATCGGTATTGTTAGGAAATCTAGGGGCGACATCACATGTGCAGCGGAAGAACATAAAAAATAAAATCCCAAATTCCCAAAGATGTGTTCGTTGTCGTGTGAAGATTGATGCGCAAAACCTGTAAAACAGAAAACTACGTATTTTAAATATTGTGTTACCTAGGGAGATCGTATATCCCTAAATCCCTGCAGATCGGTGAAGGAGATCATGCTCCCTCCTTTCTAGTGGTGATCCACACAGTAGGATTGCGACGATGCTTCTCAAAACTCCAGGTCTGCTTTGAGGTGGAGAGAGGGAGGAGAATATGAGAGGCAACCAAAAAGCTCTAGCCTATGAACCATTAGTTCTCTCCTATTTATAGAGGTCCCCTGTCACCTTAACCCTAATGGATCCTGCCCTATTGGGTATCGGATCTTCATCCAACTACTCAAGCCTCTTAGATTAGTGGATCTCTATCCAATAATCTCTCATTGGCTCTTATTGGATCTTATCCATATGATCCAATAATTCAGGGGCTTATTGGATATACAATAAGATAGGGGCTTCGGTGGATATCTCATATTCGAACCTCTACTCATCGCAACGCCTACCATATGTGTGTGACCGTCTAGGCCCAATATCGAGCTGGCCGTGAGTCATACATGTTAAAACTCCTTTTGGCTCAATGAATCATTATCTTTATAATAATTCACTCGACTTATTGATTGTAGACGTATTAGACTACTACGTCGTAGACCCTAGACGATATAGGGGAATCCAATCCATTGGACTTGTATGTCCTTAATTACCGTGTACTTATAGTCCCTCATCCATCTAATATCCCAGAGATCGTATACCGGGCATGGTGCTGTCAGACCCATACGATTTTTAATCGAGTCTCACTCTAATCGGATTCTCCCGGAGAACTCTTTTTCTCTCAATCCGAATGACCCTGGTCTGGGATTTGTCTTAGCAAGAATACATGGGATATTCCTCTCATGATATCGAGAGTGGATAATCCTCTATCGACACTCAATAGTACTCGTAAGGTTTACTACCACTCCCGATGATCGGTTGTACTAAATCTGGAACCTCCAGACCTATAAGTCTGGTATCAAAGAATGAAGTACTCATACAGGACATCCTTGGTGTCTCAAGTCTAAGGACCAGATACACCATTGGGACTACGGAATCGCTGTCTAACAATAAGGCATCATCAACCATCTAACATTCCTTAAGCGGATCAATCAGTGAACTCATTCTCCAATGAGCATCTGTACTGTATCTCTAGTGTCCCCACATGAGCAGCTATGAGACCAGCTGCAACCATCATATGGACGGGTATACAGCACACCAGTATATCCGGTTATCTCGATGTCCCTCTCAAGTAATCTATGATCGGGATTATTTATTATGTGTTTAAAGGTGAATCGGTCTCATTATCGTGATTTCATCACGATCCAATTCCTATTGCACAGATCCATCGACGCCACAATATATATATATATATATATATGCAATATAAAGTGATAAAGTGATAAAATGCCAAATAATAATAATAAGCAAAAAGGCTGTGTGTCAAGTCACACGTGTCATCACTCATGCGATTGGCTTGCAGGGCACATATGACTAGCAGGTATATATCGTCGGAACGCTAGGGCATACCAATGGTACACCCTAAAACTTTAAAATTATCTTCACCTACCTCATCGGGGCATACCGATCGGTATGCCTCGGTAATCGTCGAATCCGGGGCGGTACCGGTTAGTATGCTGGTATTGCCCGGTAGAGGATGGTCCGCGTACCGGTATCCTCTCGGACCGGTTTGTAGCACCCGACATCGAAATTGGGAACCCTAATGCCTCCAAGGGGCTTAAACACAAACATGAAGGCTCTTCTCTTGCTAACCAAAAGATCAAAAGGATTCAACGAAAAGTGTTCCAACTTAGCCAACTTCCTCAACTGAACTAATTCGACAACGAGTTGCAACAAAGTGGATGGATCGAAGCTCAAAAATAAGTTGTGGTTGAGGATGATCAATTTTCAGCATACAAAGAGGCTTTGATGAGGGCATCAAAGGAATAAGTGAGGAAGAATGTCATGGAGCAATATAGACAAGGTGTTCGATGCTTGTCCATGATGCTTTTCCTTTTTTTTGTTTTTTTCTTGTGTTTTCGATGTTTTTCTATGAGGCATCATGTACAGGGTAGAAAATACTACTATCTGCCCCATATTTATTTGTTGTCAGTGATTTTGTTTTGTGTTTTCATCATGTAAAACTTGGAAACATTTCTGGTTGTGTGATGTCATGCAAAGGGGAAAATGGCCCCAATTAGCACTGTTCTCGTGTGCCACAGGTTGATTTCCGGTTGATCGTCTCAGCACATTGGAACTCCTTGAGTAGTATCGGGCTGATGGAGCTTTAGGTATATGTTTGAGGGGTGATGCAGCATCTTTATAGCTCCTACTTTTTGTTCGACGAAAGTGCTAGGTGAACATTGAGCCTACATATACCTTTGGAGCCCCCTTTGTGTGCACTCATTTAGCTTGTTTTCGAGACTCTCTTGCGCCTAATAAAGACTAGTTGCTTTGGATCTCGGTTATGTTGCCTTTTTCATACATGACGGCGGCAAATTATCTGCATGTTCGCTTTTCTAAACTTTTCTTCATTATGCAGATCCTTTGTGGACTGCACAAGGTTAAGGTCTAGGCTGACCCTTGTGGACAAGTATTGCATGGATGCTGCATACTTTAGGCAATCCCAGCTAAGGATGTGACAGCTCGAACAAACATTTTTTTGTATCAAAACTGTTGTCCATGACTGGAAGCATGCTTAGCATTTTACCTTTGTGATTGCTTAGTTAAAGGAAGGCTTATGCTTAAGCAGTCTACCTTTGTGATTGCTGAGTATCATCATTGGTTAATCAAAAAGTGATTGAGATCACCCTAAACCTGAAAGACTATTAAGTCTTTTATATGTCATTGATGATATGCTTACCTAAAGTGTTAGCAAATGATATGGTATTTGAATTCTTATCTACACATTTGTAAATACATATATAATCAAAATCTGAAATAGTTAGGTGCTGCAAAATTGTAATAAAAGGGTGACCTGGTTGCAATTAAGAAGGAAATTTCATTCTTTTTATTGTGTTCTGGCAACTAGGTTTTTCTGTTCGTTTATCAACTTATATATCTACTCATTAGTCAGAAATATAACTGTAACAGAGACAGAACGATACTACCCAGTTCATGCAGACAGCCACATGGTTGGGGCTTCTTCCTGCGGCTAATGGCCAAGTGAAGCAATTTGACACGGGTGTTAGCCCCATTGTCAATTTATTTAAAGGCATAACATCTTCAATAATGGAAAACCCTTCATGCCTTAATCCATCGTCTTTTCTGATCATGTCAAAGCAAGCGGAAGCTGCTGGTAAGCAAATACCCTTATTAGAAGTCGTACTTTTGTTATATCTTCCTTTTATTTTTATATGATTGAGTAGTACTTAAATATCGATATATTGTTAATCAGGACTGATTGGCTTAACAAATGTTTGTGAGCATGATTGAGTAATACTTTAATATCAATATATTTTTAATCAGGACGGATTGGCTTCACAGATATTACTGGGTTTAGATAAAATGACCAACCAGCTATTAGTCACATTTGGTGTGAAAGTCCTACATTAGATGTGCATGGAAAATATTAGGTAGCTATATAATAGGATGAGGCTATTTTGGTTATTTCTTTTGGGTGATATTCCTAGTTCTTAGATAGATTGTGACAGATCCAAACTCATTCCACATCCACGTATAAACATAGAATGCATCATTAAATCTTCTTCTGTGGACCATACCAAGCATAACTTGATTCACTAATCTAAGAAAATGTTAGATAAACTAAAATCAAGATAAGCATCAATGAGAGGGTTGGTGAGTGGATTGAATAAGATCCTTTGAATCAGAAGATCAACAATTTTGACTACTGAAGAAAATAGTACGTAAATATAAAGGAGAAACTAAAGAAAATAGTCTCTCTTCCATCTGTTTCTTGGAATGGTCGTGTGGATAATTTTGGTAACCTCTTCACTGTCTTTTCATTTGAGACTCTATAGCAACATTACCTAGCTTGTTAGTAAAGGGATGGTGAATATCCATTTAATCCACGAAGGAGGCATCTTGATAAGAAAAATAATGAATTAGACATTTGTTGGTACAAATAGGTACAAACAGCTTGTTAGTAAAGGGATGGTGAATATCCATTGAATCCATGAAGAAGGTATCTTGATAAGAAAAATATGGAATTAGACATTTGTTGGTACAAATAGGTCCATCCTTGTCTTGTGGTTGCATGTCTATGATAAAATGTTTTGGCATACAGATCAGCCAGTATCTAAACTCTGATAGAAAAGCAAAAATAAATTGGTATTAAATCAAATATTATTATGATTTTTTTAAATAATGTTTTTTTTCCCTGAGGTTCTAGAGTTGCAAATATCTATCAAGTAAAGCAACATGAAGAGTATCAGAGTGGCAAATTACATTGGTCTGAGAACTTTGCATGATTCAATGAAGAGTATCAGAGTGGCAAATTGAAAGTTACATTGGTCTGAGAACTTTGCATGATTCAATGAAGAGTTTCTGGAAGCTTGAAATGTCACCTTAGAATGTGTTTAAATTGTCAGTTCTCATTTTCTTGTCCACATCCATCCTCATTTGAATGGAAGGCTGCATCATTTATATATTAATGAAAAATGCAAATTATAAACTGTAAAAGGTTTTACAGATTTCCTGGTAAAATTTCTCTAATCCCAGGGAGTCTTTGTTTTTCTTAATATGCCTGTTTTGGGATAATTTCTTATGCATCTGATTTTGATCATTTGACATGGTTATAGTTTTATAGGAGTTCAGTATTGGCACATGACTGTCCATTTCTATTAAAGATATATGTTTGTTGTTTGCGACATTGATTTTTGTTGAATTATCAATTAGACATGTTGCACAGAATACAGATAATTATAGGGTCACATGTTATTATAGTCCTATGTGATCTTTTTTTTGTAATTGTTTTTTAACCAGCATACCTCAGTTACTTTATTGGCTTGCAATAATGGAGCTAAAGATATTCTGTTGCAGATCTCCTGTACAAATCGAAATTGAGCACCGGAAGTGTGTTAGAATACACACTTGCTTTCATAAGTGCAGCACTGGATAGACACTACAGTAAATGGAGCGCAACTCCAAAGACAGGGTTCATTGACATAACAACAACTAAAGATTTTTACCGCATTTTTAGTGGCCTTCAGTTTGTAAGTTTTTATTCCTTCCACATTAGTGAACCAGTTATTTGTGTAATTTATATTATGAAAGATAAGGTTGATCAGTTTTTATGAAGAATTGTGGAAAATTTCATTGAAACTTAGATTGGGTTGAAACTCTACAGTGGAGAAGACTTTAATTGCATATTTCCATTATATGAGGATTAGATTGATGAAAGCTGGACTATGTTCTTAAGTTCTCCAAGAATATTGTGGACACTGTTTACGTTAAGGCATAGGTAACATCATATTAGGAACACAATGGTGTTAAGTTAAAAAATTCCTCAAAAATGATGTTACATACTCAGCATGGTCTGGCATGCTACTATTCAGTTGCAGCGGTATATCATTGTGACCCATACATAACATGGACACTTCAAATTGTTTGTCATAGTCATATTGAATTTAGGTAACTTGTAGGATTTAAATCATAATAGCAACAATGACCAATAAACTAAATCAACAAGGAATTTCTCATTAGAGATATAGCCTGCTCAGGTTTTACACAGTTGGCAACAAACTTATGGACTGGCATAGTAACAGTAGACATCGTAGTAGAATCATCAAGAAGTTCATCATATTGACTTTTTTTTACTTTACTATTTTGATACAATCCTATAATTTCTTTTAATTTGAGAGGTTTGTTTCAATAAGAGTTTGAACCATTAGGTTAGGACCAGATGAAACTGGTTCAAAATGCAAGAAGGGCCTAAAAGTAACAATGAAGTCTGAGTCTCTTTATCTCTTCAGGTCATCGGATAACATTTTGATGGACCGATGCAACCTGATAATAGTTTACCCAGTTAATAAATTGAGTGGTTGACACCAACGGAGGAATAGATGCTGGAATCACCTTGAAATGAATGTGAGTATAATGAGATCTGTGATCCATGTCATCTGCTGATGATATAATATTAGGTGACCAAGGTGAATTTAACCACTAAGACCCCAAAGAGCTATTGAAAAGTTTGAATCTAAATAAAGAATCTATGGTTGTACGTATGAATGTAACTTTATTGCAATAGGAAGTTACAATAATTGCATTTGACTTTTATGGTCAACAAGTTACAGAGCTCCTGCTTGGGTTACCTTGTGTTAACTAATAATAATGTAGCCAAAGAGGATACTGCATGGAGTATAGGTTTTATATCTTAATGTATAAGTGCTTGGTTATTATGCATTCATGAACCAGCAACTTGATGGAATTTTCATGTGACACTGTGGGAGCTACATGATATTGACACAAACATATCTAGGCAATGGGCAGTAATGATGAGGTTGGTGAGAAGCTTTGCCTGAGAATTGCATATTTTAATTGCAACACAATGCAGAGAATTTGATTTTCCTTGCCCTAAATCTAAAAGTTGTTAGTCCTGATCATTAAATTCAACAAAGAATATTCTTTTAGATATCCGTGTCTAGGAATCTCTAAAAGTTTCATTGAACTTTCAGGAATATTTGGAGGAAACAACTCTTGATGCATCAAGGAGACATGAATTTTTAGGCGACTCTGTTGCTTGGGCCGGTTGCACCATTATCTACTTACTTGGACAACAGCAGCACTTTGAGCTTTTTGATTATTCTTACCAGTTTCTAAATGTTGCTGAAGTAGAAAGCTCCACTTTCGTACAACCTCCATCTTCTGATCAAGCCAAGATTAATAACTACTCGCAGGTATAAGAATTTTGTGGATATGACCTTTTGTTGACATCTCTAATATAATGTGATGTCATGTGAAATATATCAGCCTTGCCAATGTTTGGGATAATACAGTTTAATTCTGCTGCAGTCTATGATATTTATTTGGTGTTTGAGATACTACAATAGTTCTATATTAGAGATGACACACATTGTTCTTCACAATTTCTTTTTTTGTCTGTTACATATTGGTTGATGATTTTTTTATGGATCCATAGCAATTATGTTAATAAGACAGTTATAATCAAGAGTAGTTCTTGTAACTTTTTCAAAACAGATCAGCAGTCTTTTAACTTTTTCAAGTTGTTTCACATTTTTTGCTCAAACTTATTCACTTTACCTTTGTGAACAATAATCATAGTGATAGTTTTGAGCTGTTGAATGAGTTGGTTAAAGCAACACAAACAAATCTGGGGGAGGTTGCTGAATTTCCCATATAATGATAAATATGATGCTGTTTAAGTGGATGA
Source organism: Musa acuminata AAA Group (assembly GCF_036884655.1). NCBI lineage: Eukaryota > Viridiplantae > Streptophyta > Magnoliopsida > Zingiberales > Musaceae > Musa > Musa acuminata. The sequence goes on from NC_088352.1 coordinate 541,622, forward strand.
ACTATTTGTGAAAGATTAAGGTTTAGCTTTTGGAGAGTTTTCAGGTGCTTTTAGATCTTGGTTAGTGGTACTTTTCACTATTCATGCTTTTTATTGGTGCTGATCATGCAAGAATCTTTCTGTCTTAATGGTAGAACTAAGCTATCCCTTTTGATGCTAACTTTCTTTCATTCTGTTTCCAAGAAGGGATATGAGAACCTATTGGAAGCTATGAAGAAATCAAGAAGGTTGAACAATCATGTGTTTTGCATATTGCGAGCACGTTGCCCCCTTGAGGACAAGGCTGCATGCGCAATCAAGCAAAGTGGTGCCCCTTTGCATCGGGTGAAATTCTTGAATACTGTCTCTGCATTCGAGACTCTGCCACAGAAAGGCACCTAACTCTCCTTTTGTTATGTAAGTTTGTTCTCTCTTTTAACCTTTTTGATGTTTATATATCCATGGTTAAGTAGCTTGGATCTCTATAATAGTGCTATTATCACAACCTGAGGGTTACATGCATGGTGCTTTGGTACTAGAAAAAGGTTTGTCTTCCTATGTGAATTACTGGTAATTTAGATTGTATCAGTCCAACGTTCTGGTTAGAGCTTCTTGTTTATTTATTTTGAGTTGTTTTCTGCAAAATTGCAAGCTTTCTGTGTGTTGAATTGAAAAGGAAGGGATGAGTTGTACATCTGTTTACCTGTAAATAAGCCACTATATGGCTCTACATGGATCTAACGAGTGATTTCTTGAGCGTAAAGCTCAAAGTCCAATCTAAATCGTTATATTCCTTGGCTGCATAGGTAGTTTCATATGATCTGATCTGTCTGATTTGGAAAGGCAAGCTCTTAAACGACCATTCTTTTTCAATCGAGCTAGCGATTTTAATTGTGCTTGTATGATCCCAGTGTTCATATTTCGATGGAGCGACAATAGTAATTTGTGTGCTTGTTGCCTCATCAGTAATCTTTTCCTTCTTTGCGGGTCCTATGCGATTGCACAGAGGTCATTAGAGGGTTAATTATTTGTGAGCATATGTTGTATAAGCTAGTATTTGAAAAGTCGGGATTGTCTGTTTATGTTCTAGGCATTACTTTACACGTGGATTGGTAGTAGATGACGTGCTCATACGACAAACTTGTTCTCTGATAGACAATATGAATTGGGTATCGCGTGGCCTGCCATTAGATTAGTAACCAATGGAAAAATGGAAAGTTGTACACGCTAGGCATCAACTTTATGCTAACATAAATATGAGCTTAACTTAGTCTCTATGTGAGGGTTTTATGACTATGGGAGGGTTACTGCAATTAAGAATTTTAACACTCTTAAAATATGTGAATCATAAGCTAATTCGATTATCTAAAGCTGCACTAAGGGATCAGACAGTCACACGGTCTTCCCACAATCGAAAAAAAGCTGCAACTTAGTAGGTGCTCTCGTGATAGCCCCCAATCACATATATTTACTAAATTTTTGGAAAAGATGAACCAAACAGTAATTGTGATATGCTTCTGAAAAGATGAACCAAAGAAACTATTCCCATGACTACTACTCCAAATGTGACAGGTATATGGATAACTGGATGAATGTACTGAACAAAACTGTGTAAATATACACCACCGAATGCCCAAAATAACCCAACAAAAATATCATTTCTCCATACTCATTAAAGAAATAATTATTTCATAGTCATGAACTTTTAACTCTTTTAGGAAAGACAGTAACTCATCTATCAACGATCACCACTACTCCCCTTCCTCTCCTCTTCGGTGATACCTTCAGGAGGAAGTCGACGACGACGATGCCACCACCGATGTCATTAGCGAGCTCCCCTTCCTCTCCTCTTCGACGACGCTCCTTTGCTGCCACTTTAGATGGATGGAGACAGTGACATTGTCACCCACCACAAGAAGAATGAGAGTAAAATGTGCTATTGTATGGTAGAATGAGAGTAGCAGAGTGATTTAGGGGAAAAAAACACATAAACTAGGCCCTAATAATAAATAATTAAATATTTAGAGTTATATTGAATCGATCTGGTTCAGTCCATCAAATCAGTTCAAGTCAAAAAAATCAAAGTCAACCAAAGTAATGGATATTGAATATTTTTTTCAAATTTATTAAGGGTAAATATTTGTTCCTACTATGAATTAAATGGGCAACCTTAATAAAAAAAAAACAAACGTGGGATGTTATCTGATAAAATCTTATTATTAAAATTTTTTTAATAAATTACCCAAAGGACAGTGAGATACCTTAATATTCAAGGTACTTTTATATTATAATTTCTTTTCAACTATTAGTCAATTTTAGCTATAGTTAAATGTGATTAACCTAATTTTAGTAGAAGAGAGATATACTTGCATATATCTGTAGTAATATGAAGGATATTAATTACATATGTATTGATATCAAGAGGGAGATATTAACACATATGTATTAATATCTATTAATATTAATGTAGTAGAAGAGGGACATACGTATCAGTACGAAGGATATTAATACATTATTTTCAAAATTTTGCAAATATATTTATGTAAAACACCTTTAATTTTTCTTATTCTGATGATGAGAATATAATATGCCTATTTAAGGTATATTATATTTCTATTTTTTTTTTAACTTTAATTAGCTAGTAGCTATAGGTAGACGTGACTAATCTGAATTGTAACACGAGTATATGTTAAGAATACATATGTAAAAGTACTTTAATTTTTTTACTCTTAATATATGCATATATATCTTTGAAAAATTCTCACGAAACACCCATTATTATGTGAAAATACCAATTTACCCTATCTCCGTCAAGCCCATTGTCACCTCCACCCTACACTACCCTTGCATCACCTCCACCGTTGCCTCCTCTCCTCTTTGTCTTATCAAACCTATCGTCGTCTTCACGAACCCGTCTCGTTCTAATGTGATGAAGAAAGGGGTGCAACGATGGTGACCCTCGTTGGTCTCACCTAGGAAACGAGGGGGCATGACAATGATGGCTCGTATCACCTTGGTCGTGACCCTCACACGTAAGAAGGTTCGACTAAGTTCACGGAGGTAATAATACCTCTCGCACATAAGGCCGGTCTGATGGAACTTGGGGCAAAAATTTATCAGGAGTGTTTTCAGAAATTTATTATATATATATATATATATATTATATGAGAGAGAGAGAGAGAGAGAGAGAGACTTCGTTGAATCGATGTAGTTGCCCGTTCTCGTCGGGCTTGGCTTCCACATGGGGCGAGGGGGCAGCTTGGAGCCTCCGAGTCTCGCTCGATCCGGAGAGGGCTTCCAGATCGCTAAATAGAAAGGAGTCTAAGAATAGCCAGGATGCGAGGGTGGCAATCTCTCCTTTTAGCCTCTTCTCGTCTTCCTCCTCCTCGTAGGGACTCGAAGAAGAGAAGAGGGCACGACATCTTTGAGATGCCGCTCCCTCTCCTATTGGCAATTGTTGCCGGTTAGAATGTTTACTTCTCTTTTTCGATCCATGCCGTTCTAATCTTTTTCATGGGTTATACCTCTCGTCCTGTTCTGATCCAATAAATTACTCTCAGGTATTTGTCGCCCTCCCCATTTGTTTCTTTAGTTTCATCATCCGCTGTTGTATAGTGCATTTTTTGTTCCAGTGCTCCTCTTACTTTATCTTATACGGTGTAACCATCAAGCTCTGTTGGTGGTACCAGCCTATCTTGGGTTCCTTAAAAGGAATTTACGTTTTAATGTTTTGCTCACGAGTTTGTTATCTAGATTCTAGATTATGTTCTTTGTTTTTCTATGTTCTTTCGTGTAATTTTGGAGTCATAAGGTGCACGCATGCATCTAAGTCGTCGTGATTCATTTTCCTATATTTAGATTTCTCTGTACCCAGATTCATATAAGTTCTGACAGTGGTATGTGGTCTGCAATGTGGAATTTCCAGTCACCTCATCTCTTGTTTTTTCCATTTTAAAATTCAAAAATCGAAGGGATAATTTTTTGTTTATTATGTTTTCAACTAGGTAAAACTGCTGCATACCTGCCTCCTTTGCTTGTAAGTAACAGCAAAAGTCTCAATGTTGTTCAATTCAAACTGACCATTGCAAATCAAAGTATATTCTCTTAAGATTTCTGTAACTTTTGAAGGTGAAATGCTACTCTGCAGCATGACTAACTTTAACCATCTAGTTATATTGTTAAGTCCATAGTGAGGTACAAATGATAATGCTCTATTTAACCTCTTGTTGTTGCTCGTTGGGGTTAATCTCATGATTATGATCACAAGCTGATTGTGTTTTATATTACTTGATAATCCTAGTAAAACTTTGTGTTTTGTAATTGTCTTCTAATTGAGATTTATTTTATGATTTGAAAACAGAAAACTGTACATTGTTGAAGTGCAGTATTAGTTAGTTGTAAATTGTTAGAATTAGTCTCTCATGGTATTAAATTTTATCATTGGTAATAAAAATATAATTTCAATAGTAGGTATTAAGCTTTTTGTACATGTGTAAAACTTGGTCTTAAAGAGAGTGAGCATCATTACTGCTGATGTTGTTGGATGGGGTAGTGAGCATTGCATTCATGAAACCTAAACAAAGAACTTATATACCTTCTCTGAACACAAAACAAATCAGAATACAGCCATTTAAAGTCCCAACTAACAACTATTTAAAACTATCCAAAATTGGGCATTAATAACAAAGCTTTAAGTCTAAACCAAATTACTACTGAATAAAAAAATAAATTGGCTAACTAAGGCCACGTTAATTTAAACTAACATAAGCTCAATTTAGACCAAAATTTAATAAAAATAATCACATAACACATTGAAAATAAAAAGGTTTTTGCAACAAATTAAACCTAGAAAGTGTCTATAAAATAAATTCAATATAAAAAGGGTAAACTTAAGCCTATAACTTCTACACCTGACCTCTATCTAATTATACTTAATTTAGATCTAAGCTCAAATTGATATTCGTCAAGATGGAATTGTTTGTAGTGGTGTGTTCTCATCTAGAATTTCCAGTCTTTTGTAGTGTTAAATCAAGTACAGCCAGGCCTCAGAATTATAAAAATTGGTTCCTATCATGAAGGTTAATATCTTCAAATGACTAATAAACTTAACACAAAATTGTGATTAGAAACAATGAGGACGTTTTTCTGGGAGTGTGTCTTTATCAACAAAGGGTGAATAGATCGAGGGAGTGTATCTATATCAACAAACCAATGACGACATATATCAACTGTTATTTTCTCTCTATGGTGTTACAGAAATTTAAATTTATGTAGATTTGCAATAAAATTGGATCAAACTTTTGGCCCATGGGAAAAAAAATGAAAAAAGAGAAGAAACCTACAACTAGTGGATGGATTTGCTAGAACTAGTATTTATGTGATAATAGAAATAAGAAAATAAGAAATAGCTGAATGTAAATATGTTATAACATTATTCAGGCAATCAACCATGATGTAACTTTTGATTAGACATAGACAAATCTTATAATTGTATGGCATGCCATGACATGGACATGATAATTAATGCATATACCTTTTTAATGTATTGTTATAGAGGTTGAGATCTTCATTTGTCAAATCTTTACTAATTATAGTAATCATTCATATGCTTGGAAACAATGCACAAAGTTATTACATGCATATTCACAAAACATTAAATACTATGTCAAAAGTACTTATTAGATGCATTTTTTAATGATTGTCGAACTTGCTTTTAAGCCTTATAAAAATGATACAAGTGTCCCACATATGCTCAATATTTTAATATAAATATGTATAAATTGCAGAAGATTTCTATTATGTTTCAGAGTATCTAATATCTGGCAAAACTAGCAAGTTTTGATGTCTTATATAGATAACATAGTTTGCAAAATTGGTAATAGTTTTTGCAATGATTGAGATTAACAGGAATGATTGGAGCATATCAGTATGATTAGGATTGGTCACATAAATATATAAAATCAAAAAATTTGAGAAGCCAAAAATATTTTGTTCTAAATTATTCTTTTACATTCACATTTCAAAAGATGGATCACTTTTGAAAGGCACAAATCCAAAATATAAAAGATAACAATGAAAAATAAGGGAGAATAATTCAATAAAAGTAATTATGTATATTTATTATAAACTATCATACTAAATGATGATGACCAAAACTTTTCACTTGTAGCTAAGATGACAGTAGGCTCCACAGTGGCCCAATGCTTCTTGAACATTCATGAGAATCAAGTATTGGATAATACAGAGACAAATAAACAAAAGTTTACTTGAAACAAGTGGCCACTGAATTTAATGCTACTTCATAATCTTATGACATCTCACTTCTTTTGTGTTGGGATCTTTACTTTCTTACATTTAGAAGTTTCTCTCTAACCTTTGCTTTCCTTCTTTTGATTTGCTTTCCTCTTTCTTATGTGGTACTGGATGGAGAATATTGTAATAGTGGTGGCAGATGGCAAATATCAGAGTTGCTATGACTAGTAAATATAATAGTAGAAACATCTCCTCTGTTACTCAATCTCAAGTCTATTTTGTTTTACTGTTCTCCGCATCGGTTTTCCTCTTCTACTTTTCCTTCTGCCAATCCTCTCTTCTTTTTCTTCTTTTCAGGCTATTGAGTAAGCTAGATTTGGTTAAAACTTGCCGACTAGTTCATTTTCACTAAGTGTAGTTTATTATGATATATCTCTGGCTATAAGACCAAGAAATTAGCTAAGACTGGATCAGCCTTGAACGATATGAAAATTGACTGACATCATGAATTATAATGGACGCGTCACTGGTACATCATACAAAGTATTAACATCTCATGGGTGACTAATGCTTGAGACATATACCTGAAATTCAAACTTGACATAAATCGGAGCTTCATCCATTTTTTTTCTTTTAGTTTTGATTTTTGAATACTCTTCCCTCCTCTTTTCTTTATCGTGTAGCACTATTCTCTCTTGATTCTTTTCTTTTTCATCTTTGTTCTTCTATCTATATTTATATTCATTTTCTCTTAAGTGATCCTGATGAAAACTCTCCTCATCATTCTAAAGATGTCTTTTCTTCACTAAAGTTGCTTGTGTGAATCACAGTTATAAAACATGACTTTGGTCTCTCTTTGGGGCATGCTATAGGTGAAGTAAGAAGCAGTTAGTGATTTTTGTAATTGGATATTGGATGTGCACGAGATGTTGTGTTTTACTGGATTGTCTGTGCATCTCTAGAGTTTAACTTGTGGTTCCTGAGGCTGTGCATTGTGAAAGGTGTCAAATAGGTGAAGGCATGTCTGAGGTTTTAGCATTTGCGGTGAGCTATTCTTTTTAAATTTGATTGTTAGGTAGATGAGTGGCTTACATTGTTTCTAAGTCTTTGTTGGTAAAGTTTTATGCTATTGTTCTTGTTGAGTAAGTTTTGGTCCAGCATATCAAATGTTTGATATAATGATGATTATGATATCTCACTTATCTTTTTCTAAGTAGTATACTCCCCAGTATTATTTAGTTCATTCTTTTTTAATTTGATTGCTAGGTAGATGAGTGGCTTACATTGTTTCTAAGTCTTTGTTGGTAAAGTTTTATGTTATTGTTCTCGTTGGGTAATTTTTGGTCCAGCATATCAAATGTATGATACAATGATGATTATGATATCTCACTTATCCTTTTCTTAGTATACTCCCCAGTATTATTTAGTTCATTCTTTGGATTGACTCAACTGAATTCATTGCAGTAGAGATACATTGCAATTGCTGGAGTTGATTGACTCTAAATAAAATGCTGAAAACATGTTTTGTAGTCATCATTTTCAAGCGTCAGGTTGACATGATATTATCAAGAACATCTGAAACTTGTAAAAAACTGTACTAAAGTCAGCAGCTGAAAAAGGTTTTGGAAAATGGAACCTACAAATAATAAGTCATTTTCTAAACAGGTGAACTCTGCATTTATTAGTCCTGTCTGACAGAAAAAAAGATGGATATAACATTTAATGATGTCTCAGTCTCACCTGTTATCTGTAATTTCTGACATTTTTTATTGAAGCACATACATCTTAGATCTTTTTCTCTTGAAGTTTGTGTATTTTTTATCCTGGATTTCCTATAGAGTTTTGAATATTGATCAAAGGATTTGTCCTTGTTGCCCAGCTTCATAACGCTGAGTGATCATCATGGGTGTATGCATATCAAAGCCAAGCGGTAGATCTAGGACTCGAAAGTACACCCACAGATCCAGAAAATACCATGGAAAAATTTCAGGTTCCCGTCCTAAGGCATCTAAAACTCAGATTGGCACTGCTGGAAATTGCTTAACTGATTATGCTTTAAGTGAGTTTGTTCATGTTGAGACTGCTGCAAGAACAAGCGGAAAATTCCATCTAACGCAGTTGCAGTGGCACCATAGTCAGATTGACTCTTATGGTACTGTTCTTCAAACTCGAACTATTTTCTATCTGGATATGTATACTATACATTGTATGACAGTTTTCCTAGACTCTGCTTAGAATTGTTTTTTGTAAGTTGATTGTTTTGCTTTCTATTTCTTTTTCAAATATATACACCCTGGCATTTGCTTTGCCTAGTTGGTTTGCCTCATAATAATCTTGCACCTTCCTAGATCTACTCTTGATGTTTTCTTTTCTGTATATATACTGATGGCGAAGTAAATCTAAAAGAAGTGTGTACTGAGGTTAATTCCAATGAATCAACATGGCCACAATAATAATCATCGTAATATGAAATATGAATCATCATAATAATTATCGTTCGAATGGGAGGAGTTCACTTCTTTTGACATGAGCAATTTCTTCATACATCCTGTGAAAATAGAAGATAGTGGTAGAAGGCACCACATCGAAGAAAACAGGAAGAATTACCCACTACAAGATCAGATGGTCATTTGCTCTCTTGATACTATGTATATTGTTATTTTCTTCCTCAAAGTCTAACCTACATACAAATGTTTGTAGGAATATGCCAGGAAGACACATGGTTTGACTCGGTCAGCATTTTAGAGTCTGATTCTGATGATGATTTCAGCAGTGTCCATGGAGGTCAAGTACATGAATCCTATGAGATATAATTTCATAACTGACCTTCCAACAAGTACTTATTACTTTTTATCATTTGCAGATTCTAGTCCATCAGTGGATGAAATAGGGGCTCAAATGTTGCAATATGAAAATGCTTCACGACTAGTTGATGCAATGTATAAGTTGGAGGGATTTTGTGGTACTACTCCAGTGACGTTGGCAGTTGAACACTACTTAAAAAGAGAAGGTAAGATGGATAAGATTTCATGCAAGGACGAAGCGAAGGATGCTGATGGCTCAGAAATTATAAAGCCTCACCGTCGTGAACTTCCTATGGGAAAGGTCAATAAGACCCTAGGCTCCGAAGCTTGTATGAAGAAGAGAAAGTTTTTGGCAGATTCATATGGTAGCTTTAAAGGTTTGAGAGAAAGACATGATACTGAAGAGAAGTCTCTTGGGAACAAGAAACAATCATACTTGCGCAAATTAGTTTCTTCTGTGAGCTTCAATGATAAGATCTATCACATGACAAAACTTAGCCCATCTTGTCAAAAGAAAAAGTCTGCAGTTATCAGGCTTTCTTACACGAGGAAGTCTTATGATGGAGAAGAAACCACCGAGTTCCGTGAGTATAAACAATTAACATCCACTCTGTTTAATTTTTATTTTATATATATATATATATATATATATATATATATAGAAAATATACTTATGGCCCACATCAACCTAGTTGTTATGGATTTTTAAATGTCACACTTGAATGTTATCAAAGTTAGCATAATGTTTCACTTTTTATCACGTACAAAATATTATGCTTTCTCTTATTAATGGTTTCTTCGAGGATCAAAAAGGAGCCTTTTACATATTTTGTTAGTTCTGGAACCTTCTATCTTAATAAATTGTAGGAGACAATCAGGATAAAAGGTTTCTTATAATATTTTTTTTTAGAATTAGTTGATACATAGCTTTTTTTTGGTATAGCATGTTGGTTGTCTTTGCTTTCATTCTAGTACCATACTTCATGCAAGGTTCGTCATACCGTGATGTACTGCTTAGTATGGGCTGTACGTACCGATCCGATAGGGGACCGATATGGGCAGTACATTGGTATGCTCCTATATATCATGTGTCGATATACTCAGTACGACTCGATACAACAAAATATATATCATACCAATAGCTGGTCGGTACACCGATATGGACCGGTAAGGCGAACCATGACTTTATGTACTATTTTTTTGTAAATTCCATACCTGTGATGAATTCTTCAAGAGTTTGTGGTGACAACATATTTGGTAAGCAATATATTTGGTAACCTTGTCAATGCATTTTGGCTACTCTGTGCTTGTCATTAGTTTTTAAAATATCAAACTTGACAAGTTGGCTTTCTGCAATTCACTACTGCTTTCAAGATGGGTGTGGAACTTATATTTATACATTTCATTCTTGAAAGTTTTTCATCTAAACTTGCATTGTTGTCCAAACATTGTCAACAAGAACTACTTTTTCTTTTGTTGAAATAGGTGCCTCAACAAGACTCTTATTTCGTCCCCGAGGAGGTCTAGTTATTCCACATGCTCGAGGGGAGAAACCAACTCCAGGATGCTGGTCCTATCTTGATCCTTCTACTTTTGATCTTCGTGGAGAAAGCTACTTCAGGCATGAGTTTTCCCTGTACATGTTAAATGAATGTTCTTTCTGCTCTATGTAGCCAAAAACTTTTCATGCATGAGTTCTTCAATATTCTTGTCAAACTCATTCTTTCTGTGGCTTGAAGCTGCTAACCTTTTCGTCTTTTGCTTCTGTCATTGATTTGTATTTTATGTAAAAATTCTTATGCAGGGACAAGAAAAAATCTCCGGCTCCAAACTATGCACCATATTATCCTATTGGTGTTGACTTGTTTGTATGCCCACGCAAAATACATCATATTGCTCAACACATTGAGCTTCCATATGTCAAGCCACATGGGAAACTTCCCTCGCTGCTGATTGTTAATATTCAGGTATTAGTCAAGCTGCTTATTACAAGGACTGCCTTTTTCTTGATTAAAAAGGTCAGAAGCAAAGCTTATGTTTTATGTCTTCCTAACAGGTGCCTACTTATCCTGCTGCAATGTTTCTTGGTGAAGGTGATGGTGAAGGAATGAGCCTTGTGTTGTATTTTAAAATTTCTGAATCATATGAGAAAGAAGTTTCTTCTAGTTTCCAGGATTTAGTAAGGGTAAGTTTCTTTTTAGGAATCAATGACAGTTGATCGGTGCAATAAATGTGTTAGTTGCACTCTTAGAACAAACAGACAGGGAAAAAGAGAAAAACAAGTGGCTTGTACACATTTTCAACTTCTATGTTTCCTTGAGCTGATAGTATTTAGCCTTCTGCAGAAATTTATCGATGATGAAATGGAAAGGGTTAAAGGATTTGCAAGTGAATCCAGTGTACCCTTTAGAGAGAGGTTAAAAATTATTGGTGGAGTGGTCAACCCAGAGGATCTTAATTTGAGCGCTGCAGAAAGAAAGCTAATACAAGGATATAATAGGAAGCCTGTGCTTTCACGCCCTCAACACACTTTTTATCAGGTAAGGATAAAAGATGTATTGTATTTCTGGTTAAACTATTCTAAAATGTTGTTACTTTGAGATGCATTTCTGTGCAGAAGTTGCTTAACCTATATACTTGAAAATTCAGTTTAATCTTAAAATTGGATAATTAGTTGTATAATCTTAAAATTGGATAATTAAATCCTGTATCTTCCAAGTTTTATGAAAACCTTTTTATCCAGCAGTTTGTCTGTAGTACCATGGACGACTTTTGTACTTTGTTTTAGAAAACTAGGATAGTACTTACTCTTTACATGCTGTTATTGCAGGGTGAAAATTACTTTGAGATTGACCTTGACATACATCGCTTCAGCTACATATCAAGAAAAGGCCTAGAAGCTTTTCGAGATCGTCTGAAGCATGGGATCCTTGATTTGGGTTTAACAATCCAGGTAATTTTTAATGCATGTTTGGCCCAGTTTTGTGTTTTGGCTTAGATTATCATGAAAAAAATAGATTGTTTGATGACAAGTTACTAATTCTCAGAAGTCTAGAGTTTTCACCTGAATCTTCGATGAGCAAAGCTGCTTAAAATATTCATTCTAAATTGATCTCCAATTTCCAAACCAAATGATAAATACGTATGACTGTTAGGATCTTAGTGCACAGATCCCGTAGTTGTTACACAATCTCAACTTAATGCTAAGTAATGTGAGCTACAACAAATGGTCAAGCAGCAACATCAAAGAAACAGAGTTGCACATATTGTGGAGCTTCATTAAGCCGAACCACCTTTGATTTGTGTTTGCTTAGCCTTCTTTAACACCTATATAGGTATCGAACTATCAACCACAACTTCACTAAGAAAGAAAATCATTAGGAAATATCTCCCGACTGTGGCAAAGCATGCATCTCCTCCATAATTAACATCTTGAATGTGAGTGATGCATAAACTCCAGTTGTGCCGAGAGCTGTCAGTAATATATAAGCTCCATAACAGGCTTGAGTCAAAATTTGTAATATATATGAGAGAGGAGTGAGAGACTAGAGACTAACTTTAACTATGGATCAAATTTTATAGATTGTAGAGGATAATACAGGAAAAATGCATCTAAAGCTTCGAATAGAAGACTTTCATTCCAAATAAGCTGTATCAAGTAGCTTACATGAAGAAGTAGGTCTGATATAAATCCACAACTGGAAACGAGAATAAATATAGATTAGATAGAAGTCAAAGCAGAGAAGACTATGTAAATGATTATAAAACCAGATATGCAAGACAGAGATCGAGATAGAGAGATGGAGAGTTGGGGAAAGAAGCGAGAAGGCTAGAAGCAACTAAACCTGAATTTCAAATTTTCTTTGTTTCTAGAAAAAGCTACGTTATATAATACCACCTAAGAAAGGCCATTATAACATGTAAATCATTGAAAACATATGATCCTTCACCTATCAATTAACTAGAGATGTAAATGTATACCACATAGTACAAGAAATGAAGCAGCCTCAGAAATTACTCAGCTTTGTTATTGTACAACAAAGTTGTGTGCTTTAATTATTGTGCCAAAAAGTTATCATGCATCTTTCAAGTTAATGAATATTCCGAATAAATATAATTTCAATTAATATTCCCAACAAATCATAATAGTCAACACGCAAGAGTAATTAGATCAAAATTGCTGCATTTTGAAACAATCTAAAAGGAAAGACAAGTAAAAGTTAAGTGAAGAGAAGTTGGTGAAACAGTGGAGAATTAGATATTGAGATTGAAGAAAATTTGAAGCTAGAGCAGAGGGTGATACAAAAAGACATATTTAGCACCTCAAATCCTCTTCATTTTTGTTTCAGGTATATGACATGATTGTTAAGCCAAGACAGACTTTATTAAGGATTACTCTTTGCTATTTGTTTGGCATACCTTGCTTTCCAGAACATCCATTTGTTCTTGTATAATCTCTCATGTCTTGTAATATTTAGGCGAAGAAGTTCCCAATTTGCTGATGTAAGATGAACTCATTCTTATCAGATATAAAAGGTGAATTTGATATAACACTACTTTCTAATTCAAATATTGATTTTTTTTTTTTTAACTTAAACAGAAACAGAAGAAATATATATTCAGTACTGCTAGTGCATCATACTCTAATAATCCTACACAAGTGGAAGAAGCATGATACATCTGATACTGACAAGAAATGTATATCTAATTAAAGAGATCAAATTATAGAAGAGTTGTCCTCTGACTCCATGGGATCACTGTTACCCACATATCAAATTTATTCTTGGTTAATTTATCATGATAAATGCACACAATATATTTGGTTTTATCGCACTCATAACTCCATGTCCCATTGGATCTTTGCCCATTTACAAGTTCCACAATAACATATATGGTTCATTGCTAGAAAGTGATATTACTATATTGCAATTGCACCTTCATGTGGTTCTTGTACACACTGACTGTGCTTTTGTAATACTCTTCTTATTGGATCACATCTTGAATCTTGCTGTTCTATCCTTTTTTCCTACCCATATAATTTACAATCATATAAGAATCCAATAAAGTAAAACAATCAGGTTTATGCATTTGTAGCCCTCAATCGTCAATGTGTACTTCAGCACATTAAATGTGTGGAAGTCTCTTTCTTGGGGCTTTAGATAGAGTACATTTGTTCTAATATAAGTTTCTTCATTTGTAGTCCTTAATCTTTAAAGTGGACTTCAGGATTGAGATGTGTGGAGAGATCTTTTTAAGGCTCTGAATGGAGTAATATTTTGTGTTTGTCTTTCATAGATCATTTGCTGTTTTCTCTGCCAAAAGATAAGATGGATCAGTATTGCTTGAATGTACTTGATCACTTGACTGACTGCACATTAACTATCAAGAGGATCTTATGTCTCTCTTTACAACACCATGGAAGCTTCACGGGCATTGATCAGAACCTCCTTTCTTATCCAGTCATGGTTAAACAAAAGATTAAAGCATCATGTTCACCTGACATTTCTGTCTCCCGAGTCATCTTGAACATCCACTAATGCTTATCCATCTGATGTTGAACTAACTTCAGCAAGAATTGATGCAGGCCCAGAAGCAGGAGGAACTTCCAGAGCAGGTCCTCTGCTGCATGAGGTTGAACAAGATTGATCTTGTTGATCATGGGCAAATTCCAACTCTCGTCACGCTCGGCAACTAAAATATCTGAAGAGAGCAAACTAGTTATACTGGAGCCAATTCAAGAATATCCTTCAATGTATTCAATGTAATCCTATTGATGATCCATTCTACTAACATTCTCCGTATATTCGATCCTATCACCTAATAAAGACTATTTATGCAATCGAAGCGTCAGTTCCTTCATATCTTTCATGCTAAAAGCTCTTTCTTCTTGTTGTATGTTATTCTAAGAAGACTGGCATGCAAAAGAGCAGGTAACCCACTCACTACAATGCTCCAAGAGTCCAACTCAAAGAGTGTGCCTGAAGGTGAGATAGACAGTTGTTATAGCACATCATATTGGACTACATTACAAAGTGTGGGATGGAGAAAAATCTTTGAGACATCAATGTTTTGCTTTCTCCAGCTTATGAGTTCTTAAAGAGGCCATTTAATGAAGCATTAGTGTGTTTCTTCTTATTTTGCTAGCGAAGACTGACCTTTAAAATTAGTGAAGTTGATGCTTAGAGACAGACAAGTCTTTCTGCATGTAGACAAGGCTCTGTATGACCATCCTTTGTGTGTTTGTGTGTGTGTGTGCACGCGTGCGCGCGCGAGATGTCATCGTGGTGATCGTGGTGTCAAAAAGAAATATTCACTTTTGGGTGTCCGACGTCATATTGAATGGGTATTCTTACGTGGTGACATGCCATCGCCTAGTTTAGGTTGTCATGGTTAATTGGGTTCGCCATGTTGGTTGGTACCTTAGTTGGCTTCCGTTTTAACTGAATTCTATATGGCAAATTACGATCGGTTTCAAATCAGTGTGCTCTTTATTTATTATATTAGTGATATTTGGCTTGCACCTTTGTTGTTGGCTACAGATCTTATCGTAGTATTGATGTCTCGGAATTCCGATTTCTCAAGTGAATTTATATCATAACTAATAGCCACCACCAGTCTTAATCTTAGTTGAGTTTTCCTCAGCTTTGGTAGAGTGGTATAAAGTAATCTCATATTGTGATTTTGTTCCTGTTGCACACAATTTAAATTGGTTAAAGATGGAGATTTAAGCCGTGAACTGTAGTCGCTCAACTCTTAAAGAGTTTTTTAATATATTTTGCTTAGCGGAGATTATTGATGGGTAAATATGATAGATAAACTATTGTTGGTATACCTAAAATATTGGATTGGTAGTGCACTGTGTACCAAATCCACTTATCAATATATTTTGAGGGTTTCAACTAATTTAGTCGGTAAAAACTTTAATACATTATCATAATATTTTGAGCTCGAATCTCATCATAATATATATATATATAGTTTATTATTCATCATCTCTTTTTTATTATTGACGATCCTCTTATTATTAATAAACTCTAAAAAATAAAATATTATTTTATTATTTATAGCTCTCCATCCGAAAACTCTCGCTTCATCCTCACTATCGATACCACGCCACTCGTTGTCATCATCGATCGTTTGCTTGTTGCCCCCTCGATGCAGTTCTCTAGGTAAGGAGGAAGAGTAGGAGAAAAAATATTTATGTCCAGAGCAATTTAAAGATATTAAAATAATTTTAAAAAAGATTGTAGATAGTAAAAAAAGGAATGTAAATAGTAATATCTACAAACATAACAAAAATTTTGGGAGAAAATGGAATCATCAGATGCAGGATCTAAAACACCATCTGACAAACTTTTCTTACAACTAAAATAGCGATTTGGCGATGATGTAAGAAACCCACTTATGAAATCAAAGGTTTGGAATTCAATATTTCATCTCAAATATTTTGTCAATATTAAAAAATATATTTTTTAAAAATGAAAAACTAAAATAAACCATATTTTAGATCCTGCATCATCAAACCAAAATAAAAGACATGAAAGAACGATATTTCAATCACCAAACATGCTAAATTCAGCATCCAACATTTGCAACAATGAACAGAAGAAATCTTCACAAAGTCAGATGATCTTTACGTCCACCGAAACCACTGGAACAATTGCAGGCTCACCGACCGAGGGCTCATCAAGATAGACCTGTGCAAACTCACTCACCATCTCCCTCCTGTCCCTGCAAATGATCTCCTTCCTTTGCTCCTCAGCCTTCTCCACCTTCTCCTTGGTCATCGTGCTCACATCCTCGGCTGCCTTCGCCACCTTGCTAAGTGCACTCGAGACCCACGATGCTCCGGTGGAGACATAGTGGTTGCTCATGATGGCTGATCCAGCATTGCTGGCCATTTGCTCGGTTGCCGCAAGGGCAGACCTGGTGATCCCAGACACCTGGAACTGCTCGTCCACCTCCCTCACCTTGCCGCTGACCATGGCTGTGCCGGTGCTGAACTTCTCGCTTAGGCCCATCTTGCGGTCCAGAGAGGCGATGGTGGCAGATGCAGCGGACAGGAAGTGGTGTCGCTCGTCGAAGGATCGGGCTCTTTTGAGTGCATCCTTGCCAAGAACAAAACCTTTGGCCAACATGGTACTTACCACATCTTCTGTCTTCCCGACTGCTGCATTGGTCGGCGATGACTCGTCTTCCTTTCAAGCACAGGAAACACACACAAGAAATAAAGAGATGGGACCTAAACCAAATTGCAGCATATCACAATTAGATTTCCATATTAGAATCCTTGGGATGTCGCACGAATGAGATTATGTTCACTTAAACCAAAATTTTGATGAAAAGTTCACCTAAAAGCTATACGCCTAATCTTTTCTAATTGTTTGAGTAACTTGATCTATGGGACGAAGTTGAATGATGCTAACAAACCAGAAGAATTTGAATGACATAACACAGAAAAAGTAATTTCTTTTTTGATCGTGTGATGGAGAACTCTATTGGAACCAAAAAGACATACACACAAATAGGTTTGCTTTTATGGAGAAGTATTCTCATCTCATGCAAACACAACCTAAAACAAACAAAATTAGGGTAATAATTAAGAGTTACCAGTGTGCGCCTGCAAGCTTCAGGTGGCAACTGGTAATTTTCAACCCGTGAAATAGTGACACAACGATCAACTATAGTTGATCCCTGAAATCAAACAGAACATATATTAGAACCCAAATTCTCCAATAATACGTACAGTAAAGCAAGATGCCTTTGAATTTTAGAATTTTGAACTCACCGAAAGAAGAAGTGCAGTATCTGCTCCCTGTGAATCTTTGAAAGTGACATAAGCAAGCTGAGACATTTCTGATTCTCTGCCAAAAGAAAAAATTCCATTTTTTTTCCTGGTCAAAAGTATCAAACACACAAGAGGATAATAGAATGACCTTTGCATTTCGATGTATTTGATATGCCCAGAGAAAGAAAAGAATTCTTCGATATCCTTCACAGACGCAGCCGAAGAAACATTGTTAATTTTGACAGTTGTTACCTGCACAAGGAGAAAAAGAAAACAACTTCTCCTTAATTCTGACACATAGGCTTAAAATTAAAAGAAAAATTCTACACTGTTAATTTTGGCAGTTGTTACCTGCATAAGGAGAAAAAGAAAACAACTTCTCCTTAATTCTGACACATAGGTTTAAAATTAAAAAAAAAAAATTCTACATGAAGACCGAGAAATATGATAGCAAACCTGATGCATAAATAAAAGAGCAACCAGAAGAAATATATCCAAATAAATATATCCCCCAATACAATCTACTCGTCATGAACTAAATAAAATGAATTTAGTTAAACTGGAATGGACTTTCTGACCAGCAGATGGAGCAAGCCAAGAATCAAACAATGCTATCAGTTACACCAATCAATGCATAGAAAAACAAAGCTATAATCCTCACATCTGAAACATCAATTGTCCAGTTTGATGCATTCATTGGCTGGGGATCTGCCCCTGCCCTCAAATTGCACTGCTCCATTGGAACCTGCAAGTGATGAACCATTATAACCTCATACGTCAAAGCAAAGATCCAAACAATTATTTGAAATGAATTAGACTACATGAAACTAGCTCCTGCGCTCAAAAAAGGATAGTCACAGACTTTTTTTTTGGTGTATCTAATAGATAAATCACCTAGAAGAGTAGCTAATATTATGTTACAAACAGGATGGAACTGACAACCTTTAAAGATTCAAGATTAGCATGAGTATAGTCAGAAGCAACAATATATGAAGCTAGTAATGGTTGTCCAAATTGTCCAAATCACAGACTTCATCGCACATCCTATTACAGAGGATCCAGCAAACTAGTTCAGAAAGTAATTTGATTCTATATCCTACGGGTGTTCAAAGAGATTCGAACTAAACCATTAAGATCGATTCGAATCAAATTGTGAAAAAAGAATTTGATTCAGTTAAAGCAAGATACTCCGAACTGGAATCATTTCGGACCTACCTAATCAAATCAGTACAAAATTGGTTAATACGATTTGATTAAATGATTAATCTATATATATATAATGAACCATTTCATTTTAATTGAACCAAACTAGAATTTTAATTCAATTGGACCTACATTCTTCAAAAATTTATATCACAAATATCATTCTGAACATTATAAACAATTGGACCTATGCACATGTGATATTTTATTTTTTCTTGAAAGATGTCATAGAGAATACAATGATGATGAGGATATACAATGATGCATACAAATCAACAAAGGGATTGTTAATGGAGAAGGATGATAAAAAAAAATATGGTTCATACCTAGAACGAGAGAGAGAGAGAGAGAGACCAACAAGGGGACAATGAGTAAAAGTCGTAGAGATGAAAGAAGAACGGTGGCTTACTGAGTTCGGTAAGGGATTTTAAGGCTTTTGGGGTCTTTGGGTTGAGTTAGTATTTTTTAAATTAAAATTGGTTCGGTTTCGTCCGAACCAAAGAAGACCACCCTCCTAAACTAAAGTCATTTATAATCTTCAAAACCAAATAATTGATGAACCAATTCGGACTAAATCGATTTGAAATAGTTTGATTAAGGTTCGACTCGATTTTCCGATCCGATTCCAAACACCCTCCATAAATTCTCAATAGGATCTGTATTCAAGTATCAGCGGTCTCCTCTGTGCAGTCTAACAATGTATGAAATGACCATTGCCATTTTATCTTCGGTGCAGAATATTAAGAAGCTTGTTTATGATTAAGTTAATAAAATGTGAAATCGCCTAATTTGCTAAGTCAATAATATTATGATTGTTTCATTTGACCATAACTCCCCGTAAAGATCATGACTTGCTATTACTGCATATAGAACTTTCATATCAGTTCGCCTTCAGAAGGTTCGAGTATGCAATTCCCATCAGTAAAAGAGGAAAACAAGAAGAACCAAAATAATCATAATAGCACATTGTGCAAAAAAAATTCCATTATCTCCTCGAAACTGGCATGTTCTTTTGGGCTCTCCTCTCCCTGATTTCGCAATACAAATATTCTTCGTTTTATCCAGGTTCGATCTCTAATACTGTATCAACCAAAAATGCGCTCATACATTCCTCGTGAAAAACCATCCTCCACAAGTCACCTATCATGTCATCTCACAACAAAAAATCTGTTCCTTTTTATCCTTGGCCAATCGATTCCAATCACAAAGCAGAGTACTAAAATGGATTCTTCCCAAATCCACAGTTCGAACCCAAGAATCCGCTCGATAGAAACTGATACAACCACGTGATTGGAAGAATTGGAAACCGAAGAAGAACAGATCAAGTCTCGTCAGATTTGAAAGTCAACTAGAAGAATCAGAAACTGAAGGAGAACAAAGCAAGTCTCGTCAGATTTGCAAAAAAAGGGATCGATCGACAAAATTGCTCCAAAGAAAAGAGGGGGTAAAAGACGGAGGGATCAGCAGCTCACCGACGCTTCGTCGAATCCTGAAGATAACCGAGCGTGATCGGCTAAAAGGGCGAATGATGGAGCTTCGATGCCATCGAGAATTCCTAATCGACTTGGGGAGGGTGGGGAGAAGAGGAGAGGAGAGGGGTAGGGAAGGGAAGAGAGCTCTCAGTTTCATTTCCAGTTGCTGGGCCGCTTGGCCCGGCGGGAGGGTAGCGGAACCGTTTGATTCGAGCCAGGAATGCCTGGAGATTCGCGTTCGATGGGAGATGCTCTGAACACGAAAATTCTACTTTTTAAAATCGCAAAAATGCTTTTTGTTTTGATTTTTTACCATGAAGTTTTTTTCTTAAATAATATCCTTCTTTTTCTTTGTTTTATCTTTTTTTTCTCCCAGTATATTATTATTTGGTTTTAAGAGAACAACCAACTATGGGTCAATAAATCATTCATTACAAATAACTAAAAATACTATTTTATAAAAATAAAATAATTGAAATAACCAAAAATTGATATCAATTTTATTGTTTTAAAAAATAATATAATATTTTTAAAAAATAGTGTGGTCGGCTTATCTTCTTCACCAATTTACAATAAATAGTTAGCTAATTATATGGTTTATGTTGTGGTTCTTACGAATATTTAGTCAATCATACATATTGTCCACTTCTGATACGGGACTAATAGGATGTTACAAATATATCACATACAAGTCACTTATAAAAAGTTTAACTAAAAAATTATGAATTGATTTATTTTGAAGTTAGTTAGTTGGTTAGTTAGTTACAATATGAAATTCCACACAATATTAATTTTGTTTTGTGAAAATAGGAATGATATTGAGGTTCTTATACAAATTAAAAAAAATCAAAAGTGAACCTTATTTTTAAAATTCAAAGTGAATATTTGGTTTTTTTTATTACAAAATAAAATGCTGAATGACAGATAGACACTGTAAAACTAACATTTAGCACTATTAACATATCAAAGATATCACTGTTCTATAAATGGTTTTGGTCAAAGATTATGGTAATTGACGTGTTTACAAAATCAATTGAAACATTATAATATTTTTTCCCATTTTTAAATAGAAAAGGAGATAATTTATCTTTCTGGTCTAATGAATATTTAAAAACCAAAATTTATACCTTTCCGACTCATTTCCTACTGCTTACATTTTTTTTCAATATAATTTCTTAAAATAGAGTAAAATTATGTTTAATTATATTTGATTCCAACTGATTAATATAGAAACAATTTCGATTACAACATTTGAAATTCGACTCGATTATGTTTAGAATGATTAATTATACTATTTTAATGCATTTAAAATTTGTGACAAATATTACATTTATGATATTTAATGGGAAAAATGTCAAAAAAGTTGTTTCATTTTCAGAAATTACCTATCAACGAACCATTTTTTTACATAATACCTAAAATACCCCAATCACCTTATGTTATATTTTTGTATTACGTTATAATATTTTTTTAATATTACTGAAAGTACTCTAACATAATGTAAAAGAATAATAAAAATATAATATTTTCATAAACTTTATTTTAAAAAAATATTATGTTACAATGTTTCTATACTGCATTAAAGTATTTTGCTAATAATACTGAAAACGTTATAACTGTATCCGTTCATCCTATAAACTGATCCATAGAAAAAAAATAGAAATGAAGGGAGGAAAAGCTCAAGAGGAGAGACATTTTCTAAGAATTCAACCATATTGAATTATAATATTTTTTAATATTTATCATGTATATAGAGACAGTAATAAAGCTTCAAATATACCACTGAAAGTAGATATAGTATGATGATGAATCATATAATCTTATAGAGTAAGCTGGCAGGAGCATTTATGATAACAATATTTTTAAGTAATTAGTAATTTTATATTTATTATTTTCTTTTTAAAAAAGAAAAAAAAGAAGAAGAAAAACTACATGAGAACTCCTTGACGCCAAATAATGGAATTGGAATAAAAAAAATAGCTACCTCTAACCTTCAGTATGTTAAATGACAAAAAGAGGAGCACTGCATGAAACACACACTAGGATTCACAGAAACCCTCTCAGTTGCCTGCACAAGCAGGAGCTTGGAAGTCCTTGAATCTGACAAAAGCAATCGAGAGTGGAGCAATCGTAAGAGGAGCACCAGCACTGACAATGGAAGGCTCCATATGCGGTATCTCAAAGCTCGGTGTAAGCTTCAGCAGCTTCCCGTTCAAAAGCATTTCACTGCTCCTGAGGTCTCCACCTTGAGCCGTGAGATGGTATTCCTCCCTCTCCCCATGTTGTCCTTGTTCATTGCCCGAGCGAGGTCGATACAAGTTCAAGTCGCTGGTGACCACGACGTCGAAGGCGGTGGAGTTAGACAGGTTTATCAGCAAGAGCGTAACACCCGACTGCAAGAACAAATCAACGGTAGCATGTAAGATCGTGCGAGAGAAGAAGACAGTGATTCTTCTTATCTTGCCTTCTTCTTGGAGCAGTGAGCGTATGCACGAAGGTAAGGCGAGCCGTCGTTTGTTGTGTGAAGAACTCCCGGTCCCATCAGTTGGTGCCAAAGCAAAGCACTGGTTGTAGATAAAAAGGAACAGAGAAGAGATCTCACTCTAGAACTGCAGCGCTTGACAGAAAACATCACACAAGTTCTGTGGAACAAACCCGTAGAAATCTGGGTTGGGGACGAAGGTTGTGGTGTCCAGGAGACAGTAGTTTCCTCCGATCAAACTTTGCCGACAGTAGACCTTGTGGTTGTATGTGGATGCCATGCCCAGCTGATCTAAATACCTAGTCAGTGAAGAAAAGATTTGAAACGTAAGAAAAGATCCGAACGTGATCATGTGGGCGTCGATTGAACTCACCAGAATCCATCCACAAACGCATTGGAGACATTTTTGCCACCGCTGTTGTAGGCACCTCCGGACTCGCCGATCCAAGGAGAACTCCACGGGCCGAACTCCCCGACAGTGATCAAGGCATCATTGAAGGTCTGAGCTACTTGATCCAGGTAATATGGATCCTGGATCTTGCGGATAAGATCCTTATCATTACCTGACCACAGAATTCGAGTGAAGACAGGAGCTCCTCTCGGATCATAAGCTTAGAACAATGAGAAGGATGAGATGATTCACCTGGGCCGAGGTTGTAGATATGGTGTGTTGCTGCATCAATGACACCGGGTCCTGATGTCTGAAGCATGTCAGCGAACCATTTCTTGTCGAAGAATCCTCCTGGTGCCAAAAGTTTTGGGTGTTGTTTGGATGGTCCATACAGATCATTGATGACATTCTTCAGGACGATCATGTCCTTGCCATACTGCACAGCTTCAACACTTGCGGCAACTCCAGATCCAGAGAGCTCATTTCCTAGAGGATACACAAGGAAACAAAGCGCTGAGATGAGAAAGAGTTGCTCTGAATGCAGAAAGAATTCTGATTGCGTTGCTGTGGCAATCACCTAGCTCCCAGGATTCGATGGTGTAGTTCTTCGACAAGGTATACTTGATGAAGTCACGAGCATTTGTAGGGTCCCATTGACCTTCATATAAATTTCCACTGGAGTTTGACTTCGACCTCCCAGCTAATGCATTCAGTCCAAAAGAAATTATGGAGCTGCAAACAAAGATCACAATAACCACATTTTAACAAAAACATTGGAATATTGAAGCTATGATGCAATCAAATTTGAAATAAGACAACTTTTAGATGTAGATTACCCTGTACTATTGAAAAGCTTGTTGAGTTCATCCCATCTTTGCATGGGAAGACAGCCTTCGGTGAAGCCAAACAACCCATTCTTGTCAATCTTGAAGTCTGGGCATGCATGGGCACCGTCACCCACTTCGTACAACACTTGGTCCTGCAGTGACCCTCCAATTCTAATCCTCAAAGACCCAAAAGCTGTCACCACAAACAAAACCTTAATCTCATGTTTTTGTAAACCAAGTGTAATTACTAATTGGATTAAAGGGGAGAAGAATGCTAGCTAGCTTCACCGACCTTTAAGAGCATTGACAAGAATGGGATTGTTCAAATCCTGCAAAATATACCAATAAAATCATCTGTTGCTGTCAGGTTAACAAAAAATGAGTGCACAGGGATGCCTAAAAGTGATATACCAATAAAATCATGAAGAAAAAACATTAATATGCGCCTATATCTATTTGAGCAATGGTTTATTAACCTGCCTCATATATCTCATCCAGAAGAAACCTTTGATATGTATATTGGACTTTTTTTTTTTTTGGGTATTGACAACTCAGGATATCAAAATAAAAAAACGATAAATGTGTT
This sequence comes from Musa acuminata AAA Group, assembly GCF_036884655.1. Lineage (NCBI taxonomy): Eukaryota > Viridiplantae > Streptophyta > Magnoliopsida > Zingiberales > Musaceae > Musa > Musa acuminata. Next base: position 566,406 of record NC_088352.1, read on the forward strand.
ATCATCTATTTGAACATATTTGCTTATGCATATTAATTCTCATCAATATATACACGCTAACACTGTGTTCTGATAACTGAGACCACAATTTGAAGATCACATTTGTTACACATCAAAAAGAAAAGATTTGACATAAAGCAATGATCAACTAAGTGAAACGACGTACATACACATATATATGTATATATTCCTCTGCGAACAGTTGTTCATATCTGACATGAAACATGAAATCACAGGATAGAACCTGAGTTCCAGGTTACCATGTATCTTGGCGAGCATATGAAGAACGTGCGTCAAGCAAAACATCGTTGCATGATTCTTCACATGCATGGATGCAGATCAAAGAGTAGGAGAGTGAGAGACAAATACCAGGTTGAGAATGGATGCGTTTCCCCAGGGACACATGCCATAGTTGCACTTGTCAGGCGGCCACCAATCCATGGTTGCACACACGAAGTTATCATCCGTTTTCGCAATGGTGGTCACTGCCTTGATAGAGAGTACTGTCGCGCCAAGGGTGGGAGATAAACCAGAAAAGAGAAGAAGGAAGAGGAGGGGGACGGCGAAAGAGAAAAAAGAGAGCGGCATTGTTTTACGCATGAGGAAGACACGAAGATGAGATGTGAGGTCAGAAGAGGAGGAAGGGCGAGGGAGGCTTTAAGAAGGAACGACGAAATGGAGTTGTTGTGCTCTTAGTTTTAGATAGAGATGAGAGGATGAATCTGTTAAAGAGTCCCTTCGCTGTTAAATTCTAAAAGATAAAAGTAGCGATGGTCTAAGATAGCGTAACCAAATGTTGATGTCGATATGACTTTAGGAAGTTTTCCCTTTTTATGTTTTTTTTACTTGCATATTTTGGATTTCCATTTATTATTATTATTATTATTATTATTATTATTATTATTATTATTATTATTATTATTATTATTATTATTATTATTAGGTGAAAGTGGTGGGTGAATGAAAATGGAATTTAGTCGGCCTTTGGCAAGTGGACCATTACCGATATTTTAACATATAAATTTATCAGAGAGGCTTTAAATTCTCATCTTTAATAATTATATAACGTGTAGCCATGATTTATAGTTGACTTATTAACTTGATATACATCTGGATCATATGGCCTAAAATTTATAACATGTGGAATTATAGTATAATATTAGATTAGGTGTGAAAAAAATATATATTATACGGGGAATTAAGCCTATTTTCATATTAATTCTTTAAATAATACTCTTCATTTCCAAAGACAGTTTCACACTGATTTCCCATGGCCTGAACCCGATTCCATTCCTTATTTAAAAGAAGAATATTCTTATCAGTATTTCTTATTTTATAATATATATATTAATGAGTGCGTTGGCAATTACAAGATGCTATTATTGGAAAAGATATTAGTCATTCCCTTGTGCGCATAATTGACGTACATTCTCATTCTCGTTATGCACAGGATTTAAATATTATCATATAAATCTTATATGGTAAGAGAGAGAGAGAGAGAGAGAGAAGAGAATCTAATAAATCTTATGTGAAAAAAAAGAACAGTCGAACACGAGCAGCAAGGATCATGACACACCTCAAATTTACTATTTTATTTTTCCATACCTTATAGGAAAATAGAGAAGAATAATCTGACAAGTCTTTCCACATCATGAAGACACACGAACATGAGATTTGGTGTTCGGCTGACGGATGAAGAAATATATCAAAGAAAACCGAAAGATCATCCAATTGAATGAATGGAGAAAATTTTTAGAAACACAAATCTACATTCGACTTAAAAATAATGCGGGTAGAGATGCAAGCTGAAGCTCTACAAACAAATAATTCAGTAGCCCTCGTTAAAAGAAAATGCCATCCAACCATTTCATGAGCAGTATCCAGCGTTCACAAAGGAAACAAGCAAATGATAGCAAATCCATTATAACTTTTACGTACACACCTGCCGAAATAATTAAACTGAAGAAAAATTTGTACCATCAGAATCACGCATCCGCGTAGAATTAGCCAGAGGATGCTAGAGAAAATATTCATATAAATTTACAAGAACAAATAGTTCTATGACAAACAAATATTTAGGTGAACTCATGACCATACATTTTGCCAGATTCAATAGCTTTATCTTCCCTGACAAGTTCCCCAAGACCATGGATGATTCAGAAAGAAAAAATGGATTGTACCGATATATAAGGTTCTCGATTACACAATTTTCTTCACAAGGCAGGACAGCCCCTAATTCACATAATTTACAAAGGGAAGACACAAAAGGCTAAACCGATTTGATTTGATTAGGAAACCTAATCGTAGGAGACCAAAGCTTTCAACTCAGAAAAATGCCTCATGAAGGGCAACACAAGATAAAGCAAGGAAGCAAATACCCGACACTAATCAAGAACTGCCAAGATCACGACAGCTAGGCTTTCACTTATCCAAAGGTTCTTTTCCAAACACCTCCTCTATCACGTTACATGTCGAAAAGAAGTCATCTTTCTCTGTTCCACAGCTATACCTCATATCCCATGATTTTAGATCAGAATGGCCATCAAAGAAACCATAATCTGCTAACCCACTCAGACCATCATTGCGGTTCTCGTTGTGCAAGTTCTCATGGTCCTCAATCAACCCATGATGCAAGTCAGATATATCAACAGCATCACATGAAACAACCCCATTGTGCTGGCCCTCGTAAGATGTGCATGAATCATCCTGAATGTCATGCTCCTCCATGAAATGGTGCAAATTGCTCGCAGTCATGCTAGAATGAAGGGTTGACTCACCAACAATGTGTCTGTTTATATCACCAGAGGGCTGTTTCTCATTGTACCCAGAAAGGTGGTAATAAACACAATCCTCTACATCATCATCTTCCTCGGCTATTTCTGCTTCCTCGAGATCATCTTCTTCACCAGCAACATCTTGATCTGCTGGAGGAGATTCGACAACAGAATCTTCTTCTTCCGTTGAAGATTCACCATCATCACTTTCTTGCCATTCATCATCATCACTGTCTACATGCAGTGGATCCAATCTATTCTGTTCAGCTCGCTTTCGAAGCATGAATACGTTGAAGTAGTAGCTTATTAGTTCTTTACTACTTCGAGTAGGAAACACCTGAGGCAATTTCTTCCAGAAGTTCTTGCCCAGCGATGCAGGATTTAATAACACAACTTCATAAAATAGTTGTTCCTCCTCTTCAGTCCATTTTTCAGTTACAACCTCGCCCATATTGCCAAAACCCAGCTCTAAAAATGTTTTGTGCCCCAACTTTTGCTTGAGCTTTTGTCTAGCTTGCATCACATGCTGCCTCACACATCTAATCGAACCCGCATCTAGACAGCTACACTCCATCTTATGGTAGGCTAAAACATCTGAAGCCAATACTGCAGAATCAGGCATAGGAATTACACATGTCCCAACCCATTTATCACCGTCATCCCCATCAATTACAACATTATCACACGACAGTGAAGTTGTCACTGGGGTCATTGGAGATGCACAAACATCATTATCCCTTATATGGTTCTTAAAATCTTGGGACCCCCACTCTGGAAGATCAGCCTGATGATTAGCACCAATAGGAACATGTTTCCGACCATGGTAATCAAAAACAGGTGAATATCTATCCTCGACTTGATCAGATTCAGTTGCCTGACAGGTATCTCCATAATAACTAGGATAGGAAGGTATCCTAATAGGTGAGTCCAAAGCAGATTCTCGGCTGAACCAATTGCTGCTAGTTGCCTGATTAACAAGATCGCCAGCAACAGCAGCAGTCCCTCTATCCTTCCTATCCTCAGAACCAACTAGAAACATAATTGCACCATCAGACAAAAATTTTACTCTCCTTAAAAAATATATTACCTGATTAAAGCATGGAAATGGCTAAGTATTCAAACTACCTGAAGGTGACTCCTCGAAAGCACTGATGCAAATTTTGGACGAACACAATTGTAAATTTTGGTCCGCTTGCTTCGAACGCTTGCTACCATGTTCACAAGTCTCACCATCACAAAGAGATCGTTTGCCATTATCTAACCAAATATCCATGCTAGTGTTGCCTGTCACCCATGACAGACTAGGATTGCCACTGAGACCATTATGAGAGTTGTCATAGGAATGATCAGCAGTCTCGTTCTCAAAATCTTTGTGACAGCTCAAAAAATCCTTCTTCCCTTTACCTTTAAATCAGAAGAAAATGATAAGGATATATGGGCTAATAACTGTACAACTTGCAGATTAAAAGTTTCCTTTAGTTACCTGAAGCTGGTGATTTAGCAGGGATAGCCAGAGATGGAGAATCTTCAGCATATTGTGCAAGTTGATCATCAGAAGCCAGATGTCTTGCACGCTCATAAGCAAATCGGTCAGATGTGTGATCAGCAGAAGATTGTTTGCTATGGTTGAACACCATCTTTAACCTGCATTACATAACAGGGAAAATAAGTTCAAATGGACAAGTTACCAAGTAAAACAATTTAGGAGAATACGTGATTAACAATATTGTATGACAATAAAAGTTCTGACAATTATACAACTAGCCATCAAGTCAACATCAACTTAAATTCTATGCTGAATTCTTAATCGGGGAAATTTTAATAAGATAGAAGGAATAGCCAACATGGCAAAATCCCTATTGAATTAGTTACATTTTAAGCTTGTGCAACAAAGGAGCAACCTTACGATGCTTCCCTAGATCACAATAACAACTAGGTAAAGTGAATATTTTGATTTGACCAATCATTAATGTATATCAACCTGATTATTCCCAAACTTGCTATGAAAGCAACCAAACAAGAATGAAGGGTTCACAAATGAAAAAAAGTATGAACCAACAGTAATCAAAATCACGTAAGCAAGATGGACAGCCTCAAATGCTAGGAAGGATAACATAGCTCACAAGAAGATGAGTGGCCAATCACTGTAACTTGCCTCACATTCTGTCTGAAGGAATGTCCACAATCAAGGGAGAAATGATTGGCTTCATAATGAATTCTCAGGACAAAAACTTGTGTGACTTGAACTATTAACATGACCTATTTTATTCTCCTCCGTCAAGAAGCAATTTACTGCATCTCTTAGGCAAGAAAATTTTGCAGATATACTAAAATAGGTGAATAGAGATTTTGACCAGTGACCATTAAATACATCATGCTAGACTGAAGGGTAAAAGGAGGATTGCAGTTAGGTGCACATCCACAGTTTGATCATGCTAAAAGGAAATTGTAAGACTCAATCTAAGTTGATCCTATTTGTCCATTCATTGGCAGAAATGTCACAAAAGTAAAACAGGTTCGGTGCCAATACCAGTTGGTGAAAAAACTGGTAGAATACCAATATGGATCAACATACCAATACATACAGTCAGTACCAGTTGTCATCACATCCTACATGAAATTTTTGTTCCTAAGATACAAAAATGTGACAATCTTTCCACAACCATCCAATCCAGAGAGCAGTAAAAAAGTAAACTAATTTTCTTCAAACAAAGATTTCAATTGATTTCATAAAATAACAATTGTACTGTCTGACAAAAAGCAAAAGAAGCTCTATCAACTTGCATTAGAAATCATAAAATATTAGGTCTCCTCGCAACAACACCTGGCAATAGATGAGTAGATGATGGTCTTCTCTGTGCCAAAATCGCAATTAATATCAGAAGGTTGAACTGAAAAAACAATAACAAAAACAGAAGATAACAGCAAAGATGCTGAGTAGTATCCTCTCAAAATACCATCTCATAACATATAACAAAGCCTCACACTGAGTAAATCATAAACAAATGTCAATCAGTTCATGCCACATATCATTATCAAAATCATCACGAGTCTCGAGTCTCATGTTCACAAGATGGAGTAGGTTGGGCAATCAATAGTGCACTCAACGGATGGAGAGGTCTTACCTCACGGGATGGACTCCTTATGTTCCCAACAATGAATAGATGATGTGGTGCCCCTCATCTGCCAAAGTGAGAGAATATATTCCTTCCTACAACGAAGGAACTATCTCTGAAAGCCCACTAATCGCCTAAGGGAGTTGCCCTACCAATATTGGCCTACGAGAAACATAGTCCTCATATCACAGCTTATATCAGTCATTTTCGTCATATAATCCAATTTCACATTACAATTTCATCAATTTCATTCAAATCAATAACGAATACATCAACAAATCTTTGAAATCCATCAAACATCCATATCATCAAATGTCGATCCATCTACAACACCTAATTGAACCCTAGCAAAAGCGGTCCAATTGACTTGAACCGAATTGATTTCAGATAAAACCCAACTGAATGGCATCAAATTAACATAAAACCAGCCTTCAACCTAAACTGGTCTAATTGGATTTGGGATGGTCAATTTAAGCTAAACAGACTTAAACCGATCAGAATTGATCTGGAATCACCTGGAACCGGCCAAACCGATCTGGTTCAGCCACCATACAGGACATAGACCGGCACAAAGGGCTAGAGGATGGGCTACGAAAGGGCCACAAATGTTGAGCCATTGTGGCCCATGAGCAGGCCAAACTTGAGATATAACAGAGGATTTGAGCTGAACCAAACTGCATGCATAGGTGCTATGGCTGGGCCACTACTTGTGTGGTAAGATGGTCACAAGCTGGACATCAATCAAGCCACAGCATTGGGCAGCAAACTGAGTAGCACCAAGCCACACTAAGCAGAATCTAAGCCAAGTCGTATCGAGCCAAGCCATGGGCATGGGCCATCATGCATTGGCCTGCAGAGTTGTCAAATACATTGAATCTGCATTAGCCCATAAGCCGCTGGGTTGACATGGTTCAACCCATCCACCTGGCTCAGGTCAGATTCAATTCTAATCCCAAATTCAATTAAATTCTCATCTGCATTCTTTTTTCAAAAATTTAAAAATTGATTGGTTAAATAACTTAAAACATGTATTAGCAGGAAAAAAAAGAGTAGCTGTCAAAATCATATTATTACTAATTAAAATTTTAATCTATTTTCATAAATTAAAAATTCCAATAAATTCAAATCTGAATTTTTATAACAAGAATTTTTATAACAACAACATCATACAAATTATTTGCAGATCATAGAAAAAAACAACCATAGATCTAATATACTACATAAATTCAAATATTCAATAAAAGCTTTTATTTAATCTACTATCTATATTTCAATACTAAGATCATGCATAAATCTCTCCCAAAGATCTTACTCCCTCATGATCTCCTTCACTGATTAAGAACCTAGAGCTTCTATTGAAGCATGAGAGATCGGCCCATCATTAAATAAAATGGAGCATTTCCCACTAAGGAAATCAATCATTATATTTTTAGAAATAATAACTAATTAAATAAATCTATCCTATCCTAACTGACCAACACTAATCAAGAATTATATCTCCACTAGGAAAATATTTCGTTAGGCTTATCCAAACAAGGAGGCAACTAACATGTTTGGAGAAAATTATAATTTATTATACTCCAATTTTAGAAAAACAAATTAAAAATATTTGGAAGTTACATTCCTTCCCTTAAGAAAATTTGGAGCCCAAAATTACTTTACCTTAAGGAAATAAATGTGGATATTGCTCTATGATATCCTCTTCCTTTCCCAAGTGGTTGGTGTTGCTAATGAACTTTAACATAACATATGTTCCTTTCCAAAATTTCCTTAATATATTTTGATATTAGTCAACTTATATTACCGCAAAAGTTGACATGTAAATAACATGAAATGGATCTCTAATATATTTTCGAAGCATCGAGACATGAAATACAATATGAATGCCTATAAGTGCTAGGGCAAGGTCAATCGATAGGCCACATACCTGAGATTCTACAAATTTTCAAAAGGATCAATAAATCTTAAAGTTAGTTTACCCCTCTATCCAAATCCAATAACTCCTTATATCAGGTATACTTTCAAAAAGAAGTAATCCTTAACCTTAAATTCTAAGTACCTTCTTGTTCAATCTGCATAGCTTTTCAATTGACTCTCTCTTCGTTGACTGAGGTCAAAGAAGCTTTTGTTCTCCAACATCATCCCAATACACAGGTGACCTACAATTTCTTCTGTAAATTTCGAAAGAGGCCACATGGACAGGTGAAGTCAATTAGGTGCACATTCTTATTCAAATTCCCTCCTAAATGCAAGGTACAAGCTCTTACGAGATCATATAAGGTTTGTATTGTCCTTTTCAAATTAACCATCTTCTTGAGAATCAAATATTGTACTAATTTCAAATTGAGCACCAAAGCCTTTTGTAAGTGATATAGGACGAGTAATAAAGGATTTTTTCTATGACAGAGGACTAAAAAAGATAGGTAGAAACTAATAATACCTGAAAGATAATAAAAAATAAAAGGATAACTACTAGACTCGCTCTAGCTCAGAAAGGAGCAAACTCCCAAAGTGAAGGCCTCACACCTCCTCCATATGTCTCATACTGGTCAATGGAATCATAACATTAAAAAAAGAAATGTGGCCTCATATTCCTCACACATAAAGTGGTAAGAAACTCAATTTATAAATTGATCCATTTCTAATGATCTTCATTACAATGTTCTAGCCATTTTAATATAGGCTCCAATACAAAAAAAAAGTAAAAGTAAAAAAAACTATACTTACATAAAATCAAATTTTCCTCTAATGAAGATAATATTCTTGACTTGATCTCAAGAATAATCTTTCCTTTCTAATATATCCTTCATTGATAGATTTTTATCTTCATATAGATGAATCCTTAAGATCTTTAGCCAAGATTTGTAATCTTCAATTAATATTTCTTTCTTTTTCTCTGTATTTGTTTTCTTTTTTTCGACTCGAATAGATATTGTCATGTGACAACTTATAACATATACAAAATTCCCCTAAACTAATCGATAAACAAACTTAATTGCTCCTGCATCATATGTTTCCACTGTGTATGAACTCGCCCCGAGTTCATATAATTAAGATTTAGATTGACGCACATCTTGGCTAAATCAAAATCTCTGATACCAATCAAGTAATATTTTTTTTTTATGACAAAGGACAAGAAAATTGGTAAAAGAATAATAATAATAGAAAAATAAATGGATATTTATCATACTCACTCTAGCTCAAGGAGCGAACTCCAAGGATTAAGGCCTCGCACCTCCGCACGTCTCCCACGTGGACAATAAATCATTAAAAAATATATATATGACATAGCACCACTAACATAGAAGAACTCAAGTTAATGATTATTTATGATGATCTTCATTACAATGTTCTAGCCTTTTTATAGGCCCAAGTACAAGAAAAAGATGTAGAAATAAGAAAAATTACAGTTGAAACAAATCAAAATGCCTTGTTAGTATGAACACTGACATGGGACATGACATATAGCAATCCAAGCTGTGTTGCATGCATGGCCTTTAGTATTCCAAAGCATGGTACATCGATGAGATTATATTACCATATTGCATAATTTCTGTACAACCTCACAATAGTCTTATTGTACATGTGGAATATGCAATCATATGCATCAAGAACATAAACACTAAAATGTGATCACATGTGAATATATGGACTTTGTACCAATATACACTGTCATTTTCAATACTGATCAATGAAAATATAGCATTAATTGCTTAGACTTTTACTTATTTCATAAATGACAAAATGTCAACCAATAAATTTTCGATGTGATCGGTGTAAATCTACCTACTACATATTTGGATTTGACCACATCATTTGTTACACTTAAATATCCAGATCTTGGATACTTAATACGAACCACATTTGTCACTGCACATACTATATATGAATAAGATACCCTGACTTTCTGCAGATTAAGACCACTTTTTGGAAAGCTAGTGATCATGATGTGTCCATGACAATATCATACTCCATGCTGTAACCTGGCAGAACAAGTCAGCATACATAGCAAGGCAACACTGGCTAAGAGAAAACTGGGATAATAAGCATGTTAAACGCACAAAACTTTTGAATTTTGCATCATTAAGATGCTTTTGGGTGATGAATAATTGTCTTTTTACTCCTTCATATAGATAATATACCTTTTCCTATCTAGAGTAGCACACAAAACAAGTAATATTTCATCAAGTGTTTTTCTGGAAAGCCATTTTGCATAAGCACCCACATTTTTGTAATTAACAATAAAACATGAAAAGTATGAAAATGCATAAAATTGTGCATAGAAAAAGATGCAAACCCCAATAAATTTCCTCTTTAATCAACATAGGTATCTAGAACAAGAATGTATTTCCAAACAATATAAAATTAAACTAGGAGCAACAAATAAATTTCTGCAGTGTTAAGAAAGAATAATTTACTTGCCAAATAACTGAAAGCATAAAGACAGGAAATGGCGCTTTGTGCTGCAATTTACCTTTAAGGAGTAATCCAACAAAAGATCTAGCGCTCCACGGAACAGCAGTCAATTAACAAAATTAGATCAAAGGTTACAAGGAAATGGCAAAAAAATATTGAAGAAAAGATGTCCTAACCTAACCAACAAGCTGACACTTGCCTATTTCAGATATTAAAAAAAAAGTTATAAAACCTAGGACCTAATTACTCCCGACAATAAGTCCAAACAAGTAAATTCAATCAAGACACCTTAAATTCGACAGGTAAACAAGATTTACCCCAAGAAATTGGTAGCATCAGAGAGCTTATTTGTCAGAAATGAAGCGACCCGATCTCGATGCCACAGGTGTAACGATAACACTAATCGCGATAGGGGAAAGGCTGCAAAGAAAATAAGTCCTAACAAGCAAATTCAATCAAGACACCTTCAATTCGACAGGTAAACAAGATTTACCCCAAGAAATTGGTAGCATCAGAGAGCTTATGTACCAGAATTGAAGCGACCCGATGTCGATGCCACAGGTGTAACGATAACATTAAATCGCGAGAGGGGAAAGGCTGCAAAATCCAAAACAAGATGATGGAAGAGGAGATCTAGGAACAGGGATTCGACAACCCAGAGGATCGAGAACACGAAACAAACCCTAACCCTCGGATCGATCTCACCGACCAGGTAACCAATCAGGACAAATCCAAATAGGGCAAACACTGAAGGTTAATTTAAGAATCTATTGATGCAACAGATCCGGAGATAGAGTGGCGACGTCGAGGTCCCAACAAACTCTAACCCTAGAAGCGTTCGCACGCTTCGAGTGGCGACCAAATCGGTACCGATCGAAACAGGACGACGAGCTCGGATCGAAGACGTCGTCGATTTGGGGATTTGGAGTAATAATCGGAGGGAAATCTGGATCAAAATCGGTGAATTTGGCTGCGAAAAGACAGAAAGGGGGGCAAAAAGCAGTAATTATCGAACACGTTCGTCCTTTTATTTAATTACCATATTATTTCTATCCTGTGTCGCGACGCTGTTAGGTGGTGGGTTGTTAAAGCCGACCTAATTTACTAAAATAGCCTAACACGTTCTCTAAATGACACAATAGTGTTTTCTCCTTATTAGTTATAAGTGCTCACCTAAAGAGTAGTATAGACTAGAAATTGATTTATGGTATTTATTAAACATAGTATGGGTAAATAGCATATAATAAAGAGATTATTATTTGTAACCATATTTGTATTATTTACTATTGATATTTCTAAGTTATTCCTTTGTCAATTCTAATAAAATATTTCAAGCCTTATCTAAAACCTCTTTTTCTTTTTTATTTCTTCTCTTTCTCCTTCATGTCCAATCAGGTTGACAACGCGGTGAAGAAGAGGAGAGCATTAACGATAGCAAGCAATGGGGAGCAAGCACGAGGCAGTGATCGATGATAACGATTAATGAGGAGAGCTAGTGACAATAGTATACACAAGCGATAGGGAGCGATGAAGGGCAAGCCATGGGTGGAGATCGATAATAATAAGCTATGGGGAGAGTCTGAGGTAGCAATGTGTACGGCGACACAAAGTGATAAGAGGCAAATTGGGGCAGTGATTAATGATGGATAGTGGAGAGAGTCGACAATAGCTATGTGTAGGTGGTAAGAAGTAATAAGAGATAGGTTAGGGATGACGAACAATGACAAGGAGCAGTGGCGACAAGCTAGGGGTGGTGATTGGTAACAATGATCGATAAGAAAAGTTAGTGATAGTAGAGTGTATAGGTAGACCGTAAGAAAGGAAAAAAAGAAGGATAAAACAAAATTAAAGAGGTTGTGAATAGTAATATTATATTTTTATTAATTTATTAAAAGATTATGAATAGTAAAGTAATCGTGAATAGTAAGAATGAGTTCGAAATAGTAAACTCCTATGATAATATTTGTAGGCAGAACATCATTTTATCTTCGAACATAAAATAGTCACCTTGATAATTTTCTAAACTCTACGCACTAATCTTCCAGGCTTGTAAAATCAGACCCACTATCGATCCCAACGGCACCTTAGGAAGACCATTCAAATATAAATATCTATGGATTTTACCGCACTCGTATAAATTAGTTTCATGAATCAAGATTTGATAATGAAAAAGAAATGCTTGGTTCTAATTTTTTTTTAATTTAATTAGATGATGTTATTTAGCTTTTTCACATATAACGTCAACATCATATAGTAATTAGATGTCATCATTGAGGCATTAGATGCCATGTTCTTATGCTAGAATAACATGATAATAAACTCTATCTCGATTGATTAATTCATTATTATATAAGTGATAGGTCTCAATTTTGAATTCATGTGTGAGCATCAAATATGCTATTTAACATAATAAAAATATTTTTTATTTAAAAAAATTATATTGTACTACATATTTCCACTAGGATATGATACTGAGTATTTTGTACATTTGACATATCACATGAAGTCATAATCCAATAATACTAATGTAAAAATTTATTGAAAAATCTAGATAGAGAAACTCTACTAGGGTTTTGAAACAAAGTCTATTATGGTAGTCGGTGAGAGGTTTTGCCGGCGACGACCTCATCGGTGAGGTTGTGTCTCACCATCCGCTTCCTTTCTCTTCTGTTGGGGGTGCAGTCAAGAGCATTATTGCTTTCATATGCCGGTGGTGGTGCAAGTAGGGGGTGCTGTTCTTGCTTTTATCATCTTAGCTTCTACTGATTGCATCAATTAGACAAATCCAAGGTTCTGATATACAACTTGGTCCATTTTGAGCAACTAACTAATGGCGAGTTGAAAAGCATGGATTAACAGCTACCATATGTTCTTCACAAACGTCTTGTTCATGGATTAACAGCTACCATATGGTGAACAGGCAAATCAAAACAGCTGCATGCCGACATGCACCACAAGTTGTTGCAAGCTACGTCTTTCTACCCTTCATATTGGGTGTTAGTCCAACCACGCACGTTAGGCACTTTTGTGATAAGGACATAACTATACTTAGTTAACAACGAAGGATAAGACACCGATTGAACGTGTGAAATGTGTCGTCCAATCGAAAGCACCTATCACCATCCGATCTGCCTCATTTCTTGGGAGGTGTCGGTGCTGGAGATGGTACCTACCTACTTACCTCCATAAATTAATCGAAACTATTTGATTGCACCAATTGCTTTTATTTACCTTCCAAATTTGTGATGTTAAAGTTTATGATTTTAACAAGGTATGCAAATTAATGTCTCCCGGTGACCTCTCAAATGGCTACGTTGAGTGACGACCGATGATAGTAAATTGTAATGTAATATCTAATAGTAATTAAAAAAAAAACATGTGCACAACTTATAAAAGATGAAGAAAATAAGATTATATTCCTAACAATCAACCTCACCTCAATCAATCTAGATGAGATCAAACGGATGCCAGCTCCCATATCCAAATCCGACGGTCCAATCGACGGCCCATGTCACTCTGGCGTCACGCCCACCCTGTCGTCCGAGCCACCCGCCACGTGTCTTCCGATTCTTATCCTTCCCGACGCGTTGACGGCCCCACGCGAGCGCTCGCGTGGACTGATGCAGTTTCCAAATGACAAAGAAAAGCGAAGCGGCACTCGCTTTTCACATTCGGTCTGCGACACCTCAAATTTTAGCTCACGGGCTCGAATAGTGGGCCCCGCTTCCTGGGTGCCCTGTAAATTGGGTGTACGGTGGGTGCCTTCAGTAGTGCCCGTTTGGATTTGTCCACGGTGGGAGTGAGCACCGGCAGCAGCAAAGCAGTGGGAACCTAGAGAATGGACGCGGTTTCTGGATACCCATTTCGCAAGCCACGAGATCTTGATAGACTCGGGTTGGCCTATCGGTTGATTGGGGGTGTAAATGTGTGTTTTCTAATAAGATGTATCTTTAGATGAGAAAAAAAGATAAAAGAGTGGGAGTCGAGTGTAGTAGTAGTAGAAGCAGAAGAAGACGACGAAGAAGCGCTCTCCCAAAAAAGTCCCTTTCGTTCTGGCAAATTACTTTTTTAGTCTCCGTCGTCTGTCACTCTTCCGCCTTTCTCTCTCCGTCGATAACCAGGGCTGGGGTTTCTTTTTCCGTCCTAACGTTGGCGTAGGGGCTCCGATTCCCCTTAGGATGCGCCGGACGCTGGCGATGCCACGCTGCCGGGTTCCTCCTACCTCCCTAGTCCGTGTCTTCCTCCTCATAATCCCATTCGCCGCCGCCTCCGCCTCCGCCGTCGTTTCTTCGTCCTCACTTGATGCCGCTTCCCGCTCGGCCGAGAGGGTTGCCCTCCTTCAGTTCAAGGCCTCTGTCGTCTCCGACCCCGCCGGTCTCCTCGCCCTCTGGTCCAACGCAACCGGCTCCGACCATTGTGTCTGGCCCGGCGTCTCCTGCGACGCGAGATCGAGGGTCGTGGCCCTCAACATCTCCACCGATGTTGGTCGTTTCCCTTCGTCCTGCTCTCGGTCCGGTCCGTTCTGGCGGCGCTGCCCGGATTCCTGCAGGCGGTTGTCCGGAAAGCTGAGCCCCGGCATTGGAGCGCTTGTGGAGCTTAAAGTCCTCTCCTTTCCGTTCCATGCCTTCGGTGGCGAGATCCCTAGTGAGATCTGGGGATTGGAGAAGCTCGAGGTGGTCGATTTTGAAGCCAACCTGCTCTCCGGCTTTCTCCCATCGAATTTACCACGTAGTTTAAGAGTGCTGAACCTGGCTTCGAATCTGATCCGTGGTGAGATCCCACTGTCTCTTTCTAGTTATGTTCGTTTGGAAACCCTGCACCTCTCCGGCAACCAGCTCAATGGCACAATCCCTGGTTTCGTTGGCGATTTTCTTAACCTCAAAGAACTATATCTATCTTCGAATCAGCTCAGTGGTTCGATTCCAGATGAGCTGGGAGATGGTTGCCGGAGTTTGCAGCATTTGGACCTGTCCGGTAACATTCTGGTCGGTAGCATTCCTCGTAGCTTGGGAGATTGCAGTGAGCTCCGCTCACTCATACTATCATCTAATCTGTTGGATGATGTTATTCCTCCAGAGTTGGGCCGGTTGAGAAAGCTCCAAGTTTTAGATGTTTCGAGGAACTGTCTGAGTGGCCCTGTGCCTGCTGAACTTGGAGGGTGCTTTGAGTTATCTGTTATCGTTCTTTCAAACCCGTACAATCCAACAATTCTTTCTGTTAATTCAAGCAATGTTGACGCTGATGAGTTCAATTATTTCCAAGGTAGGATCAATGAGAATATCACAGCCCTGCCAAATCTTAGAGTGCTATGGGCACCGAAGGCGATGCTACAAGGGGAGATTCCAAGCAGTTGGGGTACTTGCGAGAGCTTAAAAATTGTTAATCTAGGGGAAAATCTCTTCACTGGGGGTATTCCCAAAGCATTTGGTCAGTGCCAGAATCTTAAATTTCTTAACTTGAGCTCAAACAAGTTGACAGGTTGGCTGGATCAGGATCTTCCTGTCCCTTGTATGGATGTTTTTGATCTTAGTGGTAATCGTCTGTCTGGTTCCATCCCAAGCTTTAACTTGAAATCTTGCCCTTCATCAAAGTTGCTGCTAGATGACCTAGGATCTGGGTATTCTTCATTCTTTTCATATACAACACTGGCTGCAATCTCGTTGGATATGTATGATTTTGGTGATGATATTACAGTTTTCCATAACTTTGGACAAAATAAGTTCACTGGCGTCCTACCATCTTTACCACTTTCAACTGATAGATATGGGAAGGAGGTTGTCTATGCTTTCCTCGCTAATGGTAATAATCTTGTTGGGCCATTAAGTGATGTCATATTTAATAAGTGCAATGAGGTCAAAGCGTTCATTGTCAACTTAAGTAATAACTGGATTTCTGGACAATTTCCAACAGAAGTTGGTGCCATGTGCCTGCCTCTTGTGGTTTTCGATGTTTCTCGTAATAATATTACTGGAGTGATTCCTCAAGGTTTTGGATTCTTGGAAGGCATTATCAGTTTAGATTTCAGCAGAAACCATCTTGAAGGTGAGATTCCTGCAAAGTTTGAGAATTTGAAGCATCTGCAGTATCTCTCACTGGGAAAGAATAATCTTAAAGGCAACATTCCTGCTGGTTTCGGTCAATTGCATCATCTTAAGTATTTTGATCTTTCTTCCAATTATCTTTCAGGGAAAATTCCCACTGACCTTGTCGACCTGAAAAATCTTACTATTCTTCTTCTCGACAACAATAATCTTTCTGGAACAATTCCTTTGAATTTAGCTAGAATGACATCTTTAACAAAGTTTAATGTGTCATTCAATAACTTGTCTGGGCCATTACCAATGAACGCCAGTATGTTGACATGTGATAGTGTTCTTGGAAACCCTTTGATCCACTCTTGTCCTGTAAATACTGTATCTGTCCCATCACTTTCTGGCCGGCAAGGGCGCAGCACACAGGATTACACTGGTTCTTCACCTATAAGGCCAACAAATGATAGTAACAATACTGGTTTCAGCACTGTAGAAATTGCTTCAATAGCATCAGCAGCAGCCGTCGTTTCTGTTCTTTTAGCTTTAATTGTCCTCTACATATACACAAGAAAATGTGCGCCAAGATTTGCAGCCCAATCTTCAAGAAGAAGAGAGGTTACACTTTTCACAGATATTGGAGCACCAGTTACTTTTGAGAGTGTTGTTCGAGCCACTGGCAACTTTAATGCAAGCAATTGCGTCGGACATGGAGGCTTTGGAGCAACTTACAAGGCTGAAATTTCACCTGGAGTATTAGTGGCCATAAAAAGACTTTCTCTAGGAAGATTTCAAGGAGTACAACAATTCCATGCAGAGATTAAAACACTTGGGAGATTGCGCCACCCAAATCTTGTTACTTTGATAGGGTATCATCTTAGTGAGGAGGAAATGTTTCTCATTTATAACTACCTTTCAGGAGGAAATCTTGAGAGGTTTATACAGGAAAGGCACAAAAGAGCTGTTGATTGGAGGGTACTCCATAGAATTGCTATGGATATTGCATGTGCACTTGCTTACCTGCATGACCATTGTGTGCCCCGTATCCTCCACCGGGATGTTAAACCAAGCAACATTTTGTTGGACAATTACAAAGCTTATCTCTCTGATTTTGGATTGGCAAGGCTTCTAGGCAACTCAGAAACACATGCAACTACCGGTGTAGCTGGAACTTTTGGTTATGTTGCTCCAGAGTATGCAATGACTTGTCGTGTTTCTGATAAGGCTGATGTATACAGCTACGGTGTGGTACTGATGGAGTTGATATCAGACAAAAAAGCATTGGATCCTTCATTTTCTCCATACGGAAATGGCTTTAATATTGTTGCTTGGGCTTGCATGCTACTCCGCCAGGGGCGGGCCCGTGAATTCTTCATGGAAGGGCTGTGGGATGTTGGGCCTCATGATGCTTTGGTGGACACATTGCATTTAGCTGTCAGGTGTACAGTTGATTCACTTTCTATCAGACCGACTATGAAGCAAGTTGTTCAACAGCTAAAGCAACTTCAGCCTCCTACTTGCTAGCACCAATATTAGCTGCATGATTAACCCATTCAGTATTGGTTGTAATTTCGACTTTAAGTGGTCCATTTTTTTTATCACCTTCAAGAAGAAGCTAAGTTGTAGCTGTTGCCAGTGAATTATAAAATTTTTTAGTCCTTTCTCAGAGGCTCACTGATATATCTGCAAAGGAAACAAGAAAAGGTCAGTTGTATATTAACCAGATTAATTGAGAGAGAATTTTCATAGACTTCTGTGAAGTATTTTTCCAACTTTTCTTTGGTAACTGACACATTTAGGTGGTTCCGCTACTAAGATATTTGATTATTCTGCCATAACAAGAGACATACAAAATACATGAGCATTACGGAATCCAAATGTTTAATAAATTGCTTTTTGTCAGGCACATGAGTTTTGCATACATCCTTGACTAAAAAATTTACCATGATAGCTAGAAATGAAATTAGTTGTTTCACCAAGTTATTGTTCTGTACTTCTATGAATATCATAAAAGTAATGTGTTGACCTTGATTATTGATGTTGGAAGAAAATATATATGCTTTATAATGTTCTGGAAAAATTACATTACTCATAGGTCGTGTTTCTTTTGGATACTATGTGATGCTGACATACGTTCGTGGAAGGCTCACATAGGAAGGGTGGAAACAAGTGTAAAGGTAATACTTCTGCCTAACAATTTTTTTGTCAGCTTTATGATCTGTGATGCATCTGCTAACATTTTAAAGTTTCAGCCATCAGTGTAGGCTAGTTGGAAAATTTTCTACTAAGTTTTGCTTTAGCAGAAAGAAACTGTAGGAAGTGTGTGTATCATGGCCCTAGAGTTGAACTGACCTTGTTTATCAACTATTGTTCCCTTAAATGTGATGTCTTCGTCACTTCCTATACTTATGTTGCATTTCTTCTTATTTTACCAAGCTTAGACATAATTCACGTTTTGAGGGTAGGCATTGGTATCGTGGGTGATGGTTTTGCTTGGACCATTACGTAATGGGTGGTATGTACAGTGGTAGGCACGAACTCGTTCCCCCGTTTTGGATAGTTCAGTTCCACAAATAGAAAAAGGAAAAAAATATTTAACAGGATTACAAGCCCTCTTCCCCATAGTTGCTCACGGACAAACCTGTGAGTTGTTGCCGCTCATCGCCCATCGCCTATCATCGACTTCAAGTATGCTTTTTCTCCTACTCTTCCTCCTCTTACTCTTCTTCCTTTTCCTTATATATTTTCTTTTGTCGCCTTCTATTGTTCCTTCCTCTTCCTTCATCATCTCTTTTTCCTTCCTCTTCCTTCATTGCCTCCTCTTCTTCCTTCTTCTTCCTCCACTGTCACCTCTTCTTCCTTCTTCCTCTACTACCTCCTCTTCTTCCTTATTCTTCCTCCTCTTCCTCATCACCATACCTTCCTTCCTCTTTTCCTTCTTCCTCTTCAAGTCTTTGGTACATACTAGTGTATCATGCATCTATACATTGGTAACAACTGATTCGTACCGATCCGACTAGGGACCAATATGCGATACGAGATAAAAAATCTTGGTGCAATAGTAAGGTTGCTTCTTTGCGAGAGATCATAGTTTGAGTCATAGAAATGACCTCTCTATATTTAGAGATAAGATTGACCTTCCCAGACCTCGCATTGGTGGGAACCTCTTGCATTGTATTATATCATTTGTGGGAGATACGCCTTTTTTATTTGGTTTGGATTTCAACAGCGGTTAAAATTTTCTTTATCCTTTACCTGGGTTACCTGGGTGGATTATATCAATTGCTTTCTTCTTGTACTTCACAAGATGTAAATCAACAATTTCACCACTATAAGCTGTCATGGCAATGTTTAGTATCTTCACTCGGCCTGTTGTGCATGTTTTTTAAGGGCACTTGCACAAGGTGGATAATATTTCACTTTTCATAGGTCTCATAATCGATGCTTTTTTTCTTGTCAAGTTTACTGAGAGATGATTATGAGAATCTATGCTATCCAGAACTCTTAGTTTTGATTGTGACATATCATTTCTGCATCATCAAACTTGTGATTCTCATCGTACAGTGAACCCAATCCTCCTTTAAATATCTAGGTCTTTTGCGCTTTCAGTTATAGCATATGATGTGTTTTGTGATACAAGGATCAAGCGTCAACCAGTAGATCCATTTTTGTTGTAGCAGTCTCTGCCTTGTTCTTTTATGTGCTCATTATGATATTGGTTTTTATTCTAAACATGTGAATCTTCTGAAGAACTAGTGAAAATAAAAAGAAGCAAACATGTTGCCATAAGACAGGTTGGATAATAACTATTCCATGTTGCAATTAGTTGTATCTTTAAATTAATTAATCTTTGTGATGATATTGATCTTTGTAGTTTGGAATTGGAAAGGGAAAAAATTTCATAAGGAAAGAAGATATATAGAAAATAGTTTCATTATAAAATTGATCCCAGACCTAGTATTAGATCTTGAACTTCAAGCCAAATTTGAACCCTAACTGGACTCCATGAACTGGTAAGACCGTCGAGTCGCAAGCAAAACCAAGAGCAGAAAGTCTTCATTAATGGATGCTGCAGATGACAGCATTATAACATGGATGTGGTCCTACTTCCTATGTCTTATTTGTGCTTAGTGTTATGTCTGGTAATTGATTTATCTTTAGTTCGTCTGACTTTACACGAGAATTTGTAATCGAGTTGTGTTCATTTTAGTCATCTAGTTTTTGTATCTAATGCCAAACAATAACAAGAAGCACACCTGTGCATGTGTTTTTGTTGAATCTTTTTTCACTGCTAGTCTCAAACTTAGAAAAGGGAAGAGAGCTGCTTTTGAACAGCTAACAGTCAACAGAGTCTATAACAGCTAACGGTCTAACCAGAAAACCCATGTCTTCTCTTAAGATGTCAAAGGGTGATAACGTAGAACTAGAAGCTAAAAGTTTCATCACGCCATCCCATTCATCAATAAGCGCACTAGAACAATTGAAGTAGCCTAACTGGAAGAAAGTAGTTTAATTACAGGGCCATATTTCACCTAATTAGAACCAGTTGAGTAGAATTGTATTCATTGGACTTCAATATACCGAAACAAATCAAGCTTCAACCAAGCTGATCCTAGTATTTAGCTCAACTCCCATCTAATTTGATGGGAATTTTCATGACTTGAGTCGCGGTCTTTGAAACCATCGCATTTGCTTTTGGATTCCGGATTGGCACGGCACTCTGCTGGTCCAATCTGTTCCTTTCTTGTAGATCTTGTGCCAAACTGAGATTGTGATCTGAGAGTTTCATTCTTCATGTTGTTGGTTCACTCTGGTTGTGTAGCCTTTTTAACTTTTTGTTGTGGCTTTTGTGTGAAACCGAGATTGCCATCTTGTTTTGCTGAGCCCGAGATGGAAAAGCCCATTGATCTCAAGCCTATTGCTGATGCTGATGGAGAATGGTGAAGTCAGAGAGATGTAGAGGGAGTGAGTCTTCTCTAGTTAAACCATTTAAAAGTATGTTGAGCTGATGCTTCATCGTAACCTAGGTGACAAGACTAGCACGGGTTTGAATCAATAGGAGACGTGTGGCCTCCTGCCCTGCATATATTCTTATGACGCATTGGATTCACCCTTTGTTTCTGTATATGCAAGCGAGTATATTTTCTTATGACGCACGTAAAGCCTTCTATTCATGTGTGGCTTTTTTAGAGAGAGGTAAAGAAGCTTTCTCTAATGCTCATCTTCAGTCACAAGTGGACTCTGTGACGCAGCAGATGACAATGCAGTGCAGCTGTATCAGGATTTAGTGTGTAGATGGGCCACAGAAACCCTTTCTTTGTCGAATATGGTACGGATAATTTTCTATCTCCAGTCGGTAAATGCCTGACATATTTCACCTTTAAAGGAAAATAGAAAAAAAAAATTCTGAAAAATTAAAGAACATTGCGAACAGAAGGTATAAAGGAGCGAGCACTAAAAAGAAAAACCATTGGTTCAAATAAAAAAACAGTTCAATGATAATCACGGGGAGCAATGCTTGGCAAAAAAATTATATATCAGCAGGAAGCTATCAATCTACGAGAGAAAACAATCTATAATTTCGTCTGCAAAACATCTCTACCACAGAAGATGCGATATGAATTTGTCAAAGCTGGAACATGAGGATCATCCGGGGTAAGGACGAATAACAATGACAAAAAATGTTGAGAAATCACTTACAACTAGTAGTTCCATTCAGATACAAGAACCAAAATGTACATTAACATTAATGAGCACGAAATATCCTCAAACCAAAGAATAAATATCTTGACATTTAAAAATCTCAGGTTGAAATTTTAAACATGCAGCCAAACACTCTCATGGACCTAATGAAATCCACGGATTTCTTATCCCCAAACCAATTGGCACCTAATTGCAACCTGCAGAAACATCTAAGTCTGCTGGAAAAAGTAAATCAGACAACAAATACCTATATATACTGACAGGAAAAAAAATATTAGTTCATGATACCATCGACAAGAAGAAAAAACACAAAAGTTAAAGCATGAACATTATTTATAAACAATGATATTTTATTTGAGACCAACAATATAATTCAACTACATGATCCAAATGGAAGCAATTAATTAAAAGCACATTGTGTACCAGAGTCTGAAATTTCTCCCCAGTCAAAAGCCATACATTTAATGTCTAAAATTGATAAATGATGGCTTTAGCAGCTACAAGTAACAAAACAATAAAATATCCAATCAACAAAAACTTGTGCAAAAGATAATCAAGTTGCACATGCAAGAGAACCAATATAAGCTTTGAGGAAGATCTCAAATGTACTCTCCAAAATGAAAACTCGTATAAGATATGAAACGGGCTACCTAGATTTTGATTTAAAAAATAGTACAAGATGCACCAAGATAAAGAGAAAACAGAACTATTGCCGACAGTTAAAAACCCAGACAAAAATTGATTTCCAATAAGGTTTCCAATTATAGATCAAATACCTAATCAAGAAATAGATTGTTTTGCCATTACTGTAAAGAGGCAGAATCATCAAATGCTCTAAGCTGAAACAACACCTGGCTTGGGTCCTCTAGGGCGGCCGACCATGCCATTCCCATTCTGAAAGGCTCGCGGCTGATAACCATTACTCCCACCGGAAGTCGGGTCCCAACCACGTCCAGAGTACTCAGCCCGGTTCCTGAACTCATTCCTCCTAAAGCCCATATTGGAGACAAAGTTTCCACGTCCCCGGAAGTTATCGTTTCTGAAAGCACCTCTTCCCAACTGGAAGCGCCCTCGCCCACCGCTGCCGCTGTTGCTATTGGTGACCACACCATTCACAACTGCTATCATTCAAAATTGCAAGAAAGCCAAAAATTATTATCCCAGCGAAATTAACACCACCAGTTAATAAATCATAATATAATAAATGAAAGTCCAGGACAAAACGAGTGAAAAGACAAACAATAAATGAAATAAATCATAATATAATAAAATTTGAAAGATGACCTATCTGCATGGATGGCAAAAAAGGCTGATGATCAAGCTAGGATATCAAATTCTAAACAAAAATTAAAAAGTTGCTCAATGTCCTCAAACTGTTAAGTTTCTAGCAAATGAACAAAATTATAGACAATTGACAATCCTACTTCATGATAACAAAAGAATGGAACATGAAACCACAGTAGTTTCATGCAGGAACAGCAGGCAGATGTCATGCTCAGAAATTAAAATTTTAATAATGAAACAGATTTTGCAAAATATACACTAATCAACTAGATGAAGAAAAGGCGATACTTGCCTCGTGTTGTTGTTCTCTTCTCCTGAACAATAGCTTGACGACCTCCAATCGTGATCGGTGATGCCTAGGAGTTTGCAACAAGTCCAGTATAAACTATCAGTAAAGAGATTATGCTAACAAAGATCAAAGGAAGAAGAATGACTTTTATAAAAAACCAAAATTTCATACAAGCTTTCACATACACATGCATCACATGCACACTAATAAAATATGGAGGCCCAAACACGGTTATCCCATATATACATACAACTGAGTGTTCAGATGGGTAAATATGCAAACACAGTCATACTGTCCATGTGCAATCAGTTCAGAATATTGATTTAGGTTTCAACATTTCATAATTAATTGCAAGCTGCATTGAGCATGAATCACATTGGCATTTGGCATTCAAGAACATAACAGGCATGATGATGAGCCAAATGTAACAATTGGGGCTGACATGCATATGATCAACTCTATGGCCATCCTTGCCATTTTCAGTATATTTTTCTCATCAATGGAACTTAATTTTTCTTCTAACTTATATATTTGGAAATATTTAAACCGACTTGTACTAGAGAGGTCCAAAATCAGCCAATCTTACAACCACTACAAAGGGGTTATTGTGACCAAAAGAACCATCCAATTATGCAGTAAACCCTTGGCCATTGCCAAACATATGATATACATCAGGTTGGATCCTACAGAGGGCATGGGCAACAGATAAATCTTCCTATTACAAGAGATACATGGAGCACAATATAGCCTCAGTATCACAGCAAAAGAATCCTTCAGCACTTCCAGCTCAATTCAGTTTCCCCAAATTTAGCAAAATTGAAGCAACTAGTTAGTTCTTTAAGAGCAGAGAAATTCTTAATATATATGTCTACTGATGAAGGCAGATGAATTCTAGAGTAAATACTCAACTCTTAAAAAGAATTCATCTAAAAATATAGACTTCACAAAACGTGATGATTAACTTTTGAAAGCTAAAAAAATATTCAAACCTATTGTTGACTTTCTTATAATACCGCAGGAGCAATGCAAGTGCCCACCAATTATGTTATCCAGCCATCCTTAATTATATTATACGTGCCTAGACGAGTGCCCGAGCGCCTTGTGATTACACTGATCCAAACTGAACTTTTAGTAAGAATTCCAATAGACAAAACCTAACAATTCCTGTTTTTCAAGAATCATGATATTTGTTTGATCACACTTCTACCACTTGTATTCCTGACAACAATTAATTATTTACTTGTCAGTTGCCATCTTCATAAATCAAAAGAAAAAGTTACCGCCTTATTTGATTACTAATTCTGTTTAAAGATCTTTCTTGTTAGTACCATTAGAAAGAGTATACATCAATCACTATGTAGCTCCCGCTGTAATAAAATGATTAAACAAATCTTTTAATCATCTAGGGCAATGTCCAAACACTAACAAAAACTAACAATAATCATCTAGAGCAATGTCCAAACACTGAACCAGGCCCCCCAGTCAGTCATATCATAAGAAGAAATCTGAAGCACAGATGAAACAGAGTAGAAATACCAAAGTAATTCTCCAACCACTGCAGATCTAACACTGCAGAAAATCTTAAGTGAAAATGACAGTAGGCTGATGAGGCAATTTTAGGTTGACAAGGTGTTGTCCAAGAACATCAAAAGCTGGGGCAGAAAATATTTAACGGTAAAGCAAGATATTGGCTCAAAGGTTTCTCTTGTGAGATAAACAACTTATCTAGAGTTCACATAGTTCTATTACAAAATATTCAATAAAAACATGACCTTCAAAATCAAAAACCGAAGAGTATCTAATGGTAAAACATGATAATGTGTCTAAAATATTCTCTCATGAAAGAAACAGACTTCCTCTAAAGTTTATATAAATTTTTTATTCCGACCAACATAATATTCAAACACACACAACCTTCAAAATCAAATCCAGTCTACTTAAAGTCCAACTATAATACCTCAATTGCTGCTTGCATGGATTTCAGCGACTCAAACTCAACAAAACCAAAACAGTACCGCTCAACCTGCAAATATAAAAGAAGCAAAAATTGTAATTATCAAATAAACTTACTTAACAAAATCTCCAGAATTTTCCAAACCTTGTGGCTCCTGACTTGCACGCCACCGGGCTTAATAGGCCCAAATTTCTTAAATTCCTCCTCAACCTTCTCTGCTGTTGCATTCGGAGATAAATTCCTGATATAGATTGAATGACCCTCCTCTACAAAATAAGAAAGTACACATGTAAGGAGAATATGTCTCAAAGAAAAGTAGAACATTTGATTCTAGAAATACCTTCAACATTGTTTTTGTTCTCAGGGACATCATTGATAGCAGGAACAGATGTTTCAGGGACAGTAGCTGGTGTTGGAGAAACAACCACTGGTTTCTCTGCAGCCACCTTTGCCTTAGGAGTCACATGAACCAGTGCCGGTGATGGGCTTCCTTTCATCACTTTAACCTGACAGTAGAGTTAAATTTAACAAAATAAATTAGTAATAAAACAACTCCTAGAGGTAAACAACTCTCTTAAACAAAATTAAAATTCCTAGAAAACAGCAACAATTGACAGATAGAAAGAAGCTATTTTTAAAAAAAATTGCAAAAAATATCATCAACTAAACAGCTACAACACTACAAGGAAAAGAACTTTTAATGCAATTTGATCACTAAAAAAGAGGCAAAATATAAAAAAAGTACAAACTAGATACCACCTTTTAGTCCACATAACTTTTTTAGAACAATTAACTCACAATTGATGCATAAGACTTCTTAGGCACATCATCTTGAGCCCCAGAAGCAATCACTTCGTGAGTTGTCTGTGAATCAATTTCACTTGCATTGGCTGGAAGATCCACAACAACCTCATCTTCAACACCTGAACCACCATCCTCTGATTGGTTGAGTACATCTTCCATATTGTCACCATCCTCCTCTGTTTGTAGAGTTTCCACATCATGATACTCCTGCAAATTTTGTTCTGAAAAAAATATAAAAAATTGTCAGTTATCATAAGCAAGAAAATAAAGCTAAATTTATAGATCAAATTTTGTACCTGTATCAGAAGTTAGAGGAGCCTTGAGGGCATCATCGTTTGTGCCATCACTCAAAAAATGGTTCATTTCCCTTGGCTGTGTTTCACTCAAAAACCTGAACACATCATTCAGGACAAAGTAACCTCCATTTTCTTGAGGTGCAAGGAAGAATGACTGTGCAAATTTACTCTTGACATTTTCTTGTCCAATAAACGACCCAGTCACTACAATAAGCACCCCGTTCTGGTAAGACAGTTGTGAGTCTATAGTCTTTATCTCAGTGAAACAGTTTCTGAAATCCAACGACATTATCTTCTCATTGATCGCCTGCTCCATATTTGAAAATGTACATTTAGATCAGTCCAATCTTACAAGGCACATAAATGTGCATTGGTAAGGAATCATTAATGATAAAAAGACATAAAATGAAACAATATAATCCAAACCATACACATAATAATATAATATATATAAAGAAACAAAATATAGCAAGGTTAGCAGTCATCCTTTTACACAGCTTAAATAACAAAAACTACTGGTTAGAAAAAATTTCTATCCAAAATCTCCATATTCTCCCTCCATCAAAGACACTAGCTGCAAAAACCATAATGCAAACCAATCATAATACGATTCCAGTTTTCTACCTCCACTTGTCCAATCCACAAAAGATGGATAATGTGAACAAAATATCTACAAATTTTATAAATACTCTGTTTTGTGTTACTTAAACAAAGGGTTCATGCAGTTTGCAGGTTTTACATTTCCATCACTAATAATGAATAGAATATAACATCATTAGAATGAAGAATTTATAGAAAAATGAATTACATTGTCAAGAAGACATAAGGACAAACTAATAAACTACCAGAAAAATACATTAGTATAAACAGAAATTCAAAATAAATACGAGAAGAAAAAAACACAAAAAGAGAAACATGAACCATGTTATTAAAGGCATTGGTGACTATTTCATGCAAGCCAATCATTAAATCTTTCCATACTCGTTCATTCAAATGATTCACTGATCCAATTAAAGCATGTTCTTGAATCTTAAAGAGCATTCAAGCATCCTCTGAAATAAATAAACTGAAGTAGTACAACTTGTTTTTGGATAAACATACTTGCATTGTTGTCACTGAAGTCATCTCTCCATCAGAATTTGGGCGGTTTACAATGCTTGAATCCTGATAGAATTTGTGAACCATTTCTGGTGATTGGTGCAGAATTTGGTAATACTGTTGAACAAATGCATTACCAATCTGCGAAGCCATTAACCAAAACGTCAGATTTAAGGTGACAAAAAACCAAATTCATGGAAGAGGAACTCACACAGGACCAACTCATACCACTTGTGGACTCAGAGGAGAAACAGGAGATGCAGTTGGCAATGCCATGCCTGTAAAACCATAAAACAGTAGGAACATCTATTAGGGTGAAAATATCTTTAAGGTTGCAATGCAAATAGTGATGACATGGAGACTTGTGAAAATCTTCAAACAGATTACATAAATCAACGGCATGCTGCTGAAAGAGCTACACAGTACACACACAAATTTTAACACCCAGAGATAAGTTAACATAGTGTCACGGACAAAATTATAAATGGGGTATTCGATATAATGCTTATGTATTCCGTGTCTTTCGATTTTGTTTATGCATTGCACGACATATAAAGGACTGCTAGTAGGCTTAGCAGCCCCATTTTCTTTGGTTTTGGTGGCCGTCCTAGGCTTGCGAACAAAAATTATGTCATATGGGAACTTCTGGGAATTTCAGTTTGTGGTGGATCATTTTGGATCCTTTATTGTGCGACCGTTCAGAGCTTGTAATGTCTGTTTGTAATTTGCATTGGCTATGAATTGTTTACTGAAATGATTGCTTGTGGATCCCGAGTGAGACGCTTTCTCTAACCTACTTTCTCTTTTATATGCCCTAAGGGACCATAGGAGGTTTCGGAGAGGCTGACCTTTGCGGACGGACACGTAAGAGTACCACATGACTTATACGAAACCAGCTAAGTCCATGACAGATGGTATCAGAGCGAGACAAGCACTCATAGAAACACTTGACATGCAAACGTGAGGGACCTAGCGTGATTACATTGAGGGCAGCCAACACGCGCGACGGTTTGAGGGAAAACGAGCATGGAGATGTAGGGAAAAGGAATCGCGCAGAAGAGCGGGCATCTAAGATTGACATTCAAAGGAATGGTCAACCCTTCGCGCAAGGGGCACCACGAGGACAAAGAAGCTAGGAAGAATGCGTAGCACACAAAGATTGGGATGGCCGAGTTTGAGCTATTGCTCAACGTTGACAACCATACTTAATGGTGCTCAAGGCAAGTGAGTCGCTTGGTAAAAAATAAGACCATGCAATGTGGAATGGGTTGTTCAGTGACCGAAAGAGTTGCAAACTCGAAGAATTCGGTACTCATGCAAGGGCTTCTATGCGAACGATATAGTGTTCGTGCTCATCCCAAGGCGACCGAAACTCCACGCCATGGAGCATTAAAACTTTCTCTTCGGCATGAGAATGATACGTCCGTAAGAGCCTGAAGTGTGCAACGAGTTCAGCATGTTGCTAGGCCTTGAGGGGTGCAACAAGAGCTATATTGACGTGGAGTTGCAATCTAACAAGTGCATTTTTGGGAGATAGAACAATATACAGTTTATTCAGAAATATGAAATAGTCCAAGGGGGTGATGGTTTCTGAAACTTTCAAAGAGAAGGAAACGAAGAGAGAAGTTGCTCCAACGGGACATATAGCCAGGAGGGATAAGTCTCAACTCTCCAAAGGGAGAGAACAATGTGCAACGGATCGCACATGTTGAGGAGTACCTAAAAACAACTTCACAAAGCTCAACGGACCGAGCGAGAGGCAAGGAGTCGTCGCATGATCTCGCTTGAGATGATGCATTGCGAGATCAAGTGGGGGAGCGACCCAAGGCAACACAAATGAAGGCACACTTTGAGTCAATATGGAGATCGGACTCAATGGAGGGTTAACCCATTGAATTGTGGGCATAAGGACAATCATCAACTCAATACAAATCGAGGAGCAGAGCAACTTGAGTGTAACTTAACGAAGTACCCAAGTCGCATGAAGCGAGCCGACATAGACGATGAAACATAGAGCGAAGGCACAGAGCTTTCCTTAGATAAAGTTCAAGGACATAAACTATTGTAGAGACAAAAGTGGGATAATGTCGTTTCATAAGTCCTTCATTCTGATAGAGCGAACTCATCTTGCAAATTTTCAAAGACGAAGGGAGCTTTTTGGTACATGCACATTATCTCGGAGAAGCATTTGACGAAAGAACAAAGACGACTCAACTTGCAGAGGCGAAGTTAGGTTCAGGAGGCCTGGGGCAAGAGGACACAGAGGCGAACACTCTTGAAGAATATGTCATAGTACCATCATTCATGTTGTCATGAATGAAGCGATGCGCAGCGATGATTATGCTAGTAGGGGCAGAGGCCCAAAATCCAGACAATGGTGCACCAATTTCAACGAATTCGATATAATTCAGGAGCTACTAGTCGACGAAATATCCTAAAGCGGTGTTTTCATCTATGTGTGACCCGAGAGCAAGTGGACGAAGGTCGATTGCCAAAGGATCGAACACAATCGAAAATGGAAGAGGCCTTGTGATGTGTTGGCATAAGCCACACATGGAGCTATCAAAATCCTAGTTTATCCCACAAGGATCAAAATACAATAGACATGCCACCAGGAGACGACATGGAGCAGCATATCGTAGTGAAAGAGTTCGTGACAATCCGATACACACGAATCTAGTCCCATAAGGAACTATATCATACGAAAGTATGATCAGGAGCTACTAAGAGCTCCACTTCGGTGAACAACACAATGATAAGAAGGGCTATGAATTCAATAAGTAAAAATCATTATACCGCAGATGAAAGCCTTAGTCATCAGCATATGAGGCTGTCGTAGCACCGAGGAAAAAATTCGAATGCAAATACTAGTGAGTCTCATGTGATGGACTTTGATAATGCAAAAGTACAATTAGTGCGGCTCGAGAGTTGGACTGCTTTAGAGACAATATTCACGTAAGGGAGATCGACAAGTTCGAGGAAAAGACCGAGTAAACGAATGTTACTACCAAAGAAGTTAAGAAAAACAGAATTGGTGCGAACTTTACAATATGATAACAGAGGCCATTCATGAGAATTGCAGTCTATCTTTCTATCGACCAATGAGAATTACTTAGAGAATACAAATATGTTGAAGCAGAATGTCAAAAGGGGCGAGAGAACAACGATAAGTCTAAAGTGACTTAGCTAACCAAAATCAAGCATCAGTTAGAATAGAAGTGGACTCGGAAGAGTATCACAGTATTATAAAGGCAGATCTATCGATCACGAAAAAAGGGATACAAATGCAAGACAAGGGATAGTAATGTCTTAAGCAGGACAACACTATGGTAGCACAGATACAGGACTTCCGTGAAATTATAGATCTTCTAGTCTCATAAAGGAAAACGCTTAATCGTGAAAATAGTCGAGGAGGTGGATAGCAGAGGCTAAGGAGTTTCGTAAGACTGGTGTTAATTAGCTTCTCATCAAAATAGCCAAAATTTAAGAACTTCAGGTCGATGCAAGAGTGCACGAAAAAAAAACGAAACAAGTAATATGCGGTTATGTACCTCTGCTACTCAAAAGAGTATAGGACAGGGTTGATGAAGAAGACGATACAATCCCGAAAACGACTCAAACTATTAGAGACTTACTCAAACTTAGGATAAAAATTTCTTATATTCTAAAAGTTTAATCGCATTGAGAAGATAAATCATAATAACTTACTAAACGCAATGAGTACAAATACTACGAGTGCTCTAGAAGTGTGAGCAAAGAGCTGATAAATGCTAATAACCAACTCGATGCATAGATTACAACCCTCGAGGAGGCAAGCAAAATCAAAATAATTTGTCTTCTCAAACTTTTAATAGAATGGGCGAAACCGAATACCTAAATTCTCTTATATATCCAGCGAAGGAGCTCTACAAATGTTCAAAAACCCTCACAAAAAAACAAATAAAAAATAATAATTATCAAATCCTCACCAATTGTAATCAGTGCTACTAAGAGTAAACTATCCGCTTCAGTTTTAAACAAAATATCAATCGAAAGCGAAAGTGATGCAAACTTTCTTGAAAATGAAAACTAAGTGAAAGAAAAGTCGATAGACACATTTTATGAAGGAAGAATCCAAAATTTTCAAAAGTTTACATGACGATGTCACGATGCTTATTAAAGCTCTAACAAGCATACACCTAGTTCAAACGACATAAGTTATTTGAGAGACCGACGCATACTAAGAATGATCTTTTCTTTATCTGAAAAATCCACAGGAAACAATAAAGATATACACAACTCGAAAAACCCCATATTAAAATCAAAGTCATTAACATGTTAAAACAACATAGTGGATTAAAAGTTTGACTACTTAACAACAGCAATTGGGTGGCCAAGAGGCGCATTACGATTGGAACAAAAGATTAAAGACTTTACAAAGACGGAAAGTTGCAATGTTATCAAGGATTTCAACAAAAACGTCGAAGAAATAAATATGAGAAAATATCTCGAACAAAATTATAAATAAAATGTTCGATGTAATGCTTATATATGTCAGTGTCTTTAAATTTTATTTATGCTTTACACAACATATAAAAAACTACCAGTAGACTTACCAACCTCATTTTTTTTTATTTTGGTGACCTACTTGTGAACAAAAGTTGTGTCACATGGGCACTTATAGGAATTTCGATCTATAATGGATCATTTTAGACCCTTTTATTGTACGATCGTTTAGAGCTTATAATGTTTATTTATAATTTGCATTGCTTATAAAATATTTACTGAAATGATTACTTGTAGATCCCGATTGAAACATTTTTTTTAACCTACTTTCTCTTTTGTAGGTCCTGAGAGACTATAGAAGATTTCGAAAAGACTAACCTTTGCGGACAGACACCCAAAGATACCGCACGACTTAGGCAAAACCAGCTATGTTCGTGACAATAAAACAAAAGTATCATCAATCCCCAAGATAATACGAAGAGTAATACGACAATTAACATACAAAAGCAAGAAATCTACCAAGGTTCATCTTATACTAATAGGATAGTAAAAAAAATGAACTATAATGTTCATCATCCATATAAGCAAAATATATAAATATAAAAAAGAGACAACCAAACTTCGATGTTTCTTGGCTTCTTAAACAAATAACTAGAGGGGCAGCAAATAAGATCACAGCACAAGTAGTACATATGCAACATAAGAGCAGTTTCAATCCTAGAACCAATAGAAAGGAACAATCTGTATAATGACGTGCAAAATTCAAAAGGAAAATGTGCTTCCTAGTTCACTGTAATTGAGAGTGTACATAAAACCAACAAAAAGAAAGGAAAATCTGCAGGATCCTTTAAACCGAAAAATGAAAATCTGAAAGAAAATAATATCAAGAAATCAGAAAATTCAGTAACAGCAGGCTATCCAATAGTCTAAGTCAAAAATAAATAGATCAAGGTAAACTAGGAAAGCAAAACCGCTTTTGTGCTCCAAATACTTATACATATATATTTACTTGTGGTCCGACGATATTCTCTGGCACCCTTAAACTAAAAAGTGCATGCCAAAGTGTTGAACCAAATTTTACCCATGCAGATGTATGTAAGAAACAAAGCATCCTTCAAAGCCTGTACTCATGATCCCCAGAAGGGGCATAATAACTGATCAAGAACCATAAGAGACCACAAGAGACCGTGAGCACAACCGTATTAAACCGGGGGCCAACTCACAAAAGGGCCAAACCACCATCCCCTTGGACATATCGTAGCACAAAACTGAGGTCGAAGCAAATCAAACGTAGCAAAACCCAAACAACCAAACATCCACTTTCACCTCCGTACGCACCATAGGAGGACTCCACTGGCATTAAATAACAATAACTACTTAAAGCCCAAATGCAAATAGAATCGCCTTTTAGAACCAAGAAGACCTACGGTCGTAAATAGATCAAGGTACAACAAATCAGATCCAAAAACCTAAATCATCAAATCGCGGGCAAAAGCGGTAAGGGAACGAAAACCTCTAAAACTCAAAACCCTAAATCGAACCATCAAAAGTATCCAGCGGAACAAATCACCCGTCAGCGTGCCAACAGCAAATACAACAAAAACATGCTGCGAAACCCTTTCTTTGTTTCCTTTCAACTCGTTCTAAGACCGGTGACCAAACCAGACCCTTGTATGTCTCCGTCGGAGGAAATCAACCGTCAAGAGAAACCACAAAAAGAGAGCGAAGGAATTGATCGATACGACGAATCTCAAAAAGAAAATGATATCAAGCAAATGCATGGATCGCAAAGAGTAGGGGAAAATAGATTACTTTCTTGAGGATCGGGAGAAGAGGAGGAGGAAGCGGCGAGGGGAGAGCTCCGCTTCGATCGGAGCCCTAAGAATCTAGCGAGAGAGAGAGAGAGGGCACGAAAGGCGAAGCGTCGAGCGCCGCAGAGCCCACGAAGGAAAGGCTTTTGGGGCTCGTGCGGGCACCGACGGGAATTAGTAGGGGTTCAGTGTGAGTCACCTGTACTTAATGTTCAGTGTTGATCGCTTATATATTAAGGTTCGGTGTGAGTCGCTATACGGAATTTTAATTATTGTAATATAAAACATGATTTAGTGACAAATTGAAATGATTTATGTCTTTTATAAAATAAAACTTAATTTATTTATTTTTAAAATTTATTTTTTATATTTATTTATATGATTTTATTTGGGATAAATTTTTAAAAAAAATCTCTAATTTGGTGAAATTCTCAATTAGTGTCTTTTTTTTTAATTTCTCATAAAATATTTTTTTAAATAATAATGTTGCCCCTTCACTGTTGCCCTCTATTGTTTCAACTTAACATTAGAGAAAGTGGGCTTAAAAGAAATTACTAAATCTAAAACTCAAGGAACTAAAAAAGCTCCAATTGTAGAATTATTACCCACAAACATTAAAAAAAAAAAAACAGTCATATAATTTTTTTAAAAATAGTTAAAAATAATCTCTAACACCAATTATCTTTAGAAGATAATTGTAAATTCCAATGGGTCAACACAATTATACTTAGAACTAACCACATCAACCAACAAGCCTTTGAAATTATTTAAATATTATAATATTCTCTTTTCGATGCAAAGTAAATTTCATAATACGAAGGTCCTTAGTGTCAAACCTTCCTATAACCACCACTTAATATAAGAGATGTAAACTATAACAGTTCTCTTCACTTTCCCAAAAAAAAATGTATAATAAATATTATAATATTATCAAGGATAACATTCGGTATCTTAACGAATAGAGACGAATAAAGTTCAAAACAAAATTAATTAGCAACTCCATAAACAAGTCCCCTACCAACTCCTAATCTTATTGATAATATGTTATATGAGACTTCTCATTCTTGGAACAATCAGGTTTCTCAAATACTTGAAAAAAAATACCCCTCCTAAAAACTGAAAGCATTTGAAAGATATTTCTAATAGTATTACTTGAAGACATAAGTGGACCAGCTTAAGCCTCCTTTCATCCCCAATGCTAGGGGTTACTGTCACCATCGACACAAGCGTAGTTGAACCCTAATCTATGGTTTGAAGATGTTCCAATCTTTATATGGCACCTGTAGATCTCTTGTCACCAAAGGTATAGTTGAAGTAGGAGAGATTTTGATAGGAGAATCCAACATTCCCTCCTCCACACCACGTTTCACTAAAGAAGAATGATATTTGCTAAGTGATGTCCGACATTCCTGTATAGAAAGCAGACAATAAGCAAATTCTAGTACAAACAAGGTTGGAAGAAACTAGTTTGTTGGTTCCCAATCTAAATGCTTTACATAGAAGAGTGGTGAGATCGATCTCAACACAAACCCTTAAATACCTACCTATTCTATTTTCAAAGAGTCCTCGATCTTTAGCGGACGACCCAATGCATTTATGATGCCCAAAAATTCATTCCCTATTCTAATATTCCATGGGTAATCCATGGTGTTGGATCCAAACCGGGAAAGTTTTCAATATTTGGTTAAAATTATAGAAAAAGATAGAAGAGCTACCACGAAAAGACCATGGACAATATGTAAGCACTAAAATCGCATCTATTTTAAATTAAAAATGAAATAAAAAAATTTATTCTTTAAATCTAAAACTAAAGGTAGAGAGGAGACTTTCTAAGTTTTGGAAACAAAATATGTAGAAGAGGAGATTTCTTAAAGAAACTTTGCACGAGGTCAAACACCAAAGGCTTTTTTTCACTATCTCATAGTTTCCGCCTCATGTTTTATTCGTTATCTCATAGTCTCCTCCTCATGTTTGACCATAGCACTGAATGAGAGCGTGATACCATTAAAAAATAAATGTAGAAATATATGAAATAAAAAATAGTGTCTTTGCTATAACAAACAAGTAATTTCACCCACGACACCCTTTTACCATCGCATCGAGTACGATTTTTAATTTTTCGAAGCATGTGAGTTCCAAAAAATACCTTTAAGGGTAAATAAGACCTGACGGACTTATGAGCTTTTGGTTCCCATACTCCTTAATCAATGCGAGATTAAATAACCTTATCATCACACAAGTAATATTTTGTAAAGTAGATTCCCAACACCCTCAACAGATGGAGGATCGAAAGATAGGCATTCCTCGTCAGCTTCTCCAATAGAGGAGGGGCCAAAGACAAGGAAGCCTTCACAACACCAGACAAGAAAAGATAAAGAGCTATGATGGCGAGCAGATGAATGGATCAATAACTATAGAACTATAATGGTAGAGAAAGATGGCAATCGGAAGGACTACTTTTGAACCGACCTCATTTAATTTTTAAAATTTATCGTATCTTAAAAATTAAATCTTCAATGGGTTAGATTCTTGACGAGTCTTTCCATTTTAAAATTTATAATAAAAATTACTTCTACGAATATCAATCTTATCACTTAAATTTGTTAAAAGAAATTTTACAAATTAGATAAACTAATCTAAATTGTAGAAGCAAATCCATATTAACTTCAGAAAAATAATTAAGCCACCGTAAGACTGTTCGCACACAACAATATGACAATTCAAAGATGGCCAACAGAAGGGAGAGATGCAAAAAAAAAAAAAAGAAAAAAAAAAGAAAACTGCTTAGATGTTTCAATAAGATCTTCGAAATAAGAACAACGAGCATTAAATAAACTATCAATCCTGAAATATTTGGACGTGCAAAAAGGTGCAATAAAAATCTGACATAGTAAAAAAAAAAAAACACATAGGGTTTTTTTTAATATTATTTTGACATCCTCACTATTTTATGGATTTAACTTTGATATCATGTTTAAATTTTAAATCAACAAGTCTAAGTCAGTCGGTCGATTGTTAAAATAAATAAGATTAGGCACCAATTTAATCCAAGATCTTAGACTTGTTAAATTGGGATAAATGCAACATATACCACCCAACTTTTTTAGTTCTTTATAGTATGAACGTATTCTTTCCTTTCCTTTCCCTTTAATCTTTAGAACACACAAACTTTGATGGTTTAGAATCCTTTAATCAAAACTCACTCACGTCACCTACCCTTTACACAATTTGATTAGAAGAGAAAACAACAAGAGAAATGAAAATCTTTTGATTCAATAATGTCAACCCCTACTGTACAGCAAAATAATGTTCACAAAATATTTTGTTTATTATTTCTAACAAAAATAATACAAAATCCAAAAAAATATTTTTGTAGATCGAATTATGAGACGGGTTTCCATAAATAACAAGATATGCGATCAATCAACAGAACTTCCAACTGACCACACAAGCCACCAAATAGCTACGTTACCACATACGTGTCCGTTGATAAGCGTTTTGGGCCACCGACGAGATACTGGACGGTCCTGATCCTTCTAAATGTAGGTAGGCTTCGCGGATTGGACGGCGATGATGTCATTAGAATAAATCTGCTCGCCCATCCTCGTCCACGCGTCTCGAGCGCAGGCCGCAGCTCCTCTCCGCGACGGAGCTACGAGTGATTACAAAGGCCAAATCCGCAACCCTTCTTCTTCCGCTTCCCACAATCTCGTCTCCGCTCTTCCAAGCCAAGAATCTGGATCCAGATATCGTGGGAGACTGCCTGCCTACGATCTCGCTTTGATCGAAGTCTTAGACCGTGGCGTCTTTCGTGTTCATCTCCTCGGGAGCCTCCGGATCGCGTATGTGCCCAAACCTCGATTTTTTTCTCCTGTTTGTCTCGATCTGATCGGAGCCCGAAAGGATATCCGTGGCCGCTTCCGGCAACCCGCTTTCCTCGCCAAATTTGGGCTCTTGATTCCTCGGATCTTGGTTCTCCAAGCGGATCTGTAATGCGTTGCGTATTTTAGATCCTACGCTCGATTCTTAGACCACACGCTCGTTGGTCGTTGAAAGGATTAATTAAGACGAGTTAGATCAGTCGTTTACAATATCGTAGAGCTAACTACAGAGTTAAGTCGAATACTTCATTGGATAATTCCAGAATTATGTGTGTCTATTGATGTCAGGCATTTTTGTGCAGTCTGGAAATTTGTCCTCCGATGCGTGCTGCTACTAACTATTCCATGTTACTAGTCTAAAATCCTGGATTGTTGTGTCGAAAGGCTTTGGTGCAGATTAGGTATTGAGGCTTTGTTATGGAATTTCCTATCTGTGTCTCCTTTATCCTTTTATGAACTTTGATCTTTATTTAACTCATTTTGCTACAATTAACAGAGGCTTACCTTGTTAAGATGATAGATCGATATTTAGTAACACCTTTGATCTGATCTGCAGTTGAAGTTACGAGTGCTATTTGGATTGCTTGTTGCAATCATGTGGATGTTTAAGCCATTTGCTGGTAAGGAACCTGCCAGCCTTGAAGGCCGAACGATCGATGTTGGTAATGTAAAGGTTCATGTTCGAAATGCCATCGCGGAAGGGGGATTTTCCTGCATCTATGTTGCCACTGATGTTGTGCAACCATCCAAACAGTATGCCCTGAAGCACGTGATCTGCAATGATGATGATTTGTTGGATCTCATCATGAAGGAGATCTCTGTGATGAAGCTGCTCAGAGGACACCCAAATGTTGTTGCTCTTGTGGCACACACCATATTGGACATGGGCAGGAGGAAGGAAGCATTGCTTGTAATGGAGTTCTGTGAGAAGTCTCTGGCTACTTTGCTGGAAAACAGAGGGTCTGGATACTTTGAGGAGAAACAGGTCCTCTTGATTTTTAGAGATGTTTGCAATGCAGTGCATTTCATGCATTCCCAATCACCACCCATAGCCCACAGGTAGGCTTACATACCTGTTCTAAATGTTCCAATTTTCGCTTACCATGATATTGATGTGCCAACACATTAGCTATTTATCTTGTCCTTTCTGATGCCCAAAAGTTTCTTGTTTGTTGTGGAGTTTGCAAGGAATGGTAAAAAATATATAAATTAGCTGGTGATTCTTGCAATTTTTTGTGATCTAAGAACAATTTTCAAGGTTATTCTGTAATGTAATAGCATCTTTTCAGCAAATCTTTCGCCTTTTCCAAAAGGGACAAATTGTCAAATTGCTATCCTTTCTCGTCCTTTTATGACCACAGGTAGAAGGTAAGATAAGAAAGGGAGATGAAAAATAAATTGGTTGACAAGTTGTCCTTCAATGTCGACACTCCAATCCACATCTGCTGCTAAAAATGATCAGTAACTTTAAATCTCTCTTCATTCTGCTTAGAATATCTCATGCCAGGTATCGTGTTTATTGATATTTGCAGGGATTTAAAAGCTGAAAATGTTCTTCTAGGACCTGATGGAGCTTGGAAGTTATGTGACTTTGGCAGCACCTCAACCAATCACAAATGCTTTGACAAGCCTGAAGAGATGGGGATTGAAGAAGACAATATCAGAAAGTACACAACTCCTGCATATAGGGCCCCTGAGGTTTAACCAAAGAATTGATTTGATTTTAAATTAATTAGAAAAATGCTGTTATAAATTGTTCAACTAATGGTTGTTTGATTCTTAATTTTTAAATTGATCCAGATGTGGGATCTGTTTAGAAGGGAAGTTATATGCGAGAAAGTGGACATCTGGGTGAGTTATCTGACTGAATTCCCTCAGCTTTTCTCAGTTGGAGCTTCTTTTTTTCCCACTCTCAAGGATCTTATCTTTTTGCTCTGCACATATGATATCTTGCTTCTTGTGTTGTTAAGCTCAAGGATGTAATGCCTGCCCAGTTTGAGTTTTGTAGCAAACTTTATGTTTCTTTTTTTCACTTTTTTGTTGTTATCCAATAAATTAAGCTTGATTTTTTAATCTGATGCTTTGAACTATTAGTGAAACTATTCTACTTTTCATTTCTGCACACTTTTAATATGTTTGCAATTAACTTGGACATTGCTTGACTTTGTCTTTTTGTTTTTCTTGTATTTGAAAAATAAGAGACTAAATTTATCTCTTATTTTCGAACTTCAGAAGTAATTTTGCTGGTCCCAACTCAATTACTTTTAGTATTTAAAGAACTTCTCATAAAATTATAGTCTATCAGTACGGCAATCCTCGGTCCATCTTTGTTCCCGGTTTTTGTTTCGGAAATTTATAGAAAAAAAGTTCTCCTACGAAAATCTTCCGAAACAAGGTTCTTCCACATGACCCAGAAAAGAAAGGCTGTACAGAAAGAAAGAAACAAAGTTGCCAAATGTGATGCAAACCTATTTTTCCTATTTATAAACAGATCACACTCTGAACTGGAGTTGCTTCTGCATGCATAATAGAGATAGTCGATTCACTTTATTCAGTCTATAACTTAATTGTTACATCTTTCAGGCTCTTGGATGTCTTCTATACCGAATCTGCTTCCTCAAATCTGCATTTGATGGTGAATCAAAGCTTCAAGTCTTGAATGGGAACTATCGCATACCTGACGTACCAAAGTACAGTTCTGCATTAGCCGATCTGATCAAGGATATGCTCAAGGCTTCTCCAAACACCAGGCCAGACATCACGCAGGCAAGGGCTTTGCTTGATTGGTCATTCATCTCCATGAATCTAGGTTAGTCATAGATTATTGCATATGTGGTAACCGTGGAGTTGGGATAAATCTTATATCCTTGTGCTGATAGTGTATCTATCTGACAGGTCTGGTTTCGTGTTAATGAACTACTTCCTTTGGAGTTGAAAAAGCACTTACCTGATGGCTCTAGTGGAGCTGTTGAAATGCATCCACCTCCTTCAGGTTCTCAAGATCAAGGTAAAAATATGCTCCAAACTTAGCTAGTTATCCAGTTTATGCATATAAATGTTTGTCTACAGGGTAGATAAGTCATCTCCAAAATTTCGTTTTCCTTGTGAAGGAATTATGATCATTCATGATGATTCATACAAAACTAGTAGTTATGTTCATATTATCATAGTTTTCCGTTGAGTATTATATTCCCTTGAAAACCTCTAGGCAAAAGAAATCTTGCAGATGACAACAATCAGTTGCTTTTTTTACTTCCAGAAAAGTTATTTGTGAAGATCTTTCTTTTCAAGTAAAGCCTCACTTTTGGATTGCCTGATAAAAACCTGGAGAAGTTGGAGGAGAATTGTACTTGTTTTATTTTCTTACTTCCATTTGCTGCAGTGAAGAAATCTACTTGTTATCTGGTTGCTACACTGTCTAAAAACGCATAATCAGATGCGTTTCTTGAAAACAGATACCAACATCATTTGAATTTTTTTTATTTGATATTATTTGCAGTATATCCTAATTATGATGATTATTGCAATTTGAATTCTAAAGGTGTTCCAAGAAAGACCACTTTGATGCCTCGAAGGGGCCTTGCTTCCGTACCATCATCACGGGAATCCGAGAAGGAGATGCGTCAGACCAAACCCTTTCATGATGCTCCAAAGACAGGTCGAGGGGCGCTTGGTGCATTCTGGTCCACTGAACATGCAAAGGATTCTGCAGTTGTTGATAACAAAGATCCCCACTTCGATGAACCGATCAAACAATCAGCATCGACTCAGAATCGCAATACAAGTGTTTGCAAAGTTAGCCCTCCAAGGGAAAGACATGTTTATCTTCGGAATCAAGTCAGGATTGAACAAGGGGACCCTGTGAAGAGGCCAGATGAACGCACTGGTGAGGACTTTGAGATCAAATTTTTCCAAGAGATGAAACAAAGTTCCAACCCAGAGAAGAAACCAGCTTTTGAGAATGAGACATTTAATACTTTTGTGGCTGATTTCGGTACTGGCAAGTTGAACTCCAAGAACATTACCGGTGATAATATACCACATAAAAGAGAGCTAGAAGCAGAAGTTGACCAGCTAAAAGGGCAGCTGAAGCAGGCCAACTTGGAGAAAACTGAAATTACATCCAGATATGAAAAGCTCTCCGCAGTTTGCCGTTCTCAACGACAAGAGATACAGGAATTGAAGCATGCTCTTGCAGCAGTAAGCCCATCACCACCGGGCAAAGACAGCACAAAGAACCATGAGCATCCTGGGAGCTTGCAGTCCATAACTCCGGTACTTCCTCCGTCACTTCTCTTAAAGCTTCCCAACTTGTGGCTTCACACTAATTTCTCACCATGTCTGTGCCCGCTGCAGCCGAGGATGAAGATTGAAGGAACTGTGTGGGAACTCCAGCAAGGAATGATGCACCCTTCTCCATCACCTAGACCCGAGACAAAGACGTGGAATGCTTTCGGGGCAACCAATGGCCATCAAAATGTTACGTCGGCCTTGAATCCCTCAACAGATCTGTGGGGCTTCAATTTGGGGAGTTTTACAGCTTCGTCTGGTTCGCAGATATCTGGGAGCTCTGCTCAAGGAAATGCTTCCATGAGGACTAACAGTGGGGCAACAAAGAAGGCAGATGCAAACCAGCCCGCCGGATGGGCCGGTTTCTAAATGCATTACCATACCATCATGATATAATGCATAGTGTGTTGAAATGTTATTTATCATGGTTCTTGTCACAGCAAGGGGACTTGGGAAGCTCATGTTTTCTGCCGTTGAGCAGAATCTGCTCGATCTGTAGTTGGGGACTGCGAGAATTAAGTAAGAGGTTTTTATTCATTGCTCTTCTTGGAGGGTTTAATTGTTAATTGCAGAATGATATATATTTCTATGGACGATTTATTCTCGGAATTAGAAGACGGCGTTTAAAGGGCACAGAGATCGGTTACACATCCCCCTCCTCGTTCCTCGACTGTGACGCCGCTCTCTCTTTCCTTCGTCTCGAGCTTTCCTATGTACCTTCCCTCTCCTCTCATTTCAGGACGTTTCTCCGCTACTCCCATCTGCCAGCATGCCTCATCCCGCGGTGGCGGAGGCGGGGCAGAGGAAGCCGCGAATATCGGTGGCC
The DNA here is from genome assembly GCF_036884655.1 of Musa acuminata AAA Group. Classification (NCBI taxonomy): domain Eukaryota; kingdom Viridiplantae; phylum Streptophyta; class Magnoliopsida; order Zingiberales; family Musaceae; genus Musa; species Musa acuminata. Next base: position 609,462 of record NC_088352.1, read on the forward strand.
GGTGGTGGGGTGGGCGGCTTGGTCTTGACGCTGGTGGCTAAGAGGAGGGGATTCGAGGTGCAGATGTTCGAAAAGCATCTGAGCGCGATCCGGGGAGAGGGCCACGAAACGCGCTCGCCGTGCTCCACGCCATCGACCCCGACGTCGCCCGCGAGATCGCCGCCGCCGACATATGCCTCATGGGCCATCGCCTCAACGGCCTCGCCGACGGCATCACCGGCCACTAGTATGCACTCTGCACTTGCTCTCTGTAATTAGTCTCGGATCGATTTTTCGTTCGTTGGAGGTACGTATTTCCATCCATTTATATGTTTGTGACTTAAATGCCCAACCCATAAAAACCCTACTTTTGAGCTCTCTGTAACGATTCTTCTTTCACAGGATTCCGTCTCTCGGTTTCTTTGACAGGTTTACCGAGTTTGACTTGTTGACGCCAGCTCAAGTAATATGTAGAATTTCACCGCAGGAAATATTGCTTAAGAGCAATGGGTTCTAACACAGTCCTTCTTAACAAAGCAAATGTTGTTATTGACTTCAGGGAATATTCTAATGCAACAACTTAATAAGTATGGAATTAGCTTACCTTCTATGAGGTTGTTTAGGTGGTCGTGCTCATTCAAGACGGAAGAGAGTTCGAAGGTGATGATGCGACATCTTTAGTTGAGTTGAAGTTGAGATATAACTATATGATGGTTCGTTCTAAATTTTTTGGGTGGCAGTATTCAGAGCTATTATGTTCTATAAAATTTTGGTTAAAAATTATAAACATTAATATCTGTTTTAATCATATTTTGTAACGAGAAGGTATAGTCTTTCAACATAATATGATAAAATATATTAACGGATTTAGACATAAAATATCATCTTTATCAAATTAAATTAGACTCAATTGAAATTACTATAATTTTATAATTATTATTAGTAAAATAAAAAATTTAAAATAAGGTTTAATGAGATTGAACCTTCTCTATCTGAATGTAACCTTTGAAGTATTTTTATTTTATTTTGATATCATCATTTTTACGATAACTCATAATCTTTTCTTTTATTTAATTATTCTATTAGCTTTTCTCATGAAAACCAGAAAACCCAAGTTCGACCCGTCTTACCCTCCGTCGATGCCCTTTCCTCTTACTCCCAAGCAAAACCATCCTCACCTCCGTTGCCACAGACCCTACTCGTGACGTCGTCACTCGCGATAGCTTTCCTCCTCTTTGTCTTCCCCACCTCCTCCGCTCCCGTTAGAGATCACCCAAGTCTGCGGCGCCACCCTAAAACCCTCTGCCACCCTACTCTCTGCTAGTCCCCCTTCCTCCCTCAAAATCCTCTCCGCGGTCCATGACCCCCACCAGCGCCCTCGCCCTCCCCGCCTTCCGCTCCCAGGTAGACTCCATCCTCCCCTCCATCGCCACAGACCGTGGTCGTGTAGCCACTGACCGCGATTGCCTCCAGCATCTCCCCCTCTCTGCGCGTTGCGTGTCCGTCACCCTCCCCGCTGGTCCCCTTGCAAACACCCGCGCCTTAGCTGGCCCTGCCCTCCTCTACCAGACTGTTAGTCGGCAAGTACGTCCACTTGTCGCATCGTCGATGCCATGGCCTCCGTCGTTCATAGATCTTATGGTGGTTCCGGAATTGCAGTCTGGGGTATAGGTGTGTAGGCTCCTAGGATGAGTTCCACCTAGCGCCCCAATGAACGAGGTATTTGAATGGCTTGTGCGCACGCAACTCACGAAATCGGCAGATACGTCCCCGTCCCTAAATGACCACCCTACCCGAGCCTTTATGGGCTTTCCAGGGGCCAATTTGTCATTATGCATGAGGAGAAGGCAAGGCAAAGCGATGTCATCTTCGGCCGTGAAGACCCAGTAGCGTCCAAGAGAACCGACGGTCTAAAAGATCGGCCCGATCGAGAGGCCCCGCAAGCGAGCAAGCGAGAGGACCGGAGGGGATTGGCTCATCCCCTCCCCCGCCATCTTGTCAGGAGCACCAATGACCGAGGGCCACGAGAACATGGTTCGGCCTGCTGCCACACACTGCTCGTGTGGGTCCCGCACGTGGATGCCCTTGATAAGCTTGGATAGGAAGGGGAAATGAAGGTCAGGTCTCTCTTCTCGCAGCTAACACAGTCTCTCAACCCCGGCGCGAGTCACAGGGAGAGAGAGAGAGAGGGAGAGAGGAAGAGGAGGCACAGATTGATATTGGTGTCATCTATCATTTCTCCTCCTCCTCCTCCTCCTCCTCCTCCTCCTCCTCCTCTTCATCAATAATTTCTCTCTCAGGTACGTGAATAATAATGTTCCTTTCTCTTGTTCGAGTTAGATCTGGTGCTCTCTGTCTACAAGAATCCTTCCTACTTTTATTTCCTCTATGAAATGTTCATCGCATGTATTTGGTAATGCTCCGCTTTTTTTAGTTGTGATTTGTTTTTGTATTTGTTGTACCGTTGTAGATCTGGAACGACTCCATCTATCTACTGGCCAAAGTAGTTCTTTTTCCCTTCCATCATCTTATATTGTCGATCTTTTTCAAGTCCCTTTTTTTTTCTCCTAAAACATCTACTGCTAATAGCACGCCAGATTTTTCTTCTCCAAATGCATTCATTTTGAAGAACAAACTATAGTAGCACATATTATTAAACCCTGAGGAAGAACTCGCCTCTTTCCCTTTTTTTTGGTTCCCACCCTCCTTCGGATCCCTCGATCCACACGGCTGGCCAATGTCACAGATCGCTGCGACAGTCGTACACGGCACCCGCTCGCATCGGTTGTGCCCCGCCCTCCGCTTTAGGTACGCGACATCCCCCTTGTCCGGAGACGTCGCAGCACAGCTGGACCGCGCTTGCCTCTGTCGACGCCGCCCCTGTGCCACCACGATAAAAAAAAAAAAAGGAGAACGAGCACATGGTGCCCTCTAGGGCTGACGTGGACGACGACAGTCCTGATTTGACCGGGGTCGGTGACAGTCCATCTCGGTGGCCCGCAGCGTCCCAAGACCAACACCGGCGACGATGAATCCCCACCGTTAGACATCATAATATCAGGAAAACGAACGGCGGAGCACTAAAATTAATGCACCCCCGGACGGCGAATCTCCATGCGGGGTCGGCGTCATACGTGGGACGCGAAGTGGTCCGGGACATATTCCACTCCCGTGTGGTCCCCACTCTATTAAATAAACATATAAATGCATGTTCTGTCAACTTTGGGACGCTTTCTCGTTTTCTTTCCCACTTTGGACTCACTCTAATAAATGTAGATAGAGATTTACGAGGCACGCTGTCCGTCTCACATGCTCCTTCCACCCCCGTCAAATCGATTCATTTATTTCCAACCCCGTCAAATCGATTCATTTATTTCTTTGGTTCAAATTGGTTCATTTATAGCTTTATCGTCCAGGATGAATGGCTTGTGTTTATAGTACGTTTGGATGGTTTTTGTGGGGTCTCCAACCGTGTTACCGAAGGTTGCGTAATGCTCTATTAAGTCAGAGCTGCATTAGGAAACGGGGGAGAATTTTTGGGTTGCCGTATCTGTGCCCACTGCTTGCTTCCGTTATGGAACGGCCTTTCCGCATGTGCTTTCTTGTATTGTTTTATTTTATTATGTTAATTTAAAGCAAAGTTGGAAGCTAGATTGGGCCATCATTCTTGGCTTCTTCTGTTCTCTTCTGGCTGATCCCGTAAAAAATCTATGTTGTGGGTCGCAGGTGAGCCCATAGCAGCAATGGGAGCGGGCGGACGCATGACGGCGAAGGAGCAGGCGACGGCGACGGCGACGGCGACGGCGACGGCGGGGGAGGACGTGCCCCTCCGCTCCGGCGGAGGCGGCAAACCACTCCACCGCTCGCCCACCGAGAAACCCTCCTTCACACTGGGCCAGATCAAGAAGGCCATCCCTCCGCACTGCTTCGAGCGCTCCGTTCTCCGCTCCTTCTCCTACGTCGTCCATGACCTGTTCTTCGCCTCCCTCTTCCTCTACTTCGCGCTGGCCATCATCCCCACGCTGCCGCCAAGCATCGTCCTCGCCGCCTGGCCGCTCTACTGGGTCGTCCAGGGTTGCGTCCTCACCGGCGTGTGGGTCATTGCCCACGAGTGCGGCCATCACGCCTTCTCCGACTACTCCCTCCTCGACGACGTTGTCGGCCTCGTCCTGCATTCCGCCCTCCTCGTGCCTTACTTCTCCTGGAAGTACAGCCATCGCCGCCACCACTCCAACACCGGCTCCATGGAGCGCGACGAGGTCTTCGTCCCCAAGCCCAAGTCCGCCATGCGCTGGTATTCCACGTACCTCAACAACCCGCCCGGCCGCATCCTCACCCTGGCCGTCACCCTCACCCTCGGCTGGCCTCTGTACCTCGCCTTCAATGTCTCCGGCCGTGCCTACCCCCGCTTCGCCTGCCACTACGATCCCTACGGCCCCATCTACTCGGACCGGGAACGCGCCCAGATCTTCATCTCCGATGCAGGCCTTATGGCGGCCGTGTACGCCCTCTACCGCATCGCCGCCAGCTACGGCTTCTGGTGGGTGGTGAGGGTGTACGGAGTGCCGCTTCTGATCGTGAACGGGTGGCTCGTCCTCATCACCTACCTGCAGCACACGCACCCGTCGCTGCCGCACTACGACTCGAGCGAGTGGGACTGGCTGCGCGGGGCGCTGGCGACGGTGGACAGAGACTACGGGATTCTCAACAACGTGTTCCACAACATCACCGACACCCACGTCGCCCACCACCTCTTCTCGACGATGCCGCACTACCACGCCATGGAGGCTACCAGGGTAATCAAACCCCTGCTGGGCGAGTACTACCAGTACGACGGCACGCCGCTGCTGAAGGCCATGTGGAGGGAGGCGCGCGAGTGCCTCTACGTGGAGCCGGACGAGGGGAGCACGAAGAAGGGCGTCTTCTGGTATCGAAACGACATCTAAGAGGTGATGGTGCCGACGGTGGCTGTGATAGGTTGGTCATTTGTGTTTCGTCGTAGTCGTGTCGTCGGTCGTCATTTTGATGCATGCAGTCTGGTCGGTGATGTCTTATTCCATTGTGTTAGTGTATCCAATCCATCAAATCATCAAACACACTGACAATCGGAAAAAAAAAACACCCGAGTGTGGAGACAATAATCATCTTATGATGCAGTCTTTTCTTCAGCGTCTGTTAGTTTGGATTCGCATGGCTCTGAGTTCTTAGTAGATCTTCTTTATGGGACTCGGCTTCAGGGTGGTATTGTGTTTCAATCAATCTTGAGCACAGGTCACATGTTAATAAAGTTGACTGGCTTCAGGGCTTTGCCATGCCGAATCTGTGGAACACTGTTGTGTGTAGGGACTTGGGACGTAACCCCCATTCCCGGAGGAGGCGGCTATTGTGACACCTGCCATCTTGACTCATGTACAAGATGTGCCGGTCGGTGCTCGTAACATGGGAATTCATCCGATGACAATAAACAGGGAAGCCATGGGAAGAAGAGTGTCTGTCTATATAGATGAAGCGATTGGATGTCAATAATGGATGACACACTTACTTCACCCATGAGATGTAATATATATATATATATATATATATATGTATATTAATGTTGTCACATTTGGGAAAAAAAAGAAAACAAATCCATGTTTTTGTCATCTTCGAGAGCTAGCATGACATTGCTAATCGATGCTTTGCATATACGAAATGATTGAGACCTATGTGTCAAGCCTTGGCTGGTCGAAAGTTGTGGTCATGTTAACTGGCCCCCATTGTTTCAGAACATAGTGTCTCTCTCGTAACCTGAAGGGTTTGTTTGTTCCAGAAGAAAATAATTAAGAGTGTGTTTGGAAATATATTTTGTATAAAATGATCCAATATATATTTTAAATATGAATTAATATTTAATATATTTTTTAACAAAAAAAATCATATCTAGCCTAGATCAGCATTTCAACATTTGTAAGAAGTAATGTAATTTTTAAATTATAAAATATATAATAACTAACTTTATCTAAAATTACAACATTGTCAAATTGATTTAGTGAGAAATTAATATGATTTATATTTTCTACAAAGGTAGAATTTTATTTATTTATTTTTAAAAACTATTATATATATATATATATATATATATATATTTGGGTCATATGAAATTTTTTATAACATTGCATGCATTCATTTATTTAATTTATTGTTTATTTATTCATTTAAATAAAAATATAATCACTTTTGAATAAATATTAAAAATATTATAATGGTAAAATTGTCATAAAATATTCAATGGAATTTGAAAATAAAATTTTACCAAACAACACTTTAATGTATCTTTAAAAAATAATTTTTATTTATTATTTATCAAATACTCAAAACATTTCACAATTTCATAGTCACTTTGTAATCAAATCTCTCAATTTAAGTACAATTATTTTATTTTTTTCTTGCTAATAAAATTTAAGAAATAAATATTCAATATTCTAAATTGGTGATGTTATTTTTGTCAGTAAATTAAATAAATATAAAATTTTAAAAATTATTATCTTATACGTAGAGCTCATCTATTCCTATTTAAGGGGAGAGAATCTCTCATTTTTTTCTCACTTATATCGGGTTGAGAAGAGATGGGTTCCCCGTTCTTTCCTAAAAAATAAATTTTTTATTCCTTTAAATGTCTAAATTTTTATTTTTTTATTAAAATATATTATAATTATTTATGCTATATGTAGTTTCTAAAAATTTTTTCTATTCCTTCAAGCATTTAAAATTTTATTTTGAAATTAAAATATATTATAATTATTCATGATATATATAGTTTTTAAAATTTTTACCTTATATGCATGAGTAATATTTGATTTCTATTAGATTAATATAATATTTAATTAAAAATATTCTTTTCTTATGTAATTTTATTTTTAATCTACTATTATTTATGATGTTGTAATGACTTAATGTTAATGATTAAATATTTTGATTATAATTCCATGATGTTAAAACTTAGATTTACAAGAATTGGTTAATATTTAGGCCGATATTAGTTTGTTGGCTAGACATAGCTTTAGAGGCCTAACTAATAGGCCAGACTTGGTCACCATATTAAAAACCAACCCGTAGGTTAACTTGGCTTAATCCAATATAGGTAGATATATGCGATGCATATACTAGTCCACGAGCTATGGATTGACCTAACTTAGCATAATTCATGTATAATTATGTGCAATGCATATGACCAATACATGGGTTGGCTTAGTGCTATACAATCTAGGTCATTGTCCTTATTTTCTTTTATTTGGATCCAAACATTGATTGAACTAAATGAGATTTGACTAGTTTATATCACGTAGGATGATTCTAGATTGATTTGACTTATTTAAATATATTTAACAAAAAATAAATTTAATCTAGTCTAAATTATATTAGTGATTTCAGAGTAGTTAAATAAGGATTAAAGACAAATACAATTAAGTTATAGTTAAATCTAGTTTAATCGGACCGATTGAGTTAAGATTTAAGTCAACTGAGGGCTAATTGATATTATTTGATATTAATAATATTTAAAAGATAAATTAAGATATTTTAATATATTATTTTATCCCTATATGGACATGACTAATATGAGATGATTTTATTTTTCTTCCAAGGGTAAGTAGGGTGGTTCTCTTTGGGAATTAGTAGGTCGTCGGATGTGGTAGGCAGTTAGATGATTATCTATTTGGTATTGGAGGAATATGTTCTCACTTTAGTGGGTGAGATACTGGTCTCGTTTTCATCTATTCTCGTAGAATATTATCAAGATGTATATCCAATAAAACTCTTTGAATGGTTAACTCAATATCGATTTGTTGTGGATGAAAATGGGTTCGTAGGAAGTTTCACCTGTTAGTTCAAAATGTTGATGTGGGATTTAGTCTTGTTAGTTCAAAATGAAAACATTTATTGAAAAACTTCTTCGTAAGGTATTAGTCTTATAACCATTTTTAGTTACAAAACATTAAGTGGATTAAGGAGAGAATATTTCTTTTAACTTTCATGTTGATGTGGCATATCTGGCACTTGGTAATCTCCTTGAGCTAGCATGACACGTAGATACCATGCTTTCTCGACTATGTTCCACATGTCAAAGTCTTCATTAGTAGAGAATAGTTATGTATGATATGATTGGAGGAGTTCAACTACAACTTAAGAATTTATATTATTGATGATAATGGAGATGATTTATTAACCTTTAAAAACTTATTAAGAGAATAAAAAGAAAAAAAAAAAAAACTATGGATAAAACTATGCATAAGTACAACTCTCGAAGGCCACAAGATAATTGGTGTTAAACAAGTATTCAAAACAAAAGAAATGAAAAAGAAGAATCCAACTCCATTCCAACCATTAATTCAAGCAACTCCCTTTTTTATTTGGCTAACTCAGCTGGTTGTAATAATGTTATAAAGAGTAAATAATAATTGGATTTCAACAAATGCAAATGAAAAGATTAAATAATTTTAAGGAGAGAGAATATTAAATGATAATTGTCATGATCTAAGTTTAAAATCACTGATCAAAATGATTAAGTTGATGTTAATAATAATATACTCATCGAACCCTTTTAAGTCAATCTTAATCTTGTCGACTTCCTATGTGGGACTAACTAGGAGTGTTACAATAATAATTTTATTATATAATAGGCTTTCGAGAAAAGTTTTTTTGTGAGGCATGTTTTACGCAAAGAAAATTTAAAAACTCGAAAAACTATAGTTTCAATACGCGTAACAAAAAAGAAGAAGAAAATATTGGAATCGGCTAATCAATTAGATCAATTATTGTCTTATTAATAACTTACGGTGAATCTTGTCTTATATAAAACAATAGTCTCTTAATTTTACCTTTATTAATGACTTACATTTGTACACTGGAATAATCAAACCAAACCAAAAGCTACATCATCATAAACTAGAAAAAAAAGAAAAAAATCTTCCGAAATTCCAAATTAAGAGAGAGAAAAAAAGTTTTTAGCTTTGCAGAGTTCATGTAAAGAAAGGTTCACGATGACCTCTTTTAACCTTTTCCTCCTCGAGAACACCAGTCTCCCTCATCCACCTGAGAATTCGCATGATGCCCACGCAAAACGCCCCGCCCTCGACCTCTACGAGGCGTTGAAAGCCAGAAAGATAGATTCTTCCTCAGATGGCGAGCTGTCTTACACCCTCCGTCGTGCATTAAAGAGCATATTACAATTCCCATGCATACGTGGAGGACGTCAACTCCTAGTCCAATAAATAGGTACAGTTTCTGAATTCTTTCCTCTTCTTTCTTTTCTTGCTCCACTTTGTTTCCTCAAGATAAAGAGCAGAATAAATCACTACATTCACACCCCTCTTCTCATTGGCAACAAGGAGAAGATGCAGTTCATCATCATTCATGTCGTAGCTACAATGCACGCATTGCTTAATAAAACCCACCCAAACCCTCCGTAGCGACCGACTTCTTCTCTTGATCTACTTCATCTCTTGCAGCATGAATGGCGGTGGTGGTGTGCCCCATGGCAGCTCCACTGCTGCGCCGGCACTCGGCACTGAGCCTCGGCTCGCGTCACATGTCTGCTCCTTCTGCAGGAAGCACTTTGGAAGCCTGCAATCCTTGGGAGGTCATATGACCATGCACCGGCGCGAGATGGAGGAGCTGCGGCGGCAGCATGAGGCGTACATGGCGAGCCATCGCCAGCCAAGGCCTGCAGTACCAACGCCCGCGGCGCGTTCGAGCATGCGGATGCTACGACCTCGCCATTGTCGCCTGCAGGAAGCTCGTGGGATATACATGACGCCGCTCGCCGCCAACCATGCCTTCTGGGCGGCGTACCGGAGCACCGATCGGCTTCCCCCTTTTATCAACTTTATGGGGGTGATGGAACCCGAGGCGGCGGCGGCGGCGGCGGCGCCACCGCTCCTGCAGCTTCCTCAACAAGAGGTTCGCCAGGTTGAGTCATCCGAGGATACCCTCAGTGATCCATTGGTTGCTCCTTTGAGAGAAGAAGAGGGTGACGAAGCGAACTCCTGAGTCTCGATCCGATCTCCTCCATGCTCTCAACTAAAAAGGTCTGGTGATTAGCGTCCTAAGAATAAGCAAAAACCGGCATTGGATATGGTATTGTGCTGTTCGTGTTGTTTGTCGATCTCAGTTTCGAGTTTGTGTGTTCATTCAATCTAATTCGTCTTGAAAACACATCTAAATACTCTCAAATTTGCATCATATTGCAGGTGATATGATCAAACATTTCTATCAAAACAATTATGCTCTAACTTTTGTGCACGCAATACAACTACTGACTCAACCAATCAGTGCTCTGAGTTGGAAACATTGTTCTTTTAGCAGAAATTCTTCTTGGCAAACCCTAGCAGATGATCAAAACCACCGATGTTCAAAAAGACCTTATAAATTGCAGCAGGAAAAGTCTTGCGGCCATTTGTCTTCCGCAGACCTCTCCTGTAATATGACATTGAATGATGATGCTTATTATTCTTGTTTTGCCAGTAACATCTGTCATTTGCCACTATCAGCATGCGACAGACGAGTGTGGATTACACGTTGGGTCACATGATCTAAGAGGTTTAGGACAAGAACGATCAAGAATCTATATTATGATGTAACCTGAAGAATTGGTGCATTATGAAGATGACCTTATTATTGTTGTTGTAGTAATTTATGATCCATTAGTCTTTAAAGCAGATTAGAAAGAAGATAAAAATGTGAAAAGCTATGCATAAAACTCTAAATGAGAGATTCACTACAACTCTCGAAGAACACAAGATGATCATTGGTGTCAAACAATTCCTCAAATCAAAATCAAGGAAATGTAAAAAGAAAAAAGAAATCCAATTTCATTCCAAGCATCAATTCAACTCCATCAAGATAATATAGTGACTAAAAATGAGCTACAAAGAAAAAGCATGTTACAACAAAAGTTCAAAGATTCCAACCGCAAAAGAAGAAACTTGACATATTAGATTAAATAAGTTTAAGATGAGAAAATATTGGAAATTACACATGTTCAATTCTCATCATTATTGTCATCGGCTAGAGCACTTGTGTCGTTCGTTAACTTTGCTCAATTCCATTGTTAATAACTTACAAAGTGACTCGTCTTATATAAAACAATTGCCTCTTAATTTTAGCTTTGTTGTTGTTACTACTTAATCATGGTACATTTTGTAGCTTGTTTGATCCACTTCAATGCTATGCGCATCCTTCCGAATAAAAAATCCAAATGTTTATGTTTTTCGTGTCCATGTATGTAGATTACTTGAATTGAAATGGTAACGATATGGAAGGACCAAAGAGAGCTATTTATAGTCTATGGTTGAGTTAGAAAGATAGAAATATGCTTCTGTTTAATGGGTAAGTGATAATTATGGATATCCTAAGTAGAAAAACACTTCATGATGACTTCTTTTAACCTTTTCTTCCTCCTCGAGTATGTCATGTCTCATGTCTCTTCTCCAAATAGATTCTCATGCCGCCAAATAGATTCTCACCTTCTTCCTCAGTTGGCAAGCTGTCTTATACCCTCTGTCGCCCATTAAAAAGCATATACTCAAACCCAATGTAGTATTAGAATCACAAATGCAGGTAACCATTTCTTATTCTTTCTTTCTTTCTTTCCTACGAGCAAACTAAATCACTACATTAACACCCCGAAGGTTACACAGTTCATCATTCATACTCACTATGTATAGCAACAGAACTCTCCGTTCCCTAAGTCTACTTCATCCCCTTGCAGGCTTCCATCGTGAGCCATCATCCGCGAAGACCTGCACCGGAGCCTGAGGTGGTCGCGAGAATGACAGCGCCCCAACAGCTTCTGCAGCCTCCTCGTCAAAACTATAGCAACAACAATAGCAGCAGCGTGCTCTTGCCCTACTCATGAAGCCTCTGGCTCGTAAATCATTCTTTGCGTCGATCCAAGATTGATATCCTTGACGGGAGTACCATCTTGCGGGGGCATGATAGAAGATAATATTTCCCTCAACAAAATAGAGAGATTTTCTCATATAGTTGGGGAAATATTATCTTCTATCATGCCCCCGCAAGATGGTACTCCTGTCAAGGATACCAATCTTGGATCGACGCAAAGAATGATTTACGAGCTAGAGGCTTCATGAGTAGGGCAAGAGCACGCTGCCGCTGTTGTTGCTGTTGCGATGGCGACGACTGCAGTAGAGGAGAAAGCAAGTTGTAGTGATGTTACAGTGATACTATAGCAGAGGAGGAAGCTACAGCATGCAATAGAGGTACCAGTAAAGGAGGAAGCTGCAATAGAGGTACAGCAGAGGAGGAAGCTACAAAAGAGGAGGAAGCTGCAACGATGCTACAATAGAGAAGAAGGCTACAGCAAAGGAGGAAAAGTGGGGTAGTGGTGGTGAGCGTAGCACTAGAGACGCCACAACATAGAGACGCCAGCGGAAAAAGATAGTTGTCGTTCGCCGCGCTCTAGGTAAGTGGCTCTGATATTAGCATATCCCTCTCCTATTTATAGGGATTAAGAGGGAGGATTTTTCTCAATAGAATAGAGGATTTTCCTCAACAGAATAGATAGATTTTAGAGGATTTCCCTCAACAAAATAGAGAGATTTTCTCATATCTGAACCATCGATTCATATCTTGGAATTACTAATGTATCGATAATAAATCTTCAAGGTTTTGCATAATATAGAAGGCGATCCTAACGTTTGTAAGAACTTGGTTCTCCTCGCTCGACATAAGACTAAGTATATTTATCACGCAACATGCATTTTTATACATTTGCGATATAAAATGTATCGGCCGGCAGGCTGATTTGGGATTTAGGATTCGATGACACTAGGTTGACCATGAACTCCAAAGTCCATAGTCCTACCATAGCTCCTTGGCCTTTGGGCTAAGGGGGAGATCTTATTGGCGAGCGAACAAATCTCCTTGTGCCTAATTCGCCAATAGCTACTTGAGTTATGACGGTGTCCAGGATGATGGATTGATTGCATCACTCTCACCTGGATTTTTTTTACCTGTTAGGCCGCCAACTGATAAAACATCTCAGTTAATATAAAAAGACTAGTAGATAAAGTTTAATGATGTTTACATATCAGACTCTACTATATAAAGAGTATATATACAATAGCGGTGTCGTTTCGAGTGTTCTCCTCATCAGGAATGCAACAATTTGAGTATAGATGATGTTTCACATAGTGCTTTCTTCACCATCTTTTGGCATCAATTTGATGAGGTCAAGTTCTAATTGTCCATCCGGTAAAAGGGGATGGAGACTATGAAAAAATCTATGTACCTATGACTCTCAAAGAATTTCTTCTAATATGTATGAAAAGATAGAAAAAAAATATGACTAAATAAACAAAATGGATGCTGGTATAAAATTATTTCCTTTAAACACCAAGACGCATTCCAATAACGCAACTATCATCACCATGGTAACTAATTTCAGCCGGAGTAAGACATTTCATGAGATAATAGGAAAGCTTGGTTTCATCTAGTAGAGTATCCACAGCATTAGCTGCACAAGAAATGATGAACATGACAAATGATTTATCAGGCATGTGACCAACAACGAACTCCATAGAATCAATCAATTTGGAATGCTTTCACTCTGTTCACTATATACATACAAAAGGAACATGCAAGGAATAAGAAATATATAATGGAATCTTGGAACAGTTTAGCCTCCGCACATTTTCAAATATCTCGAAAAAAATTGACATTGTTAATTTTGCTACCGAAACTAAGTGCATTGGATTGTACAACATGACATGAGTTCGCGTGGATCTGTCTTCAGCACTTGCTGATGCCTTCTAAATACATCACACGTCTCGTAGTCTCGGTGAAGGACAAGACAGATTTAACAACATGGGATATCCCGCTCCTTATGGTACCTAATTTACAGGGGAATTCACATCACCGAGCACATGACCATGCATGCTACATTATAACTGTTCTTTGACAATGTCAGGAAGAGAAGGTGATGATGAACCGTTGTATTTACTGGGCACTGGTGTGTTCTTCCGGGACTGGCGCTTCGTGGGTACTAGTTTAGTTTCATACTCTTGCTCCCCACCACCCGAAAAGCTATCATCGTCATCGTCATCTTTGAATAGTGGGTGTACATATGCATTCAGGAGGTATGCTCTCAAGTCCAGGTTAGGTTCCGTGGCATGCTCTAATGTGTCTTTCATCATTGCTTCCTGCAAGTGAAAAAGCATAAGATCAAATTTTTATCAAGAGAAAAATCATACTCAACAGATATGTAACTACTTCTCATTTCAAAACACCTCTAGCAGCATCTTAGTAAACGGAAAGCATATCTAAGCAAGTTAATGTTGAGGACTCATACAATAATATCAACTAGCTCCCAGTAATGGATGCAGACGATGCTACGATTCAGATTTGGCCACTGCTGACAAAGGCTATCGAAGATGCATGCCAATATAAGACATGATTTGAGCAGTAATATGATGAGCCATTTTTTGGAACTGATTACCTATTTGATTTAGTTTTGCAGAGAAGCAATTATAGTTATAGTGAAGGCTACGATGTAACAATCATATGACGGATAACAGCAGCAGCAGTTGTCCGCATTTGATTTATCAATGTTGTCGTTATTCAAGTGCAAATAGCTACAAGACCTACATCCTTGCAGTATCTCTATTGTGATGATGAAAATAGCAACACGTAACATCACAATTTTTGAGGAAGATATGTGATACTCCAGCTATTACTGATTACAATTATAGGAAGAAACTGAAACTTTGAGACTCTAGGTATAGAAATAGAAAAAAAGAGGAAACCTACTCCAGACCATTCAATAGGTAACAGAGTAAGAAAGCATCTGATCAACTTTTTTTGCTGCCACAATAAACATGCAGAATATTTTGGAAAATCTTCCATTTTTTCTTTATTTACTGAATTATGAGGAACTACCAACATTTCAAGCACACATTATGCTTTAAGTTGACCTTAGAATTAAATCTGATTACTGACGAAAACAATAGAAATTTCAGTACAATATCCTATGTGACTCGTGAAAATCTGACAAGCAATCATGCAGACAAGTCTATCATTTAAATAAAATGAATATGAAATTAATAATAATATAGACTTACAATTTCAATATAAAATTAAAAAAATTGAAATAGCATTCATATATTTAGTCTTTTTGTTAATCTTTCTAACTCATCTTTAATAAAACATTACCTGAAGTGGATATTTAACAAATGCAGGTTCATAACGGTTCTTGCAAAACCTATGAAATGATATGGTCAATACAGGAAGAACTAGTAGCAAAGGCGTCGAGTTTGCAGCATGCTTTGTACTTAGAAGTCCAAGTAGAAGCAGCTGGGAAATAATCAGAGCAGTGATGATACGACCATGGACATCTGGCCAAAATGCTGCTCCACTTTCGTATTCTTGATTGTAGACATTAATAATCTGAATCATGAGAAAAACTGGATCAGCAAAAAATACTAGATTTGTTAGATGCAAGTTGTTTGATGGTTAACAGAGAAGTGACAAACATGAATCGAGTATTCCAGCATTATGTTGCCGTTATCCTTTATTACATGCAAATTATTTGATGGACAAGGAAGTAAGCATATAATATAAATTATTATTCCACAAGTAATTTTAGCTATTATTAACCTGAAATAAGCTAGCACAAGAGAATACAAGTTATCTGATGGACAAAGAAGTGAATAATATGCAATATGATTATTCCACAGTAGGCCACTTCAAATAAGCCAGCACAGACGTGGTAGTATGGAAACCTAATTTGGAGACTCTATGTCTTAATTCCTTTTTGTTTCAATGCAATGTCTCTTTCACTAAGTTTACTTCCCTAATTATTTATCTCCACAGGCATAGAAGTCATCCACCACAAACGGCACAAAGTATTATCCTCCATTTAGAAATAGATGAGAATATAACAAAAAGCTTGAGGAAAGAGAAGTCAAGTGCTTCATAAATGATAAAACTAATAAACTCTCACTCTAGCCTTTTAGGACCACTATTCATACTAATGAACATGATTGCGAAATTCAAGGAAATTTAATAGACTTTGTATGTATAGGTTTCTTTGAAGTTCATGAACAAATATTTGAGATCTTCAGTTATTATGTTTGTGCAATTCTCTAGCAATTTCTTCATTTCTATTTTTATTAAAAGAGAGAATTCAGTTTTCCAGTTTGATTAAGCAATATATAAAAGATGCTTCCCTTGATCTATAAAAAAATATAGGAAAAGGAAATCATGGATGCCTCCTAAGGACCTTGAAAAAGTAATCTCTTCTTTAGGCTATTTAGACACTAACATTTCCAAGAAAGGATTTAAATCTTGGTTTGATGTTGCTTTCAGTAACTGGTTGGATCAGCCTGTTTTCAACAGACTAACATGTATCACCCAGTATCACCAGAAATTTTTTTTTGAAAAAACTTATTATGAATAGTACCAACCTATATGATACTGGTCCTTAGTCATACTAGTAAATAAGAGTCCATATTGCCTGGTACGCCCAGTCCATAATGTAGGAACAACTAGATGTTACACAATATCATGACTTAACAGGAAACTATTCACACACCACCAAGGAAAGCAGTATTTCACTGCATCATACTTGTCATTTCTCCCATCAAAAGATAATCAAGAAGAAGATAGTAGTAACATAGAAGGGATTGAGAAGTATTAATATATTTGATCAACTAGATCTTACTTCTACAATGTGATTAGACCTTAGTTCTCATTCATATTTGCAATAACAAGGGGGCAAAGCAAAGATTCTCTCTTTCAGCAATGAGACAAGAAATAGGGATATAGGAGAAAAAAGAGCAGAAGACATGACAGATGAGTCCTCAACCTCGCCAAAGGCCAACTTCCCGATCACAATTAACAGATGAAATGGCCCTAAATAGCCAACAAGAAGCATTAATGCAAGTAGTTATAATTCATGGATAACAAACTATCATTTAACCACATTTTCTCCTTTTCCAACATAAGACTCATTCTCTAAAGATCAACTTGTTATTCCCAATATATCAGGTGTTTAGCAAACAAGTACCTCATTTCGTTGGGTTTACCACAACAAATAACTACTAGCATAGCCTAGATGGGCTTATACTGTTGGAACTACATAGAAGGGTAAGAAAGAATATACTCCACATAACCAAGCTCAAGGCAACTATCACATGTTATTCATTGAATCAGACATGGAAATGTATCAACATAACACAATCTTTTTATAAAATATATGGCAACTCTGAATGATCAGGATCATTAAATTCCTGAGGTTCTTACCTGATGACGAAAGACAGCATAAGCCAAGGCAAAGAAAATTATTATGAAAGGGAGTAAGAATGGTGTGACCACTGCATATACAAGACCAAGCAGAAAGTAAAGCTGTATTTGAGGTTCTGATGAGGCAAAATCAATGCTTCCAGGATCCATTGCCTCTTCCCTGTCTTTTTCAGTCTTCACCAAGAAAAAATTCTTCAAATGGTAGATTATTAAAGGCTTCAATCTTAAGATCTCTCCAGCAATTCCAGCCCAACCATCAACCATGACGTAAGTGATAAAGAATGTTGCTTTCTGGGGAATGGATACACCTATTGTCTTTGGAATTCTACATAACAGGACAAATTTCAAAGTATAAAGACTTTATTACATAACTTACTAAATTGATGAACAATTAATTATACAAGTTAGATATAGATAAATGATCATACGGAAATATTCAACCTTGTACAATTGACTAGTCATGTTAACTATAAGATATCTCATTTAATGTTAATTTCTAGCACAAAAGAATAATAAATAAAATGCAAGACAATTAGTATACTATATAGTTATAAAGAATAAAACCAATTATGTAAAAATGTTTATGTTGTGTTTCACCCAAGGTGAGTTGTCATGTAATCCTTTTCCAGCAGGTCATTAATCTGGTACTGCTACTACGATGCCACACCATGCATTGTTACGAGGTGTGTGAATTTATTTTATATGCTAGCATGAAAACCGGCATTCATCTTTGTAGCATGCTTGTTAATCTTCAAGGCAGTATGTACTTGTGGTATGTACTTGTGAATTAGTTTTGCTACAAAGATTGAAAAGTACTTATAAACTATGCTTGACAAGTACTTGTGGTATGCTTGTGAATTTAGTTTTGCATTATGGCCTATTCACAAGTATTTTAACAAGTACTATCATAGCCTAGATGGACTTATAAATGGTGGTATGTCCTGAAAAGATTAAAGTATGGCCAGCAAAACTAAATTCTTGGTCTTACCACAAGAAGACAACTGTTAATTTTTCAAAAGCATAAATGTATAATGAGAAAATTCTAGAAGTATAAGGGCATAAAATAGATACAATAAAAGTGGAAATGAATAAAAACCAATAATTTATGATAAGATGAAGCCAAGATTAATGGACCAGAAAGACTATAAATTTTAATCATTGTTACATAATCAAATAAACATTATAATGGATAAGTAACAAACTAAATGTTGATTTGAGGAGTAAATGAGTAGACAAAATATTGGCAATTTAGTTCTATTCAAATGTGAAAAACCCTAAGATGTCATAAAGCTTGAAGTAATGGTGAATTAAGAGCCCAAACATAACCAGAAGACAACTGTCTGAAAGAACTAAAGGAGTCTCATAACCTAGTACAAAAGAGGAGAATAACTAGTGACAGGAGGTTGAAGTTGAGCACTTGAAAGTTGAAAGTACAGGAGTTAAAAATAAATTATTATTGTATGCTCACATGCAACCATATAACCAATACTTTGGGAGGTTCCAGCAAAGGGACTATTTTAATCTTTAGAGGGTAGACAAATAACAGGCAGTATCAAATAGGAGGTATCTATTAACTTGCTGTCATGTTAACAGAATTGTGTGAATGATGACAAAAGGGAAAAAACAAGACGAAGAGGGAAAAGGATGAGAGAGTTTGTGGGTGTGTGAAAATATCCCATCAACCCTTCAGTTTGGCAGTGTCAAATGACATAAATACAAGAACTCTTCCCCTCTCCTAAAACCTCCCACCCAGAATAGATAAATAAATGAAAATAATGCATATCCCAACGATGTCATGTTGTCCACATGGATTGTTTCCCACCATTGGTTACTCTTGAAACCAACATCACAAGTAAAACTAACAGCAACTAATTTTTTTTTCTTAGTTATACTTAATTTGTTAAAAGACACTTCTACAGTATATCAAATATTCTCTTCTCCCCTTTCGAGGCAAATCTATATGAGATGTTAATAAACTGCAAAAGTTATTATTACTATATCTCTCATCCCATATATATTTATTAAATGACTTGATGGATCTCTTTCTTTTTCATCATTGCAATTTGCAACAAAGTTTACTTGTCGGCATCAGCACCATGCCGAAATCGTACTGGACTAATTCATATTGGTTGGTATAACATGGTTTGCCTTGGTACATCAATGAAAAGACACTAAAAATTACTTAAGATATTGGAACCAACCAATATGTTGGCACACTAATATACAAGTACACAATTGGATAGGTACAGCCAGTAAACCATAAACTTTGGAACTAGGTTTGAAGTACACTGCCTATTTTATGTGTTCATTTTTTTTCCCAACCACTACATCAAATTTACCATCTAATACATAATTTTAGGTTGAATCTCACAATAATTTATTTAGAAATCAATAGAACTGTTGCCCATCTGATCATACGTAACTACAACTTCTTTCAGTCAATCATACTCCTTTACGACTCTTGTGAAAAGATTTAGTTGAGAAAAACTCCTGATTTGAATGTTACATTTATAATTCACCTTTTAGACTTGCTTTACTATTTTCCTAGGAGAACATTTAGCTATTTAATTTATATTTAAGAATTCGTTCCACATCTAACAGCAAATAACTGTCAGCACAGCTTGAAAATTGTAACAGGCGATATATTATTTCATTAGGTTTACAGATAAAAATAGTAAGAAATATTTCATTGAATGCTGATGTCCATAATAAACCAAAGAGCTCAGAATTGCTCAGTATACCACTTCTTTTATTAGTTTTTTCAGTGATATTGGGTGATATAGGCCTATATATGGTTTGGTATCTCTAATTATGCCAGACTAACATGTAATCAAAATCAATATAGGACCAGTATTTAAAATCTTGTTCCCCAAAAATTTGATGTTTAGCTGATATTGATAAAAACATGGATCAAGATTCATGCATAAAACATGGTGTCGACATAGATGTATGAATTTCTGAGCCAATGGATTCATCAACCATTATGCACATCCATGCCCAGATGTTGGTATCAACAATTTGTAAATAAGTGAATTGGTTAAAACTCTGAAATAATTATTCTGCATAATTACTTTCAGAAATCAGGATAAGTTGCAAGACATACTCCGTTGCTGACTGGTGAATGAAAGAATTGAGTTGTTGGAATGCTGTTCCAGTGATTATGCTCCCTAGAAATACATTAACAAGTATGAAGAGGTAATATTTAGATGCAGATCTCCTCTGCAAAACCGATAAGGATGTAAATCCTTCAAACTTCGACATAAGCATCAATATTGTTGGGAGCAATATAAGAAATATCTTCAGAGCGATTCCAGGAAGAAAACCTTGGATGAATGCCTTAATAGTTTTTCTGTAGAATTATATGACTGCTTGTCAGTAAAAAGGCAAAAGAATGCTTAGTGTAACTGCAAAAATCCCCAAAAAGTAATGTCATAACATTATGACACACTGATAGTTCTTTTTCAAATAACTTTCACTTTGGCAATTCTCTGGGACAATCTGAATTTTATATTAGATAAAAATACAGATCCATGATATTTCATTTTCAATTACATCAGATATCTAAAAAAGCTTCATCAAATGAAGTGACTAATAAATTTAAATTTTTCAATAATTCATTTTCAAGTTTCCTATTTCTGATTTAAGATTACAATACATTCTCTAATTGATGTAGCATAAGAAAACACATTCTTAGCCACAATATTTGAAATAATCCTTCAATTCCTGGTTATATGAATTCAGGCCCTATTTTTTCCAGAATTCCAATGGTATAAGGTCTGATGATTGATACAATGCTGATAATTATTTTTTTATTATACTTCTATTAGATTAAGCACTTTGTTACTATGAAAGATTTTAAACAAACAAAGCATGGTTTAGCCATAAGAGCAGTCTAGGTCTCAATATTAAGTGTTTTGAGATATTTATGGAAAATGCAAGGACAGGAGTGGGGATAAAATATCAAAAATTTGTTTCTTTTAATATAAGGATTTCATAATATTGCTCTATATCATAACTATAAAGAAAAATATTGCAGAAGATGTTTTATAATTTAGACTCTTAATCAGAACTAATTTTTATCTGACTGTAAATTGTCATTCAAAGAATTTGAAGGATTAATAGGATATTTATGTTCTAGATATATGCACGAAGAATGACAAGCAATTACTACCTTGTTTTTCACCAAGTACTTTTATTAAGCAAGGGCATTATATCATCTTTTTAATCAAAGATATCAATAAGATGTGCATTTTTAATACTTCAAACTTCAAAGTTCAAACTTCCTTCCAATTTAGCTAATATCTTTAATATATGGTTAGAAGTTTTGTTCTATGCCACAGTCACCAACAAGATGTACAACCATAATGTAGAAACTGCTCCAAGAACTGCCAGTTCAAGGATACATTACTGGTACTAGCAGTGTTGTTTTTTACTCTCATTTGTACTAATACACTCATTTTCATTAGTTTGTTGCAAACATCTAATAAAAAGAATAAGAAAACACACCAGTTATCTATATAAGACCAATTAAAAAAAAAACAAAAAAGCCTCGAGACCAGTCAACTGGAGAATCTCATGCCAAAGACCCAAGGAGGCTGCATGTAGCCCAATCAATCTCATTGATACTACCCGTTTATCTTATAGTTCTTTGGATAAGTTTTTGGAATATTAAAGGAAATATATCAGTTGGTTCGCTAGCTAACTTTAGTAGGCTTCATGGGGCTAGCAATTGTTCAAGAGGGGATTGGCCCCTTGAACTGAATGTTTTGCTGAGCTCCAATAAAGGGTCATTTTTAATACTTGTCTGACAAATTAATACATTTTAGTTGGAAAAAATATTCATAATATCCATGCTTAGTGAACCAATAGATTAATCAGGTATAGTTGGGACATTACAACTTGTTATTTTTGGTATAATAATCACACTGGCTAGCGCAAATCAGTTTGTTGACCATATGTGATTCACCGTGTTTTCAATGGTATTTAGCAAATCCTTCTCTATTATACTTTGAAGTGAAACGGTGTTATTTACAAGAATTTAAATGTCAACTTGATATTGATTTCAGTAATCTATCATACCAGTTTGATCCCCATACATAGGAAGGTACACTTACCTAAATGAATAAAACAACAAAAATCAAAATGAATTATATTTTTGCACTAAGATTGAGTTACATTTTCTGATATCATTATTTAGTTGGACCAGTAAATACAGGTGGAATTGGTTTGCAATTTCATCATTTCATGTATCAGTACTGTATCAGTCAGGGCTCAGACCAGTATTGTACAGGTCCATACTGTCATTTCGAGTGCTGCTACACCAGTACATTCTGAGTTTCCAAAAAAGCCCAAAATGGGATGGAAAAACAGAAAAAAGAAGAAATTGCTCAATACATAGTCTGTAGACTTTGTACCACCATGTATTGGTCTGGTACATGCCCTGTATAGCTCGGTACAGATCCAGTATCGAACTTACCACCTAGTTTACCTTGGTTTATGTACTGGTAACCTTTCGGACTGGTAAATACCATCCATACTGAACCGTAACATGAATCAGTTAGGTGTTCTGTTATAAAATTATCCACCTATATTTGGTTTCTACCAATTTTGGTTAAAAGCTAACTTAATGACACAATATACCTGGAGCGATACCAGAGAAGAACAAAAAGAGAAAAAACAAAGAACATCAAGAAAAGGAGAAGAGGAGGCTCAATGACTTAGACTAAGTTGAATGGTATGCCATTGTCTGTGTTGTATCATTTAACTTTTCAATAGTTCCTATATATACATATATATATGTACATATATATATACATATATATATATATATGTACGTATATATGTACATATGTATATATATGTATAGAATATATGTATATGTATATATATATATATATATATATATATATATATATATATATATATATATTTACATATACATACATATATATATATACACATACATATATATATATATATATATATACACACATACACACACACACACACACACACACACATATATATATATATGATTGGTACCAGCTGCCAAACCAGTCTTGTGCCTAAGATTCTACATTCATGTATAAGTACTTTTCTATATTGGAGACTTGGAAAAAATATCAATAATTTATCCTACAAATTTTATGATTTCTTCAGTAAAGGCACTTTATCCACCCAAAAATCCCCTTTGGCCATCATTTAGACCGACCCAACCACCCTAGAAACATAGGTAGTCAGAAGTTTACTTTTTTAAATCAAGTAATGAGCTATTTACCATACTATATCATAGTGCATGTTTGCTATGGGACAATTCGTGTGTTCTTTTATAGCTCAAACTAAACAATGTTGATCAAGCTTCTTACTTCTTGTCCTCATTTCTTCCCACCCTATGCAACAGCTATAACCCTCTTGTTTGTGAGAATTCTACACCATTTAATAATTGAAAACACCTCATTCCTCGTTAGAATACCTACTAAGGCAAGGTGTGGCTTTCAGCCTCCATGAATACTAAAATCCAGAGGTTTCATCGAAAATGGCACATAAAACAAATAAAAGAGACCAGAAGTCAACAATTTTCTTTTATACAGTACTTTTTTCTAGCATAAAATGAGAGGAAGTTCTCTTGTTCATTTGTTCAAAATTTTGAAGGGAGTAGGTAAAATTGGTTAGATATATGATCTATCCATTCAAATTATAGCAATAGTTGAGATTTGAAATATAAAATTGAAAAATATGTTTGGACATTTTTTAGTGTTGTTATGATGTGCACTACCTGCCAGCATGGAATGTACCATGCTCACAGTTACCAGTTCAACCCCATGTTAAAGAAAATCCATGGATGCAACAAAGCTATTGGAACTAAGAATATGTTACTTTCTCTTTGATCTAGATTGGGCTCAAACACAAACTTACAGATTACATAAAACAATGCAAAAGAACTAGTTCATCTCCCTATGTTTTTTCTATAATATTTCACACTCTAAGAGTCATCTGATGGTCTAACATATAATCAATCTTATAGGTAATCCTAACTTATTACCGAACATGTTTTATGTAAAAGTTTTAGGAAGACTAAATGAATCTATAAGTGAAATCAAGTTCATTATTACTTGCAATAAAAATATTTTGAGCCTGCAACAATGTCTTGTCAACAATTTGGTACAAGCATGAAATATATAGAAAAGAAAGCATAATCCAAAGATGATAAAGGAAACTTTAATTAAACAATTCACGCATAATTAGAAACAAAATAATGAATAGTTGTAATAAAGTAGAACCGGAGATATTGTATAAAACTTACTCTTCAATTATGGGCTTCAAAAATGGAACCACCTTTTCAATTCCCTCAATGTTAGCAAGAGATTGTACAAATGCGATTGGTATCATAAAGAAGAATGTAAGAAAGAAGACGGCAACTGCTACAATCAACCGTCTGACTGTGAGGGAAACAAATGGAATAGCCAAATTCTGCCAATATACATCACGAGGTTCTGGAGCCCACTCAGTCAACCATAAAGTTGGGTTTTGAGTTTGTTGTGTTTGAGCACATACGGCTGCTCCCCACCGTGTTCGAAAGGAAACAAATGCAGCTGGCATGATGGATTTCGAATTATTTTTTATCATTTCACGTTCTGTAGCCTCCTAAAATATATTTATCCACACAAGAGCATACTTATTTTAGCATGAAAAATATTTCTTCCGAAAGAAAAGTGAAACTAGAAAAGTGAACAACAAGAGTCCAATAAGAATTTCATATACCATCAGAAATAGGAATTCATGACATGATACAAAAAAACATGTAAAAAACTAATGCAGTTATGCGAAATCAACGCTAGCAATGCTGACCATTAGGCTACATTTATTAGGCATACGCAAGAGTGCTTTACAGGAATTTCATATGGACTATGAATGTCATCACATGTCTAAAATCGAAATAGCTTTAGTGTTCAAGGACCTGATATAGTTGTCTCATCAGACAATTAGAAGAAAGAAAAAAAAGCTAATAAAAAGTTATGGATGATGTAAAATGAAACAGGTGATGATAGAGGTGAAAATATATGGGAAAAAATGGTCTGATCAATATTATATAATACATGGATGTCCATGGACATATATTCAGACTTGCAAGCTTGTTCTTTTCTGACCAATAAGAGTACGAAAGAATAACTGATAGTTCAAGGACAATTATGATATTAACTGACTTCCACCATCTTTGCAAGTCGTAAATCAAAATCTTGGAGCATATACTTTTCTCACAATCACAACCAAGTTCTGAAAGAAAAAGGTTTTGGCTGCATTCAGTTTCTCCAAGTCACTTGTTAGGATTTACTCAGAATATGGCTACTGCATGGTTGAAAATTATTCTTGATTCTATGAGGTGACTATGTAGTTGTGAAATGAACCTCTCGTAGATTGGAATATACAAAGATGTTTTGACATAGAAAAGTGTAACTCAGTGCAATATTAACCAAGGATTGTTGTTTTGCAGGATGAAGAAGACATGCCAATATCTTTTTCACATGGTATGGCACTATGTTGTGCAAGTTGTCATGCCCTTGTGCTGACAGGCACAAGCCAATTATTAGCCTATGAATGCATCAACATTGTTGACAACTTGACATTACTACACAAAATGAAGAGAGATATTGGTTTTGCACCGCTAATGTCATCCCATGTCAACTGGCACAGCAAACCTTGTTCTCAACTTCACACCTAAATTTTACTACTATAAAGAAAGTATCATCAATACCTTTTTAAAATTAAAACAGCACATGTTATTTAAGTTTTAAACTAAAAGCATAAATGAAATGACATGGAAAATTAAGGCTAGCCATGATCAACATTCTAGATCTATTGATTGTTAGTCAGTGACAATAATGCATTTACTAGATGTTCATTTGAAACATATTTAATTAATCTTCCAAAATTTTGATTTTAAACTTAGATAATACCATAATCAAACCTAAAGAATGACAGAGAGTAACTCCCAAAAGTCACGAGCAACTCGACCTTTTTAAATGTATATAAGTTTGTATGCACTATACAGTTCCAATATCTTACAAAAAAAACTAAAATGTTTTCATTGAATAAAATGATTAATTGCTATGGTTAAAATTGGAATTGACTATTACACAAAGTATGAGTAAGTAGCACATACTTTTTCAGAGAGCTCATCAATCTTAGATGTGTAAAATTCAATAGCATCCACCTCATCACCACAAAGTCCAAGAAATCCAGTCTGTTAAAACAAAGAAATCCATCATAACATGATTTTTTGAGAGGAATGACAAAAGACATCACAAAAAAGATTAAATTTTTTTTATCACAAAACAAAGTTAAGGTACAGAGTTCAAAGTAACCTTTCGAGTAGGTCTATTAGATGGATCCCTATCATATTTTAATTGATAGTAATCATGCCAATTCTGCATCTGCTTCTTTGTTTTGACCAGCTTAGCAAGTTTGTTTGCATTACAAACAACCTACAAAACATTTGCAAACCAAAAATTGTGAGAATGCAGATGTTGAACCTACAATTAAAAACATGCACTCTCCTCATGAATCTGAAGTCAATGGTTATGATATATTTCAAGGTTCACCATATCGTAATGTATTGCTCGGTATAGACAGTACATGCCGGTCCAATAGAAGATTGGTACAGGCAATCCATATCGATATATTGGTATATCCCAGTATACCATATGTCGGTACGTCAATACGGCTCAGTTTATATCATATCGATAGCCAGTCGGTATACCGATACAGACTGATAAGGCGAACCTTGATTTATTCGATAGCCTATTTATGACTTTTCTAAAAAGAATTTCTTTCAAGGAAAATTTACAACAGAGTTCATTTTACAACTGAGTATTTTACAAAAATGAAGAGAAAATACCAATAGAGAAAAAGAAAAACTAAACTACTTGAATATAAGAAATAATATCATATGGCTGTATGGCCCACTATTACTGTATACATTCATAGATTAATTACAAAAAAAAATTATATCACCTAGATTTGAAATCTAATCATTCCAGGCAGACTGCAATCAAAACAGTGATCAATCAGTATGAAGTAGGGGCATATTCTAAAACACTGGGCATATAGATTTGCCTGCATTTTGATAATCCCCCAATCCCTCTATGGTTGAAACATGAAAGTTTTTATAATACTAATTAATGATTTTTGTATCATATAAAAGGGATATAGCCTCTAAATGTTATCTTGTAAAAGAGATACTTGTTACTCGTAACTAAAAGAAAAAAAAAAGAAGACTCCTATGATAGGAACTTCTGGCAAACTTATAATGCAGTGAGATGAATACTTAGATCAAACTTTTCCCACAAGAGAGAGGACCACCCAAAATTGGGCAGTCCACATGCCAGTTCATGCTTAGACCAGTACAAACAAGGGAGCAGAATTTGCAATCCATGCCTTCAATTACACAGATGTGATCCCATCATTTCTTCAAGTTTTTATATTCTTCCCTTGTGTGAATGTAAAAGGAATTCATGATTTCTCACTATATCAGTAAGATCTCATTGAATCATCCTGGTGCATATCACCTTCACCATCACTCACCACCATCCTATATCTATCTATCTATCCATCTACATGTACACTGGAATTGAAAGACTTCATCATGGTTAAAAATGGAAGTACATGTATCAGACCTCGTTATTGGAAGGTATGCTGATGTAATAATCAACATCATCAAAATCAGATACTCCTCTATACCTCCCTTACTCTTTCATTGACGATCAACCTAACACAAATAGGTAGTGAAACCATACAGGCCTAATGTTTTGTTGATTTGTTACTCAACATTACTCTAGAGCATCATAACAAGGATTCAGATGAAGAGTAAATAAATATCCTCGGAGTAGTTTTACATGAGAACTCATGAATAGAGCATGCATAGTTACGCACTTAAGCATATTATTAAGATCACATTCAACATACTATCAGTCAGTCATTGAACATTAAAATAACAAATTAATCTTATGAACATAAGTCCTTTTAAACTGTCATAAAGCTACATATCATGAGATCAACAGAAGGAGAAAAACCTGATGAGTTAAATAGTGATCACGATGATTGACAAGGAAAAAATGTTCAACAAGCTCACTGACTGATTCATCGGGATCAGGTGGCACATTCCTAACAAGGACCTGAAATAAATAAAAAACATGTGTTAGTTTGACACAAGTCAACAGATATAGGACAGTCAACAAGCGTATTAGTCTGATCATCCCAATTTTATTAGTAATCACTGTCTATAATCTGTAAGTCAAGATGATGTCCGTGCTTGCATATACATCATTACATACATAAATACTATGACCTTTTCTGTGAAGGAAACTGTCTAGATAAGCATGTATGATCTAAAATATGAAACCTTCCCATTAAGCCAATTAGTTGGTGTAAAAGATCACTGACAAATGCAGCATGTCCATCATCATCAAATCCTGTATTCCTCTATTATAAGATCACTGAGGAATGCAGCAAGTCCATCTTCAAATTACACCCGAGTTCCTCCATTATATGGATATTTTAAATTATATCATCACTAACGAGTAACAACACTGATAAAATAAAGGATATGTGTTCCGGTCCTAGACTCGATGCCTGTCCTGATCAAACTGATTCAATAATAGAAGTACTGGTACCAACTGAAATATGTAGGGACCTCACAAACAGCCAACTGGACAAAAGTAGGTCTAGGTTTTGGAGAAAGAGGGACTGGTGGCTATCCGGACTCTGGGTGATGTTGTGGTGGGAGAGAGGGGGTAGAGGACAAAACTGAGAGAAACAGAGAGGGGGCCCTTGTGGTATCACAAAGTAGAGGTATGATTAGCCATCAAGGCTTAAAGACTTGAGGTGGATGTTTTAGATATTTAGTTTGACTAAAACTAGGTAAAATCCCATAATATTAGTTGGTTCCAACCATGGATTAAAATCTCAGTCTAATACCCATACCAATCAATAGCTAGAGTGGTACGATATCAGTATTGATCGGTAGTCGTATCCGAACAGCACCAACACTCGGTACGAGTAGATAAAGATGGGAATGGACAAAAGAGAAGATGAGATAGAAGAGGGGAGGAGGTGCCAATGTGTACTGGTAGGAGGAGGCTGGCGACACAAACAAGGAGGAGAAGACAACAGCAATGTAAAAGAGGTGGTGGGGGAGGAGAAGAAAAGGCATAGGCGATGGCAGAGAAGGAAGAGGAAAAAGAAGCAGCAATGGAAGATGAGAAAGACAAGAGAAAGAAAAATAAAAACAATTGCCAATAGCTGTTAGCAGATTATAAGAACAGAGAAAAAAATGACCCACTAATCATACCACACACACTTATCACTTGGTATAGCTCTCTATCAATCAGCTTACCATCTGATAAACCTGACACAATGAGCTTCCTGGGACAATATGAACAGTTCCGAATTCCACCTGATCCGTGTATCATTCAGCCATTAAATTAGTATATATCGATCCATACCAACCAGTACAACCAAAATTAAAATCCATGGTTTCAACTTTAAATAAAACCCAAACAAAATGTTGGGAAACAATTAGTATCATCATGTCTTCCCTTTAATGTTTAAGTATCCAATTTAGAACAAAAGAGGGTCCAATTACCAGTCTATGTAAAGAGAGCTCGGTGGAACGACATTAATGGCTTGTTGGACCTTTTTTGCCGACTCTCATGTCTGTTCTCCTCAAACTGCAAGCTTTTTCTTCTAATCAGCATTATGACATCCCATGCTTCTTGCCCTTTCACTAAGACCCTATTGCCATCTATAATGTTAGTTGAAGCATCGCATTCTGACCTTTAAATTGTTTTATATTACTTGCTTTGGAATTATGCTGCCAGGAATACAAAAGAGACTCACCTACACTTTGGCAATCCCTATCTACCTACCAACCATGGCAACTGGTTTGATCAATAAGAGGTCATGAGATACAGTGCCTACAGAATAGTTATATACCTTGAGATTGTATGACATTGTATTGTTCAAGTTATTTTGTACTAAAATGACAGGAAAAGATCAATGTAGCAACCCTTAACAATTGGGTTTTCATGTTTTGTTGTTGTTGCCATTATTATTATTGTTGTTTTAAACTTTTAAATTCTTCTATTCTAATAATTGTTTCCTGAAAAAAACTACTAAATTTAAGGATAACAATCAATTCCAGAAGTTACCAATAAAAAAAACAAAACAAAACAAGTAATCATTATTTGGATATAAAAATTAACAAGGTACAATTTGAATCTTGTATATTTTTCCTAACCATATAAAATGCAAGATATCATGAACCCCGATGATTATTCAATTCTCAGATAGAAAATCATGAAGATGCAAAAAAAAAAAAGGATCATGTCCTTTGCAATCATTTAGGAAATTCAGATTGCAACAAGCACGAACATTAGAAAATCAAACTATTTCAAATTCCAATAAATTAGAAGATATTAGCAGGTTTACAAATATGACATCACAAGAATTTGGTAAAATTTCTTTCAATGCCAGTTTGACAAGATCAAAGAAAGCTTACTGTAAATTGATCAGGACGGCGTTTCTCAGATGCAAGAAAATGCAGCCTCATTGATGCAACAATTTCATATTCCTTAAGAAGCACATAGCATGTCCAAAATGTAAAGGCATATGCCACAACCAAATGGGCCCAGAACCTACAAACATAAAAAAGCAACTAATGCTCATGAACACAGAGAACCTACAACAAGAACTAACATATTCAACTAGCAAAACAATTGTTGTTGTATTATTAACAAGGAATGCAAAGACGGTGAGAAAGATTTCAAGCCTAGAGAAAATTAAATAATGCATTAGGTCTAAAGCAGCACCGATGCTAATGTTCATTAAATAAATTTACCAGCAAAGATGAACTCCAATTGAACAGGTAACATAAATAATTCTAGGTTCAAACATGACAGTAACAACTCATCTAAATATCTAGTATTAAACTTATAACCCACAAATATACTAAAGATCCGATAAGCCAAACACATTTTCCAGTAAAATTGTCCATGAACTCTTCAACAAGGAACAATTTTGTTTCTCAAATGCTCCACTTTCATTTGTGCAATCAGAGTAATCTTAAGGTTTCCAACTTCCCGTTACATATGTATCTCATTCAGTTGTTAAGCATCTAATGCTGAGTCGGACTACCACCTATACGTCAATATTCAGACAAACTTTTCCCCATTTATTATAATTGATCTGTGTTTAGATGCTATTTATTTCTCTACACACTAATAAATGTTATATTTGTCTTGGTTTAACTTTTGGTGACTTAGTTTAAATTTTTAGGGAAAAAAAAAAGGCTTGTTTCAAATTTCAAACACATGCAAAGAAGAACAGTCATATTGTCATATGGACTTTAACGAAAACAAAAAAATTATCGAAAAATCAATCTCACAGGTAAAGAAGGTTTGAAAGCAAAGCACCATATAGCAGCATCAGAAACTCAGAGCCAATATATCATACTGATACTGTATGAATATATAGATAAGATCATCCTCAGAAAGTTCAATTCCTATGCCAAAACAGGTGAATAAGTGGCCATAATATCAATCATCTGGATAACTAATGGTACTTTGAGCATACCGTCTAGTTCGGATAGGTTTTGGCTGATCTGACAAGGGACTGACACATGGACTGGTCCAGTCCAAGATAAGTTGTCTTTCCCAGTGAGCTCATTGTGTGGAAGTTAACTGGCGGTAAAGTAACTGATACCAATGGTTACTGGGTAGTAAGCCTACTGCCTGGTACTAGTATCACTTTATTTTATTTATGACTGCTGTCGCAGCTGTCAATATTTTTTTATACTTCTCTCTCTCTCCCATTGTTGATCCATCTCTTTGTATCTCCAACTCTTACTCTTTTTCCCCCCTCCGCTTGTTTCCCCTCTTCCCTCCACCCTCCTCTTCATACCAAAACTTTAAACCTTAGCCAAACTGGTTAAGTCTAAAGTGAAGTGCCATTTTTCTTTTCATTTCCATTAAAAGCTTATGTCAATGGCTTTAAGGCTCCTTCCTTTAAGGCAGAGATATTACAGAAATCAATAGACCAATAGCAATGAACCAAAAACCAAATGGTGATGCTTGATCTGTCTAATTACTATCTACATGCTGGATCTTCATAAGCTTGCCCTCAAAAAAGTTCGAAATTTCAGAAATTTACAACAAGCATTACGTGAAGGCTAATAAACAGAAATTACAAATTAATCAATCCAGTAAGCAGTCTAATTATAAAATTCTTACAGCTTACCTTTGTGAACCTGAAGGAATATTTGAAATAGAAAGCTTGTCTATGTCACTGTACTCCACTTTTGAATTTTCCAAAGTACCACTATTCGTCCAGTTGACCGGCACCAAGATTGCAAAGGAGAGGATTGCCATTGGAACAAAGAGCTTGAGTCTAGTAAGAAAAAGAACAAATATACATCACTAAAGTATAAATTTAAAAACATCAATCGATACTTGTTATGGAACAAAATTAAACAACTAATACCATTGGTTCAAGGTTACCATTTAATGGAGAACTATTAACGATAAACACAATCTAATGCATGACGCATACATTTGTTCTGTGAGACGATCTGCAGCTTCCAAGCTAGACTGTTGCACCTTGAAAATATGTACATGCTTCAAAAGAACAAGTTGAAAAATTACAGAGAACTCTTTTTTTTTCCCTTTATCTCATCTGAAAGCAAACTTGACTTTACCAATTGGATTAAGAGCCTTATGAAAATGAACATCCTAATGTCTTGCCAATAAGAGGAATATAAATCCCACTTGATCAAAAATTGCATATTGTTGTCTCAGGATGTTAACAAACATAAGCAAACTATTACTTGAAGCTTCAGCATCTTTAACTACCTTGTTGGATAATCACCTAAATCCTAAAAGAATAAAGTTCAAAAACTGAGAGTGAAGAGATAGTGTTTGATATGAACATACAGTCCCATCCTATAAATTAATTCTAAGTAAAACCATTTATTGCTTCTCTGGATTTACCAGTGCTTCTCAAAAGATAGTTTGTTCAGGTTCTGCATTGCCCTCTTCAACAAAAGTTGTGACTATAGTAAATGTGCACAAGAGAAAGAAGCAGAATGATTAATGAATTGAGCTTCAGATACAGTGGTAGAATACCCAATCAAGTATATCCTCAAGTAAACAGCAGAATCAAGTCCTGCATGGTCTATCAGCTCAGGTTCTGGCATTCTGAGAGCAGCTGGCATCCATTCCAGAAATCTCAAATATGACCTCAAATTTAAGTTCACAAACTTGTGTACAAACGTCCCTGAGCGTGTTGGACTGCCTCTCACACCTTTAAGATACCATTTTGGAAAATAAACTCTGTCGTTTATTGGTTGTAGTCTTAGGACAGCAAATGCTATTAAGAATGCAATGGCACTTAATATGTTGATGGCTGCAGCAAGCCCTATGTCAGTAAGCGTAGCCATAACTGCCTCTTATAACATAAAAGTTTTCCAAATGTTGACCCTGCACAAAAGCAGGCTTATAAGAGAATAATAAAGCTGAACACAAAACAATTGAAAAAAGAAAAACGAATTAATAGAGCCGATACAAATAATCTAGGGAAACAAAATGCAATTATCACATAGATCTTCCACATTTACAAGAAAGTTACCATTTTGAGGTGCATCAAGAATACAAAACCAAAATTTCAAAAACTGACATGGTAAGTTAGCAAAATTTGGAGCAGCATAATTGTCAGAGACAATGAAACTTATTTGCATTGGTATACTGGTAAAGTAAACATAAAAATAGTGCATTTTGCGACCAAGGAGCCTAGAGAACAAATGAAGCAGATATCGAGCTATCATCACCACCATCAGACGTTCAGATTTACTTTTCAATGTTCTGGGAACATCTCAAGCATCTTATGATCCATTTTTGCTAAGTTAGTGAAGCTAAAAATGCAAAATCGCGGAAGCAAGTAGGTGGTTTGAGGGCCAAGCAAAACCACGTCTGGTTGTCACATCAACTTTTAGAGCACTAACGGTTGATCATGCACTAGACAAGATGCAGTAAAGGGAAGCACAAACAAATTGACATGTCATGTAGTTCTTTATCTAGTCCCTAAATTGGTCGATCAAAGCCCTATGGCTTTTTGGATTAGATTTAGCTTTTGCATCATTATTAGGATTTTCACTCAACTCCTGCCTTATTTCTAGGAGACATTGGGGGTAATTTCAACTTCTAAGAAAGATAAAGTTAGAAGACCAAAGTTTGGGGGTGTATTAAGAAGTGGAAATTTGCAGAGCCAAAAAGAACACAACGGACTAGGACTGATCAAAATCCAAAAAATGAGAAAATCAATTTTTGCCTCGCCCTTCAAGGAAGGATAAGAGAGAAAAAGAGAATCCGATAAAAAAGAAAACAAAACGAGAGCAGACTCAAATGGCTACGAATTACCTTTGGAGAAGCAGCAGGAACACCAACCAACCAAAGCAGCAAGCGATCAGTGTTCAATCCGATGAAAGAACATACAAAGTCTTGATGTTGGGTCGATTCCTGGGTCACAGGGTAAGGAAGAAAGCGGAGTAGGCTGGAATATGGAGAGA
Source organism: Musa acuminata AAA Group (assembly GCF_036884655.1). Lineage (NCBI taxonomy): Eukaryota > Viridiplantae > Streptophyta > Magnoliopsida > Zingiberales > Musaceae > Musa > Musa acuminata. The sequence goes on from NC_088352.1 coordinate 644,353, forward strand.
GAGAGAGAGAGAGAGAGAGAGGAGCAGAGCTGTCAGAGATCCAATGATCGGATTATCACTAAACAAAACAGAGGACATGTGTAAAGAAATGCTTCACTATTATATCAGTTAAAAGAAGTAAAACCCAAACTGGGCTGCGTAAATAAATGTATGCAGATGAACGTGGAGTAGATTAGATTGAACGCCGAAGCTTTGGGATGTCGATGAATGGACGGCGAAAAGGCAGCAGATCACTGCAGGACATATCATTATTCCTGCACACCGTTCACAGCGTTGAATGCCACCATGTGATCTGGTCATATCGGTGGGAGAGCTATCCCGAGTAGATTCAGCAATAAGATGCATGTTTTCAAGAAATTGATATTAATAGCACGAGGAATGGATCAATCTGTGGCGATAATTATGGGAGAAGACAGAACAGTAATAGAAGCGAGTGAAGGTTGGCTAATCATACCAAAGCGCAGGCACTGTGCTGCCTGTCGGCGAGGACGGCGAAGAAAGCCACTCCAAAGCTAGTGGGTAAAGGAAGACATTTTTGGTCTCTGTGGGTGGGTGGGTAGATGCCGTCATGTGAGCGTCCGCCATCCTCTCTCTCTCTCTCTCTCTCTCTCTCTCTCTCTCTCTCGCTTTCGCGTCGTGCTGCTTCTGTCGTCGTCTTCTCGCGCTCTATCATACGCATGCGTCTTTTCTTTGAGACGGGAGGGATAAGGTGAAGTAAGCCTGACAGCGAAGGCTGTCCACAAATGCGGAGGACCCCACCGCCCAAACTGCATTGTATTTGTGGTGCGTGTATCAATCAGCACTGCAACATCAGATGCTGCAGTCTCCTCCTCCTCCTTCATTCACATGTGTGGAAATTCCTCAGCCACACAAAAAAAAAAGAAAAAGAAAAAGAAATTTGAATGCTTCGTTATAATATCACTCGATATTTAAATAACCCGTGAAGCACATCTTGCATGTGATGTGTCGAGATCTTCCGCCCACTTCTATACCGGACAATCATTTTCATTGGATTGATTAAAGCCCTTTCAAACTGTAAATGTCATCACACGTCGAAACCCTTATATTCTATTCTAAAGTTGCCTACATCGCTATCCTTACGTGTTAGCCTCGATCTACGTCAAATTTAAGTTGATGCTGCTGATCGAGCAACCAACTCGCCCGCATGTCAAATTCATTCGCATTTGTTAATTTTAATTTTGAATATTGATCCGTAATTGCCTCGAGATTAGGAAAAAAGTACGATTCTGATTTAGCTAAATTGATCCATGACCAAAGAAAGATCCAATGAGTTCAATTCTTATTTATGGAGTTAAAAAAACGAAAAAATCAAATCAAATCAAAAATTAAAAATTAAAAATTAAAAATAAAATCAGTAATCTTATCAAAAATATGCCAAAACTAACTTGGAAGGACATTATTATATACCGAATTATTTGAATGAAGCCTCAATTTCGTTTCCCAATCTTAATCTTTCATCCGAGTACAATGAAAGTCTTCTCGAAATTTATGTTGGAACTCAAGGAATCTAATTGTTATTTTATCTCATCATGAGATGCAGCAAAAATCAGTCGCAAGAATATGTTGCATTCGAGAAGGGAAAACTCAAATTTTCCCTTTCCTTTACTCCATCTACTTTGCTTAGCTTTTGATCAGTTCTCTTACCATTTGAAACATAATTTCACTTGACTAATCGATTGAATGTTTTAGCCATTTTTTGAATTTATTGGTCAGGTGCATTTTGTAATATATTTGAAATGTACATTAAAAGTTAAATGCATATTTTAAATATAAATAGATATTTGATAATTTTTTTGACTTAGATGTTATATTGCAAATGCTCTGATGCTATAGCATGAGCAGAATGCTACTGTAGTTTTTCAAAAATTTAAAATATCTTATGATATTATCCATGATCATAATATTATAAATATGACTTGGTGAAAAAACTACATGATTTATGTTTTTTTATAAGGTAAAATTTTATTTATAAGATTATTTTATATTTATGTATATAATTATATATAAATAAAAGACTCCATAGCGATGCTAAATAATTGACTTGTAGAATAAGATGATCTTATCGTGACCATAACTTATGATCGAGATTTATCATGGGAATAGATTCTCTTGATATTTAGATCTTGTTTGGTGGACAATTAAAAGAGTATCATATTCAAATAAGAGATTAGTGAATTGTACTAGATACAAAATTACTATATTTAGAGAGCTTGAAAAGAATTAGAGTTATTGTACCGATAGATATAAGTCCTATAGGTTGAGATGAACTTTAGGAAATAATAATTGAAGCATTAGATGTAGAGAATGAAGACATGCTAAGAAGATGTTGTAATGCAATAAAAAAATTCCAGAATTAATTTATGATTTAGTTTGGATACATAAATGGTAGAGATCTAATCTCTCGGATGAGATCAGAAATGAAAAATGCAAAGGGGAGGATCTGATCTAAGATGTGTTAATGAAAACAATATATTTCCTCCTCTCCTGAGTCCTTCTCTCGATCATAAGTGTTGATGACACGATCAATAGAAAGATGGAAAGTAATAGACTATTATCGAGAGGTCGATCATGGATCCGAGATGCTAGTGAGTTTGACGATTAACGAGAAGGGGACAAAAACACCAATGAAGATGTTGGGTAGTAGGTATCGATACGGGCAGAGGGAATGCACACCAAGTAGAACTGAATAGCGATGGAGGATCCTTGGAGAAGTGCATCGATCACAATATGAGGTTGATAAGATCAGCAAAGTAGAGTAGATTTGCTACAGAGCATATCGCGTTAAGAGATTGATAGGGAGAAGTTGCACGTCTTCACCTTTGATGTAACGTCAAAATCCAAAAACAAAAACAGAAATCAAAGTTATAAAGCAACAATAAAATAGACTAGAAAAAGGAATAACTGTCACAAAAAATTTATCAAGATAGTGAAGAGGAGTTTTGCTTAAAATAAGAAAGCTATGATACGATGAAGAAGTAAAAAATAAAATTATGAAATGGATAATATCATTCATTCATTGTGTATTTATACAGATTTTTTAGGAGAGATTTTTCTTAATCATATAATCAAATCATATATTGATTGATCCTAAGTCCTAAATTGATCGAAGATTAAAATATGTAAAAAATTTAAAATTACTTTTCATATTAATCTCTATCATAAATTTTTATCAATTAGATTCATAATTAAATAGCACAACTAGCTTGAATAACTGTAACATGTCGGACAGGAATAATTACAAGTAATAGGGTGCTTGTAGATGGAGTTAGATTGATCTGTGCCCAATTGGTAAAAGTAATCAACTCAATCCGTGTAGCCAATGTACCATTATGAGTGAGATAAGAGAGGCGTGCGATAGATTGGCATAATAATGGTTTCCAACTTCGGGTGCAGGCGAATTAAATTCACGAGTATCAGCTAGTGAGAAGAATGGATTGCCTCTGAGTCCTACAAACTGTATCGTCGAGCAATCAATCATACATAAATCGACCAACATCCCAGCATAAGTTCTTCTGATGCTGAGGCTCTTGCAAGTTGGAGGATCTGTATATTTAGTTGCCATCTAATCTCAGACCAACTGGGAATTTTAGTTAGTATTGTGTCAACTAAATATCACCGATTTGCCAATAATATATTAGTATTTGCAATGCCGACGACGTCCTTTGACCGGATAATATGAGGCCTGCATGGCTTTTCCGTGCCGTAATCGTTCGACTCGGGAACAATTACCACCTGCTTCGCGGGTGCCTCGAGCGTCACTTGCCTTTCACTTTCTCATCATGCTTGTGTCACTGTTTGGTCAGACACTGACCCTCCTCGGCTCCACCGCTGGTTCCACCATTTTTGTTTTTTTGGGTCTGCAAATGTATCACCTTGTCCTGTGAGACATATTTTGGTATTTGTTGGTATAAACAACTTTATGTCGTGGTCTCGGAGTCGACGCGACTTGGTCGGGGGTCCGAATGACGGAGATCTCACGCGACATCCCTCGAGATCTCTCAGTGGCCGATCACGGTGGTCCGGTCGGGATGTCGCGTCGGGGGGAAAGCTTTTGCCCCGGCACCGGGAAGAGGTGACCCCGTTCTCGCACCTGCACACAGGTCGGGTCGGAAGCTCGACCCGACCCCTCCGACGATCAAGTCAGTGGATGTGAAGGGGATTTTTGTATGAAGATATGCCCCTATTCATTTAGAACTCTGGGGTATTTATAGGTAAGTTTAGTGTTACCTGATGTGCCCGCCTGTAGGAGCAGGACCGTACCTCTGATGGTGTCTGACGTCGTCGTTGGCGTTGTGTGGAGAACCGAACCGCCGTAGGGTATGGGCGAGCCTCGGTCGTCGTCCTCCTCTGTCTCGGCCAAGCGTGCGGGGTCAGGCAACAATGAAGTCGTTATCTGAGAACGGGTGACGTCGAAGCATGTCGAGTCGATATTATTGCCCTCTTCCTCGAGCATAGTGTCGTCCAGGCGTGGCTGACGTCGTGACGCGTCATATCGTCATTATTACCCTCATAAGTAATAGCAAGAAAAAGTCATGCCATCCTCTAATCATCAACGCCCTTAATTTGACTGTCAGTCTTTTCTACAAATACATAGCTCCATGTTTTATGAAAATGTTATGTTATTTAGTTTAATTTAAAGATCAATTAGAAGTCCAAGAATTGTTGAGTAATACTCTACAATTTAAAGACTAGAAACCATCTCTTGAATTGTTCGAAATCATTGCGGATAGCTCTACTCTTTGCAGGATGATGGCTCGATATTGATTTATCATTAGAGATCATGATTGATTGACGATGTATGATTACGAGATATTAGTATAAAATAATCTTTCAATCCGAAATCTTAGCTGTGAAAAGATATGTGCATTAGACATCAGATATGTTCCTCATGCGTTAACATCAGACTGCCACTACCGTGTCAAACAAACGGAAGGGGGTCAGTGGTACCGGCGGTGCTTTGTCTCCCCGACCCTGGTGGTCTACGTCCCTGTTGTGTCCTTCCCTTCCCTGCAACCTCAACTCTTTCCCATGCACCCTTCACCCGGTCAAAGCTTCTCCTGTTAAGTTCTTCTCGTCTGCCTGTCCCCACACCACGCCTCTCCCCCCATCCCAAGGCTTCCGCACCAACGGTCTCATCTCCCTTTCACTCACCTTTCTTTTCCTTGTCCATCTCTCTCTCTCTCTCTATTTTTGTTCATCGTATTCTGTATTTTCCTTCTCTGTTTTTCTCCGGAACAAAACAGTTTGCTGGGCTTTATCCTCGGCCATTCCCAGTGTGCTCCAGTCATCCCTCAGGTATTAAAAATATGGAGGCAGCGGCTGACACAAGGACTATAAACATGGAATAAATGCGCCCATCGCTCGAAAGCAGCCACAACAACAACAAGTGAATCTCTACTCTCTTCCATAATTACCATCGGAGGTCTTCCTGTTACTCCAGTCCCTTTTGTCTTCACCCGTCCGCCCTCTCTCGCACTCTGCTTCCCTCTCCCACAGATGCGGACCATCATGGCCAGAAGCCCCAGCGAGTCCTTCTCCTTCTCTAAGAGGCACTTCCAGTGGATAGCTGGCAAGGGTGGTGACGACAAAAGGCAAGAAGGAGGGAAGGCGGAGGAGGAGACGTTTACTTTCTCCACCATCGCCTCGTCTTGCGATGATAATGCGCCCATGAAGGTAGAGGTAGCTCCGCCTCCCGCGAGGAAGAAGGGGCCGTCACCGTCCGCGGCAGCGGCGGCAGTCTCTAGGTTGCGGTCGGTGCTGGCAGCGGCAATCGCCGGCAGACATCGACCGGTGGGCATCGGACCCCGCGTGACGGGCACGCTATTCGGGCACCGCCGCGGCCACGTCTACTTCGCATTCCAAGTCGATCCGCGCGCTTGCCCGGCGGTGCTGATCGAGCTCACCACGCCCACGAGCACGCTGGTCAGGGAGATGGCCTCCGGGCTGGTGCGGATCGCGCTGGAGTGCGAGCGGCGGGCCGGCGGCGGAAAGAAGCTGCTGGAGGAGCCACTGTGGCGTGCGTACTTCAACGGCAAGAAGTGCGGCTACGCGGTGCGCCGAGAGTGCGGCCCGGCGGAATGGAGGGTCTTGCGGGCGGTTGAGCCGGTGTCGACGGGCGCCGGCGTGCTCCCTGGCGACGGCGGAGCCTACGGGGAGATGATGTACATGAGGGCAAGGTTCGAGCGGGTGGTAGGTTCCAAGGACTCCGAGGCCTTCTACATGATGAATCCCGATAACAGCGCCGGCCGCGAGCTCAGCATATACCTGCTCAGAGTCTAAACAAGCTATTTCTTTCTCGGGAGGATCTTCTTGTCACTTCATTCATTGTCTTCCTCGATCTCCTTCTCACCTTCGTCTCCTACTAGTAATAATTAAGTCCTTTGTGGTTGCTCTCATCCTGGTCTGCTTATTTTCCTTCTCTTCTTCTGCTGGCAATGCTTCAGAGCATATCGGTTACGTATTTTTATCGTACGCATGTATAGGCTTTGTAATTTCACGTTCTTGGAGAAGAGGTTCGACGTAATAGAAACTCTTCATTATTATTATTATTATGGTCATTCACAATGTAATTCCATTAACCCCTGTGACTATGATGTTTTCCTATCACTGTAGTGATCATGCCTGTTGTTATAACTCGAGCATTGCTTGCAATGGCCGAGTACGGAACGATGACGCAGTGGAACACGCAAAAACCGGGAGGTGCCATGCGAGTTGTCTTTTCTAGTAGCCCAGCCTCACATAACGGGTGTGGAAGTGACAGTGGGTGACCGAGAGGAGGTACCACTCTTCCCAGTGGATGATGCCGTGATGGAACTTGAAGTGATGTGCGTGCATATTGTTTAGGGTCCATAGCTCTCCTACAGGACGAGTCAGGAAAACATTCTGCTTTGCTCTTATCTTTTTCTTTAGATTAAAGCATGCTTGGCCATCGCGTGACTACTCTCAGTATAATATTAATACCCTTAGGAGGATCGATCGGGAAACATAAGCGTTGTTGCTTGGGAATTGGAACTATCTAAATGAGTCTGTGGGTCTCTCATAATTGATGAATCTGGCAACAGGAAGCTTTGAGTGATCTCAAGGAACAATGTTTAGCTTTTGGTAAATCCCAGAAGAGAGATCTTACAAGGTGGCTTTTCACTTTAATTTGTCTCGAGAGATCCTCTCCATCTTCGATCCTTTACTTTCTGGCTTGCTCCCAGACTTTGCCTTTAAAAAATTCAGCTTTCAGGCTTAAGAAGGTCTCAATTGGCTCTTGGTGGGGAGAGAAAACCAAGAACTACTACTAAATTTGATTCTGGTGCCGGAGCAGATCCAGGAACTGCCATATTTAGACGCACAACTGACAGAAGATTAAGAAATAAGATCTATAAGGACAATGGAAAGATTGTGATGCAAATTAAAGGGAATGAAACCTTGATGATTAAGAATGGAAAGACCTCCGGATACAGGGACTACTCCAAGCTCTCTGGATCCGAAGCAATGGAATGTAGTTCTGCCACACAAGTAGAACTATGCAACTTGTGTGCACCGCAAACCCATTTCCCAAGGGAAGAGAAGACAGCAAGCACCAAAGAAACACTGCATCTGGGACCAGAGTCCTGGTTGCTTAAATCCTTAGGAGGGAGCCCCTAGACCCGGTCAAGGAAAGCGGAAAAGCTAAAGGCAAGGGGACACGATCTCTGTTGCTTTGGGAATTTGAGCTCTCGTTCAGGGTTGTCATCCCGAGGAGAGAGAGAGAGAGATTGCAGAGAGTGTTGGTGACAGCTGGGACATGGAAATTTTGGTCCGATTGCCGCATCGATCGCCGAGCCTCGGGGGGTGTGGGGGGAGGAGGAAGTCCATGAGGCTCACCTCGTCGGCTGCTGTGGTTCAAAGCTAAAGAATAAAGAGGCTTGTGATGGGAACCCTTTTCAATCTTGGCATCATGAAACTCCTATCATCGTCATTATTATCACGACAACCTTAGGAAGGAGCTTTCGCCATTAATGGCCAAACGAGATCTTGTACTGCAGTGACTTGACTTGTTTGTTGCATCCACGGCAGCAGTGTGTCAGAATGGTGTAAGAACGATGGAGACGTTAACATGAGCATGCATGAACAACGGGATATCTTGTGAAATAAAATTCATACAAAACAATGTCGTCAAATACCTATTTTGTGAGCATTTACAAATAGGAGTCATTAATCGGCCCACCTCATACCATTTATTGTACCATCGATGAATCAGACGTCTCCCGACCCAGTGGAGCATAATAATGAATTGGCATTCTCTCGCCAATCCCTTCGCCTACTGCACATTCAGTAGTTTCATACTCACAATCTCATCGCCATGTTTTTCTTTGTTAGTGTCGAAAATAATTCTTAATTTCATGTGATATTGATTTGATTCTTCATTCTAATCTTGCTTTCTTAGAAACAAACTCCACAGCAACAAGACAAAAAGAAAATGAATCAAATTCAAAGAGATTAGATGCAAATGCGTTCGTTCTTGGAGATGCCCTTCTCATCATCTTGTGCTAGAAGGATTGATTACATGAGTGATTGCCCACTGAATTTAGTCATATCACTCGAACTCTTTAAGCTTGAACTTGTTACACGCGTAGATCCGATGCTTAGTGGAAAGACAAGAGCCAAGTCAGCTCCATCAACCTCTGCTACGCAGATGAACAAAATGATGCATCATCATTGTGACATTGGACGAAGGGTCCTTTCCTAAAGCAATAGAAAATGCACCAAAGTAAAACTATTCTGCACATTTAAGTATTGGAAATGGATAAAAGATTATAACACCATGATTAGTTTCACATCGAAAATGAATAAGATTAAGATTGACTTATAAGAATTTGATGAATGTATTATTATTAATTTCAGTTTAAACATTTTGGTCAATGGTTTGGACCAAATAAAATTGATAGACCAGTTAAACCATCATGACATTGCATGATGAGGGAACGGACTACCCAACCTTTGAGTAGGAGTGAGTGTAATACCTTTGATTAGTCTCATATGGAAAGTGGACAAGATTAAGATTGATTTATAAAGGTTTGATGAGTGTACTATTATTAACTTTAGCTTAAATATTTTGATCAATGATTTAGATCAAATAAAATTAATAAGCCAATTAGCTTATGCCCGATAAAAAAATATAACTCATATACATGGAATTTCTTTAACAATCTAAAAATATTTTTGTGAAAAAGGAGTCATGAAGGCAAACTACCACCGTTTCCAAATAATAAAATAAAAAAAGCTAGCCGGAATGACTAGCTTACCTCTCGTTACAATACAATCTAGTTGTATGACGTGTGGGTTAGGTTCGGAATTACTCGATATTTATATTTGGGTTCATGTTAGGCTGACGTGTTAAGAAGTTGGAGGATTCAAATCAAGATCCTATAAATAACTTATTATTAAATAACTTAAATTTTAGGTGTAGATTTAAAATCAATTAATGTCCTTTTATGAGGACATACCTAACAAGACTTACAAAAACTATACCATGACATACCTAACAAGACTTGTATGATTCTTAAGTTAATTTGAATTCAAATGATTTAGTCAAGTACCGAATATAAAAAATGTAACTTATATTAAATAAAGTTCAATGATCAATAAATATCTTGGGGCTTTTTTTCATAGTGTATATGTGATTATTGAATCTAATATCATGGTTAATTGTCGAAATGGCTGCATACATCACTCGATCATAGGAGGATTATGGAGTCATGTGTCAAACTCAACGAATACAAGAAATGTATATATATATATATATATATATATATATATATATATATATATATATATATACATATAAATAAAAATATATATACATATATATTGTCCTAAGTTTTAATTTTCACATCCCTCACAAATGAGTTTGTTATACGTGCTAATCATGTTTAGAGTCGGAATCAGGTCGGGTTTACGGATGAGTCGATCCGGGCCAAATCATCATATTTATATCCGCTATCGGACCCGAACCCTGGCGACCTCTGTGCCCACGGCGTCGCCTGGAAGGAAGAGGAAGAAGATAGAAGAGCGTCAAAGAGGGGATCCTTCGGTCGTTCTCTTTCTGGTCTCTTCCGAGCGAGCATCGATGACGGCGGGCGATCCCGAGAAGCGGCTTCAAAATGTCATGGACAAGCTCTACCGTGCGCCCAAACCCAAACCCTCTCTCCCCAGGTCTCTTCCACCCGAAACCCTAGAAAAGATCTTACAATTTTTTTTTCCTTATGTTTATTGAAATACTAGTGAGTCGATCCTGATCGGGGTTTTGCTTGTGGTGTGGTGGCGGTGGGAGCCAGTGGCAAGAGAGCGGAATCGGGTTGGACAGGGAGCTTCGAGAAGGGAATGAGGGTTCCGGCCGTGGCGGCAGCGTCGATGGGGCCCCTCGGGCCGGCTCCGCCATGCCGGCCGTGGGATCGAGGGGATCTCATGAGGAGATTGGCTACGTTCAAGGCCATGACTTGGTTCGGAAAGCCCAAGGTTTGGATTTTCTGTTTTTTTTATTCTCTTCCCGATGAAAACTATTTCTTTTTAGTTTTATACATTACACTGGTCATATTTGCTGCTAATGATGTTTTATTTGAGCACATTTACAATTACATAAGTAATGGATAAGTGGAAGTTTGGGGCTTAATTTTCTCTTCGCTACTTTTGGATTTCTGCATATTAAATTTCGAATTTTAGAGACAGATATGCTATTTTAGTTTCTTGATGATTCCTTGTATAAGGAAAAAAATCATTTTATATGGCTAGGAAGTGGATTTTTCTTCTTGAAAAACTAGGAAATCATTTCGTGTAGTTATGGAATTATTGTAAGAAAAAAGATGTCTATAATTTGAGTTGAAAAATAAAAAAAAACAATGGACAAGGAACAATGATTTTCCTGTTTAGGAATCTAAAGTTTTAGGTTTGACATTTAAGAAATAGAATTGGCATCTTCCTTTTTTATTGAAAAATTCTCATTTGACTTCTTTTATTTGGATGGATTGTGCATTTTGATTCTGACACTATTGATGATTCTTAATTGAGTCTGAAATTTCAAACAAGTAATGACCTTGTGCTGTTGGAAAATCAGGGGCTTAAATGCCTCAACTAAATAATATGATGTCAAAAAGTGGATGTATATGAACAGATGTCTAGCACTGTAGAAACAAGGGTTAGATGTGGAAATCTTTTTGGGAAGTTTACTAACATGACACCCTACTTTAGTCCCACATCAGAAGTGAGAGGAAATTCGAGTTGATTTATGCGATTGGAGTGGGTCCATTATCATAACACTTGGGTTTAAGTATTTTGGTTTAGTGATTTAGGCTCATCAAGTTAATGTGTTAGGCATGGGCTGTCATATCGTGTCAACTGGTGCTATCGATCATTGTGCAAATTGGTACAAACCAATCGGTCTTGACATATGTATGTCGGTACACTGTGTTGGTACGTTGATACATATCAATTTTTGAAAAGATTGAAAATGATTGAAAATTAAAACAAATAATTTTTAGTGTTCTCAATCCTAGTTTAATGGTTTTTTATTATATTTAAATGAGAATAGAGTAGATATAAGGCATAAAGGAATAGAAATTCTAGATTACACAGATGAGAAAGACACTAATCATCCTTAACAAGCTCTGATTAGGCCTGAATTATGAAAACCACTATTCTTCAGTCTTAACAGTCTATGAAAATCAAATAAGAACTTCTCTCAATTTTTTGAATTGGACTTAAAATTTGTAGGAAAGAAAGGTATATTGACGGACTTATACGTATCGTCTGGTACGGACGGTATTATTTGAAATTAAAATCCTTGGTATATACTGTAGTATCTTCGAAGTTGTACTACTGGAGTTTTGGTGGAATTGTTAATGGGTCGTTACATTTAATACAAGCAATGAGACATATATTCTATATCTCTTTTTATTGATTCTAATAGCATTAAGAAAATAAAAGAAAAATAAATTACTTACCAAAAGAAAAAGGAGGTGTGCATTATAGTTGTTAGAAGCAGTTTCTTTCATGTATTGCCTGTGCTTTCAAAATTCAGTTTTAATTTTTGAAGCAACCAGATATACATGGTGGCTAAATCATATTGGACTTGTGCACATTTCTTTGATTTGAAAAGTCTGGAAGCTTGTAGGTTTAGCAGCTTTCACAAGATATTTCTCATCTTTTATTTACATGTAATTTGTTTTCTACATTCTCTTTTATTACCTTTATTAGTTGAATCTTTATTGAAACTTTTTCTCTTCTCCAGGCAATTAGTCCTGTAAATTGTGCAAGGAGAGGTTGGATAAATGTGGAAATGGATGTCATAGCATGTGAGGCATGTGGAGCACGACTCCTCTTTGCAACTCCTTCTTCATGGCCATTGCAACAAGGTTTGTATGCTTTCTATTATCATTCCATGGTTTACAATTGCAGTAATGCATCTTGGCATGGGTTTTAAATCTCGGCTCAGTACTAATGTTGGTCCTTGGTTGACCAGTGTGATATCAGTATATATGATGGTGTCCTGAACTTTACTGCTTGATATTATTGAAGAAAAAAATTTTTAATGAAAAAATATGAATACTGAGGAGCACGATAGTATAATAAGGTTTTGGTCAGATAAGAAAATATTGACTGGTACATACTAGTTCAACTGATATTTGAAACTATGCATCCTGGACTGTAATAATAATTGAGTCAGTTTCAAAATCTTCATGCTTTAATCTTTCCCTTAACAAATTAAAAGATCACTGAGGTGAATCTTTTGACTCGCAATTCTAGATTTACAGTTTATGTCCATGTTGTTCTTTATTTTGGTTATTAGACATGTATGGTATGTCTTGTGGAACTCTCATTATTGTTGAAATATCATGTCTAGCAGGTATAAATATTATATATAGTCATCAAAATATTGATTTCTATAGTGTTCTTTTTCACTCCCAAATTTTCTGATGGTGTTTCAACTACTTGTTAATCTAGTTGAGAAGGCTGCTGCTGTATTCAGCTTGAAACTTGATAATGGGCATAAGCTTTTGTGTCCCTGGATCGACAATGCATGTGATGAGGCATTAACTCTGTTCCCTCCTTCACCTCCTCATGCTTTATTGGAGAGCTATCGTGAACGTTCTCTTGCACTCCTGAAGCTCTCTGCCCTCCCTGTGATTTCATCCTCAGCCATTAATTACATGAAAACGAAAAGTCCTCAGTTAGAAAACTTCCTCTCAGAGTCATCTGATTACCCAATTAACTTGAGCAAGGGTATTAAGATTGTTGATAGTTCAATATGCAAGGACATGGATGGTGGCTATGGAACTGTTACAGCTGATTTATTTGACCAGGTTTGCTTCCTTGTACAGTTTCCTTTACGGCTCAAACTAAGAGCATCTTATTCTGCAATTGTTCTTTTTATATGCTACATGTCTGATAGTTGCAGTTCTAGAACTTTGAAGCTTTTATTTTCTTTTACTAACTTCGCTTAGCTAAATCTTATGCTTGCTATGATAACATCTTAAATTATTTTGATTTTGGACATTGCTATAAGATCTCTAATGAGAACATATGGATTATTTTGTTTGAAAACCAATTTATACCTCAAATAACAAAAGTTTGTTTGGAACCTACCTCATCTAGTGGTGTACTAATATTAAGATGTGTTGCCTTTTTAGATGGAATGTTTAAGAAGATGGAATAGACAAATTTTGCACGCTTGAAGGGAAATTTTATTGTTAAAGATATTAAAATGAATGTGAAATTAGCCATATTTGGTTACTTAGTTTCATAGAAATGTATTTTGCCATAAATATTAATTTTGTAATTCTCAAAGGATCATAATTGGATTTAAGACTAACAGTGGTCCATATTGGTTGAATTTGCTGAATTGTATTGTGCAATTGGTTTTTCTCTCTCACTCCCTATAGACAATCAAAACTTGACCCAAATAGGTGGACTCTGAATATTGAACAGAAATCGGCTAGAAATTGAATCAACTTAATTAGTTGAACACTTCCATGGATCAGTGGGGTTTTGTAAAAAGTTGGCCCATATTGGTAGGATATATAATTCACTGTAGGATTGGTCAATTCTGATTGTTCAGCTGACCTAACTTCAAATAGACTTGGGATATGCTAATCACAAACCATTTTTTGGAATCATATTAGCAAAACATAGGCTAGCTAGCCTGATTAATAGTACTTGGGTTTTTTGAACACTATCTTGATTTTCTATAAAGTAAATATTAGTGGCCAAATGGATGAGGCTCACTCCACTCAAGAAGCTGGGAATGTTCGAACATCAGAAGCCTTACCAACATCTAGGAGGCTTTTTCCATGATTTGATGGCCTAATGTCCAGTAGTGATGGAAGGCCAGGGAGCCATCTTACTGTTTCACCAACCATCAACCTTAAACTGAAGTATGAAAGACGAAAAGGTGCTATGATTTCTCAAGTGCTTTTTTTTTGGTAAATTTGAAATCATGATTTATACCTTTGGCATCCATTATGTGAGACTAGTGTATTCATTAATTTTTACTAACAAGATAGATATAGTGTGTGTATTCCTTGTTGATTGTTCATCACTTCATCGTGGGAGAGTTCACATGCCTTTTGAAACAAATGCAGTAATTCAAAGGGTTTAGACTTTTATCAGTTTATGTGAGGTTTTTCGTTGGTGCATGCTTATGAGTAAAATTGTTCAGCTATAGATTATTATTTTATTCTGTGGTGTACTGCACTTTTTTGTTATTTTGCATTTTTTATTCAAGTTTGTCTAGTTTTGTTTCCTTAAAATGAAACAAAATTACTTGTTTGCATTATATGAAAGAGCTTGTTTTATCTTGTTTCAAGTCAGCTTTTTCTTTTTTAGATGTTATTTTGTGAGATAAAATATATCTGTCTTGTAAAACAAAGATATCACTTGTGTTATTTGGATTTTGCAAGCAAAGGGGGTGGTAGTTTTAGATAGTACATATTCGACCCAGGATGTGTGCAAGTCGTTTAAATTATAGCAGAGAGAATTTCAATTTTTCGAAATAAAAGTAGTTGTTGGATGGAGAATATAATCCTGAACTATAAATATCTTGATTTTGTTCAACTGACATGATTTACTTTTAAGTACTTATTTGTAGTCTTATTTCATTGGCTTATCTACTATTTATTTATTATTTTTCTTACCACAGTTGTTACTTGCTTCTTCTGCCAGCAAAGTGTTCAAGTATAAAAACATTTGTTGTGAAAGCCTAAAATTATGTTGATATCTGCTCTTTGAGCTTAGTCTATTGTCATTGACTTGGATATGTTATTACTCTGGCTGAAACAAATGGAATTCCTCAGTTTTTGGGTTTTCATCAGTTTGTGTGATATCAATTTTTTAGTGTCTGATGCAAAGTTTCAACCTGGTCTATTCAAATTTGTAGTTTTCTCTTATGTACATCAATTATTTTAGACAAGGTCTGCCATACCAAAATGTACCATCCGGTACCGCTACAGTGCTACTGTAGTGCTGCTGTAGCACTGTAGCAGTACTACAGTATAAAAATATAAAATTATTCGGCACACCAGGGTGTACCGCTCGGTACACCCTGATGTACCGCCCGATACACTGGTACCGTACCATACCGAGCTCGGGTCGAAACGCTGGTACGGTACGATATGGCGAACCTTGATTTTAGATTTAGAAAGTCACTGTATGATGTTGATGAGAAAAACCAAATCTTAACTCATTAGAGCATTAGAGTTGTCATTTGGCATTGAAAAAATTACTTATTTTTTCTAGAAACTGAGGCTTTTAGTGGTTATTAACTTGAAACAGCTATGTTGGCCTATTACATGATAGACTTTCTAGATAACCATTTGATTCAAATTGTTCCGACTTTGAGCAACAAAACACATGTATAACATAGATGTTAAAGAGCATAAATTAGAATATCAATAATTCAACATGTATATAAATACAAATTAAAATTTGGCAAAACACAACTATAATTGGGATAAATACATGATTTTTATATTATTAGAACTTATATAATGTAATTGGAAACTTATTATGAAGAAGATATATAAGACAAATAAAAATTTTTGAAGCTATAATTAAGATGATTGATACACAAGGAAATAATCTAAAGTATTAGAAGAAGAATCAAATTGTAAGCAAGGTCTGCAATTTCGTACCGTATCAGAGTTTCGACGTTCGCTCGGTACGGTACGAAACTCAGCGAACGTCGAAACTGTATACCGAGCGGTATACCGCTCGCTGTGTATATATATATATGTATATATGTATATATGTATATAAGATTATATATTTATATATATATTATTTAAAAGGCGATGTCGCATCGCCTTGGCGACGTCACCTTTTCCTTCCCCACGTGGGGCGACGTCGCCTCGTTTATATATATTTATATAATATGAAAAAGGCGACGTCGTCGAACGTCGCCGTTTTCTAAAATATTTGTATATATATATATATATATATATTATTATTATTATTATTTTTTTTTCCGCCCGGTAGCGGGCGGTCTGCGTACCGGTATGTCGTCGGACCAGTACGTACCGACATACCGGGTGATATCATTCGGTATTGCCTACCTTGATTGTAAGCATCAAATTATAGGAGAATACTAAGATTAACTTGTATACAAAAATATGCTAGGTAGCTTAGCCGATAAATACTCTTAGATCTAAGGTTTTTAATTTCGATGTGTACCGCCCGGTACGAGCGGTATGTATCGATCCGAGAGCTTCTCGGCACGTGGACCACCTGTTATTGGGCGGCACCAAAGTTTTGACCCCGTATCGGCGAAAGCCGAAAGCTTGGTCTTCCAGCATGCAAATGCAGGGAACACCGATGCAAGCATAGTCCTGTCGTCAAATTCTCGACCCAAATTGCAATGGCGGAGAATATTAATTGCAAGAAAAAGGGGATCAAATCCAAGGTAGAGAAAGAAGACCGAGGTTGAGGAGAGATTGTTGCGGCAACGTCGGAAGGAGCCCCATCGATCGACTATAGGGTGTGGAGATGCTGTCGCACGACGACGATGACGAGAAGTGGTTGGCAGAGGGCATCGTCGGCATCCAGCACAATGCCTTCTACATGCACCGTGCCTTGGTTGGAACCCAATCCCATTACGATGCCCTAATTGCTAAACCTAACCTTCACTATTTGCCCAACGTTGTTCTGCTTCTCGTCTGACCTCTATCTCCTATCCTGTGCTAGGATTCCAATGACTTGAAGAATACGCTTAGGTACTCGGTGCAGATGCTATCAGAGCTACAGACCTCTTTGCTCTCCCCGTACAAATACTATGAGCTCTGTGAGTTGGGATATCTATTTGATCTTGCTTGTAGTGAATGTTGCTTGTGTAGAAGCTAGATCTTAATATGTTTCTTTTCCAGGGACTAGGAAGATATGTGGGCCTTTCAAGTATTTTCAAAGGGTTTTCAGCTATTTTAGGCGTACCGGTATGCCCTAACATACCGTTGGTACGTACCATACCGAGCAAGGCTCGGTACGGACCGAAATTGTGCACCTTGCTTGGATCATTGCAAGATCGTGGGTTAGAAATTTGCCTTCACCACCTATCATTTGCACTATATATATATATATATATATATAAACAAAATATATGATTTGATAAACAAATGGCAAAGGCAAAATATGATTTGGAGCTGAGGTCCCTGTTTTAAACTATTATACTAAAACAGTGGTTTCATGATGGATGCATAGCCTCCTATACATACTTTTAATTCATAGGCAACTAAATTTCATGCACATCTGTCACAGTTTTTTGGTTCATTATGTTAGGTACATTACTTCTGTGATCCTATTCAGATTAATCATCTAAAAACTAGTTAACAAGACTGATTGCAAGTAAACCTAGTAGATCAATATTAATAAGGCTGCATGCGTTGATCCTGCCTATACACCAGATTGGCAAGAGTCTCATGCATTGCTTCACCCTTTAAGTGGCAATTCATGTTTCTCTCAACCTCGAGGTCATGGGTCAATACCTAACAAGGCAGTTTAGGGTGAGCACATTGAATCCAAAGGAAGATATGTACTTTTTGTTGCCAAGTCAGCAGGGGCATGTACCCATCCAGGCCCTCGTGACTCTGCCAACGGTGATAGGCATGATAACTTATATTTAACAACCTTGTTTTGGGACAACTTTTCGAAGTTCATTTAAAATAGTCCCATGGGTTATAAAGCGTTCAATTCCTTGGTTCAAAGCTCATTGTTTTTCTTTGCATTTAGAGAGTAAGAGGTATTAAGGTTTTCTATTGCTTTCTGGTTTCTTCTGTGTTTCATTTTGCTTTCTGAATCCTTTATCACTGGCTTGTTAGGCTTTAGACAAATACATGAAATTTCTGGGTCTTCAAATGCTGAGATTTAGATGTGTTCACATAAAATTGCAGGTTTGGAAAATTATTTGCCTGTGTGGGTGGGAACCTAGGCTACTTCCATATGTTGTTGACTGTGAAGACCGATCAGATCTGTTGGGAGAAAATTCTCCTCCATCAAAATCATCACCACCGATACACCATGAACAGAAAGATGGTCTAACCATTTACTCGAGTGGAATTGGTGATATTGTGTCGAGAAGTACTGGTGTTACTAATGATGACTATGATCCTGCATCTGTTGTCTTAGACTGCAGATTTTGTGGTGCTTGTGTGGCATTATGGGCTTTTGCAACTGTTCGACGCCCTTTAGAACTTTACACCATAGTTTCAGATTCCAGTAATCAAAATGAAGCAACCACTTCCAGAGTTCTAGTTTGTAAAACGGAAGCTTCTGGAGCTGTTAATTTGGACTTGGGGACTTATGATTCTAGTAAAGGAGATACTGATACTTGCCATGGTGGTTCAGCAATGAAAGAAAAATCACTAGGTTCGAATTTGTCAATTGCCGGTGGTCCTCCACCAAGAAGACAAAATTTCCAACCACGAGTTTCTTTTCCCATTGTTAGCCGACATTTAAGAACTGAACTCAGTTCACACAGAAACTGTGTATCACTTGAATATTCATGCGAGAACCAAGTAAATAATGAGTGTTTACAAGTAGAAAGTGATCCATCTTGGCTTCAAAATGATACAGGTGGGGCTCTTGTTAGATCACATAGTCGAGGATTGTTGAAGCGCAAAAGAAGTGAAAATGAAAGTTTGTTTAGAGATGGTGATGCTAATGCTCTATCCCAACTGGACAAAGATATTCATGGTGCAAGCATTACTGGTGGTGGCAGTGCCTCCATGGGTGGGAAGGAAATCATTGAGCATGAAGCTAACTTGCTGCGTCAGGACAGTAATCTTCAAAACCAAGAAGTTGACACTCAAAATACATTAGAGGTTACCCATGGAGATAAAAAGGATGCTGAGAGAGGAGAGGTATCCCATGAGATAGCAGAGGGTGGAGGGGAAACTACAACTACAAATGCTCTCCTCACCATTAAGAATCTTGATGACACAGAAACTAAATCTGCCACTGAAAAAGCAGACATCTGCAGTAAATCCAGCAATGAGACAATACATCATGGTGGAATATCAAACAACCATGGTGACTCTACTACCTCTGCTTCAGATATTGATGCAGTTTTATCTATTAATTGTGTAAATGCAGAAAAAGGTGAAAAGGATTGTGATGTTAAGATGAATATAGACAATCTAACTAGCAAAGGATTATGTTTCAAAAATGGAGATGCAAATGACACAGTTGGTGAGAATCTTTTTTCATATTATTAATATTATTTTTATTTAAATTGTTTCAAGTTATTTAATCATTTGTTAGATAACTACTAAATCATTTCTTCCTCCTATGACAATTTGTGTTGGTGCTGATTTTGTATTTGTGATGCTTCTTAAGCATGAATTTAAATGGTGTTTTTTTGTGTGATTTAGAGAAGGAATCGACACGAATGCTGTATAATAGAACCAGCCAGTTTGATCCAATCAGGCGACACAGGCCCTACTGCCCCTGGGTTGCTCCGGATGATGGTGAAGCTGTGCCTGGGTGGAAACTGACTCTCTCTGCTGTGGTTCATCACAAGAAGGATTCTTCTCTTGCAAGTTTAGAGACCTCATCAACCCTGCTTGATGACGTAATACATTTGTTTTTTTTTAGTGTTAATTAATCAATGCTTTGCATATTGTTTTCTGGGTATAGAAGCTGAAGACAATTGCATACTCATACTTATTTTACATATTGCAGATGGATGATCCCATTGTTTCAGTGCGGAAGCTATTTTCATCCCCATCCCCAAAAAGGTTGAAGGGTAGCCGTTGATAGCTTAAAGAGGCATGAGCCCAAACATATGAACTGAAAACTGCACTACTAGCAGAATGAGGATGCACTTAATGACTTCCAATCAGAGCTGCTCAAGTTGCCAGTGCAAGTACTTATGTCAACCTATGTGCCAATATCATTTTGATATCTCACACACACACTCTCTCTCTCTCTCTCTCTCAAGATGAAAATAAGCTTCAGATGAGAGGGATGTTGTAGTAGAATTGAAGGTGTGGTTTCTGAACCAGTGAAGAACATTCTTCGAGGTGAGATGAGCTTGGAGGATGCATGTACAGAGAATGTAGGTAATGAAGTCTCTTACATTGAAACAGTGTTTGTCACCCTTTGGACCATAAAGGATACTTATTTTTCGGCGCTCGTTTCAGCAACTGCTTTAATGATTATGTATATAACCAGCATAGTTTTTTTGTTCTGCTGTTAGCTACTTGTTTTGTTTGTGAGCTTTCTGAGATTCTCTTGGGAGTCTTCCCTCGGTACGGGTTTGTGTGCCCTCAGATCAGGAGGAATTGTGGACATGCAACAATTCAAGAATTTGTAGGTCATTTTGTTTATTATCAGTAAAAAATTGAGGAAAATTGTGTGAAATCTCGAACAGGAGCTAGTGATGAGTTGTTGAGCATTTTGAATGGATGATCTTAATATTCGAATCCGTAAACATTTTTAAGCTAATTCTTTGCATTTGATCCAAAGGGTTATTCGTATCATTTCAGTTGCAGTTCTGAGTTAGAGATTTTGGGACAATCTTATATTACTTTCGGGAGTTAGATTTTTTAGTATCTCGATTTTTAGATTTAAAAAATTTATATTAATATTTTTATAAATATAAAAAAATATTTGATTTTATTTATTCTTAATTTTATCGATGAAAATAAGATGATTGATTTTGTCCATGATAAAATGTTAAATGTCGAGGAAACCAACGGAACCCAAAGTTCTCTTTCTTTCCCGACTGCAAGCAGCTGTTGTCACGATCTCCAGGTTGAATTCCCTTCTCCAAGAAAGCAGTCCTGTTGATTGCTTGTTTTCCATCAGACAGGCAATCCCAACGGCAACAGATAAGCAACCCCAACATCATCAACAGCACGATGCAAAAGCTGAACTCGATCTCCGTCAGTAGCAACCCTGTACTTAGCTGGTCGCCGCATCCTTCACCTGGATCCCCCTCAGGTACCCTACCAACTCCCGTGTGCAGTCCTTCACGCAGCTCGCCATATCCGTGATAGGATATTCACGATCCTATCACGTGTAATCCATCCGGTTTGACTTGACATGTCATGAACTTAGTTGGAATTATCTAAGTCGTAAGGTACCCTCATAGCAAAATCATAAACTTAACTGAAGTTGCCTAAGTGATGAGGCACCCTTGCTTCAACTCCTCGGACTTAGCAGAGATTACTTAAGTCATGAGGCGCCCTTGTGACATATGCGTCTGCAAAGGTTTACCCTAGTTGCATATGCGTCCGCAAAGGTTCAGCATAGTTGCAATCGTGTATAAGTCCCGAAAGACCTATAAAAATAAAAAATTAATTAGATTGAAAACGAGCGACGGACAAGTCCCAACGTCTTGCGAAGAGGGAAGCTTTATAAACAATTCAGTAAACACCTTAAGTGCAAGAGAGAAAAGAGGAAGGAGAAAACAATGACTTTAGAAGGTAGAACGAATAGTTGTAAGTCTATAAACAACTGCTCACTGGGTGCCAGGTGCCAAGGCAAATTTTCGTCAAATTAACGTGCAAATTTGTGAAGATTGTTCAACGCCTGACAATATATCGAAGCCCCATCCAGCCCTGTGCCACCCGTTCAGAGTGCTGAGATGACTGACATTTCACATGCAATTGTGATGTGCAAAAAACAAGTTGTGACACACGAAAACAAAACTATTTTTGGACAGTTTAGCTTGGCATAACGAGTGATCGCATTACAATACTGCAAATTATCGTTGCTTACATTTTCTAAGCAAAAACACATAAAACCAAGTCAAAACATATTACCATGTCTTTGTACAAGTATGCAAAAGCGATAAATGATTCATTGAACGAAATTGTTATGGATGCGCGCCAACCGTTTGTGACAGGACAACCATCGCCTCATGAAAACACTTGTACAGCCATGAGGCGATGGTTGGTCAAGATGATGCTAAAACCACTCGCAAAGAGAATTACTGCAGCCGCCACAAAGATGACGAAGCCAATCAGGAACCACACCAGGCTGGTCAAGATGATGATGGTGCGAAAGATGAGGGTGAGAAAGCCGACGACATGGAGGTGGACCACTGAGAAAGCCGAAGCTGTTCAGGAATCTGATGTCTAAGTTTCTTCAGAGCGTCAATAGTCTGATGGCAAACACATCTAAATGTGATTAGATCCTGAACTGAGAAACTGCATGTTCAAGCAAAACACATCACACGCAGAAAAGGCCATAGTGAAGGTGCAGCAAAAAAAAACTTTACAACATTTATATCTCATTTACATAGGTTCATAAAAAGAAAAGTTCACAGTAATATCATCGATTATAAATGGAAACCAAAGAAGGTCGGGTACTCATATTGCTTACAGAATTAACTGAGGGGCAAAGCTATTTACACAACTAAATGCTCAGATCATCACCATGCTGTACAAAATACAAGCTGCATGATCTTCCGAAGATCCCTAATCTTCCTTGAACACCTCCATCTTTCTCGTTTGAGCCTTGTACATGCAAGCGATATCAGCTGCAGTGCTGCAGTCTTCGGATTTCCTGTCCGACAAAGAACGTATGTATCTTGGAAGTCTCACTGAGATACCTCGAGAAGGGTGGACTAAGCCAACAGCAGCATGGTGAACTGGTGAGATTGTGAGGTCTGCCAAATATTTTTCGATTGTCATCAGAACATACAACTCCATAAAGTTCTATAGACCTTGAAGTACAGACATACCCGCGCCTCGTATTTCCCACACAAGCTCAGGGGGAAACCATAGATCAGGTGACTCGTCTGTTCGATAGTAAGATGGCTTCTTGAGCAATAATCTTTCGCCAGAAAAGAATTCCTTCATCTGTAAGTCAGTTAGGAGACTGACATACAGTCAACATCAATTACCAAAGTATCAAACAAATAGGATCATCAGAAATGGTCCCATTAGATATCTCGTAGATGTTTCATCACCAGATGACTTAGCATGTAACCCTAGGTTTTTACTCAAAATGTTATTTGGACATCTTCTACTTGTCTGGACTAGTAACAATGTGGATCCAATAAATTATATTACAGTAACATGAAAGTCAAACCTTGCAAACCACATCTAGACCTATTGTTGGGAAAAACAGGTCATGTCCAACATAGTCTCATGAAATAAGATTAGTTTTGTGCATAATGCAAGTCTAATGTTAGTATAAAAAGATTAATATGCAATGATACAATTAAAGGACAGTGAAAAATGCTGCCAAGGCAACAGTGGCAGTGCAACAGTTCTATTTAGAAATTGTAAAAGGCCCTGGCATCTCTCGTATGAGATCAGATGAAACATGCGACTTTGAGAACTTGACATTCATATCAAATACGGTGCAAAAAATCATAATCTATATGAATCAAATGATAGCATATATATGAGATTTTCATAATAAGGGTCTCAAGGACACAAAGCAATTGGGAAAAACACAAAAACCAAGAACATAGAAACACTCCAATATGATTGAATCTAAAAAAATGCACAAAAAACTCATTAACAGTGGACATAGGAACTCGTTTATGCAACCTATACATAGGAAGGAGAAGCTTAGTTCATTAATACATCTTTGCTTAGTCCATATTTGTTTAAGGTGGATGCTAATGAGATGATTTAAAGTACTTATTTTTCACTTTAGACCTGTGTTTCTCCTTATCTGCAATTAAGCACCATAAATTGTTTTCCAAATGACCAAATAATTCAAGAAATGCATTTAGTACAGTATTCATGAAAGCCAAATATGAGGAAATCTCAGCTAACATAGGATGTTCAAATGTATGCAAGGAACAAAATCAAGTGACCCCCACTTAATTAAAAGAGTAAAACTGTAAAAGACAATCAAAGATCTTTTATCTCAACACAAAATAAGCTCCGCCATACTTGCAATGTCTGCCATCACAAGTGATCCAGTAAACTACAGCTTCATTATAATTTTTAGTAGAAAAGCTAGCTCTATCAACTGGTGTGCAAAAGTAATGGAAGACAGACTTTGAACATTTGAAATGTTTAAATCATACCGACACTGATCTGAATATGTCGAATCAAATTTCAAAGTGCTATTTTGTGTTGGAATAGGTTAGCCATAGGAACAGACGGTAAGCAGACCAAAATACCAACAAGATTGGTTATCTATATTTCTATGATCGAGCATTTGGACAAATACCTCTAAATAGAAGGAATCCGAAAAACCAGACATAACACGGCAGATACTTTGATATTCTTCCGTATCAGGATTGTAGCATGCCATAAGGAAAGGACTGTACCTGAATTATGATATTAAAAAAGGATACATAATTATCCTCCTGCGAATTGGTGAAATATCATATATTGTTGCAACAAATTAACAAAATAGACATAAAAGCTCTACAATTCATACCATCCAGCTTTTCTACCATTTCCATACCAAGCACCAATAGGAACAAGATCAAAACTGTCACCTAATCCTTCAATATAATCACGTTTTACCTGTAGCAGTTGGTAGAGATGAAAAAAAAAAGAAGGGCAAAACAGATATATCTCCTATTCCTATATTTAAAACCCATGACTCAGAATATAATTTAAATACCTTTAACCATGCCTCACTACGTTTTGATGCAGAATATCCAGCATCAATATCCAAAGTCTTCACCATTATTCCTTCACAAGAAGATTTACATGCATCTTTGAAAAATAAGTTTATTCTAGACAATGTGTTTTGATTATTCAGACATGCTTCATCTGCTTCCACCTATAAAATAGCAGCATTATAGATAAATGTGTTACAATAGTTAGTGACTCAGCCTGATCGAAGAAGAATAAACAAAAAATGTTGTCTAAAAGAGGACTAACAGAGGGAACAGCAGAAACTATATGCATATGTCTATACATGTAAGCACTCTGGGAGATACATGTATACACATTTGTGAAAGTAGAGAATGGAGAAAGTGGAAAAATAAGGAAAGGTGGGATATTTTACAGTTATTTCCTTAGCAAACTCCAAGTAACCCATCTTTTCCTTATAAAACAAATCCTTCACATCTGTTATGTTGCAATTCAGACAGAAAATTAGAGTGACTTAATATGAAATAAGATGTGATTTCATATGTTCTTAAGGACATGGTAGATGTAAGAGAGAGAGATGTAGACTAAAATGACACATACACTTCCTCCTTTGACGAAGTGGAAAATCCAACAACCTGGAAAACAGAAAATAACTTAAAGACCTGATGCTGAAATTAATAATATCATGCTTCAGAATTCAAATAAACAATGACTAAATACTGAAAGAAATATTCATCAATGCAAGTTGTTGGTGCTAAGCAACTATAGCAATAAAATATACAAATGCCAGTATTTGCTAGGTCCTAGCTACCTGTGGAGTTGTTAATCTTGAAAGGTTTAAGAGAATTTAAATCTGCTGGAAGGTTGGGAAGTACCGTTCTCCATTGCAAAACATGATATCAAAGATGAACACGCAAATATCAACCTGTAAAACCATGTCTAATGTAGGAGAATGAGGACAATGATTCAAACTCCAAAAAGCATTAATAACAGAAAATTCATATGTAATGCTCAGTTAACAATCTTCATCTAATGATGGAGAATATATAATTTAGGTTGCAACAGTCACCAGCCAAAAATAACATAATGGGTTTACAAATTGGTACTCGTCAGCACATAATCAAATGTACAGTACAAGAGGTACCTACAAAAATCATGGCAACCCATGCAGAAGGTGCATGAATATCTTAAAAAAGGACTTATTAAATAACCACCATGAATATCTCAAAATCTCTAAAAGAAAAAAAAGATCCATTATATTTCATCACTTGATAGTAGACATTATATTCCACTGAATGACAACACAAGACTTTAGAGTCAGCAACACAAGTATTTCAAATCTAGACCTACATCTAATAAAAAATGCAAAAGCAAGGTTTCCCATCTGGTGCCAGCCCTGGCCTGGACTGGTATGTATCGACAAACACAAAAAAACCTTAAAAAATACCTGAAAATTCAAAAACCATATTTTAAGCCTTTTAATTATAATTTAATGCAATTTCAATTAAATTTCAATAAGAATAAGAGTAAAATTAAGAATTAGATATCAAATTTATTTTCGTTGTAGAACTAGAGGTCAAAGGGATCAATCTTTGGCTCCTTTAATTGAAGAGATCTTCCACCAAATGACATGTTTGATCGCTTTAATCCCTCCAAAGAACCTCTAATCACCAATGAGAATGAGAGGGGAGTTGTGTGAGTGAGGAGTGAAAGAGGGGAGTGAGGAATGATTTAGAGAGTAGAACCAGCCCCAAAACGGGATCCAACGATCAAATTGACCGTCAGACCAAGTTTAATCTCAGCCATTCATTTGGTACGATCGAGATCCAACCGTTACTGACCAAAACATTTTGGTAACG
This sequence comes from Musa acuminata AAA Group, assembly GCF_036884655.1. Lineage (NCBI taxonomy): Eukaryota > Viridiplantae > Streptophyta > Magnoliopsida > Zingiberales > Musaceae > Musa > Musa acuminata. The sequence continues at coordinate 671,261 of NC_088352.1, forward strand.
ACCATGTTTCAACAGTATTGCCAGAGATTTGAGAAGTATCTGGCGGTACACCCTGCCTGCTATATGTCATCTGAAACGGGACGGTCCACATGTCAATCACTGGGTGGATTGGTATGTACCACATGTGCCATACCATATCAGGTGAAATTGCATTCCTTGAGCAAAATTATCCAGAAAATAGAATCAGTTTACTGTTCAGGTATAGTATTCACAATAGCATATTATTTATACAAGTACATTCAATATTTGAGATTTTAGTGCATCTTTGGCACCTAATGTCATCATACAGTGGATATGCCTTTTCTTTACTCCTAATCATACAGTTACTTTCTCTTCTAGTTTCTCTTTTTGTCAAATGATCCTGGTAATCACAGTGTAAGAGTATGGTGTAGGAGAGATATAGCAGACTAGGTATAAGTTGAACGAAGTTTCAAGTCATGTTAAATTGGAATTTTCTATTCCAAAATATTCTTATGATAATTTATATCATTAATTTGTTTTAGGAAGCATTTAGTTTGACATTTATTAGTATAAGATTATAAATACTTATGTATCAAAAATTTCTAGAAGCCTTTCTAGATGTACTATTGTAGATTACAGGTTTTCTAAAGAGGAAAACTCATCTCACATGTTTGACTAGTATAGTAAAAGTGTAGGTATAAAAAATCTAAGAGGATTAATGACCCTACTAAAATTGGTGCTGATGAATTTAACAATGAATAGTTGGAATTAAAAATTAAGGCACATAATCATAGAAACAAATTAAGTATACTCCAGCATCCTAAACAAAGTGAAAAAAAAGAGAACAAAGAAGAAACAAATCACATACTCTGATGTTATCAATTTTTATCGAGGAATCTTTATTTCCTCTCTCCCGTGAAGATAGTTCTTGAAAAGACATGAGTTTCCCACCATTCTTTCTATCCACAGCAACAACCTGCAGAAATAATCTTTACAACTAAGAATCTGTGTAACAATAAAATAATATATTTCTTTAGTAAAAAAGTTTTTGGTTGTAAAAATTACCTCTGCATCCAATATAAAAGTAGAAACTTCATGTTTACATGATTCTTTAATTGTATCTATTAAATCCGGGAATCTAGACGTTGTTTCCTTCATTTGTCGGGAAAAAACTCGTATAGATCCATCAGCTGCTCTGTGAATTTGAGCCCTTTGACCATCATATCTGAAATTAGAAGTTATTCATCAATAAATTCTTCTATTCCTTAATCAGGTCAAAAAAGCAAAAGATACTAAGATTGTTAAAAGGGAAAATGTCCTGACAAATAAGGCTTTTTTGGTAATATCCAAGTGACGGAGAACCATCGAGTTTTACAAAGGATTCAAAAAAGTTTATTCAGGACAAAGAAATCAACAAAAAGTTATCGATTAGTTGGCCTAGAAATTCTAAGAGTTGTGTTGAAAATTAAAAAGTTTTTTGGTCTTTGTAGAGACTCTTGTATTAAGTGCACTCATTTACTATTCAAGTATTCTAGAAGTCACATTTTGGATTTCTAAAAGGCATACTAATTCCTTAGGAGATTATACTTGGGAATCATTGTCTTTATTGACTATACTAAGGCTCCTAAACCCCTATAAATAATGGAGTTTATCAATGGATGACTTACTTTATATTTAAATGAAAAGAATCACATTTTCTCTGGTCTCTTACTCTCCTCTCTTATCTCACACTTCTCTTTCTTTCTAGTTTCCTACTTTGTTCTACATTAATTTGGTCTCAGAGCTCATCAAGAAACATTTCCTATACCTCATTGGGCCCCAACTAGTAGCTTCAATCAACAGTGATGTCACTCATAGATCCTTGCACCTCCAATGTCAACCCCTTGCATGTGGAGTTGGATTTTGGGGCGACTATTCCTACGAAATTGGTGGACCACATAGCTCTCAATGCTAGGTAAATTTTTGAAAACTTTACTAATATTTTTTTGATCGAAAAGAAAATTCATATATCTTATTAGATCATGGTTTTCATCGCTTCTCCCCTTGTTTTCTCCTCTCTTTTTTTTCTTCTATTTTTCACCCTCTCTCCCCCCTTTAGCTACAACTATAGTACAACTAAAATTTGAACCCTTGAAAGTTATCCCAAAAACCAAAACAAAAAGTACGAAAAAAAAAAGTAAACTATTTGAAACATTGCATTTCTACCTTGTACATCGCAACAATTAACAACCTCATTACCAAAAAGTAATTTGTTGATAGCATTAGAATCATGACTCGATGAGGTGAAAACCCAATCAATCTTGATGAATCCCTAAAGGGACCCTTAGGACCAAACTAGCAGATCATGACACAATGTTGAATCAGTTATGTGAACAAATGACCGAAGTCCAAAGAGTTTTCCAACACATTGAAAAATGACCCATGAATGAGGAAGTTGATAAGTCGATTATGTAACATATCCATTCTCCACAATCCATAGCTTCAAATCAAGGAATTTTACCTACTCCCGAAGCCTACTCAAGTGACCAAAACAAACTAGAAATTGAAAATGCTTATGTTACTGTTGTCCTCATTATTTTCTCTACTGCTAGTAATTCCAATGAATGGAAGAGGACAAGTATCTTCCATATTTTTATCCGAAGTAGAGAAAGAACTTGCAAATTGGGTATTGATGGGGTAGCACTATAAACATAGTCTCAAAATCTGCTATCAAAAGACTAAACCTTAGGCAAAGTCATATCCGATCCCATTCAAAGTAGCCTAGGTTGACAAGACCACTCTACCCGTGGCCGAGAGATGTTTGGTACCAATCAAAATGGCCGATTACCAGAATAATATTTACTATGACATCCTACCAATGAATGTTGCTTCTTTTAGGTCGGCCTTGGTAGTATGACCTTGATGTTACCAATCATAGGAGAGAAAACACGTGTGCCTTCGATATAAAGGCAAAAACATTATCCTATGACCAGCAAAACTATCAGAAAATGACAAAACAAGAACTCCCAAGTCTTTTCCACAAGTCCCAACCACCAAAGGATACTTATTGAATCCTAAATCTTTTGAAATAAAGAGCCTAAACAATAAATTTTGTGTGACCATCATTGCTAGAGAGATTCCTAGTCCTTGCACTATTCCTAACCTAACTACTGAGGCTAAATCTTTATTAGATAAATTTTCTGATGCCATACCCTTGGAATTACCTAGTGAGCTGCCACCCTGACGAGAAATCCAGCATGCCATTGACCTCCCAAGATCGCAACTCCCTAATCTCCCATATTATAGAATGAATCCTAAGGAGTGAGTCGAGTTAAACAAACAAATTGAAAAACTTTTGGCTAAAGGCTTTGTATGAGATGGTCTTAATCCTTGCGCTATTCCTGTCCTGTTAACCCCTAAGAAAGATGGGTCGTGGAGGATGTGTGGATAGCCGAGCAATTAACAAAATAACAATCAAATATCCCTTCCTGATTCCTTGACTTGAGGATATGCTAGACCTTCTCGCTAGTTCTAATTGGTTTTCGAAACTTGACTTGAGAAGCGGATACCACCAAATTCCTATTAAACCGGGTGACAAATGGAAAATAGCATTCAAAATGGAGAGTGGGGAGGGAAGAGGGAGAGAGAAGATAGATGAGAGATGATGGCAATGGAGGACAGTATAAGATAAAAAAAGAGTGGGATGATAATAGTGATGACTATCATTGGCTTGGGATAGCAGACTGAGAAGAGGGCAACAATAGTTGTTGTTGGTGTTGGCCATAGAGAGAGGTGAGCGTAGCGGGGAGAGGGCGAGAGGAACAGGGAAGAGAGAGAATGGGCTGAATGGAAAAGGTGGAAGAAAAATGAGAGAAAAAGAAGAGAACAGGAGAGGAGTGTAGGAATGTAGGTGTGAGACGATGCACATGTAGGGAAGACCAATTGGGTTGCATGGGAGATAAGTCTGTGTTATGGAAGAATTGGATTTGGACCAAGTTGAGGGTTTTGGGTCAAGTTGGATGTTTGGGTCATCCATATCAGCCCAAGAGAGCACTTGGGATGTCCGGCACCTTAGTTGAAGTGCTCAACTAGGTGGCCAAGTTGAAGGCATCCTTGCCCAAGGACCATGAAGTTGCTTGGGCCTTGCCTCACCTTTGCTGATCTAGGCAAGTGCCCAAGCACCTCTTGACATCGCTAATCTTTTGTATGTATAAATATAATACTTATCTAAAGTGATTAAGAATTAGTATGATGAACCATGGTTTGTCTTACTAGTCTGTACCGGTGTACCGACTAGTTATCGATACGGTACGCACCGAGCTGCACTGAGCCATACCTAGCATATCGACACACGACACATGGAGGCATATCGATGTACCGCCCGTACCAGTCCCTCATTGAATCGGTACATACTACCCATACCGAGCAGTATGCTACGGTATGATGAACCTCAGATGAACCTTAACCAATAAACGAAGACAGACTTTGGGATATGCAGTGAAGTAGTTCAAAAAAATCAAGTAGGGAACATGAAAAGGTCTCACCACGTGCAAGGACTAATCTACATCCATCCCCAAAATTCTGTGATCAATTGAGTCTAGGGTAATAGGCTGCCCCTCTATTGCCATGCAGCTAACACTATGATAATTAGTGATACAAGGCACCTTTAGTTGCCAATTATACACAATATATCCAACCCACATAGAGAACTCAACTCATCATGTTCTTATGCTTCATGTCCATAAGCAAAGGTACTTGTGAGTTACGACAAGTTGCAATCCAATTGGTCCCTGGTATTACTTTGGAACCATCATGCTGAAACATAATATCTATGAGCATTGTTGTTGACAGAAACAAGTTTCTATAGTTCAAATTTTCTACCAACATTAAACCTACAATACCTGACATATCAAATAAGATCCAAATGTCAGATGACTAACTTTATCACCAAGGATTCACATGATTTTGGGAAAAATATTTGTGTATCATATGCAAGTTAAAAAGGATAATGGTTTGTGCAGCCTCATGAGCATCTTGACATGTCAATGATTAAGCTATTGTTATACCCATGCTGAAAATGATAACAAGCTAGATCATGCCATACAGAGCTGCACCATACATGCCTCGTAAACATATGCAAATGTGCACACTCGAAAGGAATGAACGATGCTGGAGAAGCTACATTTTAAATATCGAGACAAACAAATGTAACAAATCATGCAAAATAATAGACAGGAAGATGGAAAGTGGGGAAGCCCTCAGGCTCTACAAACCCATTCAATATTCTAGGAAACAAGTTCACGACAAGTCAATCTACATAAAATAAGAGCAAGAAGAAGAGCATCTGTTGCCAGATTTAACAGTGAGCTGGCATTGATGGTGGAAGGACAAGGTTTTTAGTTGAATTTGAACAGAGAGACCAACTACAAAAAATTGAGTTTCACTGATATTAAGAACATAGCCCAACTTATTTTAGCAGGTTTAAATAGGTTCATGTTAAGAACTGCCACCCTAGGTCGTTACACTAGTTCAGAGTCCCACTGTTTCACGTTACATTCGAAATTGTATGAAACACTAGTACAGGTCCATCCATGGACTGATACCACCAGTCGGCATGGTAAGGTGGTCCATGGTTTAGACAATTTCACAATATCACTTACAGTAACTTCCCAATTCCTCCCATCTCTTACAAATATAAAAAATGTGCCTTGCAAGTAAACAAGTGTTCTCAATTTGAAGCCCTTACACCTAACTTTAGCATTTGAAATGTGCTAGGAAAGACTTCATTTATATTATCACTGTACTATCAGTCATCCAATATCTTGTGCCACAAATTTTATCACTGAAATGTTAAATTACTTAAGAAGACAAGAACAGGCTTATCACATGACAACATACTTATATTCACAGGTGAAAGCTCTACCCTCAAACAATTTCAGCACTTGCATAGCACCATTGGTAATTCTGCCAAATTTTAAAGAAAACCATTTAGGCAAATGTGAAGAAAAGAAATATGAGAAGGACAAAGTAATGGATTTACCTGGCAAGCATAGGTGGAATAGGTGTGCCAGGTGTCATTTGCAGTGAAGCTGCAGAAAAATCTATGCCTTTGCTCAAAAGAGAAGGAATAAGCAAATCCTGTTTGACCAACAGAAAAGGTGAAATGTTGACGCATAAGCGAGGATCTAACATCTGTAAGCTTGTCACGAACACCTTAAATAAATTTTATATACAACAAAAAAATTTCCCAATTTCAGCTGGTTGAGAGTACTTGCACCATATTTTTTGGTCCTGTGCCTCTATTAATCCAAAGTGCAGAGGACAAATGCCCAAGGGCATCACAGAATAACACATTTACCTTATTATTTCATTACATTCCTTTTCTGAACTTCAACTTGGCTTATAGAGAGTGATAGGCAGCCTACCCGGTTTCAGCCAATTTAGACAAAAAACAGACTATTCAAACCAAAGTAAGATAATTTTGGAATATTTCAATGACTCAGAAAAAACATGCTTCATTGATACAAAACTACAGGATGCTCCAAAGATCCAACAGGAGCATATTCAAGTAACCACAAGATGAGCAACCTCCAAGTTTCAGGGACAACTCCATATTTGATAACTAGTAAACAGGAAATAAACAAATCCTACAAAACAAAAAAGGAAATGAATGACTAGTTCCATGAAAAAAATAACACTGACCAACTTCCTCCAAAAGAAAAACACCTTTGTAGACAGAGGCAACCATAAGACCTTGTTTTTGTAGTGGCAGATCAGTTCATGGTTCTAACCAAATGGTCACTCACTTGAAACTTTTGCTTCTTGGATATGAAATCTAAGGTTTTGTTTCTATGGTGGAGTATCATTTACTTTTACGATGTCTTTTATATCATATGAAACAAAGTCAAATACCAACATATAGTTTATCTAAGGACATTTGTTTCTTGTTTTCTTATTTTATAAAAAATCATCTAACTGTTGCTCCTGCACTGTGGTTACCAGTAATTGAGCATAATTTGAGATACAGTCTTAATCTACCGACTAGTTGGAGCCCATGCTATTGTTCAGTAGAGCTACTTAAGCCAATGCCATTCTATAACATGCAATATATATGTTGCTGAAATGAGGAAAATAAATTTACCAACAAAAACAATTAATCAATAGTCAAAGAAATTACCAAATTCGGAAGCACATTGTATGCCTCAGCAACTGCTGCAGAAATACCCTGAAAAAAAAAAGGCCATCACCTTGAAAATTTGCCCTTATACACAAGGTTTGCTGTACCGTGGCATACCGATATATACCGGTTTGATAGGGAACCGATATAAGTGGTACATTGGTACACTCTCATGTACCGTGTGTTGGTATACTCAATATGGCTCAATACAATTCGGTACGTACCATACCAATAGTTGATCGGTACACCGGTATGGACCGGTAAGGCGAACCATAATTATGCATACAGTGATAACCATGGCTAAATAGCAATTTCCAAATACTGACAAAAGCAAACAGTAATGCAACCATCAAATATCTTTCTCATATCAGAAAACGCTGTTAAATAATTATAAGAAGTAGAAGAACTGAATATAATTTGATTGATACCAATCATAGTAACAATGTTCACGAATTGTTATTTCGTGTAGGACCATATCATTACCATTTTGGCAATGTGGAATAGTTCCGGAATTAGCCTGGGAATGTCAACATCATTCACATGACTCAACACAAGCATATTGATAGGACGGCGCATGCCGACCTGTGCAGACATGTGTTTAGCAGCAAAGCAGTTCCACTAGGCCATTAAATTTGTTTTAAGCAAATGAAGAAACATGTGCATGTTAGTAACAAAGACAACTAGCAAAAGTGACAATTAAATGATATCAAAAGTTTAGTTATAGTGGCTATTGACTAACAGCACATGTGAAATCCAAGGTTTCAAATTTCCACCATATCGATCAATATGGGCCAGTATTTACTAGTTCAACCAAGCACTGGTATAGAAACATATAGTTTGATACCAATATAATATAATTCACTTTTGAATTATTTTATTCAATGATGTTAGGAGGTAATAGTCTGGTATACTGGTACCATATAGGTCCGGTAGATCACAGAAACCAGTATCAGATCCAGATTTAATACATAGTAAATCAATCAAAGATAAGTTAAATCTGCATTAAATTAGGCAAATATCACCTTTTAACCATTAGCTATTTTAAGCATCATAAGAAGCCAGCTGTGGATACAAATATTTCTTAGCCACATTCATGACCAATTTGAAATCATAAAAATAATCAAGGAATAGATAATAAGATGCATATACAACCAATGGTGTTTGCTCAAAAAAATATGCCTCAGTAATGTAGTCATATTGTGATGAGCATCTCTAGCAGACATGCACATTCACAAATCACAGAGTGTCTCGAGACAGGCACATAACATGCATGTCTTTCACATGGCACATGTCCAATATTATATTATACAATATCTCCAGTGATTCTACAAAAAAACCTTTATAGTGGCAGAGCACACATGGAGACCAGCATGATTGTGAAAATATGATATTCAAGCTAACATGCAAGTATAAGTGTTCAAATTGAACCCCATGAGCCCCAAATGTCCTGTAGGATGAGATTCTGGATTGTATGTGGACCCTGATAAATCATCATTTAAGTGGGAGAGATTAATAACCCACAAAAATGGTAGGCCATAGAATGAGATAGTACATAAGTCACTAACCACTCCCAAAAGGCAGCTTCTCAATAATTCTTGAAAATAAAGCCCATATGATTTCACACATGATGGTAGGCTTTCCACGTGGAAAACCCACGGAAGTTTCAAGACTATATTTGGGACATCAGCCAAACTCTAGTGGAAGATAATGCGATCAATAAATAATTCCACATTAGGACTTCACAGCAGAGAACTTAGAAATGGGAAAGCATAAACCTGCTAGCAAAAGTCAATAGTGTCATCATACAATTCTGACAATATTGACACAATTTTAATTCTATTTTATAGGATCTTTGATTCATTATTCTTTTAAACTAACAACTATAAATTCCCACCTAAATTATAGAGAAGACAATGCTAATATTGTGCTTTAATCCCTATTTAAGAACTAATTCATATTCCATAAAAACCATTCCAAAAATGTAGTAGTGTTTGTCTGTGCAGATGATATAAAGTTTACACTTTACAATACTAGATTTCTATAACAAACTGTGAAGCTAGAAGCCTAGAACAAAAAACATATATATTCAAAAGCTTGAAAAAAATTCAAAGCTAGGCTTCTGAAGAGACAAAAGATCAAACCTGAAGCTGCAATCTAGTGGTCTCAGAAATTCTCACACATTGTAAGGGGGAGTGACTGTTCAGAACCACTGCTTGTGCTAGTGCTGGCAAAATGGTCTTCATCATGGCTCCAATACGCAGATTACGAACCTGTACAAGCAAATAAAAGTGAGAAGTAGGACAAAAGGAGGAAAAGGAGAAAAGAGAAAACATAAAAGAGAGAAGAAAACAGAGGTGAAAAACTCAATTTTCCATACGAGTGTTTCATAGTTGACAATGGTAAAAGTTCCATAATAATCATTTAACACGGTGATTTCAAATGGCCAGTCAAAAGCTACATGACAACTTCTGTTTCTAAATACTTCCATGTGCCACTAGTACATTATATGATAAAAAGTTGCTTTTTAAAGATATTTAAAAAATTATACAATCTAAGTTCTATGACATTCCCTTCAAACCTGATTGATTAATCTCAAGCTAGTAGGAAACGCCAAGGTTCAAAACAATCAGACCGGTACCTACTGACCAGTATTTTATCAGTCGGATCAGGAATCCACACTAATTTTTAATTTTTTTTAATCTGAATATTTGTTGAAAGCTGCCAAAAGCTGTTGGCTGTCAACAGCCCTACTGTCCTTTTCCTTCTCCTCTCCTCTTCTCTTCTCTCCCACTTTCCCTTTATTACATGTTGACCAGTAAGCCGGCATACCCTATGCCAGTACACGGGCATGTACCAAAACTGTGCAGACCAGTATGGATTACAAAATGAAACTTGAAACCTTGAGAAACATGCAAGTTAGATAAACAAATATTATGAAACATAAAACTAGAAAAACAAAGATAACAATCTCACCAAGGTTCTGACAAGAAATTTTATTTCCATTTCTCTACAAGAACGCATGAGATTTACAATAAGGTTTTTCCTCCGGACAGCACTTCCAGTACCTGTGATCATACTAATCAAGGCAGGAACAAACATGGAAATTATTCAGTTGCTGTTTTGGAAGTAAACCTAATAAATATGGATACAAAATTAAAAATGTAAGTTAATATGCATCCAAAGATTACAATATCACAAAAGCAATAAAAAAAGTTTCTAATTTTAATTTGTGAACCAGTAGAGATGGAAAATCAATAGACCACAAATTTTGACCCAACAGTTCTCAATCATCAGATGTAAGAGGCAAAAGTTTTCAGTACCAAAACTTCTGATCACAACTTCAAACTTGAATAGTTGCACTATGAACTTAAGTTTAAGATAAGGGACAAAAGGTAAAAATGACTATTAATAATTGAAGTGACAATATGATGTACTAGGTGAAAAATTAACAGCCATGGAGCCAGTAAATATGATCAAAATAAGCAATTTAACCACTCTTAAAAGGTACATTCCTGAATAATTTCAAGGTAAGTAGTCTATCAAATCCACCCAAGGAGGGCCTTGAAAATTTAGGTAGTATGGGTAAGCCATTCTTTTATCCAAGTATTGCACAAGTGATCTTTGCAATACAAGTAATCATGAATATCAACTCAATAGCCTACTATACCAGGCTCCTGCAAGTGCAGGATATTGAATAGTCAATGTACATAGCCTACACCTGCATGTAAAAAGACTACTTCTATCTCCAATGCTGATCAGCCAAGAAGAAAAGGAACAACCTCACCATGATGACAAGCCTTGCCCTCAAAAGCAAAACCAACAAAAAATAACTTAAGCAAGGATTTACAGACAAAACCATACAGCACCCAGTACAAGGTACACTGACCATACTGAGCCAGACAAGTTCAACAATTGAGTACTATTTGTTAGAGACAAATATTCAAAACTTTCATTTAAATGTAAATAGAATATATACTGGTATGATACCAGTTTTGATATTTGATTGAACTGATATGTTACCAAAATATCTAGCATACCCACTTACAACATTCAGTATCACTTAAAAATGGAGTATAAAGCAGTATGAAACCATATTACTGTTATGGTGTTTTAAACCATAGTAAATAGTTCATATTGTATTTTGGTCCCTGTTTGGTATCAAGGTCTGTAGCAGGGTCTGCAGTACCGAACTGTACCGCCCGGTACGGGCGGTACGTATCGGTCCGATCGGTTGTCGGTACGTGGACTGCCTGTTACCGGTTCGAGTGCACTGTAGTACTGTAGCACTGTAGTGGTGCTACAATACTCGGCACACCTGAGTGTACCGCTTGGTACACATGGATGTACCGCTCGGTATACCGTACCGTACCGGTACCGAGCCCAGATCGAAATATCGGTACGGTACGGTATTGCGAACTGGTTTGGTTTAAGTCCATCGAGGGCTTGATCTCATAAACCTAAACATCTATTTAGTCTCTTCTATTGTGACTCCATCAAATCCTTTAGCATACTTATGCTAGATCTAAATACTGGGTTATATATGAATGTTGTATAACACAAAAATGTTCAAGCAAAGAACATATGGTAACTAAGTCTAATATTAATTTCTTTCATGGTTATGAGTGAAACCAACTTTTAGAAGTTTCAGTGATTTTTACTAAACATGGATATGAATGAACAACTTAGTCTTCAAAATTTCTCTAGTGTTGTTAGCTTACCCTCTAGATTGTCATAATCTCCATGTTATGTTCTTGATGCTTCAAAATTCTCACGGGCATCAAGACAAATGGCATGCATTCACAGGTGTTGAATTCCAAAAGTTCCTCTATAACTTAATCATTGATCTGTTTAAACAGGATTTGTTAAACAGTTGAGTTCAGGTCAAACAACAGAAAATCATGGTCTACCTATAATTTTAACTTTCACTTATCCTAGCCAGGCCATAAATATTTCACCAAGTCATACTTAGACTATTCAAGTGGCACTGATGAATTTGACTTGCATTTATTACCAACCAACCCATAAATGAAAGCAACATTTCATTCATGCTGGATTACCAACAAAAGAATGATAAATAGCTAAGTTTTGCCATAGATGATCACAAATAAATGGTGTTAATATGAAGTCATGTTCAGAAAAGGTAACCCAAAAAGTTGAACATATAATGATTGTTATCACCAAAATGTACTAAATCTTACAGATTAAAACACTTTTGCATACTACGAGGAGGATGCTTTTGTCTCCTTCCTTCAGGGACTTAGCTATGAATCCTAAGCACATATTTTGCTAGACCCTACCTGTAATTTGACCACAGAAAGACCTGGCAATGGCCAGTAATATAGCCAAAGAAATATCTACAATATTTCCAGAAAGACACACATAAAAAGGTGAGTAAATACAAATGTTATCAAAATTAAATAGTGGCAAAAGATTTATTCATTGGAAAGATTATTATAACTGAAAACAAAAAGCTTTCCTGAGCTACAAAGGCCAGATCAGCAAACTGAAATTGAATTCACCAGACTGATACCTGATCTCTCGAAGCATACAAAATAAATGATGAATTGAAAGTGTACGAGGAGCAGCAAGTAAAGACTGAGTTTGCCGGATTTCTTGTGCTACATCACCTTTAAAATATTCTATCAATCAATACAGCAAAAGATCATAAGTTGATAATTACCAATATATAGCAATGATCTTACCAAGATCACCTAATGTGTTGTACATTTCTTTGATTCTGGACCTGTTCATGCCACAAGCCTCTTCCAGTGCAGTTACAACCAAACTTCCACCAACATTCAGTTCCTAGGTTCATAAATTTATACTCCATTACTTGTTAAAGGCAGCAACAAGAATGAAACAATACAGCATATAGAAATTTACAAGTCATGAACATAAATAAACAGATAATATTTAACAATGACATCAGTGTTGAAACTTATTTCATATTCAAATGTTTTAAATTGATATAAGAAGGGAAAACAATTCTTGTCAAAATTTGAATAAAATTTTGGAAAGTTGTAAAGTATTCGGCTTAGCAAGTTCCTTAGAGAGAAGATAAGACAACACTGTCCAAAGATTCTAAAGCTGACAGAAGACACTACCCTGTTCATTCCAACATTATCAACTCAAAGCAGGCATCGAGCATTTTGTCAACCCAATAATCTTAAATGGCATTTAACCAATATTGCAAGTGTAATTCAAATAACATAGTCAAGATGCAAGGTGTTAATCTAGGCACTCATCCGAGCAAAGAAAAACACACACATTATGAAAATATAAAAATTATAATTAAGGATAACAGATAATAACTCAAACAACAAGGAGTGGAAGACAACAGGCAGAGGAGAAAAGAATAAGAGGAAAGAGGGTAAGAATGAGGAAGAGGGAAGGGCAGCTGAGAAAGAAGAGGAAAGAGGGACGGAAGAAAAGAGGATAGGGAGAGAAGAAGAAAGGAGGTTTGGTTTGGATTGGGTTTGGATGAAACACAATACTAAGACATGACACTCGCCTAGGCAACATCCAATACAGGCACTTTGCTCAGATTCCATCAAGGTTCTCATGTGAGTTCACATGATATCACCGATAGAATCCATCCCTAAAACCATAAAAGGGTCTCCCTGATACACGACAATTTTTTTTAGTGAAATGACAGATCATTGTGAAAGACTACTTGACGTCAACAACTTCACTAAAGCCCTTCCAATAGGGAACCAAGATGAACAAACCTTGAACTAAAGCATCATAGACTCAATAAGGTGTTCTAAAGTCATATAGTCAAAGCTAGTTTAAAAGAAAATCAAATTTAACCCATTGTTAATGAGCATAAAAAAAGTCTGCCCATCAAAATTTGATAAATTGGTCATTTCTGGACTGGTTCTTGAAATGTGCAATTTCAGCGAAATACACTAACCCAAGGACCTGGAGTTGATCAAGATAGACAATCCTAAGAGATACCTGTCCACTAAGAGGTAATGGTCCAGAGGCAGAGAGGTGCTGCCAGATTAATGACACGTGAATACTGCCGGTGCTGGTCACAAGCCTCAATGAGAAAGACAGAGGGTTGTATTAGGTCATTGACAACCAACATAAAACTACATTAGGTCTGATAATCATGACTTATGGTTTTGTTGTTGTTGTAATAGTATTTTATTATAATATTATGGATACACATGTATTGTTGACTTTGTAGCATTCTTTAGCTAGATCCTTTTTGTTTCATGAATTTCTCAGTTTTCTTTTTTTTTTTTCTGTGTCATTTATTTTTACCCTCTTTTGACAGAAACAGCAATCTAACAATCAGATTAAATCCGTTAATGATGAGCCAGAAAAAGGGAAATTATTCCCAAACATAAATTATTGTACAAGCTTCAATCTCTTCAAACTATGCTGCCTACTGCTTCCCTTGTTGCTTATAATTGGAACAACTACCACCCATCCTCCCACCCCTCAACAAATTCACAATTATTCCTTCCGTAAGCACCAACAATGAGGAGGATGCATATTGAGTTTCTATGACAGCTAATTTTCTAATCTAATACTAAAATCCATTCATAAATGGACATCACCAAACTTACCTATCATGATTGGAACTTTGTTGTGCTCGTTTAACTTAAAGGAAGACTTTTATCCACTTAAACTCCATACCTACAATTCTTGAAAACATGCAACTTGGAACTTTCTAACATCATCAAATAAATCAAATCAGGACAACAATGATAATAAACAGGGCATAATGTCTCAACTATTTAAGATCAGCTACAGAGATTTTTTCCTTCCAATGAGCTTCACACAATTACCTAAAATAAATTCCCAAAATAAAATTAAAAAATCAAAATTGAACTGAGATCACTAAGATCACTAAGAAAAAAACTGATTAATTGCGTGCATATGCGCTACATATGAAGTCTAAACTAATCCTCTAGATTGATTGTTTGCTTACGGTGGTTTAGAACATCGGGTATTGGTGAAATCATTTTTAACCCTTATGAGATGGCAATGTTTCAGTACATGATATTCAACTAAGTTATTGATAAGGACGGCTTTGGCTGCCCTTCAACATCTTCACAACAAATTCAGGAGACAGATTTCTATCTTCCATCTACAATTAGTTGAAACAATTTGCCTCGAAATTCACCCTATATATCCAATACATTTGCATCTTTAGTAATCAGTACATCATGTTGCTTTTTGTATGGTTGTTCCAACGAATAAACAAGGAAAACACCTTCCATCTTTATATCCACTTGTTTAAGCTTGAAGCCCACTCCGAACCCAACGTGTGCATGGTAGCATAAAATGCACCACACCATCTCTCCGTGGTCCTATAACTGCCCTAAATAGAACTTTTGTACTGTCAATCAATCATAAAGCAACCTAAATCGCTTGCCATTCTAGAACAGTTAAAGGAAATATAGAGTGCAAAATGAGGATATTTTTTTTACAAGAAAACCATTCGTCCGAGTAGTCCAAAAAATACTAGGCCCTAGAATAAAAACTCACCATGTTTTCATGGTCAGCAGCAATCTTGTTTGTGCACAGATATAAAGCAGGCAGCACATCACCAGGAGACAAAGCAAGCAAGCTGCAAGAAATAAGTTAGTAGCCCACCAACTGCTTGAACACTGGTTCATTCCAAGACCGACCGAGAGGAAATATCAAGTGCACCTTCTGAACATATTACTCAGCATAGATGTGGTCTTTATCTTGCCTCTTACTTGTTCCACTAAATCAAAAGTCAGTGCCAGGTGCAAGTAGGGAGCAGGTTCTCCAGCTTTCCAGCATGCTGAAATAAAATTGCAACACTTGTCATGTAGTTATGCATGCCACCAGATGCAATATAAAGATGGCTCCCAACTGACTTCATTAAGAAAATGCAATACAAACCATGCTCAATTGGAGAATATTTTTCAATAGGTAATGATACATTAGCTGGAGTTTTGTCTTCTCTTGAACTTCCCTGTAGATACAATGTTGGCAAGCTTATTTTGTCTTCAGAAGAATTGCTTACCTTTTTGGTACACTTATTTACAAGAACACCTGAGACAAGAACTTCCGAGAGTAAATTCCCCTCATTCTCTAATATATTACTGGAACCACTATAATACATATCAACTGCTACGTCAATATTTCCTCTAACCTTCTCCAGCAATAAGGCAGCAGATTTTCTTGGCATGCCATTATTTATGATCTGGAGAAACTGATCCAACTCTTCTTTATGTGTTTCAATAGTAATCTGCTGATTAGAAGTAACAGCACAAGTATCACTGGAAGAAGCACCCGATGCAACTCTTCTGAAAAAATTTGTGATGGTAGATTGTTTGCCTCCACTTGATTCTAGATTTGAGCAACCTTTTGCTTTCTTTTTTTTCTTGTTTCCACCACCTAAACCCCTTTTTTTGGCCAGAGATGGAGTAAGCAGGCGTAAATTTTGGTTGGTTGACTGTTTCACTTGATCAAGGAAATTCTTTCTACCAGATTCAGGGGCTTCACCGACAGACTTCAAAGGAAGCAACGGCTCGAGGTTAGTGTTAATGCTTTTACAAGAGCTAGCAATAGAAATGTTACCAGCATTTGCTTGCTTATAGAATTCTGTTTCATGCTCAAAAAATTCTGAAACTGCACTAACAAGATCCCCATTTGACCTTTTCAGCAGATCTAAAACTTGATCCTGTTTCACCCAAGACGGCAAGCAATCTTGAAGGTCCTCAACTACTCCTTCCATTTCTTCATCATTCACCATATGCAGATCCTGTGAATCAGATTGCTGGCATGACCTTATTGATGTTGCAGTTGGATTGTCCACCATGTCCACATCCTCTTGCTGGTTTCTGTTACTTGTCATGTCATTCCCAGCACTTGTATCAGCACCCTCTGACTTCCGGTGGAAAGCCATTAGAAAATCATGCTTGTTTGCTGTCTCATCAACCAGCCCTGCAAAATGCTTCCTCATGGCTAAAGCATGCTTGCTGTCTAGCTTTTCAACATCCATTCCCACAGTTGGGATGACCCGTTTTGGCCTCAAGAACCTCACGTATTCTCTTAATTCATTATAGTTTGAATGTTCGCTGTATGGAACTAGATGAATCTCGAGTAGATCTTTAACCCTCACTGCAAATCCATCCCTCTTTGTCTCGTTCAGCCACCCTGTTGAAATGAAACCCACCGCCTTGTTGTATCCTCTCTCAGCCATGATCTCGTTCATCTTCACAAAATTAGGCCTGAAGTAAGGCCAAGTCTCACCCAACACATTCCAACCAATCACGTGGATGTCACTGGCTGAAGCATCCTCCGTAAAAACGCCTGAACCAGCAAACCCCAGAACAGACAAAACCTGCATCTTCCTGTTATCCACTTGCAGTAGGCAACCACACCGACGAGAAATCTCAAGCAAAATCTTCTCTTTCCCGATGACATAAGTTGCGATCAAGAAGAGAACCGATTCACCTGATCCCTCATTTTGTTCCTTAAATCTTTTGACTGTGTTGACAATGTATTCCACTGACTCCTCTTGTGAGGGGAAGACAAATTTGGGGTTGCAATACGTTGTGTCAAGGAAAACAGCATCCGCGCCAACAAAATCGCATAAAACAGGGTCCAATCTCATCTGTTCATGGAAACGGAAATCGCCTGTGTGGATAAACCTCTCCGGTCGCTGCCCTTCGCAGACACGGGTCCTGAAAAGGAACTGGACAGCGCCGGGGCAGTGATTGGCGTCGACGGCGGCCACCTCCCATCCGTCGATCTCCGTGAACTCGCCTAAGGACAGGGAGACGACGAAGAAAGGCGACACATTGAGGATCTCGACGAGGAGGCGAGCGGTGGTGGCGGAGCAAAAGATAAGGCCTTTGCACCAGGCACTGCCGAGGCCGGCGTAGTGGTCGGAGTGGAAGTGGGTGAGCAAGTAGGAGACGGAGAAGTCACCGGCGGAGCGGAAGCCGTCGACGACGAAACGGGTCCGGGGGATTAGCTTCGAGAGCGGGAAGTCAGAGGGGACCGGAGGGAGCTGGGAGCCATCGGAGAGGAGGCGGAAGGCGAGGGGAGGGGAGGGTGGAGGGGAAGGGAGAGCGGCGGAAAAGGAGCGGTAGGAGGAGAGGAAGAGGGAGGATGTGGAGAAAGGAGGAGGGGGAGTGGCCATGGGATCATTCGTGGAAGAGGGTTCAAGAAGGAAACAGAACGGAAATCGGCACCAAACACGCGAAAGATTTGAAGACTCGAATAAAGCGAAGGATGAGAAGGCTTATATATTCGAGCTCTATTTGCATATCAACCCTTGAATTCCAGTCTTGCCTTCTCTGCTGCTGCTTCCTTCTCTGCTCTAAAACCACATCGAATAACTACATGTCTATAATAAAAAATAAGCCAACTCTGGGAATGATACAATCCTTCTATATATCTAAAGCTGCTCTAAAATCACATTGAATCGCTGCATGTCTGTTGTCTATATGAATAAATAAGCCAACACTGGGAATGATACGATCCCTCTATATATCTAATGCATGTCAAATTTCTTGGATCACACATCTGATTCAGAAAGACCCAAAGTTGTCTGAGAATGTAACCCAACAGCAAAAATGTGTTGTAAAGCAAATAGTATTTTAAAGCAAACACTGTTTACGGATAGTTTCTCCATATCAAACCTGTTTGGTGAACTCTCACAGTGAATTGACGAGTTAGTAGCGACCTTGATGTTTTTAAACCTGCTGAACATCAATATAATGATGCAATTGCTGAACATCAATATGTAGACAATCCCTCTATATATCTATCAATTAGACGAAAAAAATACACAGAAACATATTGTTTCAATGAGATAGATATAGTGCCATATGGTTGCGAAGAATTAATTAGATCTCAACATGGCAAAGAGAAAAGGCACTCGTTAAGTGTAGCATAAATGAACGGTGTGTACAACAAGTCCACTGGACATATGCTTCCGGTTAACAAAACTTAAAATTGTTTTATAGCTCAAAACAGTTGAGATTGCAACACTCAGAATGGTGTTTATCAATTCCATGTATGACATCCTTTCCCAAAAGAACATTAATTATGTAGCAACCGATTTTAACTTGTTTCAAAGACATTACCATTCCATAACAAATAGGACAGACAAGAAATGCATAGAGCAAGTGAAGATGATCACTCAACAATGACGGTCAAAACTCCTGTACACAGCATACCATCGGAAAACATGAAAATTGGGATATCAAGAATGGATTGGTATCATGTTGAGCTTATTTCTCTAACACAAATAAGATTGGCTATTACAAATTCCAAGAAGTTTTTGAGAGTCAGAAACATCAAACGCTCCAGTACAAAGTTCTGCAGCACGCAATGCACATCACTGATCCAGTCACTTCTGCTTTGCAATATTTGATCATCATGAAGTGAGTGAATCAACAATCAGGAAATGTTGTCTCCGAATGACAGTGACATGGGACTCGGATATGCCAATTAACAAAAGCTCGAGAAAATGGAGCATCTAAGGCAACCCCAACCTTAGTTCCATAACCAAATAGATCCAATAATTGGAGAGGCAAATTTTAAGAAGTCAAAACCATCCATTCTTTTCAGATGTTAAGAATCTCTTGTTGGTCTCATATCAACATGTAAAAATTGCTGAAAGAGCAACTAAAAGTGCTAGAATTAATCCTTCAAATAAGGTTTTCTCCAAGTCGATGAGTAGAAAGACCTCACATGGATCTCAAATAAAGAGAAAATTGAATTGCCTAATATAATAGATATAAAATGACCAAAGTGATCAAAAAAGGAATTGCAATCATCTACTTGTCGTTTAGGGGGTGGACTACACAAGGCTCTCGATAATGTGTGAAAGGACGGTCAATGTAAATAGTCTTACACTCTTACTCCTACAAGTAGAGTAGAGAGTTCCTTTTCTATAACATGAACCGGGTCACCTAGATATCAATGAAACAACCCTATCATGACACCAATGCTCACCCTCCATCTGTTATACAACAGTCTTATTCCTACAAGCAGAGAGTTTCTTTTCTATAACATGAACCTGGTCACCTGGACATCAATGAAACAACCCTATCATGACACCAATGCTCACCCTCCATCTCTATTTATACACTATCAATATACAGTCTTACTCCTACAAGCAGAGAGTTTCTTTTCTATAACATGAACCTGATCACCTGGACATCAATGAAACAACCCTATCATGACACCAATGCTCACCCTCCATCTATTTATACGCTATCAATATACAGTCTTACTCCTACAAGCAGAGTTTCTTTTCTATAACATGAACCTGGTCACCTGGACATCAATGAAACAACCCTATCATGACACCAATGCTCACCCTCCATCTATTTATACACTATCAATATACAGTCTTACTCCTACAAGCAGAGAGTTTCTTTTCTATAACATGAACCTGGTCACCTGGACATCAATGAAACAACCCTATCATGACACCAATGCTCACCCTCCATCTATTTATACACTATCAATATACAGTCTTACTCCTACAAGCAGAGAGTTTCTTTTCTATAACATGAACCTGGTCACCTAGATATCAATGAAACAGCCTTATCATGACACCAATGCTCACCCTCCATCTGTTTATACACTATCAATACACAAATCCTAACTACTATAGTCAAATTTATCTAGCACTTGAAATCCTCTTCTTTTTATCCTGCTCCTAATTCCTTTTTAATAGCTAAACAACACTAAAGTTTCTTTTAGTGTTGGTGGACAACATTCAGAGTCAAACAGGAGTTACTCAAGCCTATGGGCCATGAAAACCTTGGTTAGATAGCGATCACAATCCCTATCTTGATAGGGACCTAGGACTCCTGGGCTATGTTTCCCTATTCTGCCTGAGTCCTCCTGCTGGACCTGATGAGTAAACAAGGAAGAGGGCCCAGTTCCTGAATTGTAGCCACAACATGGTAAAACTATATAAAGATGTATTGCACAGAATGCAGCATTGCTCAGCTCCTGATGACCAGCATAAGATTTTGACTTTGCTGTAGGGTTATTTCATATACCAGGTAAAGAGAAAATAATGAGTCATGAACTCAGCTTACTAAGGTGTGTTTTTTCATGTGTTGAACGAGTCCTACAACTCTACTTGTCTCCAGATGTTCAAGGTTGATGATATGCACAAAAATCCAACTTGAGAAAGCAACAAAAATATCACAATCTTTTTTAGCAGATAGAACATTGCGGAAAAGATAAACATGGGACAACAGCCAGCAGAAAATAGATGGCAGATAGAACAACTTAATGATGAAAGATGATTCCACTAATTTCCTACAGCTAAAAAGTTTTAGCATTAATTTCTGGATCAAAATACCACAAAAGGAATTGACATAGATGCTTCTGTATAGTCAAAATCATGACCAATTCCCAGAAAATTTTCTGCTGCAAATTTATATTCTTTCATCCTAAAAACACAACAGGGAAACAAGAAAGATGTTTCCCAAACTTCACACTATTAAGCAGAAATCACTACATTGGACTAGGAGGATCAGAGACTTCAATATTGCATCTGCCTTTTCTTTTGAGGCTGCTTCTAGCCAGCAACATGAACGATGGTCCAACTGGTCAAGAGCCGAACATAATTTCAACAGATTCAACCTCAATAAGAAAGTTAATCATATCTAATCAGTGAATTTTGCACCAATTGTCAAAAAATCACATTGAATCTCTACATGTCTATATGAATAAATAAGCCAACACTCGGAATGATACGATCCCTCTATATATCTAATGCATGTCAAATTTCTTGGATCAGACACCTGATTTAGAAAGGTCCAATTATAAACCGATGCAAAGTTGTTTAAGAATGAAACCAAACAGCAAATTGTGTTGTAAAGCAAATAATATTTTAAAGCAAATACTGTTTATTGAAAGAGAATATAGTCTCTCCATATCAAACCTGTTTAGTGAACTCTCGATGAATTGACGACTTACTAGCAACCTTGATGTTTATAAACCTGCTGAACATCAATATAATGATCCAATTGCTCTTACCGAGTCCAAGGGAACACTATCAATTAGACAAAAAAAGTACACAGAAACATATTGTTTCAATGAGATATAGTGCCATATGGTTGTGAAGAATTAATTAGATCTCAACACAACAAAAACAAGAAAGCAGCAATAAATCAGCAGTCAGACGAGGCACTCGTTAAGTGTAGCATAAATGAATGGTGTGTCCAAGTCCACTGGACATATGCTTTCGTTAACAAAACTTAAAATTGTTTTATAGCTCAAAACAGTTGAGATTGCAACACTCAGAATGGTGTTTATCAATTCCATGTATGTAATTTTAAATCTGTAAAAACTAATTTTATATCAAAACAGAAAAATAATTTTAAATCAAAACAACTTATTATATTAATAAACAGAAAAAAAATGAGAAAAAAAACTGTAATTTTAAAGCAAAACTAATCAAATCAATCATCTCACCTTTCATTTCTAAATGATCTTTAGTTCTATTTTTGCTTCAAGGGATTATCAACCTTATTAACATAAACTGTAATTCGGATTTGTTCCCATCGTTATAAAGTATATCTTCTTAAATTAACAAAATCTCCAATTGGAATTCTTTTCCATCCTTATAAAGCATCTTCAAACAAAGATATTTTCAAATATGTTTTCAGCTCAACTTCCTTTTTTATTCTTAAACAACCTTAGTAGCTAAAAAAAGAATTCATAAGATGATTCCAGGTGACAACTTATTATATTAATAAAAACTCTTGAAATATGAACTTACTTTTAAAATAAATTAAACTAAATAAGTTCCTGCATCATAAGTTTATGATGCATGGGAACCCATCTTGAGTTCATATGACCAATTTTGGACCAATCTCAATAGGACATCTTCGATAAATTAGAAGCTCAGGTACCAATTTGATAGGATGAATTGTTTTAATGACAATATAATGTAGAACAGTTTACTCCAATACCAACATGTTATAGGACAAAAACATAGATAGGCAAAGGGATTCATATGCAAGGCCCTAAATCCGTAGGCTATATATACATCACTGACCCTAGAGAATGAATGTGGCAAATGTGCATAGATTTTTTGACATGTTCTTAACAGGACAACAATTAAATATAAATCCTTGCTTCTAGTCTTGATGCAATCCTCAATATCAGCGCTTGGTTGGTCATTGGTGGCATTTTCTGAAATATGTAGTCACCACAACATAATTTCATTAAGAGGACAACAAATAATTTGTACCAAGGGTGAGACACTACTAATCAGTCATAGTCGCAACTCGCAAGCACATTTTTTGTTTGAAGGTGTAAGCAGCTGCATTTAAACATACAGTGCTAAATTGTATCCTTGAGTGGTTATTACACATTTTTACTAAACATGCATTTAAATCATGATGTTTAAGAAACAAGTTTAATGCCCTATTATAGACAGTTATCTAGTTGTCTATCTCAACTACTTTCTTGTCCAAACAGGTCTAGATAAAGCAACCTATTACATTGCTTCGGATGTTTAAGGTACTCCACAATAATTTCTAGAAATGAAGCCATATGCAGGATGCCTAAATATATACATGCTGACACATAAATGAAACATAGGTGGCCCCTCTTTATAAAAAAAACTTTACAGAAGGTCACTAAAAACCAAAAAAATATTGGAAATAAATTAAAAATGAAAAGAATAAAGAAAACTTCATATCTAACTATCAGTATTATAACATTATTAGACAAATTATTTGTCATGAACAAACATATAATATGATGAATTCAGTGAAGAGGCAAGTCAAAAAGTACAGATGAAAAGGCTAAGAAAAACACAGATGAAGAAATAAAAAATAAAAATAATTATAATATGTAAATTAAGATATTTATTTATTACGGTAATTTGTTCCTCGATAGAGGCAAGGTTGAATAGTGCATACATTGTTCGTCAATAAAGGTAAGGCTACTTCCATTATTAGGTAAGGTTGCGTACATTGTTCCTCAATAGAGGTAAGGCTGTATACATCGACTCTTCCCAAACCCCACAATGGGACCAAGGTTTTATTTGGTTAGTAGGTAATTGAATAAAGATGAGCCAAAACACATTATGGAGGCACATTTGGTTAGTAGATAATAATAAATGGAACCAAGATTTTATTTCAGTACCAGCACCTGAATCAGTCCCAGGTCAGCATGGTATGCAACTAGCAAACCACAAGTTTGCCACCAAGTTCCCATATGAACCAGTACATACCGCCAGTATACTGTGAGATTGCATTCCACGGGCATGCATGCACACACACAGACACACAAAAGAAAAAAGAAGATATGAACTGAACATTGAAGGATCTGGGATAGTTTTTGCTTAGGATCAGACACTTCTGCACCCCAATATAAATGCATGGCAGACTAGGATATCAACTATTCGCCCATTCCTGAAACAAGAGAAGTAATGAATCACATATCAATGTGCTTGCTATTTCAAGATTTTTTCCTTTCCATTGAAAGAACTCTGAAGATGATAATCTGATATTGATACTAGGTGTTATGATATATTCCTGAAAGAGTACAAAAAATTCTTGAATCAAAAATTCAATTAGAATGGCATCATAACAGATCAAGAGAAGCTCAAAGGAATTTAGCAGAGTTGTTACTGTCTCCTGTACATGAATTTCCTATGACAGAATGAACCTGCAAGTCTAGGCAAATTTTAAGCCTACAACAAACACTTGATATTAGTTCAGTCAAAGTTTGAATAAAGGCTTAGGAACCAACTTGGAGTGATCTTGAATGGCAAAATACATGCATCTAAAGAGATTAAAATGGGCATAAAGCCTTTCGTGTCCAATGCAATGACCCTGGACCCACAACAGAAAACCATACATATATTTTATTGTAACTATTTTAAATAAGTTTAAAAATATAGCCCTATAAATGCAGGAGACCGAATCAATCTCTATTCAACAAAGTCAAGCCACATTACACAAGTGCTAAAGAGATTGCAATGTATAGCATGAGTCACTCATCGATCATATAAATCCCATCCAATCCACAAAATTGAAACCTTCCCAAAGACCATTAAATTCATTTGATAATAGGTAACTATTTGAGACCTAAACCACCTAACAAAAACCACTAGAAGTCCAAGTTGGTCAGGGACTTCTGAAATGAGAGAACTGAAAATTTAAGATACCAATCCAATAAGCATATTTATAATACAGTGCCCATTTAACAAACAATAATGTCAAACGTCATTCATACTGTGACAATTTACACTCTAGTTTCACAAAACAAGTAAAAGTCACATCCCAATATTAATATAACCCAGTAAGACAATATATAATATGGAAATCTAATGCAGTTAGTCAGATCGTACTAAGTTTAAGTTGGTACTAGGTTTAAGTTGGCCGACCGATATTTGTTTCCTATTTTTGTACGGAGTTTCGGTTTATTTCTGTAATATTCTTAGGCAATTTTTGCATAATCCTAAAAGCGCTAGGAATACTTGTTTTAGCTACTTAGGAAACCATGATCATGTCTATTTAGAAAACTCTATTGGTCTTGAGCTGAGTTTTAAATTGTTTCAAAGTCCTATTTTTGGGTCAACATCTCTCAACAATAGCCAAAAAGTTATTATTGGAAAGCACAAATACCTTTAAGTGTGTAGTTTTTACAATAGAAAGTAGCTAGCGTGCACTGATTTCTACGTGCAACAATCCAATTCCTTGCCTTGCCAGCTAGGAAATAAAGAAAGATCTGAATGCATCAAATGCCTTGGATTATTTTGTCTCGTTCAAAAACATGACCAGAGGCATAACAGAGTCAAATCAAACTGAGATTTGAGGGCGAGTAGGCTTACATTGATCACAGGCTAAGCTTACCTTCCAGCTTCTTCTTCAGAACATCCATCACGGCACCGAAATTAGCCTTCACATGTACGGGTGGGTTCGCGTACTGGCAAGCCATGTTGGCTATCTCCTTCGAGTGATAGGCCACTTTTGATTGGCTGAATTTGAGCCCATGAGCGGTGCTGACTACTATGGTGCGGTCATTCGACTTGATCACCCCCCTCTCCCTTAGCTTGAACAGTGCAGCAAGAGCAACCCCGGTGTGTGGGCAGGCAAACATGCCCGTGCGGTCAGCAAGAGACATGGCATCCATGAGCTCCTCCTCGGTGGCCTCCTCGACAATGCCGTCCGTGGCCTTGAGAGCAAATACAGCACGGTCAATGGAGACAGGGTCGCCGATTTGGATGGCGGAGGCAAACGTGTCTGCCGCCACCATGGGCTTGAAGTCAGCCCAGCCAGACTTGTAGTAGAGGTAAAGGGGATTGGCATTGGCTGCCTGTGCGCAGACAAGGCGTGGCACGCGGTCGACCAGCTCGAGCTCGCGGCACATCTCGAAGCCCTTGTAGAAGGCGTAGATGTTGCCCAGGTTGCCACCAGGGACGATGACCCAGTCGGGCACCTCCCAGTCGAACTGCTGCAGGATTTCTATGGCGGCAGTCTTCTGACCCTCAAGGCGGAGGGAGTTGAGGGAGTTGGCCAGGTAGATGGGGAGTTCGGCGGTAACCTCGCGGATGAGGCGCATGCAACCGTCGAAGTCAGTGTCGATGGAGAGAACGGTGGCGCCGTTAGCAATGGGCTGGACGAGCTGAGCGAGGGAGATGCGGTCAGTGGGAAGGAATACGATAGCGGGGATGCCGGCGGCAGCGCAGTAGGCGGAGAGCGCGGCGGAGGTGTCGCCGGTGGAGGCGCACCCGACGCCGGCGATGGGGCGGTTGAGGGGGGCGCTGCGGAGGCGGTTGACCTGGCTGACAAGGACGGTCATGCCGAGGTCCTTGAAGGAGCCGGTGTGCGAGATGCCGCAGTGTTTGACCCAGAGGTCGGGCATGCCACCGAGGTGGTCGCGACCGAGGCGCTCGGCCCAGAAGAGGTTGGAGTTGCCCTCAAAGAGAGACACAATGTGGTCGGGGTCGATCTCCGGGAGGACAAACTCCTTCTTGGACCAGACGCCGGAACCGTAGGGCCAGGTGGTGCGGCCAACGCGGGAGTCGAACAGGGCGCGCCAGTGGGAGCCGGGGAAGCGCTTCAGGGCGGAGAGATTGTGGCGGACGTCAAGGAGACCGCCGGAGCGACTCCGGTACACCACGTCATCGAGCGAGTAGGTCTCCGCAGTGTCTGCGGGAGCATCAAAGGGCACGTAGCACGCCGAGAAGCCGTGCGACGCGTTCGCCTCGTCGCGCCGGCACGCCTCCTCGCGGATGTTCTCCTCCGGCGGCCTCCGGCTCTTCAATTGCTGGTGGTGGTGGACACCGGTGGGGTCCGAAGCGGTGGATGAGCAGGAGATCCGGGCCCCTCGGCAATGGCGGAGGAGGAGAAGGGAGCCAGGGTTGCGGAAGCGGTTTAAAGTCGAGATCACATTATCATTCTTGCCCTCAGAGTCTGTGATGGAGGAGAGGGAGAAGAAGAATGAAGGACAGAACGCGGCGGCGGCGGCGGCCATGGCGGTGTCGGGGGCGGCGACGACGACGAGAGAGCACGGATAGAGCAGCAGATTTGGGTGATTGTATTGTTGGATGGATTACCACTGCAACAAGAGAGAGAGAGAGAGCTACATGAATAGCGAATGGCGAATACAGAGGCAGACCCAAGTAGTTTCGGTCGAGCTTGTTGGTTTCGCATTGGTCTGTTGTCCGCTGAATCTAAAGTCCAACCATTCGGAATCCTTTTTATGATTCAAAATTATTATAAATAAAATATGATTATCTTGTAATCTTGGTTTTTTTATATCGTAAAACGTCAAACATGGTCAACGATGTCAAAATCATCTTGCACGAATCTTAAGGATGCAGGAGCCATCCATCAAAATTGATTGATGGCCATGTGTGCGCGTAATTTATGTTATTTCATCGCTATACTTTTTATTGTCGATTGGATCAGCTTCAACGCGATTGACCGGAGGCCTTCATGGGGCCCACATAGTGGGGCAGACCGCCGCCGCCTTCCATGGGCTTTCCTTGTCCAAATAATTAATTAGGTCCGATTTAAAATTCCTCTGATAATAGAAATTTTATTGGGAAAAGCTGTCTTTGTTGACCCATTATTCGTTTTTACTTCGGGTAGGATTTTTTATAAATAATAAAAAAAAACTTATGAATCAAATCCAATTGAATCATGGCTTATGAACCATTGAAAAATGAATTGATGTTGAATTAGTTCTATCAAATCTCCTTTGCTTCCTTTTATTTTTCATCTTTTCGTTCTTTCTCTTTGTTCATTGTCTTTGTATTATTTTCTTCAATTATCTTTTCATCTATTTTTATTTCTCCTCCTTCTCCTTATATCTATGTTATTTAAGTATAATTTACATGATATTGATTCTCGAATAATTATTTTTAATTATATGATTTTATTATAATTATATCGATGCTGAAGACTCGGGTTGTGGGCATCTAAGTGCATTTTTCTTCGTGAAAGATCATATAAACGATTAGGCTGATTCAAATGAGTACTTTTTATCCGACCTAATCCTCTGTGTATTATCATCATCTTTATGTACTCGTGTAATATCTACGGTTGGCTAAAGATACTTGCGAAAAAGAAAGTGAGGAAGTCATCCACATTTTTTTTTTTTTTTGGGTCTTATCTCTTTTTTTTTTCGAAAGCAAAAAAGCAAAAAACTTTACTTCAAATCTACGCCGTTTGGGAACCAAAAATGAAGACCAAATAGAATTGATATATTTAGCAATTATCAAAAAAATATGTTCCGTTACCTAAAAGACACAAAGTTGTCTTTATTCTTTTTCTCCTTTATTTAAAGTCAGTCCAACTCGTACTACACACTCCGAGGGTCAAAATTACTGATATGCCAATTAAGAATCCATTTACATTGACTTGTAGCAACAGTCTTCAATTGTAAGAATCCATTTACATGAACAGTATTCGAACACAAGGAAACACGGTGAAGAAGAAGGTAGGAAATGGAAGCCCAACCGCAATGGCTAGCTAGAGGGAGAGGGAGAGGGAGAGGGAGAGATCCAAACTGCTCTTCTCCTCTCTCTCCTCTTCCTCCTTCCCATGCCTTCTCTCCCCATCCTTGGGTGGTGGATTCGACGTCACGCTGATCGCCGAGCTGCAGACTCCAGCCTCCTCCTTGAAGTCCTCCATCTCAAACCTCGGCTTCCAAACAGGCTTTGCTGCTTCCTTCTTCATCCTCTTATGCCTGCTCCTCCTCAGGTAGTCTCTCATCGCTCTAATGTTCTCCAGCAAAGCGTAGAATTTCTCCATCTCTTCCTCTCCTTGCTTATCTTCTTCCCTATCTGCACTCGCTGGTCTCTTCGACTCCCTCCTCTCTTCCTCCATCGTCCTACAGATGAGAGACAAGAGAGGAAATGACTCGGTATTTATAGCTCTCTCTGTCTCTAGGAGTCAATCTCCACTTCATATGTGTCGTCAGCGTACTGACGTATTGACGCTGCCATACACGACGGGAACGTGCGTCGTCGCATCCAAGGATCCACGTTCATCACGCTCCACTGATAGAAACTGGATTACCTCACAGAAAGCTTGTTTGCGAAGGAAGAAGAAAACACGAGGAGACAACATGGAGCTGATGCGAGACCAAAGAAGCAGATCGCCACCTGATTCTTCTTCTGCTCTTGCAAGTGCCTCTCTGATGAGTAATGCGGCAGAAAAGAATTCAAAGCGGTGACAAGGAAAAGTACTGTGATGATCCAAATTAATCATACATGTGTCCTCGTGATTATGATGTGTGCGAGTCAATATTTCACCTACTTCTTTTGTGATTGGTGGAAGACCATCCCTTCCCTCTACCTACATTTCCCATAGGCATTCCAAATAAAATTGTGATGCATGATTTGCACGCAGTCCACGTAAAATCGTCTATGCATCTTTTAATATCACAGATGTATATTAATATTATTGGTCAGATACATTAACATTATTGTTTGACAAACATGTGTTTAGGGCAAGACATTAGTCATATTAAAATAATCCACTTGTGTTGCTTTATTTCTTTTCATCCTGTCAATATCAACTGGTCTTATTTCACTTTGACCTGCCATAACATTTTTAACAGTATATATTCTCTCCTTTTTTTTATCTTCATTGAATTACCACTTAATATTTTGCTTCATGAACATAAACATTTTATAATAAGATGACTCATCTAATGGTATTAACGCTCTCAATTAAAATGAAGAATAAAAATAAATGTATACGTATAGATTTTCAATTGGAATTTCGATTCTGGGTATGGAACTCTTTGATTCTTATTTTGATTTGAATACCGAATGATTCCTTTCCTGATCTCAATGTCAAAACAAATTTTCTTCCATAAGAAAAATCTTCGTGTATATAAATGTATTTACGTTCCAAATATTTTTGAGTTATCGATTGACCCCTTCTACCAAATGTCTTCAGTGTCATGTTCCACTATTGTACTCAACAAAAAGCACAATTGCGTGGACCTGCAAACCTAACTTGGTCCGCCATTCGAGGTTGCAAGTGCATTATATATTTGCTTGAACTTAATGAACTTGCTTTACGTGAAAATAAATGTAATAATCATCCCAAATTATGTTTTATACTTATCTCAAAATGCTTATATCTTATGTACGTCACAAACTGATGTAATAGGATAACTAACATGCTGGCTTATTATAATTCTACCGTTGGCCCGAGTTAAGCATGTCCAAATTAATAATAATACAATATTTTTTTCTTATAAATAAATTTAAATATTAATTTACTTTTGATACAGTACTAAATTATACGACAAACACACTGACATGAATATATATATATATATATATATATATATATATATATATATATATATATATATTGATGTAGGTGATTAAAGATTAATATTGTTTGATAAAGAGATGCAGTGGCGAGCTCATGGAAAGAATCCCTCCTCCAGGTTCCAAACTGAACGAACTTGGCATTTGTTCGATTCCTTCCTTGTAACTCACAGATTCTATACTGTGCATCTTGTCAAGTGGAGTAGTAGATAAGCGTTCCAAAGAAATTAGAAATGGCATAGACTTTTCTTCTTTTTCCTAGTATACACACAAAGGCACGAGTCTCTACGATATATGATATATTATAGATATAATTAAATTATGAGTATAACTATTAGTCAATAAAATAGAGATTCAATTATAATAATTTTTTTTAATGAGATAATATTGATTGGAGTGATTTTTTTAATTATTTATTTGACCATTTGCTCTCACATATAAAATGATAGGACCTCATATGAATAAAATATACAGAAATATGATAAGGAGCTATAGCCTTAGGATTACATAATATATTATTGAAAGATTACATATTTTATATCATATTCTCTTTGTCCCTAAATCATTGCTCATAGCGGTCCAGGGTAGAAAAAAAAGGAAAAGACAAGTCTAATTCTCCTTATATTCAAGGATAAATAAGATATTTTAGGTTATCGGCATTTAGATATTAAAGGATAAATCTCAAGAATTATTATGACTATCTCAAAAAAAGATATGGTTTTGACCTAATATTATTATGTTTATTGGACTTGTTAGCTTATTTTATAAAATTCATGTGCATGTGTAAAATATTTTTTTTAAGTTTTAAAATCTAAGTAAGTAAAATTATTTTTAAATAAAATTTTATTTTATTTATTTTATATTTTATCAATTAATGGGTCAAACGAGAGAATGTTAGATTATATGATCCTATCTAATTAGGTAAAATATATTATACTTGTAAATTCGACGTCGATATACTTATAGATCAAATAAGAACTTTATGGTGAAATAGACATAGTATATTTGACTTATTGTTATTTGATTTTAATTTTTAATATTAAATTTTTTTATTATAATAATAATATATTATAATTTTTATACTTAATTTTTATATTATTATTATAATATTATATTTCATTACATAGACACTAAGAGTATATATTAATCACGTAAATACGATTATGTTATGTTTAAAATATATATTAAACACAGGAACATTCCCATCTCTAAACGATGGCCATGGGAGTTGTAGACGTGCTCGAAACTATAACCCAACAAGAGGGAAGGCCACGATGTAGTTGACTATGAACAACTTTGATTAATGGTACGTGTAATTAAGGCTACACATGGAGGGAGATGCATATAAGATAAGAGAGGCGGATATGATAGAAATAGAGAAAAAATGGTGGTGGAAGTATATTGGAAGAGAGCTCTCGTAATTATATATATATATATATATATTTCCTGACATCAACAGTACTACTCTATGTTAGGTTTTTTGCATTAGTTTTTTCGCCTC
Organism: Musa acuminata AAA Group; assembly: GCF_036884655.1. NCBI lineage: Eukaryota > Viridiplantae > Streptophyta > Magnoliopsida > Zingiberales > Musaceae > Musa > Musa acuminata. Next base: position 703,670 of record NC_088352.1, read on the forward strand.
AACTAGTGATTTTTTTTTTAGTTAGTTAAGCTTTCACTTGTCGAAGGGTCTCTCTCGGTAATCATGATTGGTCCATTGTACTCGAAGCATTTATGTATACCAACTTGTCATTTGCATCGCATTAATACATCGCATTAATACATGCACTACATTCTTCGTTCTTCGAACCACTGATATCTAAGCCTTGACTGACTTTAGACTATTTATGGCATCCCGATTAATCAATTTAATATGATTGTTAATACCTGCATGAAGTTCCAAATGACTCTACATGTAAAACTTAGTCACAAGGTTTGTCATCAATATAATATCTAAAATGAACAAAGTATGTATCTCCTAACTAGCGATAATATAACATTCAATTCATTTTTTTTATCTTCTGACTGATTCTAAACTCTCCAATTCCTTAAGAATGTTTTTATCGATCTTACCCAATGCAAGTTATATAAAGAGTGAATCATTTTTGTATTTCTGAAGAAATTTCTCCTCCAACTTAATAATAGTCTAACAATAACTTATTAGATTATGTAGTCCTTTACGATTGGATAAAATATATAATAGAATTAATTAGATTTTGATGATAGATATTGGTTAATAGAAAAGAAATTCATATTATAGTAAAATTTCTTAAGGGATGCCCTTAAGGGGATTCCTTAAGGGATGCCCAGGATTATTTCAATGATATGCATAAAAAGGGATTCCTCCATACTTTTTAGATGACATCAAAAAGATACGTATCGTAAAATTAGATCTAATATTAATTTGATTTTAATCCTGAGATAAAAAATTATTTTCGTATTTTATATAATATATTACAGATTTTATGTTAACATAATCTTTCTTTGGATCATTCAAGTTGACAATAAATTAAACATTGATAAGTAAATTTAAAATAATTTTGAAGGAGATATGTAACATTAGTTACAATAATAATGTCAACTTCTTTCGAAATCAGTTCATAAGTGACGAGCCAATCTTGACAACAAGCATATCCATCCATAATGACGAGAAAAGGCAAAGCTGGTAGATAATTAATGGAGAAACAACCGCTTAACAATCAACATCTCCTCGTAAGAAAACTTGCTGACATCACAAACATGGAAGAACAAAGCCACGAAGGACACTGGATTGCACAGATACGTAATACAAATCTTACGACACAAAAAAGAATCTTTTTGGTTCTTTCCCGATCCACAAACCTCCAATATCTAACTCCAACGAACCCAAAACCAAGACATCATTGACTCATCTCCTACCGACAAGACTCCAAAAATATACAACAAGAAGAAAAGAGATGGAGAAGAGGAGGAAAAGATTGTCTCGCACTCACTCTTCCCTTATTCCATCCACTCAAAAAGGACAACTTTAAGACGACGATATGTACAGTAACTAGGGTCTCGAAAGATGACTCGAGGAGCTCATGGTGTTTTGGAGGATCCTTCAGGCAATGGCGGCGATGCCATGGCCTCTTCTTCGGTCTCGATCGAGGCACTCGAAGCCCTCGACTCTCATGGCGGCAGGCTGGAGACGGAACTTGGCGGGCGCCTCCAAAGCCACTGAAGGCGGCGCAGGATGTAGCAGGAAAGGAAGCACCAGCTTGTCGTCGCCGAAGCAGGCGTCATGGATCAGTGGGTTTGTGGATCGCACCGGTGGAGATCCAGCGAAGAATGGTGGTGACGACGATGACATTTGATTAGCTTCCCCGTCCTGTTCGGTAGCCACGAGTCATCAGAACAATTCTGGCGAAGAAAACGATGAGTATAACAAAATCGATAGAAAAATTGGGAAAAGGTTTTCACCTCTGAAAGGAAAATATCAGAAAGCGCAGAAGGTTTTGCCTGATTACTGCATCCAACACAAGAATCAGTAACAACTCCTCATAAATATCCAAAAGTCTTGGAAACGAACGGAGAAGAAGAAGAAGTAAATCTCAGCGGCAGATTACCGTGTTTGCCATGGCCGGTTCGGGTTGATCCACCGCGGCTTGGGGCAAACCACCGCGTTTCTCCCGTTTGCTGCCACCTCCATCTCCTCGAAACCAGCGAGATAGCTTTGTTCTATCACACAAAGATTCAGTTGTCCGCAAGATCTAAACTTTTAGATTCCAGCCTCCGTCCAAGTGAATGCTTGGTTAGGGTGGAGGGCAATTTATCGAGGGAGACGGAGGAGAAAGAGAACGAAAAGATGTGAGCGGACGAAAGGAAAGCGCAGGGAGCGTGTGAGGACAGGGAATCGGTATCTGTAGCAATTTATAGCTGATTTGCTAGCAGATCTACTGACGTAAATGCCTTTTTGTTTGTAGGCGACCTGAATACTGCCGCTCCAGAAAAAGGAAACAAAGTATCTAATTGCGGAAACTGACTATTATTGTTCGATGTTATCAATATATAGATCGATCGATTTCTTCGCCTCGTTGCCGACCGCTCGTTTGTTCCGCTCTCCTCTCCGTAGGAGACGACCATTTCAATAACCACGTGCTTACACGCACGTGTGTGAATAAATATATTTCAAAAGACAGCATATACACGTGTCATACGTTGCGCATTCGGATATATATGCACGTGCGCAAATCCAATAATTGTGTTTATTCGGGGATCTTAAAGTGGTGACACCTGCGAACCATTGAGAATTGGATATCAGCCATTCTTGCAGAGCCAACAATTTTGAGTACAGATCCTCCTTTACATCAAGTTGACATTTCGTTAGATTAATCTTCTGTTATTACTTTCGTTGAGAGTGACTCAAGAAATTTGTACGAATAAATTTTGATTCATTTTACAAGATAACATTGAAGATGAAGACATATAAATTAGAGATTTGCTTTATATTACTGTATGTTCAAGCGAGTTAAGTACATATATCATATCTTTGTAGTATTCGTGGCATATATGAATACTATGAAATATAAAAAAATAAATCAGTGGATCGCTTAGAAGGGCGATAGGAATTACTCGTCTAAACCTAAAATTAACATAGGTCAACCTCTCGAGATGCCTACAGGAGAAGATTGATGTCAAGTTTTTTTAACTTGATCTCTTCAATGATTAAGTTAATATAGTTTCGAGAAGGGGAGTAAGGATAATCTTAAAAGAGGTGAGAGAAAATAATATATTATTTATAGTCCATACTTTCTAACTACACGTGGCTAGAAAAATATTCTCTAAATTAAGGAATGAATATTTTTATTAGTGAATGACATGGTAGATTTGATGCAATAATTTTTATCATTATTATCGATATCCAATTGTTAAGTTGTTAAAAGATATTATGCATATCACTTATCCTACCATTGTGCTTTGACACGAGGATCTTCTCAGACGAAGTATAATACTTGTGTGGACTTGGCACGAAATGTTGCTTGGAGGGTGATCAAATTGAGGATCTTAGGCTTTTGGATAAGATACTCAATGGAAAAATATGTGTTGGCTATGAGAGGCATCTCAAGTTACTTTATTCAAGAAGGGCACTCGAGAGAGGAACCGTTACCCATGAAGGACACTGAGTGAGGGAGGAGATTCTTCTTTGTATCGATGCCTTAAGTACAAGGAACCCTTGCCTGATGTGTTTGCCGTGGTTGAAAGGAGCTTTAATATAAGGTGGGCACCTGGAGTGTCGGAGCTCTTGTCTAAGGTGGTCACCTTAAGTGAATGGAGCTTACACACTTAAGGTGGACATCTTCGGTGAAGTGAGCTTTGGATGTTTATGGTTATGTTATGCTCGGAGATACTCTTGGCTGGGAGAATCGGATACTTAGCGATACTCTTGGCTGGGAGATACTCTTGGAAGTGAGCTTTGGATGTTTATGGTTATGTTTGGAGATACTCTTGGCCGCGAGAATCGGATACTTAGCGATGTTTATGGTTATGTTATGCTTACAAGGATCCTAAAATAATGATACCTCTAATTACTGAGATTTGGATGTGATGCATACTTATCGATCGAGTACTATTAATTAAATATTCTCTTTTATATTTTTGTTATAGACTTTGGTTGTCTGACGTGTTAGGAGATTCAAAACTAGCTTGGGTCTAACATCCGAACTTATCACAAGAGCATGCTATTAGGATGCAGTCTAGTTAGATTTCTTCCAAAACTGCATTAACATGCCCAATAAAGTACCTTCAGGGGTTTCAAAAGGTTCAAAAGTTTAATTATATTATTAGTAAGAAAGAGAGAGTCCAAATGGTCCACCTAAGATATTTTATAATAGTTTTTAGTAATAGCTAAGAGTAAGTAGGTGTTTAATTCATGTGACAATTGCATGAAATCATTGGGCGTTACTTGGATGTGAAAAATTAATCGAACCGTCAGACATTATGGTTTACATTATGGTTTGCATAGTCATGCATCATATTACTTTTGGTGGGTCATTTATGGATGAATTTGACAACGAATATACTTTATTATCAAGTTTATGATCGAATTCAACTGTATCATGTGTTAACAGATGTTTCATGATCGGATTCAACCATGTCATGGGATAGTCAATGCTTTATGGCTAGATTCGATAGCATGAAGATGACATATGCTTTAAGATTTAACATCAAAAGATAATGGATGCTTTATGTACAACCATGTTGATAAGAAATGCTTCATGATCATATTTGATCACGTTAGCAGATAACAAATGCTTTATAATCAGATTCAACTATGTCAGGAGATAATAGATGCTTTATGGTTAGATTTAGTCATGTTAGAAGATAACAAATACTTCATGTTTAGATTTGGGTTCATCAAAAGATAATGGACATTCGATGGGATGATTCGATTGCAACAAAAGATAACGAAGGTTTCATTGATGGAGTTAAGTTCAATTGTATTGAGAGACAACAAATGCTACATAGTCGAGTTAAATCATATTAGGAGATAAAAGATACTCGATGACTAGATTTGATTACGTAGAAAAGAAATATGTACTTAGTGGCAAGATTCAGATATGTTAGTTGATAACATACTTCAAGACTAAACATAATCATGTCAATTATAGTTGAGATACTTTATGACTAGATTCAATCATATTAGCTGATGTTGGAAATGCTTCTTAGGTAGATTCATTTATGTCAATTGAGACAATGATCCACATGTGCGATTCGTCCTTATCGTTTTAAGTGATAGTATGCATAATTACCCTGTAGCACTTGGCTTATGGTGTTAGATTACATTTGATTTTTTGATGTTCCATAATCATTGCCTAACATTTGATCTTACTTATCTAGTGAAGGTCTTCCATGCCATCATTCAGTCGAACCACCACTGATCTCTCTTGGCCAATTATGTCTCAGCTGTCTATCAAACTATCGATCAGATGAACGGTCCAATGGTGGATGCCAAAAGTCGCTTGATCCCTATAAAAGGGGATAAGCTTTTGTTCCCCTCTCATAGTCACTAGGAACTTTATAACATCTAGATCTAGAGTTTTTTTCTTGAATGCTCCTTTTTGAAGGTTTATAATGGCTTCCTATCCTTTCACAGGATCACTTAGATTGATGGTTCAGAGACGTTGAGAGATAAACCGTAATCTTTCGACTGTCTCCTCTATGAGATGCGTCATTTAGATCCTAGAGGTTCTATCTATTTATAGGCAAGAGCAGAGGATCTAGAATAAGTTATTAGAATAATTCTCTTATCAAGGGCATCCCCTAAGAAATCCTAGTATAAAATGGACTTCTTTTCTATTGACCAGTATCTATCATCAAAATCTAATTAGTTCTATTATATATCTTATCTAATTATAAAGAGTCATATAATCTAGCAAAACCATCAATGCTGATGACAACCGTATTGACATCTCACAAGGCCAACGAGGGTGCTCTGATGCTTACAGTTGTTCAAATTCTAGACTTTAACGATGTAGTCTTAGGACGTTGGTGGGCTGAAAAAAGTTGGGGCTAAAGCGAACGTAGTTGACCCAATTAGTATGGGTGTCGACATCCTGGATGGTGTACTTACATTCAATGGAGAATGAGACGATGAGGGTGTCCTTGGTGTGCCCAACGAAACGTCGAGTGGTGGCGTCGATGGAGAGGTCCCAGAGGCATAGATTGCCATCCTAGGAGCCAAAGACGACGAACTATCCATCTAAGGAAAGAAACACGTCATGAGTGATCGACAAGATGACGACGATGGACATCGTAGAAGCCGATGACATCCTTGATGAGAGGCTCCAAAAACGAACTAAACACAAGAGGAAGAGATGATCATGTCGGAGTTGTCAATAGAGGCGACGATAACCATCACTGTGTCTATGTGACCTCACATCGTGCCATAAAAGACCAAGGTGTCAACCATCTTAGGATTGACACGCCACATCGAGGCTCAACGAAGAGGAGACCGACTCGGGTCCACCAGAAGACGAAAGGAGATATGTGACGAAGGTATGGCTCGACTAATTATGAAAATAATTATTTTTTATAATGAATTATCTTTGAACATCTCAATCTCTATACAAATTTTATATTTTAAAAAATAAACCATTTAATTTTATTATTTTAATAAAACTTTAACATTTTACTTTCATAAATATAAACAACTTTATTATTTTAATAAAACTGTAACATTTTACTTTCGTAAATATAAAAAAAAAAACTCAATATAAATTTTAAAAATATAATAATTAAGATATTAAAAAATAATAATTATAAAAATATAATATGTAATTAACCCCTTATCAGATGACTTGGGAACTGGGTGCGAGATGCTGCTAGGTTTCAGAAATTGGGAACTGGGTCTTCAATAGTGCGTTGGGAAGTAACGGACGGGCGCTTCGTAAGCCAGCTTTTAGCGATCATTTCCTACTACACATTAAAGTTATAAAGCTCATGAAAGATTTGGCTTGTTACACTTCTATCCTGCAACGAAAAGCAAACACAAAGGGGATGAGAGAACCAATGGAGGTCAAGATCAGATATTGATTCTTATCCATATATATAGCTTCGTTTATACGGCATATAGAAGTGATCATTTCATAATGCACATTTAAGTTATAAAGCTAATGCAAGATTTGGTTTGTTTCACTTGAACACTGCAACGTAAAGCAAACATAAAGGATGACAGTAACCAATGGAGGTCAAGATCAAATCTTGATTTCTATCCAAATATATGGCTTCTTCTACATTGCATAATGGACATTAAGATCAGCTTTTGCCGTTTTTCTTACACGCCTTATATTTTATTAGCACCATAACCTTCCACACTCGCAGGACAAAACACAGAAAAAGATCCACTTGTAATGTATTGCGGACAAGAACACATTTATTTTGCATAAGCATCACCACCTCGGTGTCAGAATCCAACCGTGTAATTCTTGCAGACATTGTTTAGATTGTAAAGGATCACAGCTGCAGTTTAAGAACTCAAAGAAAACAACACCTTAGAAGATCTCAGAAGAAACCTAAACATTAATGGTCCTATATAACTAAATCTAACCCATTTAGACAGGCTTATCATCTCAGGATTAGCCTGGCTATCTCCTGCGAGTGGAAGCACAGAAACAAAATAATAGGCAGCAGCGAGTTACAAAGAATAAAGGTCCTCGACATCGTGCTTTCATGTTCCGAAGACATTTACGTGATCAATTCTCGGCATGACAGAAAATTCTGTGGAGTTCGCAGTCTTCGATGTTCTGAATCTTCAGTAATAATTAAATATTAAACTGGAATATAATCTGAAATTACTATATCAAAATCTACATAAGCTAGTTAGATTTCGTTTACTAGACTTCTCGCTCTGGAAATGATTGGAGGAATAAAAAGTTATCCCCAGGCACATCATCATGGAAGGTCCAAGTACAAGAAATAAAGATGCATCATTGAAGAACATCAAATATGAAGGAAGAAACTTGGGCCTCATGCAGCTGCAACCCTTGTCTCCAAATGAATCACTAGCAGCGTATGTAGTAGAAGACAAACTCGATAAAGAACTATTCTGAGAAACTATAATGATTGAAGAACCATTGAGAACATCTTGAACGGGAAATCTAGAAGAAATTACTCGCAAGGAGAAGCTGTAAGCAAGGTGACAAAGACATAGAGCTCCCTTCATTCCAAAAAAGGATCACATTGGGTTAACGCAGCTCCTGTGTTTTGCAACCACAAGCCTATCCCAGAACAAGGATCATATCAACTGCGTATGAGCTGCATGCAACCATGCTGGTTAGCCGCAAGGACTCGTGGAATAGGATGGTGGAATCCATAACCTAGCAGCTCAATCCACCCATTCAAGGCCCTCTTTTGGACCTCAAGGAGCTCCACCCAGAATCCCTTCACCCAACTAATACCACCAGATCTAAAGATACGTGTGTAACAGAGTTGGAAGTAGACACATAGTCACGAGCTCTTGCACCCGACAGATATCAAGAACACCAAAACTAAAACTTTGATATACACGTACGGGGGTGTCCGCTAACGAAGGATCTGCTGTGTTGACCAGGCGCGTATACGCCTCTGTAGGCGCGCCAGGACAGGATCCTCTTCTCGGTTGACCGGTCAAAAGAGTGTGGCACTGAACTCGTCAGCTACGGTCCACCCAACGTGCGGTGAGATTTCGCGCGACTCCTGCTCCGTCACAGCTGTCTCGGAGTATATATATACTTTCCTCCTTTGAATGGTTGAATGAGTTATGATCCACCTCTGTAAAAGAGTTTGAAGCAGACAGATAGTCACGAACGAGCTCAAAGTTAGGCAAATAAGCACTTCGACGACGTACAGCTTATGAGTTGCATTTACATTTTTTGACACAACCTACGAGGCAAGGTGTATTTCGATGAAATGTAACCTACAGATCGAATATGCATTTCAACGATGGATAACTTACAGGTGAAACGTGTATTTCGATAACACGGAATCGAAAAGACCAAAGTGCTTTTAACTCGATAATCCTATGATCTATCGACCCAAAAGTGGGGAGGTTAATGATAAGTGAAGAGTAACTTGTTAGATACCATGCTACCACGTGACAACACATGACTACCGCGCTTCACCATCGTCTCACGCTATTAATCCCCCAGTCTTAGGCTAGTCCCCTCATCATCACAGTAGCAAAAGGATGGCTCTACGACACTACTCATCAGAGTTGCTGCTTCTCATCCTCCTGATATCGAGCGTCGTCGGTCCTCCTGCTACTGCGAAGCCGCTGAAGGGAGGACGGGCAGAGCACGGCAGCATGATGTCTGAGGTCTTGAGGAAAGTTCCGGTGCCGCCTTCGTGTCGGTCATGCTCCACTTACAGTCCCAATAAACCTTGTTCCCGTTGCCCTCCACCCTCTAGGTAAGCAAGGATGATGATGATGAGTCATGTTTCGAACAAGTATAAGCACAAGGAAATGCTAGCACTTTGTTTTCTCAAAAATAAACTCTCTTCTTTTCTGTTCTGTTGTGTTCTGTTGTGTTCCTAGAAAGAAAACTAGTGCGTTCATGGCACTCTACTCGAATGTAATGGTGGGAAGTACTAGTGCGAAATGCATCACAGCATTTGCTTTGTCTTCTTTGTAAACCGAGGGAGAAATCTGTGCACCTATTGTTTTTGACATAATTGCTTTGTGTATACATACATCTTATTCATGGAACATTGGTCTACTACAGTTTGGATGCATCTATACCTCCAAAGCAAAGCTTCAGTATCATCATTGTTGCCTTCCTTGACTTTGATGTGAACATGTCGTCGAAGAAATCGGAAACCATGTGCCGGGGATACTACGCGAATTTCCCAAAGATGTTTGTATGAGATTTCTTAACACGCAAGTAGACGGAGGTTGAGCTTCAAGGTGCATTCATGTGAGCCGTCATGCATCTTGCACTCGCTTCCTTGATGGTTCGTGGGAGGTTGAGTGCGCAGGCAAGCTTCGGGAGCAGCCCTTCAGATCGAACGAAAGCTTCGTGAGAAATTTACCTGGGAAAGTTTCAGGCTTCTCTATTGACAGATTAATTACTCGGTGCTAAAATATTATTATTATTATTATTATTATTATTATTATTATCATTATCATTATCATTATCATTATCATTATCATTATCATTATTATCATTATTATTATTATTATTATTATTATTATAAATAATATGATATTATTTTTAATTATTTGATATATGAATATTTTATTAACAGACACACACCGTGAAGGGGTGGAGTTCACTGTGCTGGCAATTCTTTGTGTGCACCCACCTAATAAATGGTGTAATTGTACTAATAGAGTGCTGTGGTTAACCAGTTTTTATGGATACATGGTTTCAGTTGTTCCTTACCGGAGGGATCATCGGTGGTCCGTCAGCTTGCAAATGTGTTATGTATTCGGGTCATGATCAACTTTCATACGATAGGCCATTTATAATTTCGACAGGATATATGGAGGATGTGAAGGGTGCTTTTGAAGAGAAAAGCGGATTTAATTGATCACGACCACAAACACAATATGTCTTCTTCCAAACTAGTCTAGTCCTGAAGGTGAGAAAAGGGGGGACACCGATGGTTCTTGCAGGTACTGCGACTGATAATACTATACAACCTATGTACTTGTTCCATGGACCAGTTCAGAACCTCTTTCCTGATGAGCTTGTAATTGTTATTACGGTCAAATACTTGCTTCACATGTTGCGTGGAGTGTTGCAGGACAAATTCATCCATTCGAGTGCAAAAGGTCGTAAAGACAGGAGGGATGGGGAAGAACCAAAACGGAGAGTGCAACTTTGAACGACAAAGGTGGGGCGACTTTTGAACTTCCAAGTCGGTGTTCTATTTCCAAGCATGTCGACTTTTGAACTTCCAAGTCGGTGTTCTATTTCCAAGGAAGGATCATTAGACTTGCTTGTTTTTGATATCACTACATGGTGTTGAGTCGGTGGTTATTGATAGAAGATAAGATTTCTCAAGAAAATCTTATCGGAAAATCCTCCCACTTAATCCTATAAATAGGAGAGGAACATGTTAATGTATTCAAGCTAAGCTACTTCACATTTTCAATAAAACTTCTTTCATTATTGTTCTTATATTCTATTATTTCTATCATAGTATCAAAGCAGTGAGAATGAAGCTGAGATGAAGCTTCATTCATTATTCTTTATCTTCTATTATTTCTATCGGTTATGATATCTGAATACCACGCGAATCTATCAAAGTCCGTCGTATCTTTGGAGTTCCAACATGGATGCGTTCGTGTAACCTATCGTGCGGCCTGCACATTCTTTATGATTCGTGAGAAGTTGCATGCACTGCGGACGTAGGCAAGCATCCGAAGCAGCGCATCAGAAATAACAAAAGCTTCATTGGTCAAAAAGCTCCATGAGCACTCGGAGAGGATTACTTATTCGACTAGACAACACGATCGTTAGCCAATGGATGCAGCATGAAGACGAGCGGAGCAGAGGACGACTTGGGCTCTCGTTGGCCTAAGCGAACGGCATCATCAGATTCTTGCTGGGCCTTCTTTCAGGATCCAATCACATCACCACCATATCTTAAAGTCCTACTAATTTGGAGTTTAACAACTTAAAAAAAAATCATTTTTGCCAACTAGAATCTTATATATATATATATATATAGTCCTTCCTGGGACAGAATGACAAGGTAATCATCAGCTCAATTGGCATGGTCTAAGAGGCATTTACAAGATCACATTCATGTATCCAAACAAACAATAAATAAGCACTCAAAAGACGAAAGATTCATGTTCATGTTGTTGTGTTCATCTCAGTCTCAGCTTTATGCATTATGCACAGAACAACCTTGTGATATAACAGATAACTAGAGAAATCACCACAAAAAAAATGCATGTCTGATGAGATCAAACAAGTTGAAGAGGCCTTCAATCTACCTCCTGGTGTTCATTTTTTCATGTCATCAATCCTATTTGCTGTGTAACATCGAACGTTTTGATTCTGTATCCAACTATGGCTTCCAAGCTGATGGTGGAGGTGGAGGAGTAGGAAACATTGGAGGAACTGCAGAGAAGATAGTGTTCTTATCAATGCCGGTCGTTACTCCAGACAAAGAAACCAGTGCTGCAACCAGACCAGCATTTCCTGCTAGTGTTGGCTCTGTGTAGTTATAGTTTGTCCGAACGTCTTTGAATCCATCGTGCCTGTCAGGACCGGCGACCATGGCACCAACGATGGTGTTAGGATTCGGCTTTTTGGTGTCTCTCCACTTCCATCCTCCTTTGCAACTGTACTTCACCCCGTTCTTGGGAATCGATGCACCTCGGTGATGAACATGCTTAGGATAACGTTTGCCATATCCAACAACGTAGCTCATCTTCTGAGGATTGTTGCCCAGGATGTAATCAATCTGCCAACATCAAGTAAAGATTTTAGCTCATGGTGGCTACGGCAAGTATTTTGTTTTGTATTGTTATTTTCGCAGAAATGTTTTCTCTGAAAACACTGGCTGAATGAGGATGCTTAGATACCGAAAGAAAATTATGCAAGCTCAAGAGTTGATGTTTCCAGTTTAGCTAGTAAATGTTAAATGGAAAGAGTTCCTTAATCATTGAACAAAATTATTGGAGAACATGTGTAAGCAAATGTAATAAAAATGATCATTGGTTAGCACCTTAAGGAATATATGGATGCTAAAGTACTAGTGGAATTGAGAGAAAATACTATTGGTGTTCATAATTATTGCAGCATCATGGCATGGCTTCTTTCTAAATGCCAATTTGTGCCTTAACAGTGTCTTTATGTGGATTTTTCAAAGATGCATTTAGCTTCCAAAATTTTGTTATGATGCAATATCATAGCTAAATAACGGAGCAGAAGCCTTTTCTTTTTCTTCTTTTTATTTTATTTTGGGGGAAGGGCAAGGTTATAGACTGAGACAGAGGAGTATTGTGTTAGCATTTGTACTTGTCGGAGACATCCAGCATATTTGCCAGTTAAATTTTGAGATTTGGAGGAAATATCATTAAATTAGAACATAAGAGACTTCGATACATCATAAGTTTAAATTTACTTAGTATATCTTAATGAATAAATATTAAATCTTTGATCGTTAAATCTCAAGCCATACCTGGGTCTTGGCAAAATCACGGAGGACATCGGTCGAGTAGAAATTAGGTCCACAATACCATCCTGGTGTATCTGCAGCATCAAGATAATCACTATATACTGAGGCAAGGAAAGCTGCATTGACAACATATTGGAGTGGTTGAGGTCTTCCATGGTTCAGTTGTATCAGACCACCTGCATGGTTCGAGATCTGAGCTTGATTTGAAGACAATATATATACATATATAAAAGGAGCTAAAAGATGTTGGCAAACCTTTGGTTCGATTAAATGATGCAAAATACGGCAAGTATGAGCACATAATATTGCCTGTCTGATTGTGGAATGTCCTCAATATTTCTTCATACGGATAACCTGGACTCAGGAACAGCCGCAACCTGCTGAGAAGAACCTGAAATGTCATAAGCAGAGATCAAAAGAATCAGATGTTTAATCAATAAATGCTTACAACTTAGGTATGCTGATATTTGTAGCTTATGCTTCATGATACGCGTGTGTGTGTGTATATATATATCGTAATCAACAAGAAGAAAGGAGCCATAGAATGCCTTTAATGACAGTGTCTTTCAAACAGGCAGAAAATCACCTGATATGAATGTCAATTCATATGCAATCATGTAAAATAAAATTATCACAATCTAATTATGTTAAAAACTCAGTGCAGAAGATAGCTGAAATTAATTTGGTCTTATTTTGGTGAAGCAAGAAGCACATCAAGACCAAAATAGCAGGTTTCAGTAGGTGTTAAAACTTATTTTGGTCTTCGTAAGGAGGTCGAATCATCTCAAATATCACATCTGGCAGATTGAATGGTTAAACTTTTCAGTACCTCTCTCTATCTGATTGTTTCTGAAAAACTCAAATCAGCTAATAATTTCAGATCTGAACATGTACGGTGAAGTTCGAATCATCAGCTAATATTTTTGGAAACAATATAGATTTGTAAACCTTTACACTGCGATCACATGTAACTGCTGCTATATTTTTCCATGATACTCTTGAAACATCAGTTGGGGCTAAAACATAAAAAGAGTTTTCCACATCAAATTCAAAGATATGGCTTCCAAAGTTCAGATACCTGTTTTTATTAATCTAGAAATGACTTAGTAGTTACAAACCTAATACAGAATTAATTAGGGAATCCCGAGTCTAATACGAGTCGAAAACTGTACTGTATGTCCTAAGACAACCAACATTTGTCAAAGATTTTTAATCTAGAAATGACTTTGTAGTTACAATCCTAATACAGAATTAATTAAATAGGGGAATCCTGAGTCTAACACGAGTCGAAAACTGCACTGTATGTCCTAAGACAGCCAACATTTGTCAAAGATCTATTGGACTTCTTTAATCAATTTTGACTTTTTTTTCTTGAATTGGATGAACACTGCTTTGCCAGTGGTATCATGCACAAAATTACACTTCATCCTACCATCAGTCAGTTCACTAAACGATTGTGTGACCTAGGAATTTTAAAGGCGACTATGCAGGATTATTGACGGTCGAACTCCAGAAAAAGCTAGAGTGTAACCAAGATCCAATTCTGTAAAGAAAATGTGTATATATAGCAATTCTAGATCATGTTAGTGCCACTTGATCAGATTTCAGTGAACTATTCATTGAAGTTCAACTTACTTGAGAACCTGCAAGCTTGTTGTCCCAGCTGAATACTCCATAATCCGGGCCACCCCAGAAGGCACCTGCATGTTTGGCTAAGCCTGGAGCAGTAGCAAGTTGGAGATAGGAGGAGTTGCCGGTGGCAAAATACAACCATGCACCGCCCCACACATACTCATCCCAGTAACTAGTGGAGTTATAGAAGAGCGAAGGATCGGAGCCTCCTGGGCTATATCTACCCCTTTGGTCTCTCCCATACTTGAACAGAGTCCTGGCACCATGAGCAAGCTTCTCGGAATAAGTCTTGCTGTCCTTGAACACGATCGAAGCTGCAGCCAATGCAGCTGCCATCTCTCCTGCAAGATCAGAGCAACTGTGGCATTCGTACACCGGGCGGGGGTAGTCAATGTCTTCAGGTCTCACCCAGCAGTAATGGTCATTCGGACCCGGTCCCTTTGAAGTATCCCCTTGACCAACCTGTTATGTAAACATCATTTCAGATGCAATCACTGATCATTGTTCCTTCGTAGGCCGGGATTTCCTTCTTCCTCTAATACTATGAACGTAATCATTCTTTAAATTTGCTTGAGATGGATTTCTTGTAGCATCAAGAGTTTTAAATAAATCAAATTATGTGAAGGATTTTAGCTTGCTTGGAATTGAATTCATATCCAAGTTGAGGAGAGACAAAATTTCACTGTTATGCAGGATTGACTCAAACATCTTCTTCTGCATTTAAACTAAGCTACAATCATGGATTCTAAAGCCAGACAATGGCATACCTGAGCAACGACACGATCGATAGTGTCAGCAGAGGAATTAAAGGTTTTGAGGAGGTAGTCAGTGCCCCACTTGATGATATTTTTGACATGATCGAGTTCCCCAGCAGCCTCATACTTAGCACTGTACTCGATCACGCTCCAGCTGAGCATTGTCATGGCGAAGGACATGGGGAAGTTGAACTTGATCGCATCCCCGGCGTCGTAGTATCCTCCCACCAGATTCTTTTTGACAGAGTCGTCCGAGAGACCATCCTTCATGCCGGAGTTCCCCCTCCAACTCACGTTGTTATGCTTCGGCAGAGGCCCAGCTGAGAAATCAGAGACACCAGATCAGAATCCTTCGTTGTCTGTTTTGATCTGTTCAAATAAGATCTGGTGCTTTTTTTTTTTTCCCCTTTCTGTTCATCAATCTTTTGTGTGGCCTAACTCACATATAGATCTTGCGAATTATAGCTCAAAAGATTCGACATGAGTAACACTTGAGCAATTGGATCACTGAAAGGAATTGGATTAAGTGGGCTATAAGAGTGACATTCTATAGATCTGAATGTGCATTTACAGCTGAAGACACCAGTAAAGTGGATCCGATTGCAAGATTACAATTCAAAGAACTAAAAAAGCATTGAAGAAAACAACATGTTTAGAGTTAGATTAAATGGAGAGATTGATGGGGAAAATTGTGACGGTAATTTGATCGTGACTAAGAAAAATGTCGATCAACACGCAGTTGCTATATTACTTGCGGAGACGGGGATGATGACAGTGAATGCTTACAGCGCTGGGCGTTGAAGAACATAAGGGCCTTGTGAAGCGCCTGCGTGTACTCGTCGGGGGGCGGCGGGGGGCGGTGGTGGTGGGGCACCGTCTTAATGATGAGCATGATGAAGCCGATAAGTAGGCCGATGCCGAGCACGGATCCGACGGTCCAGAGGAAGAGCTTGCGGCTGACTACGACGCAGCCGAGGTCGACGTAGCGCTTCTTCTTCTTGCCGGAGGGGTCACCGGGCGCCGCGAGGAGCCAGCTCTGCTGCGTCTCGTCCAGCTGCCGCGACAGCGCCGCCCGGTCGTAGTCCTGCAGGTTCCGGCTCCGGTCGTCGTCCGTCGCCGAGTCCGCATTCGATATCTCCAGCGATCCACCCCATGGATCCCTCCCAAACATCTTCTCCTCCCCTCTTCTCGCCTCTCCTCTCCTCCTCCTTGTTCACAGCAACAGAATTATCTTCCTCTCTCTTCTATGAAGAGGAGAAGGAGGAGGAGGAATGGAAGAGGGAGGAGGGTGCATATGGAGGAGGAGGTGTGGTTGATGCTATGTGGCTCTCGGTGGTGTTTTGGAGTGTAGTGCTGGTTGGAGTGTCTCTTTCTTCAACTTTGAGAGCTCACCTTATTCTTCAACAACATGTGCGTCGGGTGGGGAAATGAGAGAGAGAGAGTATTCGCCGGGCACTACCGGTGGATGTGACTGTGGCTAACGCACTGGATCATTACTTCAACACAAAGTGAGGAATAAAGATAAATGGATTGGCATCAGGAGATGGAGATGATTGATTAGCTAGCTAGATATGCTTGTCTCTCTTTGGTAACACCACACATGAGGGTTGACAGTAAGTAGAACAGGATTCTACATCTAATGCTGCAGCTATGGTCGATTCAATCATATCGGCACAGTAAATGAACCTAAATAGCAACTAAACCATCATCAGATACTATACTATTGCAAATCTCCGACCATTCTTATTCTTTAAGCTGTGTTCGATTGTCGCGAGCTTGTCATGTCAGCTCCAACTCATTTCCATGAGGACACTGACACCTTAAGTTACGGTAGGTCGAGGGGGGGTAAAAAGAAGAGGTGGAAGGAGGACAAGCTGACGGTGCACGAGACGGAAAAGGAGAGAAGGTTTGGTGTTCCATCATGTTAATTATTGTTTTCCCTAAGACGAAGATAAAGAAGCCGGAAGAGGGACAAGGACGCAGCACCTTTGCTCCCCAAGAATTATTTATTCTTTAGTCTCATCTTGGGCGGCCTCTGCAGAACGTGGAGATGCCAGTGATGCGTGTCCCAAAACTTATGCGAAGGGGAATAGGGGGAGAGATGTCGGTGGAGGACTGCTGTCGGTGGAGTTGGAAGGAGACTTGGTCTCCAGAGACTCGGTCGCCACGCCCATCACACTGCATCACACGGACTTCATCCTACAACTCTTCTCCCACAGCGAGTGGAGAGTATTGTTCATCACATCATTGTGGTAATTGATTGAAGGAAGGATGGATGGATGGATGGATGAGCTTGTAACGAGACTGAAGCCAAGATTCAAAAGAAAAGGAAAGGGAGATAAAGTTTCATAATTTTTTTGGATGATTTCTCTAAATAAAAAAATCAATCTCATTTTTATTTCTTTTTCAAAAGCACCCCCCTATTTTCGTTTTTTCAAAATATTTATCCTTTATTTTTTTTTATAATTCTAATAATTGTCCCCTTCTCTTTCCTTCCCCACCTATCACTTTCACCCACCCATTGACCCCACTCTCTCACCTGTCCCGCCTTTAACTTTGCTCCCACTATGAGTTCATCTCCTGTTGCTTCCGCTCCAGCCTCATTTATATTTTATCTATGTTTTTATATTTTAATTTTCCAAATTTTAAATTTTCAAATTTTAAGATTATTTTAGGGCGAATTTCTTAAAAAAACCTTTTTTTTTTTTTGCTTTTTCTGTGAAGCATCCCCTTTTTTTTTGACCTAATACATGAAATATCCTTACCACCTACCCCCTCTTCCTTCTTGAAAAGTCCATAAGGTGAGTCGGTCTATAGTGTTTTTTAGACTATAAAAATATTATAATATTTTATATAATGTTATAATATTTTTTAGACTATAAATATAGTATAAAACAATATAAATATAATATTTTTATAAGATTTGTTAAAAAAAAAATACTATTGAGATACAGAATTTTTGTGTTATGCTGTATTATTTTCCAAGTATTATTGAAAATATTATAATATAGTATAAAAACATTATAGATATCAAATCATGGATATTTAGTTATGCAAAATAGAGATGTTATTTCCCAGGAAAAACTGAAATGGAAGATTTTTTAAAAAAGAATTTGCCCATTATTCTTTATCATTTTATTTATTCTTATTTAAATATATTATTAATTAATATTATATTAATTATTTTAAACTGGTCTGAAATCATGAGTTGAATCGTTCTAATTGAATGGATTATTAAATCGGTTCAACTGGAGCAAATAAAGAAAAAGGAAAATTGGTCTTAACAAGAGAGGGTTTTATACCCTTTTTCTCAGTATATTAATTACCACACTCCCAATTCTAAAAATCTTAATGCTCTTAGAAATTGATCTAAACTGATTGTCTTCTATGAGGCTTTAAAAGTTTCTTTCTTATACTTGTCTTCTATGAGAAAGAAAAATGTCATATGAATTTTAGAAATTTTACTTGGATAAACTGTCTCTTTAGAAGAGACAAGGAGGAGAAAAGAAAGCCAAAGGTTCACTTACACTTGAAACCCTGATCTCCCATCACAATTTTGCACAGACATGGGCAAAATGTAGCTACCACTAGAAATTTACTTTAGAAATGATACATTACATAAGACCTACTTGGTGGAAATGCACAGGTACAACCATGCATTATAAGCACTATAAATCTTCCTCACAAAAAAACTGACAGTAGCATGTATTATTTATGTATGACAAACAGTGCACCAACTGGCACAATAATAATTAGTGCTCAACAAAAACAACGGGGGTTTGCCACTAGAAAGGTGTTGACAGAACAAATTGGAACTTCTGTATATCCATTAAAAAATTTAAGCATTGTATCCAAGAACAAACTTATATCTTCTTAGCTGAATTTGCTGTTTAAAAGTTAAAAGCATACTTTTAAACTTACTGAAAACCAAATCACTATGCCACAAACAAATTCCTTGCTTACCAGCATGTACAATTATCTAGTCTGCAATACAAAATAGCTCCATCAAAATAAAACCTTTAAGAGAGAGATCCTAAACAATCAAATCCTCCAAAAAAACTTGTGAATTCAAGCATGCTTATCTCATATGACTGACACAATGGATATAAGATTCAGCACATCCATTTAATTTCTCAAACTGGTGGTTTATGTATTTCTGGCAAAAGGAACCAACATTAGTGCATTAATCATGTACACTAGAGACGACAAATATCACACGGATTGATTTGGCTCTATTAAGCTTTGTGATCAAGCACCACATATCAAATGAACAAAGACCCACTGTCTGAAATTAGCAGATCCAGACACATTGGAAACAAATAAAAGTGCAAATCAAGCCCATCAAGTAACTAGGAGCTGTGGCAGAAATGACAGAGCTTCTTCTAGATCAACATCAATACCTATTACCGATCTGGTATTTAAGGAGCTATTTGGAGAGATCTGTAAACCATCCATGACGATGATCCTTTATTTATGAAAAAACTCCAACATGTAAACTAGCATTATGCTAATAAGTATGAAGAATATCAGTTCAGACTTTGTAACACAGGAAACACTCCAATAAAACTATGTAGCTCGTTACTTCCTTGGTAATTAAAAAGTAAGCAAGCAAGCAAATTTAGACTTCTTTCATGCTTCCAAACAATCCTTAAGATTTACTTCATAATTCAAATATCAAGCAACTTCATATGTTAAGTTGATAACAAGAACTTATATGTTTGATAAACACATTTGATAATCATTGTACAAACAAATGAAGAATGATATAAATGCCATAATGTCATGAAATAAGCTTCATTGTCTATGCTGGAAAAGGCTAATTTCAGTTAAGCTGATTACTTGTCTGTTCCTGTAATGCATTCATATTTCACTGAAGTTGAACACATGATCCAATACTTGATTGCGAGATAACATTTCCTCGAGATTCCTTTTCATCATATGCCTTGGGTTCTTGTTCCACTAAAGTGAATCAGGATTTTATAACTTTGACTTCTGTATATCCCTCTTTTAGTTAGTATGATTTGGTCAGGAGAGAAGCTGGCAGCTCCTAGTATCATGAGCCAAGTTCATAATTATTTGAAATTTAACTCTAATTTTTATCTCATGTAGCATTCAAGGCTTTGCCTTTACATTGTCAGTATTTACCTCTTCATTCTCTCTATCCATCTCATGATCTCATATAAGGCTTGACGTATTTACTTCATACCATACGCATGCAAACAACCATTCAAGAAGGATTGTGAAGGATGGATCAGTGCATGATGGCCCTACCAATGAGAGATCCGAGAAGGGTTAGTAGCCTTACAAGTAGAGATTACTTCTGTACCTTTGATCATGGTCACCAAGTCATACAGGAGCAACCTCACCAGAATATTAGGGCTCACCCACACTATCCAAGAAGAGTAGTGCATAAATATTTTCCAACTTGCTAGGAGATAAATGTACCCTTAGGTAACCAGTGGTTACAAAAATTTTGCTCTGATCATAGGGTGATTTCATCTTTGACATGAAAGAATCATGACCCTGACTGCAAAATCTTTTGTTGTAAATCTCAAACTGGTCGGTGCTTGATGCACTATGTCCATTTGTAAAAATAGGGGATACACCTTGAATTGACACATTGCATTTAAAAATCACAGAAGATACCTCAATATATGCCACACCAATTGATAGTCAGAAAGAGCCCAACATACAGTACTATGATCCATGTTTAAAACGTTAAAAACTTATTATGCTTGAGTAAAGGTTCTAAAGGAGAAATGTAGGTTGGTTTGTTTTCTGGTAATTTATATATATCATTAGTCAGATCAGCATGCTATGTCATGTGACCATGTCCAAACTAATATCCAAAATACACTTTACGTCAACTATGACTATCTAGAACCTACCTTGGTCAATTAACTTTAATGTCTTATCCAAGGATTTAAATTTCTGTCTGATATTGGTCTCAATAGCTCGATGGACCGATATGATACCAGTATACAAAATGATATACCAACTTATACAGTCTGGTGTTCGTTCAATAAAATAATAAAATCATAAAAATAAATGGCACATATCAGTATTCAGTATCAAGCTATTTGTTTCAATATTGGTACTTGACCGAACCATTGAACACCAATCCATGCCAACTAGTATAGTTGAGATTTGAAACCTTGGTCATATTAAGGTGAAAAAAAGCAAAGGTAGGCTGCTCTTAACTGAGCCAAAATCAGGTTTCAGTTAATGCAAACTTCAACTGCACTAGAAACAAAATTACTTTTAGGCTGTAATTTAATGACCCACTTAGAAATTCAATGTCATAATAGCTTTTGCATTAACCAAATTGGACCCTCCACTAAGAAAGAACAACAAAAGTTTCCATTCAGGGCTTCTTAGTAGATCAAACAAAATAGAAGGAGAAAAAAATATGTGAATATTTCAAAATGTCATAGGACAGTAACAGGACACTCACTGATATATGTATTACCAAAAAATGAGATACCCTATGACAAGGAAGCTAAAGGGAAAAAAAGATAGAACAAGATAGAAATAGAAACTGCTGAATATCTCAACTCCAAATTAAAATGGACAATGCAGGAACCTCAACACTTACCTGACTATGAACTCACACAAAAATGGAGAATATCCACATCCTTCTCGGCCTCCAAACTTTTTACCATATCATTACTAGCATGTGTTAATACCATCCTTACAGTCCCTTGTTAGATTATTGAATGTTTCCACCCGATTCTTTGCCCTATGGAGCACCTCCGTATCCACTGCAACCCTCATGTACCCATCAAACTCCACAGGGTGGCCATTGTTTAGAGCCATCGTCTCATTATACCACTCGCTTGTGTTTCCCCACATCTCCTTGTAATCGTCAAGCAAATGCACCTTATAGTGTGATCTCAGTTTATCAAAGTAGTTATAGAATGGCTCATTCGTGGCAATATAGAGATTCCTCCATTGATGTATCACCTTTGTTAGCTTCTGCACCAGGGCCTCAGGAGAAGTATCTGCATCCAAATTAGGCCACAGTTCCTTGTTCCTGGCCTTCTCGCCACGGACCACATGGATGCCATCATACTCCCAGTCCATCTGTCCTGCGATCTCTGACACAATGTTCATCAGCCGCTTGGATTTCCAAATGGCTTGCCATGGCCGCTGAATGTACTTAGCAGACCGACCCTCACACACACGGTACCAGTAATTCTCGGGCTCTGGCCCGTCAAACTGCCTCCAGATGATGGTGCTTGGGTCCTTCTTGAGCTGCATTGGCGTGACCTTGTACGTCGGCACCTTGAGGACGGTGATCTTGCCACCAGCCTTTCGGCTTGTGGCACGATCCCATTGTTGCCAGTCCCTCAAGAATTCACTCTCCTCCACCACCGATGCCGACTCCTTGAGGTGCTCGAAATCGAAGTAGTATCGGAAATCCTTACCCTCCTCATCCCGGCCACTGGGATTGTAAGTGGCAGCCAAACAGACGTTGAGATCCATCACAAACGTCCGGTTCAAGAACTGGGCCTCGCCGAGGGCGCAAAGGAAGCTCCACAGGTACTGATTCATCCCCTTGCAGTAATCGCCACCGCGCGTGTAGTAGAGATATTTCCCTTTTCGGAAGTTTGATTCAGATCCGAGCGTCGGGATCGTGTCGTTGATCTCGGCATCCGCGATTTGGGAGGGAGGGGCCCGGGACGAAGACTGGAGCCGCAGTGGAGGCTTGGGGGCCGCGTTGACGCCGGAGCGAAATTTTCCGGCGGAGACAACCTCGTAGGTGCAGTTGTCAGCGGGGGCGAGGCGGAAGCGGCGGTAGTCCTTGTAGCGTCGCCAGGACTTCTCGCGGTGGTTGCGGAAGCGCCAGGCAGCGTCGCACTCCCAGGGGGCGGATCCAGATACGGGCGTCTCATAGCTGAGGAATATGATAGAGCGATGAAAGATACGGGTATTGAAGCGCTGGATCGCAGCGAGGACGCGGGGGTCGGAGCAATTAAGCGGAGCGTCGGGGTCGCAGTCCGGCGCCAGAGATGGGAGGACTATGGCAGCGGAGGAGGCATTGTCGGCATCAGCTATGGCAGTAGTCGAGTTATCGGCAGCCGTAAGGGGGGCGAGGTCCTCGCCGGTTTGGAGGACGGAGTCGTCGGTGCGGAATGTAGCGTTGGGGAGGGTGGCGGCGAGGGACTTCGAGATGATGGCCTTGGGGGAGTCGAACCAGGGGTCGGGGGGTTGGTAGGTGATGGAGACGATGGTGAAGATGAGCACGGAGAGCACGAAGAGCGAGAAGCACACGTTCCCGACTAATTTGACCGCCTTCTGACTCAGCGGCACCTCCCGATCTGCCGCCGTTGCCTCGGTTGCGCTGCCCCCACCCCGAGAACGCTTCATCGTCGTCCCGAGGGAGGAGGCTCCGTTCCCCTTCGCTTAAAAGAAGGTTAAAAAGAGGATACTGTACACGTTGACAGTGGAGACGACGGTAAGAAGGAAGAAACGGACTAACCAACCATCAAACAGAAAATGGCACTCTTGCATTGGCCGACAACCAGGGACCCACAGTTTCATTATCGCCGGTACCAATGACCTACCTCAGCTCGTGGCCCATCCGTAACACGAGATAAGCTCTAATGAACAAACTCAAGAAGGATAGGAGTATTCAGGTGTAAACACGACTCGAGTTCGGCCATGGTCGAAGTCGAGATCATTTATGGTTGGATCAAATTCTTCGTCTTAATGTTCTTATCGAGATGTGTTGAAACAAGAAGCTCGAACCACCTGCATGTCTCAGAAGAAACAAGGGCAAAGGGCAGAGTTACATTTAGCTAGTTTAAGATAATAAAGAGCAGGAATAAGTTTCACGTCAGACTTCAAAACTTTGGACACGCTAAAATAATGTCGAGTAGGAAGAGGTTTTCAATCCATCACACTTACTATTCAAGCGCGGTCTGTATGCCATATACAATAAATTCCGCAAGGCATAATATTTGGGACTGGTAATATATATCTAATTTATACTGCAGACTCAAAAAACACAATATTTAAGGATCCATCCGCATCCTATGGAAAAGCCAAAGCCTTGAAGGACCAACACAATGTCTTGGCCACATCCATCTGGAAGGGAAGAACCAGCCATGTTATAGATGGTCGTCACAAGATAATACATGCAACAGTTATCAGAAACAACAATTACTAGTAATTAAGTAACAACAATTACTGCTCAAACGAAACACATGGGTGAACAACGATATAAAGCAGATGACAAAATTTTTTGGAGCCTAATAACATCTCCAACTAATTCTCTAAGACGATATTAAACCAGTTTGGGTCTTTGTAATGTAATAATTTATGCCATAAGCACCATGATGGTGCTCGTCCTTGATGCAACCAGAACTAGCAGCAGCACATTGGCAATAAAAACTGATAGAGAACACATGGGTGAACAACGATATAAAGCAGATGACAAAATTTTTTGGAGCCTAATAACATCTCCAACTAATTCTCTAAGACGATATTAAACCAGTTTGGGTCTTTGTAATGTAATAATTTATGCCATAAGCACCATGATGGTGCTCGTCCTTGATGCAACCAGAACTAGCAGCAGCACATTGGCAATAAAAACTGATAGAGAATACTAAAATTCGACTTATGCCATCCATGAAAAGCATACTTACATATCAGTCTGAAACCTCTGCATAAAGTTCAATTTTCAAGAGAAGGAGAATCAGCTGCTTGCTCAAGGTTTATTGATTTTGTCCAATTCAAGAGAGAAAATCCGAAAGATACTAAAATTAAGACACAAAGAAACACAGGTGAAGGAAATTAATAGAAGCAAATCAGACAACATAATAAAACACTGGCACTGCATGTTAATAGTTTTATGCAGGAAAAGAAGTCTTGAGAAATCACAATGTGCAATTCTCTAAAAACATCATTTTCTCCATATTGTCAGTACCATACGGCTTAAGTGTTGGTCCTCAAAATATGCAACATACATGGTTGGTTAACAAATAAGTATGAGTTTGAAGATACGAAGTATGACAATTGACCAGAGAAAGAACCTACAGTAAACACGTAAAAGATTGCAAAAGTTAATCAAGCTGTCCAACAAAGTATGATTTATGTGTGAGAATCAAAACAACGAAAGAGACACAAAGACATTACTACAAGAAAGGAAGATGTTGTAAGCTACTTTTAAGTATCAGAACAATGTAGATATTTTTTTTAAGAACAATGTAGATATCTAAATATTAACTGGCTACAAAGAAGCTAAAGCAGTTGGCGAGATAAAATTCTAGCCGAGAGAGTATAAACTTGCTTTAATGAAGAAAAATGGAAGAAAAAAAACTTCAAAAAGTTATTTTACAAAAATAATGCAGCTTATTTAATTTTTAAATTAGAAAATAAGGAGCA
This sequence comes from Musa acuminata AAA Group, assembly GCF_036884655.1. Classification (NCBI taxonomy): domain Eukaryota; kingdom Viridiplantae; phylum Streptophyta; class Magnoliopsida; order Zingiberales; family Musaceae; genus Musa; species Musa acuminata. The sequence continues at coordinate 729,438 of NC_088352.1, forward strand.
AAAGGGTTGAAATACCCTATAAAGAATGCAATTTTATGCAAGACAGCCACCTGATGGACTATCAAAATTACACTGAAAAGTGTAAATTTGACTGATTAACTTGTTAACTAAATTCTCGGCAAACTGACAGATAGTAGAAATAAAGGAGATACTGAGTTGCATAAATATAAGGATTCGATCAAAATCACACTGCAAAGTCTGGGAAAGAGCAACTATACAAATATTAAAATATAAAATAAGAATTTTTGAGAGCAACGTGATTTTGTGCGAGAAAGATCATTGGTTAAGGCTATTTACTCAAGTAACTGAGATGCTCAGAAAGAAAAAACAGAAACTTTGACATATTAATGTGGCTAAGAGAATTTTGGTGGGTGCAGTAAATTAGGGCTCGAGTAAGATATGAATGATCCAACAAAAGGCTAATTATATATGTGTGATTGAGTCAAATTGACCCAAGATTATAGAAAAAAATCCTCAGTGCAGTTGTATCACTTTAGTTTGATTCTAAACTTGCATTAATGATTTAGTTCAAGTTCTTAAGGTCAGATCCTGGTTCCGACAACATTGCGTAAACCCCACAATAACGGCAGCATGGTGCTAAATTTCACTCGCTGACAATGTGTGGTTCCACAAGTCCATGTGCATTGGAGTGCTCGTGCAAATTGCAAAATGGGAGAACCAATTTAATTAAATCTTTCATTCTTAGGAGCAAGCATCTATTTATAGTATTCCTCTAAGTAAATTAATTGGCATTAAAGTTTCAATCACCAAATAGATAATTTTGATGGTTGTAAATAGGCAAGTAGGCTAAGGTCGGAACACATGAAACAAGAGTAACTAATCTTTTGAAAAGGCATGAATTTTGAGATTACTCAACCATAATTTCCACTATGACCACTATATTAAAACAACATGTTAACAAGGATAAGAGAAAGCAACAGACCATAGGACAAGTTGAAACGAAAGCCTTAACATACAGAAACTTCTCAAAATCTACAAAGGACAGACACAGGATCAATATACAAAATGTTTTAGCAACAGAAAACCAAAACAAATAATAAACTAACCTACACAAGAAGCGAGCCTTACAAAACCAGTTATTAATCAAAATGGAAATGCATCAGGTGTGTTCACCAAAGTAGAAAAAATTAAAAGAATGAAATGGAGAGAAGTGTTTATCCACTGGAATGAATATACACATAAGCAACCAAAATTGAAGAAAAGTAGGTATTAGATTTAAGATATGAACATGAGATCTCAGTTGAAAGCCTCCCCATCGGTTTCACTGACCTCAAGAATGGGCTGGCACATAGATGGGATATCTAAACTATTAAATTCATTGAGCCTAATCACTGGTTAGGCCCAATCACTAGTTAACCTTCTAAGCAAATCAAATTTTTTGCTCACTTTCGATGTGAAACTAATTGATGTGTTATAATCTCCCCCACTTGAGGGCTTGACATCCTCGTCAAATCCCAACATAAATTAGAATCTGACCCTAGCATGGCATGGGAAGCTTAGCCCAATGGTAGCTTCATGCCATAATGCCCTCTGGCCCCGTCCATGAGTAGCCCTTTCATACTTGAGCATCTCACCAAATCTCAATACTAGGTCGGGATACCAATTGTGATTATCCGTTTGATGGGATGATTGACCTATTAACTTTGTTGAGTCTAAACCACTAATTCAAGATACTTAAGTCTAAATTAGCAATGGAACACTCATCATACCTTTATAAATAAATCTAAATCCTTGTTCACTTCTAATGTGGGACGAATTGGGATGTTATAATGGAAATAACTCAATATGATAAAAAAACTATTGGATCAAAAAAAGAAAACGACGGGTTACGATGTGAATGTCTAACAGAAAGTCCATTGATTTTGGTAGCTCCAAAGTAAAACGTCAAAAAATTTAGCTAAAAACTTTTAGTTCCACTATTAACTTCGTTGAGTCTGAACCACTAATCTAAAATGCGTAAGTCTAAGTTAGCAATAGAACACTCATCATACCTTTATAAGTAAATCTAAATCTTTCATCACTTCTGATGTGGAACTAATCAGGATATTATAAGGGAATTAACTCAATGTGATCAAAAAATTATTGGACCAAAAAAAGAAAACGACATGGGTTAGGATGTGAATGTCTAACAGAAAGTCCATTGATTTTGCTAACTCTAAAGTAAAATGTCAAAAATTTAGCAAAAAACTTCAAGTTTCATCAGGACAGATGTTGTACTTTTTGGTTTTGGTGTATGATTGGACTCAAAACTTTTGTGACCAAGAGCCAACAAGAAAATAATTTCAGCTATCTTGTTGTACTAGCTCAATCAATTATATATGCCGAAACTAGATGCGTAGTCGGTCTCAATTAGGACCTGTAACTCACTGAAATTTAGACTCTTCAGATCATGAACATATTCAGAAGTAAATCATATTATTTTGGAAAAAACATCCAAGAATATTGACAGAATTTCCTAAAAGAAAGATCAATAATGCATTACAAGTTGACAACATAGCATGATAAATTTAATTATGCTTTACGTGACAAAGAAACAATGTGGGTTATCCAAGCACGCAATAATGGCAGTGAGATAAAAAGGCACCTAACACAAGGCTCTGACCATTGTGGCATCTCAGGATGGTCAGATATATGCAGATACCCACCTCTGGTGCACACACAGATACTCATATAATATAAGAACTTCTGAACAAAGGAAAAATCTACAATATGATATGTGACACAAGAAACTAAAAGAAATTCAAAAGAGAAATTCCTATGTGCTAGCAATAAAAATTCTGCCCATGATTGCATGATTTCCAAAAACATAACCTGCAACAGAATGGTTCAATCTTTGAGGCAATCATCAAACACAACATCAAGCTGATTTAATGATGCAAATATATTCTAAGCCTTCAAAAACCAGCAGGTAAATTTCCTACCCGATTCAGCTCTGTGCACAATAGGGACTATAGCTGACGCAAATCAACAGTCAGTGTGTTATTGTTGACTCAGTTAACAAAAAGTCAGTATATGACATTAATTTGAAAGTTTTGGGACTCGATGCAGCAGCGTTGCAGTTTATAATACACGAAAGAATTGTTGCTGAGCACTGGACTTCACCACACAGAACATGATCAGCACAAAGTTTAGCTTTGAATGCTGGCATTGGAATTCTCAAGTTGCTTGCATGGATGACTTACAGGGAGATAGATGGAAGTTGTGCACTTAATCAGTCTTTTACAAGGCTATATTTAGAGCAATTTGATTTTGGTAGATGGCTTGTTCAAGTCTAATAATTGTTGGGAGATAGATGGAGGTTGTGCACTTAATCAGTCTTTTACAAGGCTATATTTAGAGCACTTTGATTTTGATAGATGGCTTGGTCAAGTCTAATAATAGTTGGGTTATGAAGGCCGTAACATGCCAGGCAGTTGACTTTGGTTGATCTGTGTTGGCAATGGAGCTGTAGTGTTTCGGGTGAGAAAAAGAGTGTCAGCCACATTAAAGAACCATATAAGTAAAGATGGATAGCTGAAGCAATTAGGCAATGAGAAAGAGAAAGAAAGAAAGCATAAAGAAAGTGGGGATAAAGAGAGAGAACCACCGAAATGACATTAGAATAGATACTAAACAATCAACACACCTCCTGCATGTGAAGGAGAACCATGAAGCATATTCTCAAACGTGGTAATGACCACTTCTTAACACTTCCACTTTCACAAATGTGTTCACAAAAGACTCACTTTTTGAATCCTCCAAATAACCATCTCATATTAAACCAATAAGAAACAGACCAAATGTATCTCAAAGTCAACAATATCTCATAGAAATGAAACTAGCAACTAAAAGATCTACAAAATGGCCAAAATACATCCAAATTGATCCAAACAAGAAACAGCACTTTTCAAATCCTTAAATAACCTTGACAGAATCCAAAATATCCTGAATTTATCTTAAAGAAAATGAAAAATCCTCAATCTTAGACTTATCTAGATTATTATCATCCTTCTCAAAGCTCATTGAGATTTGACGACACCAATGAACATAGTATTGAGCTTCCTTTGGTCTCTATCAACCATCACCAGCTAAAACAACCAATTTTAATAAATGAAGGCTGATATAGAGCTAATAATCTCATAAAAGTTCCACCTAGAACTTTTCTGACGAGAATGAACAATAAGCCATCATCCACAAATCTATCTCTTACTAAGAACATCATGTGTCCTCTTGATAATCAAGGCAATGCAATCATCCAGGATATCATCCATTTTCTTCCCCTTTACTTCCCCTTTACAGAAAAGACAATATAGGTTGTAAAGCTGGGACTTTGTACAGAAATAGAATTTGGTTACTGGAACAAGATAAAATCATGGATTTTAGATCCAAATTTTGATCTGATCTAGGGAATGCAAATCCAGGAGGCAGTCATTTTGTTACTAAGTAGAATGTTTGCATGGTTAAACCCATAGAAGCAAGAATGATACATTGAGCTCAAAGTAGTTCATGTTTGATCCCAAGAAAATTCCATGATTGACTAAACAATAAATAAAAGATTCATCTTTAAAATGTTGCTTCAGCTTAATCAGTTCTACCAGTTATCATCATTCAATATTATCTGATTATTATTAAAATTAGTCATTAACACTTTAATTTTAAACCCCGTGCATCACATGGGTTTCCAAATTGTAGGTGAATGATTGTGTGACCCTAAAGGATTGAACCAAATGAAGGACCCGTGTCCAGTCAGCTGACAGAGAAGCATAATGAATCAATACAGACTCGCATACAATGACATACTACCAGAAAAAAGGAAATGGAGGAAAAAAGTAGCATCTTGTTTATTCCTCTTCATTTTACAAAAACCTGAAGGTCATATTCAATGACTATGGTAACGCATGTGCTTCAAGCTACATACCTAGATTTGGGATCTTTCCACAGCATGATGGTTTTTTTTCTTCTCTATTTATTTGGTTATTTGTTGGATTCATTTCACGTTTTAGCCTCTTCTGCAGCATGAGGTCATAAATCAAATAATCCATGATATTGCTTGATTACGATATTTTCTTTCCTTTCTCAATTATGACCTTTCTTTCTTTCATTTCTTTCCTTATTCAGCCAAATATTTCATTGAACTATTCATCCAATTTTCTGTCTTCTGTTTATGACTCCTAAATTCTTCCAATAGTTTGGTTAAAGAACAACAACAGCAACAATAACAAGATGTAAAGTTCCAATTATAAAGGGTCAACTAAATGAATTGTTTTCTACAATCAAACCTTCTATAAAGCAGAATCCCTATTAAACCAAGAGCAACATAATCTCTTCTACCATAGTAACTATTCTTAGATCTCCCTCTACCTATCCAAAGCATCTATAGGTCGTTCTTAAACATATTTATATCATCGTAAACAATCTTCCAGATTATTTAGGAATGTAACATCTGAAAAAATCATAAAAGCAAGGTCACTAGTTCTCTATAGTTTCTACCCAAGAAATTAAATAAGAAGACATCTAAAAGAAAAAGTTTCTACTGACAAACAGACATCTGATACAAGCCCAACATGAATAGATACAGTAGGCATGAACAATCAGTTGACAACAGAAAATCATCTTTGTTGTGATCTTGTCCTACCTGGACTTTGTGTTACATATATGTGACCACCTAAAACTAGATTCATCATAGACAAGTAAAAATATCACATAAAATATTCGAATATTAATTTTGAGTAGACAATATAACATGCTCAAATGTTCTACTGTTGCAAAACTAGTTGCATTGTAAAACTAAGAATAAGGTAACATGTAATAGCAAACCCACCTTGAGTTGATGGCATCAAGCTGCTGCCTCAAACTTCTGAAGCCTATCGCAATGTGGTGTTTGGTATGACAGTCCCCAGTGTTGTCTCTGCAACTCAACCCGGCAATTCTGTTCAAGGATCCCAACATAGTCACTCTCCACATGTTCCTCCAAAGCAATGCGTTTTGGGCTCTCATAAGGATATTCCTCTTCAAATTTCACTGACTTAACAAAGTATGCCACACCCCTTGATGTTTCTAGCTTGTGCTCATAAGGATAGGATCGGAACAGCATATATATTGGTTCAGAAGATGGAAGGAAGTTCAGCAAGAACAGGATAATGATAGGCAAGATCTGTATGAGCATCCGGAGATTATGATTGACAGAACCATGCATCTCATGAGCACTCGCCCCACCCGTGCCACCAGTTCTAAAGCGGAAAGTGCGAAAATGAGTGGCAACCGGAGGCCCTCCACCAAAAAAGAAGTTCCTGAAGATCTCATCAGCATCAAAGTCCTCGTCATAAAAGCCACTGAAACCATGATTGCCACGCTGTGCCACCGGCCGATCAGGCTCATCTGAACCGAGAAGATCATACCTTTTCCTGCTCTCATTGTCGCTCAAGCACTGGAAGGCCTTAGATACAGCCTTAAAGGCTTCATCAGCACCAGGCGCCTTGTTCTTGTCAGGATGCACCTTCAAAGAGAGCTTCCGGTAGGCCTTCCTAACTTCCTCCACAGTGCATCCTTTTTCAACCCCCAAGATCTGATAGTAATCATTCAGCTTCTTAATCTGACTGATGACGGTCACCTGCTCCTCAGTGTAGTCCCTCGAAGACCCAGGACCATCCGAGGAAATCCTAACCTTGGAAGCAGAAGAGACGGATGCAGCGGCAGCACGGGAAGAAGTACCGCTCGATGGCTCGTCAGGCTGGGAAGCGTTCGACGACGCAGCGGAATCAGCGGGACCGCCGGATTTGCCATCAGAGTCAGCAGCGGCGGAGAGGAGGCCGTCGATCGGCAAAGTGGGATCTAGACGGCGAGCCTTGGAGAGAAATTTGACGGCGCGAGTCCGATCACCGGACTGCAATGCGTCCTTACCGATCCGGAGGCACTTCAAAGCATCATCTTTGTTCCCCTCCATCGCCGTATCCGACTCGATCAAAGAGATGTATCCCAAACGGATCGAGAGATCCCTAGGACCTAAGGACGAGAAAGACTAAAACCATCAGTCAAAGCTGGGATGCAAATTCCCAAACGATCGGTCTGTCGATAAAGAAAACAATAGATCTACCATAAATCGTTAGGGATCGAGATGACCTTCCGCTCCCGGGAACGGGAGGGCACGTCGCGAAGACGTGCGCCGAGGGTTTGCTCGAGCGGCGGCGATCACCACGAAGAAAGCCGATAGTGTTTGGGAGAAAGGGAGAGGGGAGGGAGGACGAAGAGGGAGAGGATTTCGGTCTCTCCCCGCACCGAGGAAACGAAGTTTTGACCCAATCCCTGAAGTAGAAATAGCAGTAAATATAATTATAATAATATTAGGGCAAACCTTAAAAAAAAAAAAAAAACTCCGTATTTTTTATTTTTATTTTTTCCACTCATTTTTTTTCATTTATTCTTGAATAGTATTTTTATTTTCTAGAATATTTTCTAATTATCTTTGTACGATAAACTCAATTAAATGGAACAAAGAATCAAATCGATTCTAGTTAAAATCTATGCACTTATCCGTCACCTTCTTGATCGAAAACGATGCAACCTCTTATTCTCATTCATGTCAAGCGTTTTCATTTAAAGCCTTAGTTCAATATCAATCGTTTTCGTTCACCTTCAATACTAATATCTTACTTCCAATAACCTCTTGGTTTCAACGCTTACATGTCACTTCCATTATCATGATCTACGGTTTGAAAACCCTAATATATTCTCTTTCCACATAACTCCCCACTCGATGTAACAACGGGTTCTACGATCTCAAGTTCTTTCTTGTTCTATGATACGATAAGATTTTTAAGTTTTTTTCTATTTCCTCTTCTCTACTTAGTGGTTAATCTAAATCAGGTTTGATACTTTTGCAAATTATTATTAGCTTGAAATAATGAATTTGTCTACTCTATTAAGTATATATTTTATGCTTAAATAGTTAAAGCTATTACTTGCTTTTAGGGCTACTCTAATATGCAGTATGCCACAGCTATAATATGAAAATGGCCCTAAACTTTGTTTAAAAATTTATTTTTAAATTTGATAAAAATAGTTGTCTCATTAAGCTGGGTAATCTTTTTTTTTTTTGGTCCTATTAAAAAATAATGCTACTTAGCTTAATGGCTCAAAATTTTTTGTAAAACTATAAAGGATACATTGTAAATGAATTGATAAGCACCCAATGATTACTTTTTTATAAATTTTGTATACTTAAATCATCTTTTTTAATGGGCTGATTTTTTTTCTTCTATTTTCTCTAATTTTCACCTTTTTGGGTTTGAATGTATCTCCCATCTGACCACAAATTCAGTTGTATATTATCAAAGAAGGCATTTATTTTTTTTAAGAAAATAAAAAAACTTTCCAAGAGGGTTACACTATTTTTGAAGTCATATTAAAAAACAATATAACTCAGTTGGCACTCTGCTTAAAAACTTTACAAAACATACGTACCCCCATTAAAATGAATTGAGAAGCATCCATTAACCATTTTTTTCTAATTTTGAAGTTTTAAATGACCTTTATTTTCAATATTTAAGGCCCTTAATAGATTGTAATTTTTCATTATTGGGTACATTAGGTTGAATCCATCTCCCATTTATCCACACATTCCATCTATGAAAGTTTTTAAGAAAGTTACATATTTTCTTAACTAAGTTATACTGTTTTTGGGACTTATTCAAAAACAATTATAACTCAGTTAACAAACACTACCTTAAAACCTTCTTAAACTTTCCTGGCCCTTACAAATAAATTAAAAAGCAGATCACCTTTTTTATCTTTGGGATTTTAAATGGCCTTTTTTTTAATTAATAGTTCTGTTTAAGTATTTTTTTAATCAATTAATGATGGATTTTCTTGTTTATGAGATGCACATTTGTATTCATCCTTATTGGATTCCCATGTCTAATTTTTATTAGTTTATACATAAAAAAAGTCATCATGGAACACTTACTATAAACATAAGAATCTTTCTATAAACATAGGTAAGTTTTTTGATATATTTATATATAATTATGTCAATTTAATTTTTTTTTTATTAATTTATTAATTTATTAATTTCATCCTTGTAGTTTCATATATTTTGATGATGAAAAGAATAACCAAATATTATCAAACTGAATGGTTACGAATATCAACGGGGGTAGGGAATGCTTCCTCGTCCCCATCCCCATCCCTCATCTTTTTTATGAGGAATCCTTACTGGGAGTGATAAACCTGCGTGTTCTCGGTAGTATTCTAATTAATTCATTCAATTTTAAAAAAAATTATTATCAAGTCTTATTAACAATACTAAAATTTACATGTAACAAAAGATAAATACATTTAAATATAAATAGAATTAAAATTATCATAACTCATGAAAGAGGTAGAGAGAAGATGGAGAAAAATCGAGGAAAGGACGGGGGGGTGGTGCGGGGGAGTTACAATGGCTAACAAGGTGGGGGCGTAAGGTGTGCAAAGATGGTTGCGATAAAGGGGCGGGAGGCTACGAAGCGATGAGTGGGCTGGGGTTTTAGGATAAAAGGGGAAGCCAAGAGGAGAGAGAATGAAGTATGTGATGAAAAAAGAAAAAGAAAGAAGAATATCAAAGAATCATCGTGCTCCTTCGCTAATTGTCATTTGCCATTGATCAGAAGAGGAATTATCATTTGCCAAATGGAGAGAGAAGGAGGACCAATAAAACCATGAGGAAATATTTTATTTGATTCAATTAAACCAAATAGCACTATTAGAATTTATAAGTACTTTTATCCTAAAACTATTTTTATAGTTATATATGACAATTTCAACAAAGTCACTATACAATGAACATTTACCAGATTGACAATTATATTTAAATTGTTGGCATCTTAAATATTTTTTTTTTTGTCACTATGTATTGATTCAATCCTTGCTTTTTATTTATTTCAGCCCTTTATAAATATTAAATTAGGTTCTTTTTTATTTAGGTAAATTCACCACAATTTTGATCTAAAAACCACTTGAATATATTTATAGAATGTTTTTTAATATTTTAAAGTATCAATTTTTTTAAAAGATTTGAGTTACACTGTTTTTGAATGGGATTACATGGGGATCTATTAAACAAAAAAAAAGTATAACTCCATTAAAAAAAAAGTATAATTTTATCTATCTTTATCCAAAAAATCAAAATTTTCTTTGAAACATTAAAAATGTTTAGTGAAGCCAAAATTTGCAAAATTTTCTATTTTAGAAATTACAATATTTAATGTTTGATTAAATTAGCTCTTAAAAGGTTAAAATTTATATTTTTGATAGATTTAAGATGAAACTAAAAGGTTGTCATAATTTTATTGTTTTATAATATTATATTTATAATTTTTAGATAATCTTTATTTTTTTTATATTATTAAAACAATATATCAATATTATTTATTTGGACCAGTTCAAGTCGTTTTGTCGGTTCAATACAATGGTCTGATTCAATATAATGAATTTGAAAAGGGAGAGAGGGAGGAGGAAAATATAAAAGAATGTTTGAGGGTCACTTTTATCATTTTAAAAATTAAGGACTCTTCCCTAAAAAAAAAGAAAAAAGGAAAATAGGGGCGAAATATTTAGGGAGAAAGAAAATAAAGTAAGTTTAGGGATTTTTCTAGAGAATTTACCCTACATTCAAAGTCACTAAGAAAATTAAGTCTGACTTGAGACAAATATCATTGACGATATATAAGGCTATCAATGTATACACCTTATGAATTATTATATAAATTCAAAATCTCCTTCATATAAGAAACTACGAAGAGTACTCTTTAAAAAATAAAAATAAAAAATCAAGTTTTTCTGTACCATTAAAGCTCATAGTTTTAGAAACCAGGCAGCTTTCAATACAACCACCACCAACAGATTTATCGTCAGAAAACTATTTTATCCTGTTAGACATCATGGGAAAGAGAAGTGATAAGCAATAGCATCATGGGGTTATTGAAGAAACTTGATTCAGATGGCACACGTACTCCAAACGAAAGCAAAGGAAACAGGTTGCTCGCAGCAACACAGAACAACACCATCACCACCACCCCCAAAAAAACCCAATGCAGAACCAGCCTTACAGAACAACTCCCGATATTTTCTTATCAACATCAACAGAGAAAAATGATGCAACTAACCCGCTAAGTAGATAAAAGCATCAATTCCAGCGCAAGACCCATCGACAGATTCCATTAGCTGCACTGCACATAGACTTGAGTAGAAAGTTCTAATCAAATACATCATCGTCGTCGTCAGGAAGAGGTTGGGCAGCAGCTGCAGCCAGTTCAGCTTCATGCCTGAAAAACCAAAGATAGGCAGGCAGGCACAATTAGATCAACTATATGTAATGTTATTCGTTTAAAATTAATCTCTCATGGATACGGTGAGATTTTTGAATTTGCAATGAACATAAAACACAACAAATTGGCTTTAAAAAAAAAAATTCAGGATGACATTTTTCTCACTATAGCTCACAACAACTAATTGTCATATAAAGAACTAACAAGATCAATAAATGGGCACAAAAGGGGACACGACAGCTCGTTCCTCATATACAACAATAAGGTTCTTCTTACTATATATATAAAATACAAGAATAAACAACGAATTAAAAGTTTTTAGGCAATTAGAACATGAAATTTTAATTCATTATAACCAGTAAAAGGTCTAAAAGAGCCCTCTAATGCATCTCTTTATCAATCAAAAGTTCAACATTTAATTCGTTGATATTCAAAACAAAAATATATCCAGTTTTTTATTAACTTTTCAAAAACATAGAGTGAATGATATCCAGAAGGTAACAAAATCTGAGAAGCATCTAATATAAATATTGAAAGGGCTTTGACATCATAAATTGTGAACAAAGAGCTTTTGAAACCATATGGTGGAAAATGATACATGTTTCAAATTAGTGAACAGGGCTTTAAATCACTTACTGTTGCTGTGCAGCCAGGTCAATCTGGACTTCAGGAGGTGCAAGAGCCGGTGATTCAACAAAGTGAAGATTTGGGTCCCTAACATGAAAATTGTCAACAATTTGATGTCATTCAGATAATTTCTATATGATTCTACGACCAAAATGACACTTATTTTCCTTACCCTGCAAGTTTTCTAGCAAGGTAAAGGAAAGGCTTCTCAAAGTTGTAATTGCTCTTTGCAGAAATCTCATAGTATTGGAGGTTCTTCTTCCTGTGGAATGTAACTTGCTTAGCTTTGACCTGCCTGTTCTTCACATCGACCTTGTTACCACAAAGGACGATCGGAATATTCTCACAAACCCTGGTTTCAATACAAAAAGGATAATTAGACTTTTTTTATGTCCACGAGGAGGACAACTTGTACAAATTATGTTACAACCAGCTTGTCAAATAACCTGCAAAGATCCCGGTGCCATGTTGGAACATTTTTGTAAGTCAACCTGGCAGTGACATCGAACATGATAATCGCACATTGACCATGGATACTGTGAACAAAAGATAGCAAGTTAATAACAATAGATATCTTTGCATGAATATTAACTGTAATAGATCACCAATGTGACTCATCACGTTGGTGGCTACACAAAGAAAAACTGTGTATCCCCCAGAAACAATAATGAAGATAAGATCTTTAGTTGAAAAGGTTCAATTAGCAATGTTGCTACAACACAGGAACCAGAGAAAATAATTTGAACAAGGACATCATCTTTCCTAATCCAACAATTTCTCATAACCATAATTCACCAGTCAAACTCATTAATGTATTGCCACAATAAATAATCTGCACCATCTGATTGGTCACACTCTAGGCTGTATTAGAACATGATTCATCCCATCTGTTCTACCCATGATTGTAAAAATAATGATCAATTATTGAGACGATCAGAACAGTGAAGTGATCAAAATGCTTCTACTAATCTGACAACATGCAAATAAATAAACAATAAACAAGACCATGTGCAGCCTTTAGACAAGAATATAAAGGTTCAGCATAGGCACTATGAATATGACAAACATTTTGAGGTCTGAGCATCAAAGGAAGAAAGAACCTAAAGACTTCTGTCAGATATGTAAACAAAATTTTGTTTCATTTGAGAAATCAATTGAACAAATATATTCTCAAAAATAAAAGTCAGTTTCTTTTTGTAAATTTGCTTAATTAGAAGAGTACCATTTAAATAGTTGCAACCTTAGTTAGCCTTCTGGCCACGAAAAGATATTCCTCTCATTCCTGACCTCTTTTATGCACCTAGTCACAGTCAAAGCAACTTATATAACTAATTATTCTCTATTGTCTTGTGGCACATTTTCACTTATCTTCAATATTCTAAAACAATGCATTGACTCCACTATCTCACAAGTAGTCAAGAAAGAAGTTATGTAACAGAGCCATTTGTAATAAATTAAGCTTCTATAAAACAATTTCTAACTGCCTAATGAACCTGAATTGCGTACATGATATGACAATATACACATAATGCCTAATGCAAGAGTCTATAACAATTACTGAATTTAACATCTTATGTTGTAATCCAGCATCCCATGTAAGCTTAGAGAAAATAAACCATGAGACCCTGGTGTTATGTCCATACTCTAAAAAGTACCAAAACACCAATTAACAGCTGTATTACAGCAAGTCAAACAATAAATCCATGCCTAAAACACTGTGATCAAAATAGAAAGAAAGGACAAAAAGGTACTAGTATCCATCCCGAAGACCACCAAATTTCTCTTGACCAGCCGTATCCCAGCAATAGAACCGGATCTTCCCACAGTTTGTGAAGAAATCCAAAGGATGGACCTCAACACCAATAGTAGCTGAAAAATAAAATCCATGATATTTCAATACATATTGAGCAAATGGAAAGTAAAACACATGTATGAAACTTGACATTGACACTTACGTTCGTACTTCTTCTCGAATTCACCAGTAAGGTGCCTCTTCACAAACGTAGTTTTTCCTATACCATAAGTACAAAAGCAGATGAGTAAGTGGCTAGGAATGCATGAAAGAACTATATTCTTGCTTTTCTTTTCTTTTCTTTTCTCAAAAGAATAAGAAAGATGCAAAATTTAAGAGCCCCGTTGGACCGCAACAAAAATAAATAAATAAAAAAGGTCTCAGACGTTTAGGGAAAATGAAGGTTCTGATCAAGAAACGGACTCATATTGAGGAACGGAGCTACCAAGGCCAGTGTATTTTCCCGGACAACAATACCAACCACGATTGCTATCGATGAAGGCCGAAACACGATACATGGGATGACAGAACCACCAATAAGCAAACTGTCGGGTGAAGTGACAGCATGAACCAGAAATGAGATCGACACAGAAGACACCAATGGAGAAACGTAAGATTAAGTAGCAATCATCAAATGCAATACAGAAATCTGGATCCTCCAGAAGATTTTGATCGCAGTAGCAATCTATCGGAAACCCCAAAAACATCAGGAATTCGTGTGCGAGAACGATCAAACAAGATCTCCACTAAGAAAGATCCCGATCGAATCAACACGACCATCATCCCAAGACTAAAAAATTGATATAGATATGGATCTTACCAGTCCCTCCATCGCCGACGAGAACGAGCTTGAAGCTCGGGTAATCGACGGTTTGCTGATTCGGCAACGCCTGCAGACAGTATCAGATGCGATCATATAAGAGGAAAAAAAAACCCCTGAATCGCTTCCGCAATGAGAAGATGAAGCAGATCAGATACCATATCATCCGATCACTTCCGCAAGGGGGAGAGAGGAGAGGAGCGATCGCAGGCGGAAGAGAAGGGAGAGAGCGGGGCGTATATATGGCGATCGAAAGGGAACCCTAAAATGTACAGTCTATCTCTCTCTCTCTCTTTTCTCGCACTCTGTTCCCGCACGCTCCTCAGCTTCATTTGAACGCGACTCTCCCAGCCGTTGGATCTCTTGATCATCGCTCATCGCCGTGATAGACAAATATCCGAGCTCAGTGACATGCGTTGATCGCGCTCTCCGCGAAATTTTCACATTGGTGCATATATATCCTAAAAAGATTTAAAGATAACATACGTGTCATCTAAATTTCTGGTATAAAATATACCTTATAATTATTAAAATCTTCGAAAATAATCCAAATTAACTACTTTTAATTCTACTTTAAAATAAAAAATACTTTTAACTATATTATATTATATTATATTATATTATATTTAATATGAATAAAAATATAAAAATCTAAGATTCTCTTAATAATTTGGTATAAGGATAAAATTTTAAATTAATATGAGAATATTTGTCTTTGTTTGGATCTCATTAAGTGGTTGTCATGTCATAAAAATGACAAAAAATCAATCAATAGACATGTCATCACGTTAGTAAAATTAAAATAATAAATATTTTTTAAAAAATATTTTATATTATATGAAATATTTTTTTATTTGTAAACGAAGGATCAACAACTATAAAGAGAGAATTCGAATATGATTTTTTAAATGTTTCTTTTAATATTCTTTTTACCCCTTCAATATTTATCTCGACATAATGACTTCAAAATTTGGAGGTTTAAATACGTACGTAATCAATGAGGCGTTAGAGATGAATACGTGAGACACGTTAACGACGCGCGGCCATGCCGAAGTCATCCCGTGGGCCGTGCTACTGCAACTCGATCCGAAGGCACGTGACTGACACGTGCGTTGAATGACCTTTTTCCTGAGGACGACTTGGAACCCGTCGACCTCGCCCGGTGATTTCTTCATATCATCCTACGGCCGATTCCAAGGTCGCTTGAGGTTCTGCACCTGTTGCTCGTCGGTTTGTTGCTCCTCCCGGAGGTGCGATGACCCGGAAGACCCTCGCTTTACGGAATTTATGGTCATTTTTAGTGCAATTTGATGATGATACTTGCTATTTCTTTTTTAGGGCTGAGTTGCAGATGGATCTGGACGAAGAGAAGAACCCGAACGATTCCGATCCCCTTATCTCGAGACAGACCGAATCTTCTCGGTCGCCGGATGGTTTGGACGAGATCAAGGACGACGAGGCGGATGCTAATTCATCTGCGTGCTGCCGCATCTGCCTCGAGAGCGATACCTTCCCAGGTGATCTCATCTTAGCGATTGAACTTTTCTTGCCGTTTTGTTTGCGGAGCTTTCTCGTCAATCTTTCCTTTCTTGTAAATTCATGCTACATTTAGTGTGATATTGTTCTGTTATCGAGAGATGCATCTACAAGCTTTCAAACTAATTATGGTTAGTCCATGGAGATAAACAAAATCCTCAGGGTTTTCCAAATGCAAATTAAGGCCATCAAGTGAATTATACCTTTCATCTCTTTTCCTTTTCATGGAATTTCATGTTGAAAAATATTACCATTCTTATGACTCATCACAGTATAACTACTGTGGTGACTTAACTATAGGAGTTCCAAACAAGAATGGAACCCATGCTCAGCTAAGAGTAACATAGCACAACTGAGTTATTCTTAAAGATTCTCCATGATATCATTCGATGCGATATAAGAAATTAAATGCTGAGAGAGCAGAAATGGTTTATTGTACATTAAATTCATGCTCGGATGTCATGTTAATGTTGGGCCTTTTTAATTTCTTCATATTACCTATAACCTAATAATTTAATTGTGAAAAACACTCTATCCAATGACCTATCTGATCATTTGGATCAACAAGTTATACTTTTTAACCTGCCCCATATTTGTGGGCTCAGTTTTACAGAAAAATTGACATGGAGAATTTTTATGATGGACTCACTAACAGGCCAAGACCTTGATACTGCTGTCAAGTTCTAAAAATAGCCTCTGTTTGCAGCTGAGATGACTATCAGTAGGATTATATTAATCATGTTACATTAGTATATAATAACTTCTAAGAAATGCAATTGATAGTGGGATTGATTTTATGTTCTTGATTATGACTCAATGGAGAGAAGGTTGTATGCTGGCCTTAGATAGCAACTATATGTTGCTGTTACCTCGTGTAAGTTTTATCTGAATTAGACTTGTGATTGTGACTTAGATGAAAATATATGACGGGCTTGGTTAACAACTATGTGTTTCCACACATAGTCGCCAATGAATGGGTAACATCGCAATGAGCAGGGCAATCAGCCACAGTGGACAAAAATTGGGAACCCTGGGACTGATCAAAATTTGCCAGTGAATGGGTAACAAAATTACTGGCCCTAGAAAAAAAGAAAAATAACTGACCCTAGGAATGTGACTAATGTTCACGACTCTGAGCTTTAGAATAAGAGGAAATATGTCCTGAAAAAGGGTCCTAAAAAACCAGGGATCAGGCGAGATTTCCTTGACAAAATTTACAATTTCCTGTAAATTTACAATTTACACAATGGCTAACAGCTATGTTTTGTTGCTACCTTTGTAGGTATTATCTGACTTAGACTTGTGATTGTAACTAAAGACGAAGACGAAATGAGATTCTAAGTTGTAGTACTTTCAGAAGTTGGTTAGATTATGATGATGATTAGATTGTCAAACAGACAGAATCAAGGACATTTGTAATTGGGAGATCGCCACTCTAACTAGCAACGAATAGTATGTTAGAAATATAACTTAATGTGCTGACATTCTGTCCGTTGTTTTGTAAATTCAAACCTAAGGCTTCGTCTGTTGACTCAAACCTAAGTCTTCATTAAGTTTATGTACACATTTTAATAACATAAGTATGTTTTATACTTATAAATGAACCTAGATAAGCTCAAACCTAAAAGTTTGTGCATATAGCATATTCTGGGCTGTTATTTGTTTTTGTGATAAGCATGTGCCATTTTTGCCATAAGCATGTTTCATCTGCTTGTTAAATGATTTCCTTGCTGGTTGACAGACCTTTGTAAATTGGCAATTTGTATTCATCAGCAAAGGATTACCTTTATTGTTGTTTTATTGTAGGTGATGAGTTGATATCTCCATGCATGTGCAAAGGCACTCAGCAGTTTGTCCACCGGTCATGTCTTGATCATTGGCGTTCAGTGAAGGCAAACTTTATTCCTTATGCTGTTATCACATTTAATAATTTTGTTTATCTACAAATGCAAATTGTCAATGGCATGCCATATCATTTTTATACTTGGTTGTTATTTAAAAACAACGGGCAAATAAATGTGACATCACACCAGATTAGCTACTGTAAGTATTGAGATAGCTTAAACAAACTTGGTTAAACTGTTTTTGTGGGTTTCAGTTTAGTGAAACAGATTGCGGCAGCCCATTAGCTGAACCAAAGGTCTGGTACATTGTGAGTCTTGCCAAGTTTCACTCGGCATATGCTTATGGAAAGCAAACACGAAAAGTGTATCAGCAAATTATTAAAGGAATATGTTCACGGGAAGAATTCTGATATTTAGATGTAGCAACTGAAAATTATACAATCAATCTGGTTTTTGAAAAATTTCAAAGCATTGTGACAATGGGTAAATATATTTGATGATAACAAAACTACCAGCAGCATAACAGTTTCTTGGAGAAGTTTGAGTTCTGAATGCATGTACTGTCTGTTCATAGGGACAAGGTTATTTGAAGTTGGTTTTATTTGCATTCAAGAACTGAGATAGTCCAGTCCTATTATGATTTTGAAGCCTTAGAAGTCGAATTAAGTTTTTTATTTTTTTGAGATTTATTTTTATCATTATCATCCTGGAGAATCATACAAATTCCTTATAGTTTGCAGTCACTCTATATTACTCATTCGCAGATTAATCTTGCCATATAGAGAAAGAAACATTAAACTATTTTCCCTTTCAATTTAGAGGATACATTGTTGATTTTTTTATTTGTTATTTACAGGAAGGATTTGCCTTTTCACACTGCACAACATGTAAGGCTCGGTTCCATCTGCGAGTGGAATTTCTGGAGGACTATTCATGGCGCAAAATAAAGTTCCGGATTTTCGTAGCTAGAGATGTTCTCCTTGTCTTCCTTGCTGTACAAACTGTAAGGGAAAATTTTTTATGCATATATGTCATCCCTGTTGGATTCAAGAATTCACGTTTCTATTTTTGCTTTCCTTTAAATGGCTGAAAAGTTTGACTAAACGTTCTTTTATAGTATGCTTCAGATCCATTTTGTCCTTTTTGTCCTTCATAGAAGTTTTGGCATGCCATATCTTATGCTATATTTTTCTTCAATAAATACGGGAACAGATTACAGTTATGTAATGGTTGTTTCTTGGGTTTTTGATAGTTAATAAATTTAGGTTTTTGTTGATATGTTTCACCTTAATCCTAGAGGATTGCATGTAAAACTTTATCGTTCATCTAACATGATATAGTGGCATTCAAGGAGTATGGACTTTGGTGCTTTAATCATCTCTCGGTCATGGATAGCTAAATGACTGCTCTTTGTGAGTCTTGGTCTAGGTATCTATTGATCAGTTTTCTAGGGTGACAATCCTGTGATTAATCCTCTTGTCAATCTACAGGTCATTGCTACCATTGGTGGTTTTTCATACTTCTTAGACAAAAATGGGAGCTTCAGGAATTCCTTCAGCGATGGTTGGGACCGCATACTGTCGAAGCATCCAATACCCTTCTATTACTGCATAGGTGATTTTAACATGGTTTGGTCTTAGCAATTAGCAGTTCCTGCAAGATATGTTTTGGAATGTTAGGCAGCATGAAATTGTTCTTGTTCATGAAGGGTTTGCACTTAGATCTTTAAAGTTGAAATTGTGTGATAGATTTAAAAGCTTTTGATCTGACCTTGGTATCATGCCCCTGATCATGTGGGGGCTGCTTTAAGTTGCGACAAATGGATCTTCCATCTTGCAAGGGGCAAATTTAGAGATATCATGGGAAGGTACTTTGCATTTTGGAACACTTGGAGTGTCAGGTTGTAGCCAAAGTCTCTCATTTATAGTGTAGACAGATAGCCGCATCACGTATTCTCAAGTATTTGATCTTTGATGTATCTAGTTATACCTTTCTGATCATTCTGTTAAAAAATGGTTTGCCGCCCAAGTGTGCTGAATTGATTTCAACTATTTTGTAGAGTGTCCGTTGACAGATAGTAGGATGCATCCCTGAGATGCTGTTACTAATGCTTATTTCGCAAATGTTTATTTTTTTATACATCATGTTAATTTTAATGACATGCTTTTGGATCTTGCAGGTGTCTTGGCATTCTTTGTGCTTCTTGGGTTTTTTGGGCTTATACTGCACTGCTCATCCTTCAACAGCAATGGTCCCTGCATGACTGGTTGTCGAAACTGCTGCTATGGCTGGGGAATACTGGATTGCTTCCCTGCTTCCATGGAGGCTTGCTTTGCATTGGTGGTCATCTTTGTCATTGTATTTGCTATCCTAGGCATCGCCTACGGCTTCCTGGCAGCTACCATGGCCATCCAAAGGATTTGGCAGAGGCATTATCACATCCTCACAAAGAGGGAGCTCACCAAGGCAAGAATACTGCTCTGCTGTTAATTTTGATGGTGTAATAATCAATTCGGTGTTTCATTTCTTTATTTGAATCCATCGCATCCTGATCCAGGAATATGTGGTAGAGGACCTTCACGGGTGTTATGCGCCACCGAAAATGGATCCCGAGCATGAAGAACGGTTGAGAGTGCTAAAGCTCCTGTAGGTAGCACCATTACTGTGATTCCACTTGTGCTCCAATAAGAAGAACAAGGGTGTGAAATGTGCTGTTAACACTGGAAAACTTCTCTCTCTCTCTCTCTCTTCAACTTTTATGGGCGTGCATGTGGTGTACATGATGATGTTTGGTTGTGCGCATATCCGAGTGTAGTTTTCCTTATATTGCACACATGTATATCTGAACTTGTGACAGGATGGTACGAACGAATTGATCATGTTTCTCACGGTTTTTAGTGGTTTATGGTCTCTGTCTTCGAGCCATAATGGAAGCTCTGCATTCTCCTGGCGTTTGGATCCATCACCCCCTAGTTTACTAAGTGATCATATTTTCACCGTGTCTCATCTTCTGATTCAGATTCTTAATAATCTTTTTTTTAATAATTTTATTTTATTTATTTGAAGGAAACTTGAGTTTTTTTATGGGGGATTGTTGAAACTTAAAAAAGAGAAAAACTTCATTTCTCCTTTTTACTGTTTGGAGACTTTACACGGACAGATAGAGGAACTTTTTCCTCAACTCTTTTACTCTCTCCTCATAATTATTATTAAAAAAAAATAAAGAAGTAATGTTAGTCTAAATTTTTTTACCTGCATTTAGATTTGATAAGTCAAATATATGTTAATATTACTATTCCAACACACTATACTTGAGACCTTATATTCAATTGAGTATCAGAAGAATCTAATTGAGAATTCCCAACATCAATCTTCTACAAATGTTTATATGATATCTGAAAATAATAGTTCTAAAACAACTACTCAGATTCATAATGATCGAGTTGCCCTCAACAGCTTCTCGATATTTTTAAGTCATATTGATTTGCTTGCAACTCGGAATCTTACTAGGTTAGATAGAACGTCCTCCAGTTTTATGACCAACTTTGAGAATAACACCTTATATTATCATAACTTAATTCATATTCAAGATAGTACTAATGACATCAAGAAATTAATTTTTTTTTTTATCTTTATATATTACACTAACTATAATATCTTTCTGGATTTTGCTTGTTATGTTCGAGGATGAAAATTGCCCTCATGTTGGTTGTGTGTTAGGAATCTAGCTAAGAGAATCCTAATTAAGAGGGATATTAATGTAAAATCAATCTAAGTCGACCTCTATTAAAGAGGTGAAGATGTAGGTTAAGGTTAAGAGGTTATTTCTTAGATAAGAATTAGGAGTTGTTAAGGAATAAAAGTCTTGAGTATGAGTATGAATGAGTTGGTTAGAAGTAGAAGTCTTGAGTAGAAGTCTTATTAGTGTATTCCTCATCTTTTTATAAACAATTGATGAATCTTTTCTGTAGTATCTACAAGGGTTCTAATATCGTGATATACTCACTTGGACTCCCTTAGCAATATTACGAGAGATAGGATGAGAAAATTTTAAGTGTTTTTTTTGCGCCTTTGAATGTGTGTCAAATCACACTGTACCACAAGTCGTTTCATCCAACTATGCTCGCAAAATTTGGTGCTCCTTCCACTTTCAATCAAATCCAAATAGATTGGTGCTCTATCCACTTTCAATTAAATACAAATAGATGGAATTATTTGCGTGTTGATGAGGCCCGATAACCCGAAATAATAAGCCGGAGTCTTCTTATCTCAAACAGGTTGGGTTTGATTTCCGGATCCGTACTCGATAACAAATCTAATACTCGAAATGCCAAGCACGAATCGCTATTAATACAAATAAACTTATTGGATCCGAATTCTATACAAAATCCAACCCGATAACACCCTACCGTAGTCGGGTTCGGTATATCTCGATGGAATTAGTAGCAGGAGAGAGAGAGAGAGAGAGAGAGAGAGAGAGAAGAGAGAGAGTCATGCGACGGCATCTCCCTATGATCGATTTCTCCGGTGTCGGCATGGCTTGCGCGGGAACGCCGGCCTGGGACGCCGTTCAGGAGCAGGTGATGCCGGCTCTCCAATTCCACGGCTGCTTCGAGGCCGTGTACAACCGGGTCGCCTCCGAGCTCCGCCTTTCCCTCCTGGAGATCGCCAAGGATCTCTTGTCCCTCCCTCTTCAGACCAAACTCAGGAATGCCTCCGATGTGCCCTACGGCGGCTACCTCGGCCACTTTCCAGGCCTCGCCTACGAGAGCCTCGCCATCAGGGACGCTACCCTTCCCCACGCCATCCCAAACTTCGCCAGCCTCATGTGGCCCAGCGGATCAAACCCCAATTTCTGGTACCGTCTTCTTCTTCTTCTTCCTTCATCGATCGATGTCTCCTGCTGAGCGATGCGATCTCCGACGTGTTGGGTAGCGAGAAGGCGCGGTCGTTCACCAAGCAAGTGGCGGAGTTGGAGGAGATGGTGAGGAGGATGGTGTTGGAGAGCCTGGGCGTGGCGAAGTACGCGGAGGAGCAGATGCAGTCGACGTACTACCTGCTGCGGTTCACGGAGTACGGGGCGGCCGGCGAGTGGGAGGAGGAGAAGAGGAAGCTGGCTCACATGGCGCACCGGGACACGAACATGCTGTCGATCGTGTGCCAGTTGAACGTGGTGGACGGGCTGCAGGTGGAGGCCATGGACGGGGAGTGGCACCTGGCCGCGCCCAGATCGGTCGCTTCCTTCTTCGTCATCGCAGGAGAGGCTTTCCACGTACGGTCAATGATTCCTTGACCTGTTTTGATAATACAAGTTGTCATATTTAAGCTGAAAACATTCTTCTTCTTCATCAACGCACGTATATTAATTACGTTGGAGTAGGCATGGAGTAACGGGAGGGTGTACGCCCCCATGCACGGCGTCGCCATGGACGGCACAGTAGCGAGATACTCCGCCATCCTATTTTCGAGGCCTATAAGCGAGCAAACGATCCAAGCCCCAGCGGAGCTCGTGGACGGTGACCATCCCTCTCTCTTCCGACCTTTCGAGTACGGCGACTTCTTGCACTTCTGCGTCTCTGCGGAGGGCAGAAAGCTAAAGAAGTGCAGACTGAGCGCTTATCGCAGGGAGGAGGACATCACCAAAGAAGATGAAGCATGACGAAGGGCGCATAAACTTGCTTGCGATTTGGCTGCTGAAAGTATTAGAATTATACCATACGTGTTGGTTTCCAGGTCTGCCTTAGATTTAAATTGGGGGAGTCCCGTTGCTGTAGGGAGGAGAAATATGTTCTGGATCTCAGAAAGCCTGTTAGTGGGCAGTAATCTAATGTGTTTCAAAACCAATATCTACGTTTTCTTTTTAATCTTTTAGGTCAAAAACATTTAAAAGCAATATATGAAGTAACAGCCATATGAGTTATCAGCAATTATTTTGAATTGCATCAGAGCAAGATTCAAGAACACCATCTGATTTCCCGAAACTTTAAACAGATATAAGATGTTTTGATGCACATTTTTCTGAAGAAGAAACAAATTTCAGTGCCATGTATTATATCACACGTGAGATTTGAAATTATGATAAGAGCAATGCTTTCCAAAAGAAAAGTCTTGACTTTGTGACCGTATTCACTGAGAAAAAAAGTATTTTAACAATAATATAATTGAAACACAACATTGTACTTGTTATGAATAGTACAACATCAAACCACCACCACGACACAACTAAAGATTTCCAACACAAGTCTGGTATTTCTACAACAACTTGAGGAAGCTTAGACGTAGCAGCCGTTAAACAGATCAGCTGACAATTTATATACCCCAAGCACACAACCACTAGAACAGCCAAAGAACGACAATTCTTTTTTTTTTTCTCTGTAGTTGCACAGCTGATGAGTGGAAGTATATTTGTTTACAAGGAAACATAGTGGTGCCAATGAGAAAGAATGATCGATATTAACTCGACCATTTCGATACCTCTAGGCCGACCCAAACTCCGAAAACCACTTCTCGTGGCGTTCTATATCAGCACTAGAAACACTCCTCTGGACTTTTGTCAGAGCTTCTTCGAAGTCACACATAGCCACAGGGTCCTTTGAGATCTCTTCTTTTGCCATGTTCTTGATCTCATCCCTTGTCTTGCCAGCAATTTTGCGCCTCATACCATTCAATGAAGCATCACGACAAACGTTCGTGAGATCATCTCCACTGTAACCTTCTGTTCGACGGGCTACTTCATCGATGTCTACATCTGGAGCTACCTATGGTAGTAGTTAAAGAGAAATAAAGGTGAAAAACAAGCATAACTAACTAGAATCAAGCATGATTTCAGTCTATATTAAGTCATCAGACTCAATAACTTCAGTTTCTTTGAACACCCTAAATTGGACTCTTAATTTTTCCTTCAGTAGTGGAAGCATTCAGACAATTGCTATCGTCCCTCAATGATAAGGGAAAGAAAATAGTAAACTAAAGGCAAAGTCAACTAGCATGTCATTGCTTGCTAGTCACCTAACTATGTCTCAGCATTGCTGGCACAGTTTGGCACATGCCAACTATCATGGACAGAGAAAGTGAGACCAACCAGACCACACGAGCTCATATTCTTAAATTCTAACTAGGATAATATAGTCCCTAAATGAGTAATATAAATGGTGTGTACATAGACTCATAATAGGCAATGAGACGAGAAATTATGAACATTCCAGATAACCATACCTCAACAGTTCTTAAATTGATCTTTATAAGCTCCTTTCGACTTTCAAAATTAGGAAGAGGTATATAAATCCTCTTTTCCAGCCGCCTCCTGCATTAGTCCAACGAAAGAAAGATCAGGAAGGGAAGGTAGAAGGTAGTTTGTCAAGGGCTATATATTCAGCAAGATAAATAAGATGGTAGAAACAGTATGCAGATTATCAAATGAGAGCTACAGAACAAAATCTTCAGGAATATGCAAGTATGCCTCACCTAAGTGCCTCATCTATGTCCCAGGGGAAATTGGTAGCCGCCAAAACCATCACTATTTTCTTTTGACCATCTTCACCAGTAGAGCTATTGTTGACACCATCAATTTGAACTAGGAGTTCAGACTTCACTCTTCTAGATGACTCATGTTCACCTGAAGCCCTGGAAAAAAATGAGTTTAAAATTGGCATGCCTCTATTGCATTTAAAAAATTAAGATTGAACCCAAAATGTCATCATTAGACCATTTGTCACAGCAGAGAACTTCAAAATGTAAAACAAAGCAAGAATATGTATCAATCTCTCTCTTTCATCAGCATGTTATTATCAAAATTAATAACAAAATAATGTCAAGTTTAACATAATAGCACAGAGAATTGCACAGATGAGGCATACATACCCCCGAGAATTGCACAGAGAATCAATTTCATCGATAAAAATTGTACTTGGAGCGTAGGCTCTTGCAAGATCAAACAGGCAACGCACCATCCTCTCACTCTCTCCACGCCATTTTGAAGCCAGTGTAGCAGAAGAAACATTGAAGAATGTTGTACCGCATTCTGTAGCTACAGCCTTTGCCAAAAGTGTCTTTCCGGTACCGGGTGGACCAAACATAAGGACACCTTTCCAAGGCCGTCGAATCCCCTAGAGATGACAGGACAATTTGGATAACCTTGCACATGGCATTCTCTTAATAGCATAATTCAGCAGCACTACACAACATTTTACTGAACTGTGATGTTAATGAACTACACATCAAAACTTCAAATGCCATGGAACACTTTGAACACTATGATCGCTGATGTCACAAAGAGTTGGGACTATCGCAGTTTTATGAGTCTACTGTAAGATAAGCTATGATGCTGTACACATGAACCAGCTGGCCTTCCAGCTTTTCTTGGCCATCCCCACTTCACAGAGTTGCCAATATTTTGGAACCAACCAGCTCAATTGTCAATTTGGGAGTACAGAATACAGATCTCAAACCTGACTCTTTACTAAAGGATTCACCATAACAACTAATGTTCTTGTTCTCTTTTATTTTTTATTTTTTGGTCTCTTGTTTTTTCAAGTAAAGATTTATGTTATGAACTTTACAAGAACAAAAGCATCCAGTCTTACACCTCCACAACAGAAAAGAAGGTTCGAAAAATAGTGTTCTTCGGACCAACTACTGTTATCGAACAAGATGAAACGAGAAAATTGGATGAACAACTGGAAGGGAAAATGGTGATCAACAAACTTCTTAAAAGAAAGGAAAACATAAACAAAAACTTGTATGTTTCTATCTTTAGAAGTACAAAAAAAAAAAATGCCAAACACACCCTAACTTATCATGGCTCCCGAATGGAAGTATACACATTCCAGAAAATACACTTGATAGTTGGTTTCAAGCACAATGTTAGCACAGGGACTCAAAGAAATATTCCCTCTTAGATATCATTATTTGGGCATATCAGGGCATAGACAAGCAGGAAGGTTGTCCAACTCAGGCATGTCACCTATAGAAAAGCATGTTTTTTAAAAATATATTGGCCCCTAGGGAAATTATAGGAGTTAGAATAAGGAACTTGGAAGTTATCTCTATCAGATATCTGTGTCAAAGCTAGTTCTTTTTTTCTTTTCTTTTTTTGTGAAAAGAATGTTGAATATAAAACAGAGCTCCAGAAAACAAACTGAACTTAAGGCAGTGGTTTGTTTCTCATGGCATCAAAATCTTGCATAATCCACTTTCCAATATGTAACACTTCTGTAAATTGCAAAATTAAACAGGACCAATGGAACTCAGCAGTTCCAGAGAAGCATTTGCTGGGAGGTTTGTCAGAGATGGAAGCTTTGTAAGGTCACAACTGATCAATATTTTTGTTGAAGCTAGGAGGGGCTTTTCTTCTTTTAAAAGAATGTTGAATCTGGAAGGTTGAACATAAAGCAAGCAAAAGTCCAGAATATTAACCAAACTGAAGCTAATTGTTTGTTTCTCATGGTGTCAACCATGCAAGATCCACTTTCCATTGTGTAACAATTTTGTAAAACACAGTTGAATACGACACATGAAACTTGATAGTTCCAAAAAAGCATTTTTGCTGGAAGGTCTGTAAGATGGATAATTTGGGAGGTCAAATTTGAACAGTATTGGTCAAGAGTAGCCAAAATCATGAGCAATAACATCTCAAAATGTGAGGTAAGTCACCCTTTCCAAGAATCAAACAGACATTCATTACTCTAGTAACAAGGCAAGGGCAACAGCTAAAGAATAGCTTTATGAACAATCCTCATGACTTATGACCTCTATGATGATGCTTTTGGTTCTTTTTATTCTGTGGAACAATGATTGAAATTAACCACAAGCTATATACTTCATAAATGAATTAGTTAGCAGAATGATACGAATTTATAGGTGAAAACATCATCCCGAAAAGAGCACATATACGAAACTGGATTATGCATAAATATTTCATAGGTAGCATTAGCCAGTTATTAAATATTTAAGTAGCATAAATATGCTTCCCACCATAACAACTTCCTTAGGATAAAGGATAGGAGGAAATTTTAGATCAAACACTCTTATAGTTAGTATTGGTTAGAAGTACCTGAAAATACTCGGGCATCCATAGAGGAAGAACTACAGCTTCCTCTAGGAGTCTTTTGGCTTCGCTGAGTCCTGCAACATCATCCCATCTCACACCAGGACTAGTCTCCAAGACATCCCTTTCAAGCATTGCAGCCAAGTCTGCATCAGGTCCTTCATACTGTCCCTTTTTTGGCTTTGCTTCTTCTGCATCACCATTCTGTAATGATTTAAGGTAATCAATGACAAAAAATAAGACAAGCCTAACACAAGTCACAGAACCACAGCAATGATTTCTCATGCATTTGTAGTCTAGTAAAATAATTGACAACTTATGAAAACAGAAAAAAAAAAAAAAAACAAATTATGGGTGTTTTCAAAAGCTAACAGGCACTCAACTAAAACATAAACACGAGATAGAACTTGAATTTTCTTACATTTTAATGAAAATTTCTTAGCCAAAGCAGTTGAATAAAATTAAAATGAATTATGTTTTAACTTGCTAGCTTAGTTAAACTGTTATCGTCCATGCAATACATTATGGCTTCTCAGTCTAATGGTGTAGCAATACCCAAGAGATATACATATCTCAATACTCAAAATGAGCAAGAATTTCATCTGTTTGTTCACATACGTTACTAAAGAATGTTACAATGGCACACTAAATGAGGATAATGATTTAGAATACTTAGGTTTAAGTCAATGTCACACTATCAAGTACATGCAGAAATAAAAAATAAGCAATATATTGAGTCCCTAATTTTGCTATGGCATGCATATGCATTTTCTACTAGCTGCTATTATCCCAGTGTCCCATCACAAAAAACCCTATAGAAGGCTATCATTTTGCTGGCAGGAAGTATAAAGCTAATTTTTAAATCTGGAACTTCTAAGATCGAAAAATAGATGCTTGTGAAATGCACACAGAATAGAGAGATAAATGGACATACAATCAGGTTGATTTTAAAATGACATTTATTTCTTATCAAAGAAATTTGGATGGGTTCCTAAGAATGACAAACCAGAAGGAAAACATTATCTTATGTAAGATGAATGACATATTTCACTTTTATTGAACATGTAAATCATCAAGAATTTTGTGATTTCTAAGAAGCATTTTCAGGACAAGGACGCTACCAATTAGAAGCTATCATGAATATAAGATAAGAGGTACAACCTATTTACTCATACCTGTGCATCTGGCTTGCTAGAGCTGGATTTTCCTTTCTTTCCACTGGCAGCTGATGATCTGGCAGTTGAACTACTTTTACCCGAGCTGGCCTTAGCACCACGCCCAACAGTTCCTGCCCTGGAAGAACCACGTGCCCAAGTACCATCTTGAGAGGACTTCCTCATGCCAGTTTGGGTGGTCCTTGTGGGCCTTCTGTTCTGAGTGTCTCGGCTTGGTGGTCTCCAAACATCTGGATCATCCGAGGCACCTGAAGAAGCTGGGTACTCATCCAGTGGTTGGAAAACAAAGGAGGATTTAACAGATATCGGGGGTGAAGAGGACCTCCTGGTCCCTGGAATTTCCTTGAAAGCCCTTAATTCAGCATCCAATTGTTTGACAATGCCAACCTCCTCGGAAATAGCCTTCTTACAATTCATCCATTTTGCACGAATTTCAGTGTCATCCAGAGTGCTCAGATGCCTGTAAGCAAAGATTAGGAAGACTGTATATTGGAAGGTAGGCATCAAAAGTTTCAAAAACTAATATCTTATTCATTCTAAAGGAGGGAACCAGTATAGCTGACTTGATATTTTTGGTGATAGTGATGATAATGACCTCCATCCAGTAATACGAATAAAGCACAAGGACAGACAATGTACTTTCCTAATTCTAAACTGGAAGCTCAATCACAGCCTCCCTTCTATAAAAATCCCCCATTCTCCAAAATGTTTCATTGTGAAAACATTTTGTGAGGCTTACAGTTTCCATGAAGGCTTGAAACTGTCAAAGAATGACATGCCAAGCTTGATGTAAATTAGTGATCAGTTGTGACCTAAATGTGCGACCGGTCTTCTTCCGATAGTTTCATCCCAACGTGAGAGATCATAGAATAATTAATATTTTCCTAATTCTAAACTGGAAGCTCAATCACAGCCGCCCTTATATAAAGATCCCACATAATTCACCAAAATGTTTTCATTGTGAAAACATTTTGTGAGGCTTACAGTTTCCATGCAGGCTTGAAACTGTCAAAGAATCACATGCCAAGCTTGACATAAATTAGTGATCAGTTGTGACCCAAATGTGTGACCAGTTTTCTTCCAATAGTTTCATCCCAAAGTGACAGAGCATAGAAGAATTTAGTTAAAATCAAAATGGTATGCCACTATATTATTTATGCCAAACCTCATTAATAAGCAAGAAACATACTGTTGAAAAGGGTGAAAAGAAGGCCTATAAATGCACGGAACACTATTTTGTGGACTGAGATGGTAATTGAGGTCCGCCTAAGCTTCAGGAACATAATCAGTGGCTTCGAGTAAGTCGAAGCAAAAGATAGTTTATAAACACAAATTACATGTTTTAGTAAGAATAAAAAAAATCATATCTGTTAAATTTATATTTGTTAAATCATATCTGTTAAAAATATTTATAAATATATTGTTAACTTGAATAGTATTTTTTTGAAAAAAATATTAAACATGTAAACACAACTACGCTTTATGGATAATAATGTTTAGAAAATAGGAAAAACATAAACAAAATATTAGTTTCATTGATATAAGAATGCTGAGATGGCCATGGCGAGTTACCAGAAAACATTTTATAAAAACAAGAAATATTAACATTCATGAACAGTTGGGAGTAATTGTAATCGAGGATAAATTGTGAAATATGGTTTATGATGGAATAGACATGACCGAAGAAGATCAATAGATGACTAGTTATGATTGATGTGCCAATTAAATTGGCCATGAGGGGTGAGTTAGAGGAAGACCTAAGGAACAATTAAATGATTCGATTACCCTCAGTTTGACTAGTGAAGTATTGATACTGCCCTCGATATAGATTAATGTTGAAAAAGATCTATATAGCTAACTCAAAAACTTGGGACCTTATGTCTATGGAAGTAATTCATTCAAGCAATTGAATATGTGGCCTTTGCCTCATAAACCAATTATGGTTAAACCAAAAATTGAAGTTTAGAAGTCTCAAAATTAATTTGATTTTACACATAAAAGTTGTTTTTGTCTCATTTCGGTGAATCATAGAACTCACTGCTAATAGGTTTAATGATAATACGATTGCTTTTTATTATTTAATGATCTAGAAATGGGATGATCAATCTGACCATGATCCTCTTCAAACTAGGGACAATAAGACAAACCTAAGATGTTCGATGGTCACGCATTCATTAAACGAGTAAAAGACAACGTAGAACCAACAAACGTAACTTGAACAGGTTCAATTCAAGATGGAGATTGGGTAACTTTCTGAAATTAAAAGTTTACGAACGGTGAGGGAAATACATTGCGATGGGAAGGGAAAGATTCAACATCAAGTCCTCGGATCGCGCTTGACAGGGCAGAAATTGGAAGGCGGGAGGAGGAGAAGCTGCTTACTTGTTGATCTGGGCGATGGCACCGTCGAAGAAGATGATGGAGGTGTCATAGAGGCCCTCAAGAGCGTACTCCCGCGCGAGCTTGAGGTGATCTTGGAGCCCCGCTAGGGTTCCGGCCATCGTCGAGATCTACCTTCCTTAGGGCTGGGGAAAGAAGGAGAAGAGAAGAGAGTCTTTCATTCGTACTCTCGCCTGTTTAAAATGAAGTTTGGGATAATAAATAAATGGATATGGTTAAGAGTCTCGAGCCCCCGAAAAAATGAATCTTTTCTTTTTTTCTTCTTTTTATTATCACAAAATTTTGTTATGATAAAAATAATAAAAAATATTATTTATAATCTTATTTTTTTTTTAAAAAAAAAATACTCCTAAACTATTCCTTTTTTTTATTTATTTAAGAACCTATACAACCAAATAGGAAGGATCTATGTCAATTATAATATTTTTTATACCTCCACAAAAACACTATAAGTCTATTAAAAAAATAACGTACCACTTTACTCCCTTTGATCTTATATATATATATATATCCACGTATCGCCGTCTTCCCCAATGACAAAATAAAACTGTCCTTCATTGTTGATAGATATACAATTTTGCGTTATAATTGTTGATAGATATACAATTACAAACTTGAGTGGATGATTGGTGTTACAGAATCTATCATCAATTTTGCGTACATCAATTTTGTAGTTATAATTGTTGGAACAATCCTCTGTGTTTGTTGTTCTAGATTAGATATGAAACCCATCCACCATACAAGCAAAGTATTTAAGACACGACGTTGTTGTTATCATCATTATTGTTTTTATTTAAATCTCTTGTTGAATCATTGATCCTAAACTCGCCAACTTCCAAAAATTTCGAGGCAGATGTGTTGTCTAAAACTGTTAAACCTAGAATTTAGCATCATACTAATGCAGCAAAACGAAGATCGCTATATTATACAACAGCTCGTGCGAGCTCGAGAGCTCTCTTCCCAAGCAAAACTGAGCGCCCGCTCCTCTCGATGAACACCAATCATCTAATATGTCGGTGCGGCCACCACCTTCTTCATGGTTATCTTTGCTCTCGTGATCACTTGTCGCCACGAGCTCATCGTCGTCTACGTCGTGTTGCTCCCAGTTGTTCTCATAAACTATAGAATGATAATATTTACGCGTGATCATCAGCTTCATAAATCATATATCTCATTGTTCACTCTTTAGTTGTAACTCTAACCGATGTGTGACATCATCGTCTTGGTCATTCCTCGTCTTCTATTTAACAAAAATTATTTTTTCATTATTCTCTTCCAAACTTTCAAAATAAATAGTATTATAACTCATTATGATGTTTGTCTTAGCAGTAGAAGTCATAGACTACCTTTTAGAACATCTTCCATATCCTGCTCTAAACAATTTGAAATTATTTACACCGATGTTTAGGGTATTTCCCTAACTACTTCTTTTAATAATTTTAGATTTTATGTCATTATCATAGATTATTTTACTAAGTACATATATTATATCCTCTCAATCATAAATCTAAAGTTTTCACAATCTTTACACACTTTAAAAAGTTAGTTGAGAACTAATTCCGATCTACAATTAAAATAGTTTACTTTGATGACAGAGGTGAATATCAAGTCCTAACATTCTGTCTCTCATCTGTGGTATACAACATCTCAAGTCACTCCCATATACTCCTTAACTAGTTGGCTCTACCGAACGCAAATATCGATATATAGTTAAAACTGATCCCACCCTTCTATACCAAGCCTCCATACCATCAACCTTTTGGTCAGCAACCTTTCATAATGGAGTCTGCCTTATTAATTACATACTCACTCTAGTCCTACAATATCAGTTACAATTTGTAAAACTATTTCACAAAATCTTAAACTTTCAAAAACTCAAAAACTCTAGTCCTACCCTATGCTTCATCTAAGATAACATCAAGATCCAAGCCTTACATCTTCGTAAGGTACTATATTGAACATAATTCTTTCCGATGTCATGATCTCCAAATTCAAAAAGTTTTTATATCATACCATATCATTTTTGTGGAGTCTACTTTTCCCTTCCAAAATCATGGGTCTCTAGTCATGTAAGCCATTCCAACAATCATACATCACTGGAGTATACCTCAGACACTGTCAAACAAATCTCTCATAACACCATTCAGTCCTTCCCATTAGGATACACACTCTTTTATTACTCCAATTCAGCAGCTTCTCACTCTCATCACTACTTCTCCACTTACTTCTTCATAAGTTCACCCTATTGATGAAACACTACCCTCAGAGGACCTAGTGACATTGAAGTGCCTCAACCTAACTAGGTACATGTCAGTGACTCTCTATCAATACTTATACCTACCATATAACCTAACAATTTTATCGCACTTGGACATCTCATGACACAATACTCCAAAAATAACATTTTCATACTACGTCAAGTCATTGACCTTCATGTTATCACAAACTCTCCACCTGAGCCCATTGAACTCGACACCATCACTCAAGCTCAAAAATTTCTACAATGGTGCAAAGCCATGTATGAAGAATATGATGTCATACTCCATAATTGTGTTAGGACCGTGATGACACTAAAGGGGGGGGGGGGTGAATTAATGCTTACGTAAAAACGTCGGTTCGAAAATTCTCGTTCGATGAAAATTGATCGGAAAGATAAGTTTAACTTGAAAGTGTACAAAAGCGTAGTGAAAGTAAGAAATCAGTTTGTAATGAAAATGAAATGCTTAAAGTAAATGCAAACCGGAGTACACCAGATTTATAGTGGTTTGGTCATCGTGACTTACGTTCATTCTCGATTCCTCTTCACTCGAGACCACCGGCTTCCACTATCGACTTTCTTTCCAATAGGTGAATATCAACTACCCTTACACTCTTTCTTCATTTCACAGGTTTACGAGAGAACCTTTACACCCCTCTTTTACATGTGTTCCCTCACACACCTCCCTTAGGACTATCACTAAGCGCTTAAGGAGGGACTCTAAACTTAAAAGAGTTTACAACTTTGGAATCACAGAGTTTTTGCTCTATTTTCATGTGTATTCCAAGTAGGAATTTGTGGGGTATTTATAGACCCCAAATGACTTCAAAACTTGGAACCAAAATTCAAATTCTTAGCTTTTCAGGGTACTGGTGGTACGTCGCCAAAACTGGGTGGTACCACTGTCTGCTAGTCTGACATTGGGCGATACCACCGCTTAGTCTGACGATAC
Source organism: Musa acuminata AAA Group (assembly GCF_036884655.1). Taxonomy (NCBI): domain Eukaryota; kingdom Viridiplantae; phylum Streptophyta; class Magnoliopsida; order Zingiberales; family Musaceae; genus Musa; species Musa acuminata. The sequence goes on from NC_088352.1 coordinate 764,189, forward strand.
TACCACTTGACACCTTGACACTGGGTGGTACCACCGCCTAGTCTGACGATATCATCATCTGACATAGTCTTGAAGACTGTGTCTGGGTAGTATCAACATTAGACCTTGTTTCAAGACACTGAATGGGACAAACATGTCCAATTCAATCCTGATTCAAGCTCAATTGGCTCTAATTGAATTAGCATTATTTCATCGCAATACCAAATCTAAACTAACTCAATTTAGATAATTATTACAAGCATTGATCACTTGTTGTCCGACATATCATTGGTCAACTAGCAAACTCTCTCACGAAGCTTCTCGCCCATAAAATATTTTTATTGCATCGATTCAAGATCATCATCCTTGACAATAACTTAATCTTGTGGGAGCATGATAGAAAATAAGATTTTTATAATTAATTAATAAAATCTCTCTTAATTAATTGATCTTGATAAAAAAAAATTCTCTAAAGTATATAAATATAATTCACGTCAATAAAACTTAATAAGTCTTTCTTGAACAACAAAAACAAAGGACCGATACACACACGAGAATGAGCTCGTGCAATTACCGAGTCTTTATTGACATGTTCGGAGAATTATTCTTTCACGCATCACGATCTTGTGTTGTCAACACGTCGTCAATGATGCCACCTTGAAATCAAACGATGGCTCACGAGGAGGCCATCTCCTCGTGGGAGACGAGAGGCTGCATCCGTTTCAGGAGCAGATCGAAGTCGTCTTGCGTCTTGATGAGGCTGAGGCGCGTGTAGCGGCTATCTGCTTCGAACAGTGCGCCGGAGCGTGAGATGATGCTCCCCTTCCTGAGCGCTTCATGGCAGTCGTCCTCTTCCTTCCACTCGCACTTCAACCAAGCATAAGCTGCATAAAAGATCCAATGTTAGTGAACTTCGAGGATACTGTGATCTTCTTCCTCGTTCGCTCGAGAGGGGGCATTGCCTGGAGAAGGGTCTCGGATCGTTCTGAAGTAGTTGCAGTAGCGAGCAGAGTGTTGCTGAAGCGAGAAGCGGCTCGAGGAGGAGACGAGATCATTCAGCTTGCTCCACCTCGCCTTCAGCGTCCTGTAACCGAACTCGAAGATGTCACCTTTTCCTCCCTTCTCCGCTATCATGACCTTGATCAGCTTCAGGACTCTCAGGTGGGTGTCGCGAGAGACGCCCATGGTGTTCAACGACAAGTAATTTGCGGTCCTCTCGTAGACTCCCTCGTCCTTGATCACCGCCCACCTGCGTTCAAGATTTGGAGTTCAGCAAGCGTCTTGGCGTTGCTGATAAGAGAAGGGACGTGCATACCCAAACCTACTTCCGGCATGGCCGGAGATCTTGGAGTTGGTGAAGAGCATCACGTCTTCATCTGCCGGGTCCAGAATTGGCGAGTAATGAGGCCAGTAGTAGGCGTAATCGAAGATGACGGCTGAGCTCCCGAGAACTGGCTGCTTGAACAGCCCATCGGGATTGTTTGGCGAAGTGACGAATTCGATAAAGTTCGTCGCCGACGAGACCGATGCGTTCGCCCAGCTAGACGTCGTCCCTCCCCATCCATACGCTCTCGTTTCGAACAGGTTGGTCTGCTTCTTGTAGAACTGACAACGAAAGCCATGACATCGATCGTCGAGAAGTAAGAGAAGGGTTCCAAGCAATCAGCCCGCATCAACAGATGGAAATGTATACTGACCGGGTAGTAGGGAACCGAAGCGACGACGCTGGCGGGGGAGGAGGAGGCGTTGCTCGGAGAGAGCGCGTAGACCAGAGCGTTGATGAGCTGGGCCGATCCCGATCCGAAGACGATGAACTTGCCGTCGGTGACGGCGTTGCCCACCACCTGATGGAGGATGCGGATGTGCTTCTCGAGCTCGATGGAGAGGTAGTCTTTGCCGTCGGTGGAGTAACTCATGCGATGCCACCCTGAGATCACCACCGCGCTGCTCGCAGCTTGCTGCTGCCAGTATGCTTCCAAGAACATCGGATCCCCGCTGAAAAGGAAGACACAGGTCAACTACCGATCGCCTCATGACCAAGTAAAACTCATTGAGAAAAAGAATTCATCAAGATATGAGTTGGATTTTCTCGTTCCGCTGCAGACAATTCTATGCATATAATAAAAGGTTAAATTCTTTGTATCATTTCATCCACTAATTTAATTTAATCGTTGGAGGAACATAGTCGACGACATCTCTTCTAAATTTAGGTCCTCATGAGATATTAGAACATGAGAGCCATTGCTTCAGATATTTACCAACATATTGGACAGAATAATCAATCACCTCGATGATGATCACCACTATCACAAACTAACAACGGTATACATCCAATATAATAACGGATAATCCAATCGAAGTACTTATCAGATGTCTAACGTCACCAATGGAAGAATTCCCACGTGTCCTTTTCTTTCCTCGAGAAAAGTTTTTGGTCACGTTGGCATCGCTTGCACGACACTTACACTTGGTTGCTTGACAGCCAAGTATTCCAAAGCAAAGGACAATTATTCCGACATAGCGGAGTCAAGAAAATAGACATTGTACTCGATAGAAATAAATATAAAATAATAATAATAATAATAATAATAATAATATTATTATTATTATTATTATTATTATTATTATATATATATATATATATATATATCATTTGAACATATAATTAAAAATAAAATCTTTAAAGCACACCTTACTGAACATGGCTTCGCTCAATCATATACCAGGGCCTTATGACCCGGGATGCAAAGAATCCACACCACACATCAGAGTGTGATGCGAATCTAAAGAAGAGTGAGGCCCCACAATTCAGGTTAGATTAATCACTACTCAAACTTGATAACATCCCAAGAACACTAGAGAGTAATCCATTTAGCAGCCACATAGTATAAGAATTACTAACATCATACTGCACCTAAACCTTAATTAACTGATGAACAAGAAATCAAAACTTTGTGCTCTCCGCTGTCACAAGCTACAAGTCATGAAACGACTCAAATCCGATAGAAATCTCGCACCAACAGACAGAAATCCTTCCGCTGTCGACAGATTTCACTCTCTTCGTTTCTCACTCAATTGGACGAGGCATTGATTCTTCTCCACTTTAAACTTTATCTCTCTAGTGTTCGAATTATTGTGTGGGGTGAAACATAAGCTATTGTGTGGAGTGAAACATAAGCGGCGCAGTCACCGTAATCCACATGCCATCAAAAGCGCCTTAACTTAGTCTCTCCAGCGATACTACTACGTGGGACCGACATAGATATTTATTGGATCAGCCACGGAGAGATGGTTTACCTGTCGACGTCGGCAGGGCAGTCGTCCAGCAGCTGGGAGCAGTCGCTGCCGTAGTAGCACTTGTTGCATTCGCAGACAGGGAGTCCGCCGCCGGCCAGTACGCCATCCAGGAAGGCCCGGCCGTGGCCGGAGCAGTTGATGGCGGCGACCGCCTCGGCCTCCGTGGCTGCCGAACCGGTCCACCCGAGAGACGGCGGCCGCTGGTGGTCGTGGTGGTGGTGGAGGAAGAGGCAGAAGTAGAAGTAGGCGTTTAGGAAGAGGGAAGAGAAGAGAACGAGCAGGAGCTTCATCCCTGCAGGCTTCCCTTCTCTTGGCTCTTCCGTATGACTCTCTCTTTCCCCTCAACGAAAGATAATAGGAAGTCGGGCACATGGTCTTCTTGATATGTCTAATCTACATAGAGGCGATAGGTTGATCGGTCGCCAATTAATGTGGACCACTGTAGTTTCTTGATTGCTCGAGGAGAAATATGGTTACACCCCAGCAAATCAAACCCTTTACTCGTAAGTGGTAGCATAAAGATATATTATTATTAAAAACAAAAAAAATTAATATTAAAATCTAAAATTAAATAATAATATATCTAAATATTACATATTTTGATATTATTTAGAAAATCTTTTCTCTGATCTATCGTTGATGTTAATATATAATGACGATCTACGATGAGAATTAGACTCGTCTTCTCTTCTCTTTTTATTCTTCACAAAGAGAGAAGATATATAATATTTTAATTATATCATGTATTTTCACTACTAACATATTTATATATTTAATTATTATATATTTATTATATCATCGTCATTAGTTCATAAAAGATCTTGTTTATTTATAGACGAGAACATAATGTAATAAGGAGAGTTTCTCCCATCATATTAAAATCAATACGATCATTTATTATATGATCAAGACTACATTTACAGCATTATCAATCGCAATCAGAAAAAATATATGAAACAATCTCTCTTCGGCCCTCACCGACAAAGGAATTCATGTGCTGCTCACCAGTTGAACAGCAAATGAAGTTAAAAGTCTGCTGTAGTCGCTACCTTCTGATGCTTTGTGTTTGATGAAACAAGAGGGAGGATTCGGTGTTGCTTGTTAATCAAGCAAGAAAAGTGTCGCTCAAGGAACAGATGCTAAAGAAAATTGTGAACTAAAAATCTCGGGCGAATAGATACTAAAGATTTTTGTGGAGAAGTGTTGCTCATTGTCAGAATTCCTTAATAGCGTCTTTATTTTTGGCTATTACTTCAAAATAACTTTGATTTAACGGTTAATCACTTACCCTTGTTTTCTCTTTCTTTTTTCATACATTATGTTCATCATACATTATGTTGTTAGAATATTTTAATATTATCATTATAATATTTATAAACTATGCTATAATGTTTACTGTAATAAAATGTAAAAGTACTGTAACAATATCAGTTCATAAAAAAAATTTGAACTTAAGAATCTTGTAACTATTCTTAGTTGATAAATAATTTATTTATTTTTTCATGAATATAAGTAAGAAGTTACCGAGCTATGTTAATCTTATGCCAATTTTTTTTATTTGTTAATTTTTATAATTTTTTTTTTATTGTTTGGTTTTGGAATTCTTCTACCTCACCGACATTAGGGCATGTGTTTCTCGATGGAATTCATAGCCGACACAATCCATGTGGGTTGATGGGGATATTAGTTTTGTTATGACTATATGACAAATGAAAATAGTTGGAATGACAATGGAGAGCTCTCATTAACCAGCAATCTTCTGTATCTTTTGCTTGCGCGTGGATATATCTTAATCATAACTTTAGATGGTCGACGGAAGTACGCTTTGTTAGTGAACAAATATGTCGTTAGTAATGAGTCAGCATGGTTTGGTCCATGAGTCAATGTCGAGAGTCTTCTGTTGGTCGAGCTGGATGCCGAGGTCGATTGAGCCCTCGCGACGGGATGTTGATCAGCGTTCCTCGATCCGGGTGCTAGCTGGTGGCTCGTCGTGAGGACGTCAGTCGGCAACTTTGGAGGTTGGGACACTCACGGGCCGTGGGTAGCCACTTTCATGTAAAAATGACATTCGTCGGGTGATTCTCGACTTTGGCCCCTCCGACGAGCAAGTTAGTGGAGTGTTCAATTAATTTTTTTTACCCCCCCTTGGCCGAATGTCGGCCAGGGGCTTTTATACCATTGTACGAAGGTCGGTTGCACACTAATCCTCGAGGGATAAGACGACACTTCTGATCGGTCGTCGTCTCTGGACACGCGGAGCGACGTTGGACGTCGCTGCCCCGAGTTTTCGGGACGGGACATGTCGAACAGTGTCTCGATATGAATTCTGACTTGGCGTGTGGAGATGTTCCCTTAGCTGATTCTCGGGTTAGCGTGGTGGTACGCGGGTCGAATAACACCTTGGTACATATTTTGACCCGGCGTGTGGCATCGAATGTGACATGAGCCCAAAATATATTTTATCACAATTGATGACGAGTGATCAACGGACACCACCCATTAAACACTAGCCAGCTGGAAAAGAAGAGATGCTATGGAAGGATAAACACCGTTGACCGAATCCGTCAATCTCTAAAATAGAAGTTATCGTATTAAAAGTCTACCCTTGCGGTCGGTCTGTACCATGTGCAAAAATTGTTGTACTTGTAAACTAACGCTTCATGATATTTGATAGGGTGATATTTAATTCCAACATTGTACTTGTAAACTAACGCTTCTTCTCTCTTAGAACGCCTTTTGGAATTAAAATCGTATGACACTGACCTCAGAGTAAATAATTTCTGCTTTAAAAAATTGCACCGGTGAAGACCAGTAATGAACCTTGTGAGATGCTGTTTAGTATAAAAATCGAAGATGCCTTTGCTACGATGAAGCTTACGATAGGAGCAATGAATACTTGGTTTGCCAATTATAGGATTTGAATAGGAATATATATGTATATATATATTAAAATTTTTATTATTTGATTAGATTATGTTAAAATTATTTATATGTATTAAATATTTGATTTCTAATTCTTATTTAATTAAGAATATTATAAGTTTATCTTTTAATTTTATATTTTAATGTATTATTATTAATTAATATATGATATCACAATTCGAGATTGATGAAATTTGATATGAATTGAGTTGAAACAATCCACAAGCCTAACTTGTAGGTCAAACCTTACTCATAGGCTAGCTCAACGCGGTCTAATATGGATAGTCACATGTGCACATGATCAGGGCCAAGAGTTGGCCCAGCCTAGTGGGGTTTATGCATAGTCATATGCAATGCATATGACCAGAATATGGGCTTATCCAATTTAACTCAATATCATGCAATTGCTAAATTTAAATCTGAACATCGATTGAACTAAATCAGAATTGATTAGTTTATATCAATTTAGGGTGATTTCGAATTAGTTTAACTTATTCAAGCTTGTTTAACTCTAATTAAATCTAATATAGTCCAAAGTATACTAATATGATTCTAAACTAGTTAAATGAAAATTAAAAATTGATTTGGTTAGGTTTTAGTTAAATATGATTTTACTGGATTGATTAAACTAGAGTTTAAGTAAATAGAGAGCTAAGTGGTATTATTTGATAATATTTGAAAGAAATATTTTAATATTTTATTTTATCTCGATATGACTAGTATGAGATGTTGCTATTTCCTCGTCGAGAGCAAATAGGATGATTTCCTTCAAAGATTAGTAGGTCATTAGACGTGACGGCTAGATAGTTCTTCCCTCCGCTATTAAGAGGAACGTGTTTTCACCTTGATGAGTGAGAGATTTCACTCTATTCGTTGTTAGGAGTACGATATGGGTTTGTCTCCACCCGTTATTGGGAGAACACAAACTCATCTCGTATGATAAAGTCTCTTCATCTATTGCTAGAAAAGTGCTCCTTTATGTATTTGATATACATCTATGGATAATTGATTTTTGATCATGTATTCACTTTCAGTTGATACAGGGGTTCTTACTTAGCGTTGTTAAAATTTTATTATTTTATATTTTTAGAGCAACTTCTCACTAGTAATAGATCGGATTCTAATGAAAAGCATACTTTCCTTCCGCTAGATAGAGCTAGTTAGATGTTTCTTTGAGTTAATATCGTTATGTCCTATATTAAAACCTAGGATTACTTTCAACTTATGATTTGATAAATAAATAAATTATAATAAATATTTATAAGTTAACTAATAAAATAATATTTATTTATTTGGCTCTGAATATTCTTGTGGAAAGATGCTGTGATCATGTGTAAAAGAAAAAAAACATAAATGTGACACTCGATACTTGTTTCAAACCATATAATATTTTTGTCCAACTCATACAGTTTATCTTCCTACACTTTTGATTTCAAAGCCTTGTAACCAACTACTCGATAGAAACTCTCTTGTAACTTTTCATTCAAGGTTATTGATTTAATATTGAATTAATAAATCTAACATTTTTTCTTAGTTACCAATGCTAGTGGTATTCTAATTGCATCAATTCTAATAGTCTTTTCTTTCAATTCTAATTGCGCCATTGGCTGTGACCATTTCACTAAAAGCTGTCAATCTTTTCTTTCAAGATTGCATGTCTTTTGGTGGTTTCATATCGTAGCAGAAGTTCTGAGGCGATTCTTGGGTGTGATCGATAGCCAAAAGCTCAATAGAATTCTTTCTTCCAAAGTGGATCCTCCAATCCTTCCTTGGATGACTACAGTAATTTAGTCAAGCTGATGAAGTGAGAGGCAAAATTCTACCATTAGAACCTAAAAAGAGATCTTGCAAAACAACGTCTTTCTTTCTTTAGAGCCAAATCTACCAGCCAAATTCATTCTCTTCTCTGTGGTGTTGTGCTTATGGATAAGCCTCGGCCACCTCTATTGGTCCGAGTTAGATTCTCCCATATCTGACTGACAAATATTGGCGAGGATAATAAACAGATAACAAGAGAGGGAAATCGAACAAAAATAGACCACAACTCCATTTGATGAAGTAGTAGTAGTAGTCGTGGAAGAAGGAGAAGAAGAAGAGAACTCGAACCTCTCGAAGCGATGGCGGCGCCGACGATCGCCTCCGCTTGCTTGTCTTCTCTCTCCCCTTTATCTCCCCGCTTCTCCAATGGAAGACCCTCGCGAATCCTCGCCATGGCGCCCAAACAGAAGGCACCTTTCCTTTCGTTTCGTTTCCTTTCCTCTTCTGACCCTCCAATCTTTCATCTCTCTGATGGTGCGCTGTTGCAGGTCAACCGATACGACGACAACTGGAAGAAGCAATGGTACGGAGCGGGTCTCTTCGCGGAGGGAAGCGAGGAGTTGTCCGTCGACGTCGTGAAGAAGCTGGAGACGCGCAAGGTGCTATCCGGCGTGGAGAAATCCGGGCTGCTCTCCAAGGCGGAGGAGCTCGGCATCACGCTCTCCTCCATCGAGAGGCTGGGCTTCCTGTCCAAGGCGGAGGAGCTCGGCCTTCTCAGCCTCCTGGAGCGCGCCGCTGGGTTCTCCCCCTCTGCTCTCGCCTCCGTCTCCCTCCCTCTCCTCGTCGCCGCCGTCGCCGCCATCGTCCTCATCCCGGACGACTCCGCCGCGCTAGTAGCCGCGCAGGCCTTTCTTTCCGCAGCTCTCGGCGTCGTTGCCGCTGGTCTCTTCGTCGGCTCCCTCGTCCTGGGCGGGTTGCAGGAATCGGACTGAGTGATGGACGAGTTTGGCTTTTGTATACCGAGTTCAACTCGCGTGGATCGGAGGGAGGTACTCGTGTATTTTTTATTTGTAGAAAAGAAAAAGGAGAATTAGGATTATTATTGTAGTTGTACTAATGCAAATTACTTCCATTTAAATCCTGAAAGAAAATAATGATGTTAATCTCTCATGCATTGTCAAATTAATGTTGAGAAAGAACAACAAAATTTCGTCCCATTTTGGGATGAAAAAGTCACAAAAAAAGAAAGAAATATATATATATATATGATCACTGTGATCCATTTATGTTGCACGGAATCAATTTAAGCTATCAGTCTAAAATCGAATGGGAGTTGACTTCATGATTTTGATTAGTATGTTAAGACTCCCCAAGTATATTGAGCTTTTATTTTAGTAGGAAAAAAAATAAAAAATGGAAAGATTTGTATCAAAATGGTGCTTATATTTTCTTCTAAAAATCTTCGACTTTGACTCCCCAACTCAGCACACTCACCTCACCTTGAACTCATCCACCTCAACATTTTCGGAGATCGTGACGTGTTTCTTACGAGCAAGACAAACCAAACCAAATCGATTTCTAGACTCTACTCATTTCTTGAATAGATGACATGTTAATACATTTAAGCTTCTTCACTTCTTCAATAAAGCTTATTCAATAATTATTCTTTATCTTTTATTCTTTTCAACACTTATCACTATAAAATAAAAAAAATTACAAAAGATAGATAAATTAGGAAAACAAGATTTGAGACAAAATCTTTAAAACCTAAGATAGTCAGTATCGAAAAGATTGCATGAAATGAATCTATCAAACAAGAGAAACTATGAGATGTGCCTTTGAGATTGCTGCTATATATCTAATTGAATTGCTAATATATATATATGAGCGGGAACTGAGCTGTAGATAATGCACAAAGTTAACTATAGAAATGCAGGCACTTACGATTTTGATTTTAAGAAAATAAATCAGTTATCTAATAATAAATAAAATACACTCCCTGATTATAAGCACAGAATCAGATTTGAAAGAAACACAATTCAAAACTCAAATTGAAAGACAAAAAGTAATCCACATGGTCAATTCATATGATGGAAGACAGAAGAACCAACATGCATGAGAATAAACTACCAAGTAATCTACAAGCCATGTATATGTATGATGGAAGACAAACTCAACATACATAAGAAGAAACTAACAAGTAATCCACAAGGTATATATATATGTTTGATGGAAGACAAACTCAACATACAAAGGAAGAAACTGCCACTTAATCCACAAGGTCTTGAAATATGACAAAGCCTCTTGCCCAGGTAACTATACATTATTGGTTCAGTGCTTACAGAAGCTGTGTCAAGATCTACCAAGAAACAAAACTAACATGACTGACTATATATAGATTCAAACTCTTATCTAGTAGCATCTCACTGCCTGGTTCTTCTGACAAAACACATCATAGCTATTTCTGCAGGTGACAGCCCAGACTACTTACTGCATGGTGGCACCCTCTGAAGATCCGATAGTAAACAACTAATGAACCACAATCCTCACATCAACATGCCCCAGTTAGCACCGGGAGAATTTAAGATCAGCTGTCATTCAATTTACAGTGATCAGTCATTGTTGCAAAGAAATGTAACGAAGTAGGACAACCAAAAGTCTGTAATCAGACAGTGCAATCGGTTATACTGTTCATGTTGTTGCTTCTTTTTTTTCTCAATCAGATAGTAATAAGGCTCTAAGAATATGCCTTAGGATACAGAATCTATGTCTTTGGATTTTCTTTTCTTTTTTTTATTCTATGTATAAATTATTTAATTACTCTTTATCAATATATGTCTATAGTTGTTATTGTTCAAACAATTATAATCCATAATTCTAATTAAGTATATAATAACAAGTCTCTATATATTTTTGTTGGAATGATTTTGAGATGACCTATTCATTATCAAGAGTTTGAAAGATCTTCACTATTTTTTGATTTTATTCTTTTATCAGCTTCTCACCTTTGTTAAATCTTCGGGGTTTTAGCGTATTGCGACCTTCTCTTCGACCTATCGGATCCTTTCACTATCAAGGATGTTAGGGAGATGATATGAATTTTTGACATTTACAAGAAGTGGGTTTGCAAAGCCCAAAGTGTTAGAAATTTCATTAGTTCGTGCTTATTAATGGAACGGTGTTTTTCATTTCTCTATGAAAAATAGTTGCATATCCTCTTGTCTATTTATATTTTCCTTTCTCGATTGAGAAGTAGCTCTGTCCTTTTTACCGACATATATTATTTTCATGATGGTTGCGAAGTTTTATATGTGATTCCTTATGTTCTTGTCCTTATATTTTCTTTTGTTGTGGCTATGGGTTTGATGCTTGGTGTCATTTTCCTTGTGATTCATTTACACAGAGATATGACACCTTCAAGGAGAAATCTATCTCCTCGTCGATTAGTGACTTCATATTATTCTTTTTTCTATCAAAATGAAGTCACATTCTTAAAAAAAAAACAAAAAAAAAACAAATGTGAACTTGTTTGTTGATTTCTTAATTTTCTTAACTATTTTGATTTCTATCAAAATGAACTCACATTCTAAATTTTCTCAACTATTTCTTTCTTATAAATTTGATGTTGATTTCCATTGGTTTTCAACCATCTTTATTATCATTTTCATAAGAGATTAATTTTTCGATTGTATCCTTCTTAATCAAACATGCACCTTAGAATCATGAACCATGCCTTTGAGTTTCTTTAAATATTTTTTTTTTTTAATTTTATTCATAAATTATTTGATTATATTCTTTATTGAAATATGTTTATAGTTGCTATTGTTCTAACACATTATCCATCTAAGCCTCCCAAAGTTTGACTTTCGCCCTATTTAACAAACTCTACTTATGCTCATGCTTGTTGTCCGAAGTCAAAAGATAAAATCTTTCTTTACTATTGTTCTCTCAACTATTTCTAGTTCTTGAGAGTCACAGTTATAAAGGGGTTAAAGATTTTAAAGAGAAAACACCTTCTTCTTATTATTCTTTTTCTATACTTGTTAGTGAATCTTTATGTCAACATGGCTTGGTCTAATTTCGAATACGTAAGGTTGCCTACACGGATGTTCGGGTGGTGGAAGCGAGGGTCAGGTTGAGTTTGAGCCTCGTCTCTTGAGTGCGGTCTTCTCCCTTGACGAGTGTCCTGTTTCTTCATCGCCAGGCTTCTGCATACAACCCCTAGTCGGGAGAGGGATTTCCCGACTCGACTCCTCCGAAAGTTAAGTTAGTGTTGAGTGAAGTAAGAGAGAGTTGAATGCTCGAAGTTATTCCCCTGACGCTAGTCAAAAGGGTTGGCTTTTATACCCACGAGCGAGAATCGATTGTACATTATCTATTAATGATGATCGACTCCTCAAGCAGCCGGCTTGTACCACATGTGCAAGTGCCGATCGACCAATATGGATCCACGCTGCGCAGCGCCATTCCAAGCTTTCTGGAGTAGCTTTATGCTATGCAACGTCATCTCGTACGACCTTGGACAGCTAGGGAATAGGCGATTGTCCCATCCGAGTTCGAGGTGTCACATCGACGTAATGCACTATATCAACTTTGAGGCTCCATGTTGGCACTAACATGGCTACTGATTGTAATCGCAAGGGTGATATCAGAATATGTCCTATCAATCCTTAAATAGATTTGATCCTTTTTTTCAAAAAAATAAATCCAATCATCTTGAAGTCTAAGGGAGTGCCCTCACGAGGAATTGTCATATGAAAAATAAAAAGGCATTAAGACGATAAAATATTAAAGAGGTAAGATAATGCTAATCAGAAATGGCAATATAACTCTATGCCGAACCAGAGTTCATGCAGAGAAATTACTCGATCGCTTCAGAGTTCCGAAGCACTCCGTTCTCGTCGACTCTACTGCCCCTCCTTCGCAGTAAAGGAACCTCGTAGTAGAACAAGGTTCCTCTTGATAAGGTATATTTTGGGCCCTGACCATATCACAACCAATGTCGCATCACGCCATCGCCAGGTCAGCAGGATACTCTCACGCACCGAGCCGGGATCCGTACCAAGGCACTCCTTGGTACATCCCGTCCCGGAAAGCTCGGGACGGTGCCATATGGCACCGTTCCATGCGTTCTTAGACGATGGCTGCATAAAGGTACCTCCTGGCATCGCGAGGATTGGCCACTACGTCGAACCCGCATATGGCCGACCCTCGTATGGTAGTATAAAATCCCCTAGTCGACATCTAGCCAGAGGGAGGTAAAAATAGAGAACCAAGCACTAACTTGCTTGTTGAAGGGCCAAAGTCAGTCACCACCCGACAAGGGCCTTCTGTGCAAGGGAGCAGCCACCCACTGAGGCACGATCATCCCAATCAAGAGGCGTCTTCCTCCAAGCGGATCCGACATCCCAGTCGACGCCCAGGGCCTTCTGTCCAGGAGAGCGGATACTCCCTGAGGCACGACCGTCCTGATCGAGAGACACCAACCAACATCCCGACGTGATCGAGAGACACCAACCAACATCCCGACGCCAACATCCCGTCCATCAATCTTGGTAACCTGTTCGGCCAACCAAAACATCCCATGCTGACTCACCAACCATGGCGCATCAATTCACCAACACCTCTTATATGGTTTTTGGTGGGCATTGCCAAGAATGTTAGGAGATTAGGATTTGGATAGCGACAAGCACGAAGAGGATCGGGAAGGCGGTGAAAGAGGAGGAGGGAGAAGGAGGTCGGTTTCGTCACTTACAGATTAGGCCTACGTGGCAGTACATGATTGGATATTAGGTCAATACATTTCTCTTTTCTTCTTCTTTTTTCCCCATCAGTGAAATGCCTTATTTGCGCTTATGTGAACGAACGGCTTTGGAGGTTCCTGGGGCAGCTTGTGGTGGATAAGATGCGTCGGTTCGATACCAAGTGGATGTCGGATCCTCACCGTTCATTACCTATTTCGAACTCAAAATGAACGGCGATGAGTAAGCGTTCACGGGAGCCCGTAGAGTCACCCGTGCAATCTCCTACTCTTGCCGTGAAACTCATCTCGTCCGTTCAACGTTTTCAAGGTGAACGGTGTAGATTTGTACCGCATATATTTTTACATGCAATGGTTCGTAAGCGCTCTATGAGGCGGTTATTGCCTATATAAAAATAGCGTTCACCACACTGCTCCTTCCCGCTCAAGTCTTTCCCGTCTTCCTTTCTTCTTCTCCGGCGAGAAAGAGACGCGACGCTCTCCAAGCGCAATGGGAGATACGGCAGCTGCGGCCACGACCTTGCATCCGGATGAAATGAATGCGGCAGCGGCTCCCACGTCCCTCCATCTTCCGCCATTCCCGACTCTGTACATCGGCGACCTTCACCCGGCCGTCACTGACGCGGAACTCATCTACGCTTTCACTCGCTTCGGCACCGTCGCCTCCGCCCGCGTATGCCGCGATCGCGCCTCTGGCACTTCCCTCGGATATGCCTACCTCAACTACCTCTCTTTCTCTGATGGTTTAAACCCTATTCCTCTCTCTCTCTCTCTCTCTCTCTCTCTCTCTCTCTCTCTCTCTCTCTCTACATTTCTCTCAGTTCTGGTGATTTGGTTCTCTTGATCCATTGGTTTCGTGTGCATTTCTTTGAACCTTTGATTTGGATGTTTTCTTGAAGCCGAGAAAGCCCTCAAGGCGATGAATCACTCCCTTCTGCACGGTAGACCTATGCGGATCATGTGGTCACAACGGAACCCAATGTCTCGGAAGAACGGCATTGGCAATCTCTTCGTGAAGGTGAAACCCTGATGCTTCTTTCCCTTCAATTCGTAAGCGTCATCTAAGTTTTGTTCCTGACGTGGGTTCTGTTCTTTTCCGGGGACGGATCATTTGCGACTCTAAAGAATTTGGAGATATCGGTGAGCGGGACGGTGCTTGAGGATCTGTTCGCGGTTTATGGAACAGTGGAGTCGTGCAAGGTAGCAATAGATGGGTCTGGGAGGAGTAGGGGATTCGGTTTCGTTCAGATGGACTCAGAGGAAGCGGCTCAGTTGGCCATTAAAGCTCTCAATGGCGTCATCCTCCCTGGTTCAAGCAAGAAGCTGTTAGCATTCCTGTTCTTTATGTTTTCTTTAGTCTCGATTGTTCCTCCTTGCAATGTGACGTCATTCTTTTTGTGGAATGATCTTAGTCTTGTTTTCTTGTTTCTTTGACCGTCGGCTCATTCATTCCCTGACACCGATTTTTTTTTTAGTATCGAATGCTCTGTTTACCGTTTGGCGATTCCTCTTTCCTCTACTCATCGCTTTTTGTCCTATTCCCCCATAAGATGTGCTTTTTCTGCTTGTTCTGTTTGTGTTTTGATAACATTGTTTCCCAAAATGATGGTTTATCTTTGTTGTATTTATACGATAGTCTCTGCTTGGATTCTTTAGTTTGTTTAGGAACTACTGGGCCATTTTATGAGTTGTTTTAGGATTTAGTGGCGTTCAATTACAGTGATTTCTTAGCTTCCCTGTTCTTTTCTATACTTGTTTTTTCCTTTTATAAATGTTTAAAGTGTCGTTCATGGAATTTTTATTCTAATTTGTGGAATAAGGTGTGTAACAAAGTTTGTTAAGAAGAGCGAGAGGCAAGCACTGACTGAAGGACCAAGAGACACTAACCTGTACATCAAGAATCTGGACTGGGACATCACAGATGATGTTTTACGGCAAAGGTTTTCTGCATATGGCAACATCAGTAGTGCTGTTGTAATGAAAGATAGAGATGGAAAATCCAGAGGATTTGGATTCGTCGACTTTGAGTCACCGGAGGCTGCTAAGAACGCTTTGGAAAATCTGAATGGCTCAGATCTAGGTAATATTTCTTCTTTTCATATTATTCTTCGTTTGTTTCCTTGCACATTGTTCTTATTGCACGATATTTTGTGTCAGGATCGAAATCTTTATACGTTGGATATGCTCAGAAAAGAAGTGAGCGTGATAAATTGCTAAGACTTCGTTTCGCTGGTAGACCTGAGCACAAATTTACAAAGATTCAGGTAATCAACCACAACTGCATTAAAAAGTACATTCTACTTTGTTGTATGTAAAGGGACAGATTGCTTAGGATATTTCTTTCTTTAAATCAGGGTTCAACTGTCTTCGTGAAGAACCTTGAAAGATCAATTGATAATGCTGCCTTGAGAAGATTATTTTCTGAATCTGGCATGGTATTGTCGACAAAAGTGATATATGATAAAAATGGACTGAGCAGGGGATTTGGATTTGTATGCTTCTCCTCGGCTGAAGAAGCAAATGAGGCTGTTCAGAGATTCAATGGTATTTAACTTTAGGTTAAATCTAAATTATGTTTCTTTTCACTGTTAGTCTGAGCCGGTAGTTGCCATTTTTCCAGGGAATATGTTCTATAGCAGACGCCTTTATGTGACAATTGCTCAGAACAAGGAGGATCGTCAGAAAAATTTGCAACTTCAGTTTGCTAATTTCAAGATAGTCCCAGTGCAGCATGCAGTATCTCATGATAGTATTCCAGCAGCATACCATGTGCCAAATTATGACTGGTTTCAAAATCAGATGCACGTAAATCCAGTCTATCTTTGTCAGCAGAATGGGATGGTTCATTTCCTTGGGACCCAAGCTTGCTCCTCCAATGCACCTACAGTAAGCAAAATATTTCTTGTTCTGTTTTTTTTTTTGTTATCAATCCTCTTAAAACATTTGCAACTCAACAAAAAAGTGTTATTTCAGATCCCTCATCAATGGAGGCAGCTGGATCATAGAAGTTCTAGCTCTGTGAACAAGTTTACTCAGCCTGTGCAAACAAGCAATACTTCATTTTTTTCTCAATTCCTTTATCCTCTTCACAAAATGTATCATCCTCTGCCAAGCGCACAATATATGGAGGTACATCCCGACTCGTTATTATGTTTGTAGTCTGGGTGTTCTCTGAAGCACAATCTGCATTGCGTAATCTGCATATGACAATCCGATGCTCATTTATCTTCTACTGCAGATAAATGGAAATGGGCATTACGGAAACGTGAATGACGGTTCTAATTCTTCAAGGGGGTCACGGAAGACTTTGTATTATAATGATCGGTCTGTCATCAACCAATAGAAACGTGCACGCCAGACCTGTTCAATGGAGCCTATTGTTGTTGATCTACCTTAGTAGCTGTTATCAAGATCGGCGGGGGTTAGGATGATATGCAGTGTTAGGTGATGCGGATTTGGGATTACTTGACTTCTAGAAAGGTGTAAAGGCCTGCAGAAACAATAACTGTATCTTGTATTTTCTCTATGTGCATGGAATGGTGGTAGTTTAGTAGTTAGCCGATTGACACTAAATGTGCAACGTAAGAAGAATAGACACTAAATGAGGAACATCGTTTCTGTCTCAATCTGTTGGACGTATAAGTGTGTTTTTTTTATACGTTCTCCAATTTTCCTTTTTACATTTTGTTTGACGATGTTCTGAAATTATTTTTGGGATCCGTCGTTGGGATTTATGGTATTCGTCTTCTGTGGGTATAAACTTCCGAGGTTATTTTTGGGTGTCGAAAAGAAGAGGTTTGAACAACTTTCTGTTTGAGTGCTCAACACGAACAGCAGATCATATTCAGTGAAATCGTCATATGTATCAAAAACATTGGTAAAAATAATAAAAAAAACTAAGATTATTCACGAGAATCACAATACACGATGTGCATGTCGATAATCTATTATTACAAGAACCGAATATACAGAAGATAAAATCTAAAAATTAAAAAAGAGTGAGCAGTGTCCGATGTTTAAAAGCTGGTGGCTCTCGTGATGACTCGGTGACGAAGACGCCGATTCGATCAATTATCTGCCTAACAAGTTTGATGGCGAAAATGAACGGCGGATCTCACCCCAGTGGAAGAAGGCAATATTTAGCTAATTTTGCCCCCAACCATTCTTCGTCCCATTACCGCGGTGGCAGAGAATCCCACTCGCTGTCGTCGTCTCGTGCTGAGGATGGCAGAGCGGCTTCCTTCCGCAAAAGGTAACATGCTGTTCCCCCGTTCCTTACGAATGTTGGTGATTTAGTGATTCTGATCACATATCAATGCTCCCTTGAATAAATTTTACTAGAAAATTTCTGGAGAGCCCCAATTGACTAAAGGAAACCCTAGCATATGCGGATACACTCATTACGAGGATGCTTTTGTGTTCCATTCGTTTACACGTAGATTATCTTTGGTTTGTGGTCTTGATATCCCTTCGATCATCCATCTTGGTTGCATCTTCCCACCGAATCTGCTCTTCCATGTGCTTATCGCAAGGTGCTCTCGTGTTGCAGAGGCATCGCAAGCAAGAGTAGAGATTCTGAACAAATACGGAGAAAAGCTTGTTGGGGTGCTACACGATGCTGGATCCAAGAAGCTTGTGATTTTGTGCCATGGATTTCGGTCTTCGAAGGTAGAATTTATGCGTCTGCTAATCTTATTTTGGGTCAACTTATTAGCTTCCGATGTTGGTGAAGACGCACTAATGAAAAACATATTCCCATCTTACTTTTGGCAACATGGCTAATTTACGTTGTCAAATAGATCCTGGTTCTCATTTTTATTTAATTTGTTTTCAAGTCTTGACCATACAGATCTCTTGTTTCGATGGTACCAAGTTTTGCAGATAAGTGGCTTAATCACCATAAGATCAAACACAAGCATAGTTTTGGGACCATATTCACCGATCTGGAAGCACTTTCTTTTATGCTTTGTTTTTCTTAATCTTTCTCACAACTTCCATCTATATTGGCCTTTTTCTTGCCTGCCTTTGCTTGTGATCATCTAGACATAAGGGACACCTTTCTTTATTAAGTGCTTCCTCATGTTTTCTCTTCAGAGTCCATACATCTCAAATTTGTTCTTCTTCATGACATGGTTAATTAATTTCATTTTACATTCTCTACATCTTTTACCATTCTAATGCTTGCTTTATCTGCCAAGATTTTACTGTGTATCCATTGTCTACTTTTCATATGTATCTTGTTTGTTTGGTCAGTATGGTTGCCCACCATTTAGACCATGCTTACCTTGAGCCTGACCCTGCTGAAGGTTCAGCAGTCAACATTTGTCTTCTATTCCTTGTTTATTCAATTTATCCCTCTCAGCATCCATGGTAGGAACCGGAGAATTCAGAAGGCAATGGTTGACTATCGATGTGACATCTTGAGGCAGACCCCTCATGGTTATCACGTGATCTTGCTTGCACGTTGGTAGCCTAAACCAATCACTCCGCCTTATTCACTGGCACAAGCAAATCCCTAGTGAATTTTTTTTTTCCACTAAACTCCAACCTACAATCCCCCTGAACCTAATTGAAGCCTTCTTTCTCCGGAATAGGTTACTCAGGAAGGTTAGAAATCCTTATTTTCTCCAATGGTGAGCTCATCATCATATTGCTTTTAGGACACACTCACTAATCCTGTGACCTATGCGACCACAATTGAAGCAAACAGAGGGTGACTTTCCATATAAACCATCTAAATAATACCTTATTGAGGTCTACCAATCCATATCCCCTGCTAACACACTTTGTTAGGTCCATCTCAGTGCAGATTCTCACAAACTTGCCTCTTTCATGGAAAAAAAAGACCAATTATCCAGCCTTAAGGGATGTCCTAATATGGAAGCAATACCGAAAATAGACTCACTGTTCTAGTATTTGAAAAGTAAACCTGGAAGATGGTCCAAACTGGGCAGAGCTAAGGTTTTTAAGCAACAGTTGGAAATCTGATTCCCAAAGAATCAAATAAAGAGTATTTCCCCTTATCACTGCACTCTCATAGCATCATCCTTAGTGTTAAACCGAAAGAGAAACAAGTTTTTGGCCATATCCAAGACCAAAGGAGGGGATGACCAAAGAGAAACAAGACATCATAGCTTGAATCACCTCCAATGGTGGGTGGGGGTTTCTACAGGAATCTACCAACAAGGGAGAAGGCCCATGGTTTTCTCCATTTCTTATGTTTCTCATCTTCAAAAACTACAAAACCCTTGGAGGTATTATGAATCTCTTAGACAGAAGGAAGTCATACCCATCTGTGGAGAGAACCAATTACCAGATATCATTTGTGCCCAGGAGTTGTGCCCATTTGTGTTTCTCCAACAAAAACTAGAAGTGGCTGCATACTCCTTGTTATGATCAAGAGGACATGTGAGTTGCTTTGAGAAGGATCGAGGAAGGTAATTTATTGTACTCCTTCACTGCCTGTCACTAGTACAGAGGAGAAGCCATTTGCAAATTTGTGCAGGGCAACAGTCTTATGATTGCAAATATCATAGACTGATTTTAATAAAGTTGTCAAATTGTTTGGAAGTGGAGCAAGGGTGACTAAGATTATGGTATTGAGGAGATAGAAGGTTACAAATAGAAAAAAGATAGATGAGAAGGGAACAATCAGCTGAGAACTTTAGTTTTTTTTGCTTCGTTGATTAATTTTCATGCCATGATTTTTATCAGTTACATAATCTAATTAAACTCAATATGAAGCTAAATCTTGATCAGGTCATATTGATAAGAGTACAAATTTTGTACTAATAAGGTGCTTATTATGTGAAAGATATTGTTGGTTTGCAGGTTATGTAACTCAGTCATTATGCATTATATTTTGTTCACATGATATATACTATTGTTCAAGGTCCGCAATATCGTATCGTACCGGAGTTTCGACCTAGGCTCGGTACCGGCACGGTACGGTATACCGAGCGGTACACCCAGGTGTACCGCTCTGACATGGACTTAGCTGGTTTTGCCTAAGTCGTGCGGCACCCTTGCGCGTCCGTCCGCAAAGGTCAGCCTCCCCGAAGCCTCCCATTGTCCCTTAGGACCAACAAAAGAGAGAACGGGTTAAAGAGAACGCCTCAAACGGGATCCACAAGCAAACATGTCCGAAAAACACTTCATAGACAAAGCAAATTACAAACAGACTTTACAAGCTCTGAACAGTGGCACAACAAAGGGTAAAATGGTCCATTACAGACCGAAAAGCTCTCGAGCGTGTCCACATGACACAACCTTTATTTACAAGCCTAAAGAGGCCACCAACCCAACTAAAATGGGACTATTAAGCCTTCGGCCGCCCCTCTACATTCTGTACAAGGCAAGAACATGCCGAACGACACGGACATACATAAGCATTACATCAAACACCTTGTTTAGAAGTTTGTCCGTGACATTCTCCCCCACTTATCCCTTCGACGTCCTCGTCGAAGCCTTTGTGAACACTGCAACTCTTCGCCTTTGCTGAGTCTTCAATCTTCTGCTCCAGCTGCAATGCGCCTCCTGGCTCCCAGCTGCTCTCCGCTGCTGTTTCTGAGTAGTCGAACCTTTGATCCGCCATGCTGCTTCAACTCGCCAATGACTCTGACTCTGGTGTGGGGTTGGCTGAGTTGTGTTGATCCTCGTTGATTCCTGCGGATCCACCAAATGAAGGAAAAGACCATCCTTACTGCGCCAGTCTCTCAAAATTTCCACATGCTGCTTGAACTGGGTGGATGCTTGTTGGAGCTTTAACGAGCATCGCCTCGCAAACTTCTGAAGTTTTGGGTCCTTCCTCCACAAAATCTGCTCATTGACTCTTCTTTCAGTTAGTTGTCACATCCAAGTAGGTTCGTATCACTTCCGCTTTCGATTGGCATTTCGTTGGGAAATGAAGCGGACAATCTACTCTCAGTAGCACTGATCACCGTTGGTGAGGATTTGACAACTATTGTCTTCCATTATCTTCGAAGGGTCTTTGAACTTGTGCAGAGCTCCTCTGCTGGATAGATAAGAGAACTGGGGTACTCGGTTTCGCCCATTCTCTTAAGAGTTGAGAAGGCAAAGGTTATTTGACTTCGCCCGCCTCCTCGAGGTTGTACTTCATGCATCGAGCTGGTTACTGGCCTTCGCCTGCTCTTTGCTCACACTTCTGAAGCACTTGAAGTGTTTGCACTCCTTGCGTTGAGTTAGCTACTGTGATTCACCTTCTCAATGCCATTGAACTTCTGGAATGCAGTAAGTTTTCACCCCAACTTGGAGTAATTCTCTGATAGATGAGGTCGCCTCTGGGATTGTACCGTCTTCTCCATCAACCCTGCCGCCTACTCCACTGAGTAGCAAAGGTACAGCACCGCGTACTGCCTGCTTCGTTCCTTGGTCGTGCACTCTTGCATGACCCGAAGTCCTTCACTTACGGCTATCTTGATGAGAAACTTGTTGACACCGGTCTTACGAAGTTTCTTGGCCTCTGCCCTTCAGCCTTGTCTCGGTACTTGAAGATTGCCTCTGCATTCTCCACCTCCTCGGCCCCTTTCACGACCAAGCGCTCTCCCTCCATGAGAGCAAGGGATCAATGACTTTCACGGAAGTCCCGCCTCTGCGGTACCATGGCGCTGCCATGCCCATGGTCCTACTATCCGTCTCCTCGCATCTGTATCCCTTTTCTTCACGATCAGTAGATATGTCTCCGTGGCACTCCTCTGAGTCCACCTCCATTCTGACTGATGCTTGATTTTGGGTAGCTAAGTCCCGCTGGACTCGTCGTCGCTTCCTCGCCCCTTTCGACCCCCTGCTTTAACACCTCTGTGTTCTCTAAGCAGTCTGTTTGGTCGATGGAAAGACAGACTGCAACTCCCATGCCTGGCCTCTGCCATCACGTTGTAGAGTTTGCATCGATTCTGTTCTCCTTAGCTTCCTTGGTAGCAACGTTCGCTTACTCGACCTTGTCCTCTGACTTGTCGGGCTCCCTTAAGCGAATATGAGCTCTGGAGCAGTCCAACTCTCCAGCTGTTTCGATCATACCTCTGCATGATCAAGTCCCTCCCATGGAACTCACTGGTACTTGCCTTCGAACTTTTCCCTTAGTGGAACACAGCCCCCATATGCTGATGACCAAGGTTTTCGTCCGATGCAAAATTCGATGCACGCACGGAAGACCCGCCTTTGCGGTACCATGGCCTTCACTCCTTGAATCCATAGCCCTTCTTGCCGTCGTGTTGTTCACCAAAGCGGAGCTCCCAGTAGCTCCCGATCATACCTCCATATGATCTCATCCCTCACGGGACTATGTCGTGTGTGTCGCATTGCCACGAACTGTTCCACCACGATCCGCTGCACCATGTCGCCTCCTGGTGACATCTCCATTGCATTCTGATCCTTGTGGAATAAACTCGAATTGTGAACCCTCCATGTGTGGCCTCTGCCAATACATCGCAGGGTCTCCACCACCTTCGATTTTGTTCGCTCCTTTGGCAATCGACCTTCATCCACCCACTCTTGGGTCACACTTAGATGAAGCACCGCTCTAGGACAGTCCGTCGCCTAGTAGCTCCCGAAGTCCACCGACTTCACTGTAATTTGTGCACCATTGTCTGGATCCTGGGCCTCTGCCCCTACCAGCACAATCTCCGCTGCGCACTGCTTCTTTCATGGCAACTTGAATGGCAACACTGTGGCATATTCTTCAAGAGTACCCGCCTCTGCGTCCTCTTGCCCCGTGCTAAGGCCTTCTGAACCCAACTTCGCCTCCGTAAATTGAGTCGCCTTAGTTCCTCCATCAAATGCTCCTCCGAGATAAGGTGCATGTGCCCAAAAGCTCCCTTCGTCTTTGGCACCATGCAAGATGAGTCCACTCCGTCAGAATGGAGGACCCATGGAACAACATGATCCTGCTCTTGCCTCTACAAGAGTTCATGTCCTTGACCTCTGTCTAAGGAAAGCACTGTGCCTCTGCTCCATGTTCCAACTTCTCCGCTGGCTCCCTTCATGCGGCTTGGGTACTTCGCCAAGTTACACCCAAATTGCTCCGCTCCTCGTTTTTGCATTGAGTCGATGGTGGCCCTCGTGCCCACCATTCCACGGGTCAGCCCTCCCTTGAGTCCGATCTCCATATCGACTCTAAGTGTGCCTTCATTTAAGTTGCTTCAGGTCGCTCCCCCACTTGATCTCGCAATGCATCCACCCATGCATTCTCTCGAGCGAGATCATGTGACAACTCCTCGCTGCTTACTCGGTCCATTGAGCTTCGTGGAGTTGTTGTTTGTGAGGTACTCCTCCTCAACATGTGAAGTCCGTCTCACATGATTCTCCCTCTGGAGAGCTAAGACTTATCCCTCCTGGATAACTGTCCCGTTGGAGCAACATCTCTCTTCGTTTCGGAGATCACCATCCCCTTGGACTACTCCGATCTGCTGAACGAACTATGCATTGTTCTGCCTCCTGCAAACGCACTTGCTAGATTGCGCCTCCACGTCAATACAGCCACCACTGCACCCCTCAAGGCCTAGCAACATGCTGAACTCGTTGCACACTTCAGCCTCTTCCGGACGTATCCTTCGCATGCCGAAGAGAAAGTTTCAATGCTCCATGGCGCCGAGTCTCGACCGCCTTGGGATGGCCACGAACAATCCATCGTCCGCATACAAGCCCATGCATGAGTACCGAATTCTTCGAGTTAGCAATTCCCCTCACCTCTGTGAGCTTTGCACAACTCTTTCGGTCGCTGAGCAACTCATTCCACTTTGCATGGTCTCGTCCTTTGCCAAGCTCCTCGCTTGCCTTGAGCACCATCAAGTAAAGTTGTCAACATTGAGCCGTAGCTCAAACTCAGCCATCCCAACCTTTGTGCGCTCCGCATTCTTCCAAGCTTGCCTGTTCTCGTGGTGCCTCTTGCGCGAAGGGTTGGCCATTCCTCTGAATGCCAATGTTAGATGCCCGCTCCTCTGAGCGACTCTTTTCCCTACATCTCCATGCCCGTTTTCCCTCAAACGGTCGCGCGTGTGCTGACTGCCCTCAATGCAGCCCCGCTAGGTCCCCCACGTTTGCATGTCAAGTGTTTCTATGAGTGCTTGTCCCGCTCTGATACCATATGACATGGACTTAGCTGGTTTTGCCTAAGTCGTGCGGCACCCTTGCGCGTCCGTCCGCAAAGGTCAGCCTCCCCGAAGCCTCCCATTGTCCCTTAGGACCAACAAAAGAGAGAACGGGTTAAAGAGAACGCCTCAAACGGGATCCACAAGCAAACATGTCCGAAAAACACTTCATAGACAAAGCAAATTACAAACAGACTTTACAAGCTCTGAACAGTGGCACAACAAAGGGTAAAATGGTCCATTACAGACCGAAAAGCTCTCGAGCGTGTCCACATGACACAACCTTTATTTACAAGCCTAAAGAGGCCACCAACCCAACTAAAATGGGACTATTAAGCCTTCGGCCGCCCCTCTACATTCTGTACAAGGCAAGAACATGCCGAACGACACGGACATACATAAGCATTACATCAAACACCTTGTTTAGAAGTTTGTCCGTGACAGCTCGGTATATTTAGGCGTGACGAGCACTGTAGCACTACTACAGTGTTGCTACAGGAAGCCTGTCGGACCGGTAACATATGGTCCGCGTACCGGAAGCCTGTCGGACCGGTACATACTGCCCGTACCGGGCGGTACGGTCCGGTACTGCAGACCATGCTATTGTTATCCATCTGTTGTTAAGTACTTCTGAATAGAGTATCGTATACTATCTTTGTAACTGATAATAGTTTATCACCTAGGTGCAAGATTAAAACCTTCATAACTGTTTCTCTGTTGTGGGATCTGGACATGATTCTTCATTGTTAATTTAGTTTGAAATACTGAAGCTTTTATAAGCTGAATTATTTGCAATAAGCAAATCTATCATCTTTTAGCAGCCTTAGCTGTTTAAAAAGGTGGTACCACCC
Organism: Musa acuminata AAA Group; assembly: GCF_036884655.1. NCBI lineage: Eukaryota > Viridiplantae > Streptophyta > Magnoliopsida > Zingiberales > Musaceae > Musa > Musa acuminata. The sequence goes on from NC_088352.1 coordinate 789,862, forward strand.
CTTGTTTTGCTTCCAAGAAAATGAATTTTTTTAGCTGATAATATGATCTGAAGTTATTCATTTGATTGTTTTGTATTGTTCAAATAACATGCACATATTTTCTGATTGGTTTCAAATTTGTATTATGCTTTACACATAACTCTGCATTTAGTCCATGGATCTAGTTATACTTCTGTTTTTTCCACTTGTATGCAAGCAAGTATAATAGTTTCATAATGAAATTGATTTGCTTTCAATTATTGTCAGGATGAGAGTATCTTTCTTAACCTTACTTCTGCATTGACAAGTCAAGGGATCAGTGTGTTTCGCTTTGATTTTGCCGGAAATGGGTATGTAAAGGTAGCTCCAGAGCAATGTAGTCGGAAGCTTAAATCCTGTTTCTCATGTTTCCAAGTGTACTTGGCTATTCTGGGAGTTACATTTTCTCTTCATTACAAGTGAACTTAAAATATTGTAGTCGGAGTTAAGAGTTATTTAGGCATATAATGATGAATTCCAGGGAAAGTGATGGTATCTTCCGATATGGCAACTACCGGAGGGAGGCCGAAGACTTGCGTTCTGTGATCTTATATTTTTCGGAGCAAAAGTATGAAATATGTGCTATTCTTGGGCACAGTAAAGGTAAATGTACTTTTTGCATATACTGGTATCTGAGTTTTTTTTGGTGTAGATTGGACTTCCCTTTTGTTTGATTTTGTTTTTCATGCAAGTTCATGTGCACTTAAGTGTGTCGGTACTTGACCCTATGGCTCCAACATGTGAGCAGCAGAACATCTCTACAACCCAGCTGTTGAGTGGAGACTGCATCAGTTACACTTGATATGAGTTTCCTTATTGCTTACACAAAATCAGGTTATCCATTCTGATGTCATTCCTGTAAAGATCTCCGAATTGAAAGTTAAAGAGTATAGTGTAATAAGGCCAGATGGTATTCAAATATTATTGTTGAGGATCTAGTATGCACATCATTGCTTTCAAGGGCAAGCCTTGGCGCCATAGAAAGATGCTTCTGTGCAACCATGATGACTAAGGTCTCAGTCATAGAAACGGCCTTTCTATCAGTGGGAGTAAGCTTGTATGCTTTGACAGGAGCCTCGTTCAATGGGCGATCCTTTTTATTTGCATTTCTGCTCAAAATTTATGCAAAATTTGCAATTTACTGGGATGAAAACCTTTCTACTTTATGTTGGAAATATTCCACATATATTGGATAAACTTAATAAGCTTCATTAGTGTTTACACATATGTTTTATTCTTTCGAGAATAGAGCATCATGTAAGATGAGATAGATGTTCATTCCCTTATGTGTCATGTAAATCTTTACTTACCTAAAATTGTTCTTACAGGGGGTAATGTGGTGCTCTTATATGCTTCTGTGTATCATGATGTCCATACAGTCATAAATCTTTCTGGTCGCTTTGCCTTGGATAGAGGAATCGAAGGTCGCTTAGGGAGAGACTTTATGCAAAGAATCGAGAAAGATGGTTTTATTGATGTGAAAGATAGGACAGGTATGCTAAAAAGTAAAATAAAAAACTTTAATTGGGTTGTGAGTATAGTTCTGAACCATATTTCTTTCACAAACTTTATTTTTTTTATTCTCCTATTAATGCTGCTTTCTGCTATATTTTTTATCATTGCTTGGAGGAAAGAAAACAATGAGTCCCTTGTATGCCTTGTTGTTATGTGTGGTTTCAACAATTATAATTATAAATTTCTACCTAAAGATAGGAACAACTCCTATGCATAAAGCATCTTGAGATTTATGCAGATGATACCAGATAATGATAATGAAAAGCTTTTTTGTGAAGTTTGTTTATGTCACTCTAACTAATTAATGTTTGAGAAATCAGATAAAAGTTGTTTAGGCATTATAAGCTTCAAATCATGAAAATTTGTTTTGGAAAAAAAAAAAATCATATATTTGAATCCTATTGTTACATGATCCAAGTTATGCAATATAGGGCTACATGTCAAGCTTGTTCTAGAGTCTAATATTCATTAATGAGGTAACTTGAATTTTCTTTCTCCAGGTTGATCAATTAAAGCTTTTAGAGACTTGTTATCTGATTTACAACTCGTCTTTGTATAACTTTCTTACTGCATTTATCTGAACTGGCACCAGAAAAATGTCATATGCCTAGTGCCATGTCTCATCTGCTTAAAGATTACTGTGTTGCGTTCTTTATATTTTTTGCATTTTGTAAAAAGTCAAGAGAGACACAACAGTGACACAAGAATTGATATAATGGTTTGTTAACTACATGAACGCTTTGTAGGGTTTAGGAGAGAGAAACCTTGTGAGAGAGAAGAAATGCAAAATGTGAATGGAAACAAATTTGTGGATGTGTGAGATTCATAAAAGAAATTGGTAATGTCTAGCAGTTGTTTGCTTCAAAGATATCTGGTGTAGGCTTTCCAAGGGATAAATAAGAAGTTAATGATTGAATTTGTATTTACAGAACAACACTTTTTTTCTTCTAGAACTCTGAGTTTAGATAGCTACTAGATCCTGATTATTGAGATTTTTGTAGTTATTTTGTTCTTTTTTTCTTTGCTTCACCTCTATCAATTAGCTTAAGTATTGTGGTAATCATGTAGATCTAAGTTATGTATTTGTTGTCAATGATTGGTTATATTTATGGATTCATATTTGAGCATACTGCAGGAAAAGTTGAGTATCGGGTTACTGAAGAAAGTCTAAAAGATAGACTAGACACTGATATGCATGCAGCATGCCATTCCATTGACAAAGAATGCAGGTTAGATATGTTTCCTTAATGCTCTTTTTACGTTTTCTAAATAAGGGGGAAAAGTTCTACCTCCTAACATATATTTTTTATTGAAATCATTTTTTGATCATCTCTAAGATGTGATTTTAAGGGAAGGCTATCATGGAGTAGTTGTACCATGTGAGGTTTTCGACAAATTGATGCAGTTAGGTTAGCTTTTCTAATATTGCAGTGGTTGAGATCAACGTTTGTTGTACCACTCAAGTTGGTACGGTATAGGCGATATGTATCGGTCTAACAGGCGACCAAGACACGGATCGCCCGAGTCCCCATTGGCATGTGTTGATGTATCACGTGCCATACCACCACCAATCGGCACGAGAAGTCAAACCTTGGTTGAGATCCAGCACCTGCTTTGACCTGCACTACGAGATATCTTAAGGTTTATAATAAAATCTTGCTCTCCAAGATGTAGCACCACCTCTAACAAGTCATCCCTCACAGTTCTTACAGACTTATTTTATGGTTTACCTTTTTCTCTTCTTTTCTCCTATATCCTTTTATGAGTATGGATTGTGTTGCCGAAGACCCTATAAAATGTTGGTTTGGTGAGCCCTGGTGTCATAAAGTAAGGTCACATTTTCTGATCTGGACTACCAGAGTTTTAATCTAGGAAAATACATATGTTGATCCTCCTGGACCCTGAGTCTTGTGCAACACATTTTACTATACTTATATACCACATTTTACTCTACTCATATGAATGTAATTATGTAACATCCAAAAATAAGCAGGTGTCCGTTTTCATCGATGACTAAATATAATGCTGTTACAGTCCTTTTTGAGGGTCTAAAGAAGAACGTAGGTAAAACAAGTCATTAACATGACTGAAAAAGTAGTCTTCCAAATTGCAAGATTGCACCATCTAATTTTATCTTGCAAGTATGTCAGGTTGTATCATATAACAGGTTCCAGAAACTCCTTGACCTTTTAATTGGAGTTTCTTTAGTTTTCACACTAAAATATTTAGTCTTTCATATATTGTAACAGTCAATGTTTCTTTCAGAGTCTTGACTATTCATGGTTCAAAAGATGAAATTGTTCCATCGGAAGATGCAATGGAGTTTGCGAAGCTCATTCCTAACCACAAGCTATATATTATGGAAGGTGCCAACCATTCTTATGCTGCACATCAGGGAGGACTGGCTTCAGTTGTTCTGGACTTCCTAAAATCCAATCAGGTATTCTTAGGCATGAGTGAAAATAGAACTGTATTTTCTAGATTATAAAGTACACATACCAACTTTATGAAGCTTTTATCTATAGCAGCTTATAAATAATTCAGAATAATATGTTACCACACTTGATAGCGTGCTTATTGTGACAAAGAGTTAATCAATACAGGTGGAAGACGCTGACACAATGAGAAGTATATAAATTTCTGTTGGATTTGTGCAAGAGATTAATCCGCCATGATAATGTTTGGTATTTAATTCTAGTTTCCAGCATGTTGCTATTGGCTTTAGCTGAGGTTTGTGGACTTCTAACCTTTCTTGCTAAAACCTTAAATGCATAATCTAAAAATTCAAGGTGCATGAGACACTTAAAAATTCTTTTTTATTTATTTCATGTATGGGTTTTCTTTTTCTGTCCATTAGCTCGGATCCTGCTACTGCTTTGGGTTGGTCAGCCAACCTTCTTTTATCAAAGAGAGAAGAGTGATAACGATGGATGTCGTCATCGTATTGGTGGCATCAAGCAGGGAGGGAGTTGCCTGTCGGCCTCAGAATAGCAGGGTTGCTGTTCGCTCACGTATCGGACATGGAAAGGAGAAAGAAACTTAAGGAACGCAGCGAGCGGAAACGTACACGGTCCTCTTTATTCCGATCATCCCGTCTCCTTCCCCACGTAATGTGTAATGTTCTCACTTTTCCTCTTTATTCTGGCTTTCCTGTTTCGTCTCTCTTCCGCCGTTCCTTTACTTTTTGGCTACTCTTTATAGGATCAAATACCTTCATCACGTAAAGCTCACAAACAAACATGAGCCGCTCGTCCCAAAAAGAATGCTCACGGTAAGAAGGAACAACCCAGGGAATCAATTCCATATCGGAACACGACCGCCGATACGACATTCTCGCATCTACCAAAATTGAAGTTCCCAGACCAAATTTATGGAAAGCGAATTACAACCACGTGTAATACCCAATTAGTTGAGGGTTGATTACACTGAATTCTCCATAGTGTTTGCGTGCTTCGTGTTCCAACCAAGTGCAGGTAGCGGCCTTTTAACACCATGTTCCAACTACTTCGCGTGCATGCCACGTGATAGCCACCTCCTCCCTCTCTATATAACCACTGGAGAACGTAGAATGGTAGCCGCCTCAAGAAAGAGAGTAGAGAGGACACGCTTCCTCTCGGTCGCCCGCTGAAGAATTAGAGCGAGGTAGGAGAGAAGTGAACAAAGCTTCCGCGAAAAAGTACCAGACAGAGAGAGTATATATAAGGTGGCGATGATTGATGGCGTCGACCAGTGGTAGTTGTGGTGACGGCGATGGGGGAGGGCGGAAGAGAGGGTGGGCGTGGCAGTTCCAGAGGGACGTGGTGGCGGGAGCGGTGATGGGAGGGTTCGTGCACACCGTGGTGGCGCCGATCGAGCGGGCGAAGCTGCTGCTCCAGACTCAGGAGAGCAACGCCGCCCTCCTCCTCCACGATGCCGGTGGGCCCGGGCGCCGCTTCCGGGGCATGCTTGACTGCATCTCCCGCACCGCCCGCGAGGAAGGCGTCCTCTCCCTCTGGCGCGGGAACGGCACCGGCGTCCTTCGTTACTACCCCTCCGTCGCTCTCAACTTCTCCCTCAAGGTAGGTACACCCTCCTCCTCCACCTCAACCCCAACAACCCCCCAAACCCCAAACCGATGGGATAGGGTAATAGTTGCCGATTTGGGGCGATGGGTGTAAATGCCTTACTGTAATTGATTTCATTTGGTCAACTTTTGACGTGTCATGATGGAGCGAATCTGTGGTGCTGATGCTTGATCGCATCTTTTCGCCGAGTGGATGCTGTTGAACCACATCATTAGAACTGTTGTTATAGTTAAGAAGGGCACGAAAGATTCTTAGGTTGCATGCGAAGAGATAAACCAAAACCATGATCCACAGATGCATGTCAAACCTGAAGCTCTAAGTGCACATCCAGAAAGACACCAAAAGTTTTCTTGCCTTCAGCTACATGTAATGAGTAACAGACTGAAGATAGATTGAACGATTGAGGCATATAATGAGGGTTTCTATACTAGGAAATTGACAAGGAATTGCTAACTGGTTGTTGATGAATACATTTGAGACTACAATGTAGAGACCTAGATGGTGTTTGTTAAATGTACTTCCAGTAAGGCATTAAAAACTTTTGACTGTACTCCAATACTGCCTATCTCAGTTTCTCTCAGCAAAGACTGAATGTAATGTGCATTGTGTGAGTGATCCAATGTACTCTTTAAACCTGGTCTTTGATATACTTTAGCCTTAGGATAAAGGCAGTAGATTGCAGCTATATAACTTATGGTAGGATACTATCCACATGAATGCTTTCATACTTGTTGACAACACTAAGCCCCATCATGACTATTCATTCACTCTAAAATTGCATCTTATGTTCCAGCTTAGCCAAACAGAGGCAGAAAATGTCTTGTAAACTATGGAAGGAAATGGCACAACTGTTATTTCCAGGGATGCATGCCAAATTGGGATTAATAAGATGAACATGCATGAACACATGATGGATTTTATTGCCATTATACGAAACAATGAATAATAAACAGAGGCAAGACTGATTTTGGGGGGCAAAGAATGGTAAAAGTTTAGCCAAGGAAGATAATAGTGTCTCTGCTAAGAAAGTATAACCAGGATCCACTAAGTAGGTGTTATTTGTATACTCCATTTAAGTAGCCACCTGACTTTAGGTTAAGAATCATAGATCAAAGTGTCTATCAGTTGGTCCTTGAAACTCACAAGAAGCAGCCATACTACTTATCATTGAGTCCTCTTTGGAAATAATGAATGTATGCACTTTGTATAACACCTACAAAGGTGTTATTTGTAGACTTAATTTAAGTAGCCATCTGACTTCAGTATGTACACTGTAGGACTTGGCCGATATGGCAAATGTTGCGTGCCATAGATGGCAATCCTATTAATTAAGTTGGGTACCATCCATGTAAATGCTTTGATGATTCTATTTTGGCTTTACAAATTACAGTAAGATACTATCCACATAAATACTTTCATGATGCGATGCCATGTTTTCTATTTTACCTAATAATGGCACCAAACCAATTTTGAGTGTAATATTGTTTCCCAATTGAAATTGGACATTGCTATCTGTGTTTTGACCCATTTGCCACCCATTACCTACATTATTCGTTTACAGCTTCTCCTGGTTCTGTTACTTTCACATAAAAGACCAAAATGATGTCATGAACAGATGAGTCCTAGTCTATTGAATCTTGATTTTGTTATCTTTCACCTATTGCGATGATTCATTAGTCTTTTCAAGTGTAAGGTGGAGAATGAGATACTAGGAAAATGAAGGAGCTAAAAGCAGGTAGTTCATTGGTATTAAAAATAACAGTGTACAGTGTGGTTTACTGACTCATACCGCTTTTTATAGGTGAGTAAAGTAATAAAATTTAGAAATGAATTGTACATCCACCATTATCAGGCTATATTTGTTTGGGTATTGATGACCAGATCGAAAAATATTGGCCAATACATAACAGTTTGTCTGGTATTTAAAACCTTGCATATGATTGTTGTATCTCAGATCAAAATTTCAATCTCTATATTTTAAATATGTATCTAAATTCTGCATAGGATTATCTGCCTGACCAACTTTAAAGTTTGGTAGAGGTAGAGATATTCCTGAACCATCTGTAAACAAATTGTATTTTTGCAACTACTGTTATCAAGCTAAGTGTAATTGTTACATTTCTTAAATCTAGACCAGATCTTATTGCTCATTATCGCATATTTCTTGGACCTAGAGCAGTTGCTCATTCTTTCACACTGACAAAATTATGCTTGAGAAATCTAAGAATCTTGATCTTACCCTTCAAACATAATACATTCTGAAGTAGCTGCTCTCCATTCCTCGTTAGTGATACTTCCCTGTTCTATGGTCTATCACCAGTTATTCCTTGTCTTCTGCATTTACAAATGTTTGATAACATAACTGTGGCATGCTTCCATTTTAGCTTCTTTCAGAATCAATAGTCAAATTTGTCATGGTTATGCATCCGTCTCAATGCTCAGCTTCCTTCAGGTTCAGTAGTCAGGCTTAATGGTTCCAATGACTTCACTGATGTGCTAACTTAGTGTGTTATATCATATTTTAGTAAGACCATCTGCTAGTGAGCTAGCTTCATGTAACATGAACATGACCATATAAGAAAGAATGCTAGAACCGGAGTTCATCGTTTCCATCAGAAACTTCTGTATGTGTTAGTTTTTGTTGCCCACCAGGCTTCTCAATTTAGTTGATGCCTTGATCTATAATTCTTTTGTAATGCCTTGATCTATAATTCTTTTGTAATGCCTTGATCTACAATTTGGCTTCTCAATTTAGGTAAATTGTTTTATGCCTAAGTGTGATTGTAGTTGAGGAGATTGCTGTTCTGATTTAGGAGACTAGATACCTACAAGTGCCACAGTCAAGTTAAGGCTACTAAGTTTATCCAATTTGTCTTTGAGCTTCCATCGGGGTCTATTCCAATACAACTGAATTGCAAAATTATATGCCCTTTTAACTTAACAACAATGATTGTTGGTAATCCATATTATCATTAGATGTTTTTGAGGTGTAGATATTCTTCATAATTGAACCTTAAGATTAATATTCTGAGTGGTTGATTTCATGGTTTGAAATCTTCATATCGGACTCAGGGATCGGTACGGTCCATATGTACCAACAATCAGGTGAAGGAGAAGTAGGAGAATAAGAAGCGAGGAGGCTGAGGAGTAGGAAGGGCTGCTGTTGACATACAAAACATGTGTGAACAAGAGGTTGACGATGTTAGAGGAGGAGGAGAATGAGAAGCAGAAGGAGAGGAGGAAATGGAGAATGAGATGGAGAGGAGGAAGAGGAGGAGGAGGAGGCTGAGGAGTGGGAAGGTCTGCTGTTGACAGTTAAAACATTAAAGGAATGAGAGAGTAACAATTTTTTTTTCTCTTGTATCCTTTTAATTAAAACGCTTGAATGCCCATGCCAAATTTAGATATATTTGACAATAAATAAAGAGTTGATGGTATTCCAATAGTTCAAATAGTCTAATTAGTAAATTGGACTGGTTAAGGGTCTGATTATTGATTTTTTTTAGTCATTTTGGCCGGTCCATTCTAGTCTGGGTTTTATCTCTATGATATAGAGGTACACAGTATACACATTGAATCAAAGTATGCTGGTAAACTGAAAATTTTTATTCTTTGTTTCAATACTAGATTGTGTATATATTGTATCATATTGAAGTACCCCCATAGATCTTGAACCAAATAGTAGGGTTGCATGCAAAGATAAATAGTATGTTTATATACAAAATAATGAAGTGTATTTGTTGTCACCTACCATACAAAGTTGGTGATATACTAACTACTGCAATATTCTGAAATCATGCGTTATCATTCTATATGTAGCTACAGAGAAGTGCATTTCATGTTCTGAAGGTTCTATGGATCGATTCCATAAGAATGAGAGCTTAGTCATTCTCTATGTTCTCAAAGTATCTGCTTACTTTCTCCATATTTTCTTGTGCTGTTTAGCTTAAAAGATACGGTCTATTGTCAGAAAGTATATATACCGGCTGATGGTTTCTCATGTTTCCCAACATATTACTCTTTCAGGATGCTTACAGGACAATATTGAAGGGAAGAGAGGCAGATCGGTTTGTGTCTATTGCAGCTTCCAACTTCATGGCAGGGGCTGCGGCAGGCTGCACAACTTTGGTCATCATCTACCCACTGGACATAGCCCATACCCGGCTTGCAGCTGATGTTGGCAGGAGGGACTCCCGGCAATTTAGAGGCATCTCCCATTTCCTCCAAACCACGTACAAGAAAGAAGGCATTCGAGGCATCTACAGAGGCCTACCTGCCTCAATTCATGGAATGATCGTCCATCGGGGACTATACTTTGGTGGTTTTGACACGGCCAAGGATTTTCTCGTCCCAGAAGATTCTGCCTTGTGGAAGCGATGGGTGACAGCCCAAGCTGTAACGACGATGGCAGGTCTCATATCGTATCCACTTGATACCATAAGGAGGAGGTTGATGATGCAATCTGGATTGGAGAAACCAATGTATCATAGCACTCTAGACTGTTGGAGGAAGATTTATAGGTTTGAGGGTTTAACTTCATTTTACCGTGGAGCAATCTCTAACATGTTCAGGAGTACTGGTGCAGCTGCTATATTGGTGTTGTATGATGAGGTAAAGAAGTTGATGAAATGGGGTGGGTTTTGACAGGGAAGGCTGTAAGTTTACCACATTTTTCACATCAAAGAGTACAGAAAAAGCAGAAGATAAAACACATCGACACCGACACTTGCTTTTGACAGCTCGAAGATTTCGATATTAGATTGACGTGTTAATAGTGATCCCCTAAAAAAATATAATTAGTACATTCTTTCTTATAGATTGGTGCCATACTTCACGATGTCCGAGGTATTTTAACATGAAAGATGTGCACAATCTATCTTTAATTTATGATATTTTGATTTTAGTCCTAATATTAAATTTTTTTATCGTATAGTTTTATTCTTATAATTAGTACGAAAGCCTATTTGCTTAGATCATAAAAATATTTATATTTAATAAAAAAATATAAGATGTTGACATATAATTATTAGGGTTAAGATCTATTTTGATCATGTACCACCAGGTTCTTATGATTTATTCGTATCTAAAATAATTTATATATTTTTAAAAATATAATATATAAGTTCCTTCCGTCAAGTTTGATTTAACGAATATTAGAGTTTGTTTATGTGATATATTGATTCATAATAAACTATTAATACAATGATATATAATTTAAATTAAAAAATATTTTAATCCATATGATTTTGATCATAAATCACAAGAATCATTATATTTTTAAAAATATAATATATAAGTCTCTATTTTCAAGTTTGTTAAATGTATATACGATGACTCGTAATAAATTATTAATATAATAATATATATATTATTTAAATTAAAAAATTTGAAACAACCATTACATCTTAATCAATCTCCGCCGTCCATCTGAAGTTTGGGCACGACACTTCCCATCACACCTCGTTGGCTATTGGTGGACAAACCCCTGAACCCTGCTCGAAACGATACAGGAGATCCTTCCGACGAGTTGACCAGAATATCACACGTGCATCTCACGTGATAGATGCCACGAATCTATAAATTCGTTTGCCTTTGCAATAGAACCCTAATCGGAGTTGCCTCGTCTCGATATCTCTGCCTCGTTCTCCTGTGCGCCGGAAGCCCCTAGACGGAGAGGCCAATTCATCCACCATGGGTTAGCTATCCTTCCTCCTCGTCCTCTTCTCCTTTTCTTCTTCGTATATGTGCCGTGCCGATTCCTGCTCCTTGGTTAAGTTCAGGTAAGGTGCACGGATCTCTCGCTCGCGCCGGCAAGGTGAGAGGGCAAACGCCCAAACAGGCGAAGACGGATAAGCCGAAGAAACCGAGGGGCAGAGCCTACAAGCGGATGCAGCACAACCGGCGGTTCGTCACCGCAGGTGCGCTTCTTCCTTCTTTCCCTGTAGAACAACGTTTTTGTTACCGCTTTGTAGTTACTTATCTATTGTTATTTTGATTAGTGGTTGGATTCGGCAAGAAGAGGGGACCCAACTCGTCGGAGAAGTAAAGACCGAAGAATCCGAAACGAAGGCGTTCGGAAGCAATTTTGATTTTGGTGTCGTAAGAATGTAGGGTTTGTTGGTTTACATGATCCCCTTTTTTGCATTCGGTGGGTTGACGATGACTGATGGGAACCTAATTTTATTTGTTATGGTGAAATCAGATTAATCTTTTGTGGTTTTGGGAATTAATCTTTGTTGTTTTGCCTATGATGACATGATCGATGAAAGACAGACGGCTCCTTTCCGTTTGTCATAGTTGGGGTTACGCATGTGTTAATTAATACACAGATTTTAGGCACGTTTATCATTGTCGTCAAAAGCTGCCACTGTCGGAATGAATTGAGTTAGTTTTCTAGTTCCACCGACCCGTATTTTTATTGTTATTTTACATTGACATTATGAGAGTGCAATACTAAAATCGTAGAGTTATGCTAGAGTTTAAATAGTTATTCTAAAAGAAATACTTTGGGTGTGTTTGAAAACATATTTATATTTTTAATGTGTATTTAGAGAAATAGATTTATGTGAATGTGCAGTTGTGGAATGAGTGTTTAATAAACAATATATGAAAACTATATTTTAAATATGCATTGACGTAATTATCTTTTAATAAAATTATATTTCAAAATCACATTAAATATTTTGTAATCAATTTACCCTTCATACATTTTAATATTTATTCAAAAGTGAATATAATAACCATATGACCCAGCTATATAATAAATATAAAAATATAATCATATAAATAAATATAAAATATTTTTTAAAAATAAATAAATAAAATTTTATTTAATAGAAGATATAAATCAGATTGGTTTCTCACTAAGTCAACATTTAATAGAATGATAGCATCAATACATCATTTGTAATGCAGCATCCAGGCCAGATATGATATGCAAAAAATTATCAACCGAGATGTGCATTGGGCCCTCGATGCATACTTCAAAATTGCATCTTACATACCCAGACCCCATTATGGGAAATCAAGGTAAGATTGTTCTCCCATTACACAATTATCTATAGAGAAAACCACACGATCTAATATGTGCCAAAGATATCTTGTAAGTCTTCTTATCATCTAATATACGGATCCAAAAGATTCTAGATTCTTGAATCAGTTCTGTTGCGACTATAGTTGGAACTTGTGAAGTCAAGAACAATTCGGCTTCAAGAAATTAATTCGTGATGAATTCAGCAAAGAAAGCATTGTACACTCCTCAAACGAATAATCTCGGCATTGGATCAGCAATGAAATGTAGCAAAATAGAGGAAACAATTAGATTAGCTTATACGTTATATGCTATCATGCAACAACACCCGACATGGGACCAAATGAATCAAACAAAACAAAAACGACCAAATGAAGACATGTCACACCAAAAAAAACCAAAGGAACAAAAGGAAGGATCATGTGCTCATATCGACTAGCATTAGCTGTCACAGTCCAATAAATCTTCCGATTGTAATTTTTGTGAAGATTTACACATGGATTCTTTGTCTAATATCAATAATAACTGAGAAAGGCATACATGAAGTATCAAAGGTAGCGAAGATTACAAGGAACCCAACTTGACTCTTAATATCAATAATAACAACAAATTCTCTATGGAGAAAACCTAATTTTATGAAAAGAATTAGAGAAGAAATTATTTCGGGTTAAATCAAAGAGACAAATAAGGATAAATTAATCCACGCGGAAGCAAAGAACCACAAAAGAAAGTGAAAACGATTAGGAGATCGAAGAAGATGGAAAAGGGGGGTTTCACCTACCTGATGGGGTACTTGTAGTAACCATTGGTTCCGGCGAAGAGGACGGCTCACCACCTCCCCGCAGAGTCATCCCCGATCCGCAGGCCCGCGGCGCGATCAGACGGCGGCCTGAGCGGGTTGCGGCTGGCGTTGGGTGAGCGGTAGCTGTAGGAGGAGGAGGAGGCAGGCGAGGACCGTTACGCCACCGTCACTACGGAAAGGGGAAGAAAAGACTTGAATGTGGAATTTTCACTAGGCTCGACTATCCACGTGGCTTATTACTGTCCGTTGGTTTTGGTCGCGAAGAGCGAATCGGAGCGGTTCGTGGCTCGCATGGGACCCCCTGAAACAGGGCTGTCGTCACAAAATGGACCCGCGGAGCAGCACGGATATCGTGGGCCCATGGGGTTCATTCTGCTTTAATTTTCATGTTTATCACTTTATTTTATTTTATTTCAGTGTCTAATTGGTTTATTTTATTTTTTATTCCATTTTAGTTGGTCATTGAGGGAAGAAAACTACTGTTTGGTAGATCTGATCTCTTAAATCCACCTAAATAGCTTTTACCTTCTCAAGTATATATGAATTGATGATGATATCAAACATTCCATGTCATTTTCACCCAAGAAAAAGAGAACATAGGGACTTGTACATATTATAATGAAAATGGTTACAATAAAAAAATAACTTCAGATATCCGAGAAATCAACGTCATATTCTTTTTTGTTTCCCTTAAACTATATAGAGATTTATATTGTAGACTAACATAAGATCTCAGCAAAAGTCTATGAGAGGCATCCATGCAAATGTATTTTGGGAGGAATTATGATAAATGCAAAAAAAAGTGAGAAATAGACAATAAAAATTAATTTTCAAAGAATGAAAAATAAATTTAACGAAAAATAACATTCTTTTTTTTTCCTGAGAAAAAATATATTAAATTATTTTTAATTGTATATAAAAAAATAAAATAAAAAGTGAATTAAAAAAATCTTAATTTTGATTTTTTTTGTAAAATAATTTTTTTCAAAAATAATCATTTTATCTTTGTTGATCATCGTCTCAGTCTTATGCCTAGTAGCTCTACCGACTCAGCATGATCGAATGTGGTTCTTGTCGATCATCCCCTTCCTCTCTCCTGTCTATCTAGGTCTTCACATGTGAGTTAGCAAATAACATCGGTCATCCTCCTCCTCCCCCTCTTCTATTCATTTGTGTTTCTGCACATGAGTTAGTAGTGTTGGTCATCGTTCTCTTCTTCTGTGATTGCAACACAAGCTAACGATCATGCTTCTCGCCCTCTTCATTTTCCATGATCACTTATACCTTCACAAGCTAACGGTCATGCTTGAGTTTAATTTTTTAAAATTATGAAGATAAAATAATATTTTTCATAAAAAAAAAACACTTAGAATTTACAGTTTCTTGTTAGAAAATTCGCTCAAAAATAAAGAAAAACTAAATTAATTTATAAAGACTTGACATGTATAATATAAATGTCATAGGTTCAACCACAGCTGGATCAGTTTGCAGCTACATGAAAGAACGCGGTCTAGCTCACCTCGTTTGGAGGTCAGCTGCTCCTGTTGTTTCACCGCGGAGTGCGTGTGGTATTTGGTTGCAGACGCAGGTACAGAGCACAGCCCATTGGTTCTCCTTTGCCTCTTCTACTCTTCTTCTATCCTCTCCTTGATTTGGTCTTCCCTGGAAGTCATAGCATATTCTTGCTTTTCTTCAGCTCCCTTGTTAGGTTTGCAGAACCGGTTGCAGCTTATCAGGTTCCAGGGATAAAGAAGGTGATACCTCTTCATTTGGTATCATCTTGGAGAGGTCTCAGCACAGGACAGGAGAGGAGAATGTAGGAATGTTCTTCTTGATGTTCTTTTTGTCATATACTTTTTTTCTTTTGTCTGGGGATGTCAAGTGATGTCGTGATTGTGCTGGCAGGAGAAAAATTAAGATAGCAGCTACTGTTTCTCTCATCAATGGAGACCACTTCTCCATCTACTTCTGGTGATGCCTAACCAGCAGTAGTGATCAGACTTCGATGAGCTCTCAGTGGAATAAAGCCTCTAGGTCTTCTAGATAGCTTCGATGTGCTCTTTCTGCCTCATAATTACATTTATAAGATAAGTCATTTAATTTCCATGTGAATGAAACTTCTGTATCGGTCTTGCTGCTTATCTTATATTTACTTAAGTCAGTCCTAATATCCATTGCTGATGAGGATACTATTTGCTTGTTGTCTCAAGAAGATTACAGGATAGAAAGCCACTTTATGTAAGTTCTGGAATCAAATATCTAAGTAGAATGTGAAATTACTAACAAATTATCTGACTTCATAAAATAGGGCCTTAAGACCTTGAAAATGTTCTGATCTTGCATCATTACTGTTAAACTGATCATAATTTTTCTATTGATCAACTGGTTTCATTTGTTTTTTATTTCACTTGTTTCTTCCTAAGAGCATGCTCTGTATCTCCTTGAAAAATGCATACTCCAATGCTTGGAGTAATGCATTGGATATTTTGATTACAGCGTTTGGCTTAAAAACTGTTTTCAGTTATTTTATCCAATTTTCCTTTTCATGCTATGGAAGAAAAGCACAATTTTATATGTCCAGATGATGTCTGGTAACATGCATCACAATATACTTTGACCTCTTCAATTGTATATCTTTCTGGCAAAGGAAGACCAATGAATTACTTATGATCTTTTCGACCTACTTTAAAGTGTTTGTACTTCATACTGAAGGCATAGAAGAGAGAACCATTGTTAAGTGTGTACAAACCTTCTATGAATCTATCTGTATCATTAATCATGTTTTCTGGTTGCTCTTTAACATTATCAAAATTGTTAAAATGATTTCCTAAGTTCCTGACTGAAGCTGATGTTCCAGTGCCTAAATAATAGTCTAACACCCTACTCCTAGTTCCACCCATACTCTACATGTAAGACTAAAGTAGGATGCCATAAATAGACACCGGATGGTGATGAAACTATGAGAGACTGATACCCATAACTGAGTAGCATTAACTATCACAAATGCTACAATTGTCTAATATGTTAAGATGTATATGAAGCTTAAACTATCATGATAGCACAAGTCTTTAGCACATCTGGAAAAGATAAACAGCCCATAACATGCATAGATTTTTTTTTTCTATGCAGTATTCTGATCAAACAACTGTCATTGTGCATCAGTGTTTGGTTACATTGATTTTAAATTTTACTTTTGAGATTAACAAAAAAAGTTACCTTCTAAGCTTTTATTTTGCAGTACTCTTCACCAGCTAAAGAATCATCATCCTTTGCTTGCTTTCTGGAATGAATGGCCAAAACTATTGTTAGCAGAACAGAAGCAATTCTGAAGTCGCTGTATAGTGGCCACATATCAAGGAAAGATAACTTGCTCTGTATTTATCTGGATTAATAATGAGACATAACCTTGGAGAATCTCAGAGAGTGAAATAAATTGTTCAGACCTCCACTTATCTTATTATCTATTTTGAATTTTTTACTTCTATCTCATTCACTATTTGTTGCACATACAAAAAGCTGCATGGTGTAACACAACAGATACAAAGAGGAAGGAATGGTGAACCATACTCGTATGCCTTAACACTGTGTTACATGGTGTCATTGTTATTACAAGATTGTTATCATCCTATTGCAAGATTGTATTAATAGACTACTATAAAAAAATTTCTGTTTCACGTATGAAAATATCTGTCATCTTATTTCAAGATCACCATGAATAGTGCCCGTAACTAGTTGTCAGGTGTACTATGGCATATACATTTTTAGATCAATATTTGTATTTTCCCGTTCTTTGCCTTTCTATTTAATACAATTTATACAATGGATTTGCAGTTTGAGCTTTTCCATTTGGTTGGCGATTTCTTGCAATAACCAAATTACAATCTTCAGCTTGCAAATTGAAAAAAGATAAATTTTTAAATGAATGACGCATGATTGAAATAACTACAGAGGTATAACTATATTGTCTGTCCAACATTTCTCAAAACACAATTGGCATCACTTGTAGAAATACCATCAATGAGGTAGATCAGAAAAGAGATGTCAGGAGTTTGTGCTTAGACTTCTTTTGGTGATAAGGAAGTATTTGATTGTTTGAATCTTCATACAATTTTGCCACAGGAATTGTTAGATCTACAGGACCATTGATTGTCAGATCTAGAGATCCATTGAACCATGTGTTGGTGGTGCCATTGTAGTGTCAGTGTTGATGAATAATGCAAGCACACCAAGGATAGTCAAAATGATTAAGATCACTTACAAAGGTGTTCCAAATTCGATAACTGCTAAGCAGATCATGAGAGAATCTGGCATGAGTGCTAAGAGGAGTCAACATAAAGGACCACAAGATACAGATGGGACAAATAGAATAATCCCAGATTTTGATAAATAATATTCCTGTTCTGAATAGTTAATATAGCCCATGACATACCTTTCATAGATTCAGGACTCTCTTAGATTCCATGCTAGAGTGGATTTTCCTATTTCCAACAGGAAGTAAACAAGACACCTAATTAATTTTGCCTCCATATGTGTTCGTTTGTCTTCTCTCTAAATTCTTCATTTTGATGCTTGTTATTGGACTTTCATTCCCATACTGTTGTTTTAGCTTGTGTATTTTTCAACGACAATTAAATGGAAAAAGCATTTGAATTACTAAAAGAAATTGCCTCTGACATTGTTTATGTTCGTTCATTCCTTTTATATGTTGGTTTGACTTGTAGGATGGGAAATTAGCATAGCACCCAGTTTGAGAAACTTGCTTTCTATACAAAGGTAACTATTTCTCTCTCTTGACCCCTCAAGTTGTTATATATGCATATGTAGCTCTACAGTAATCTAGACACTAATCTCATCTTCTTTTATAACATAAAAAGATTTTTTTCCTGTTCATAATATCATCCATTTCCCTTCATGAGTAATTGACCAAGACATGCTTCTCTAGTAAAGTCTTTTTTTTTGTTTGCTTCTCATCATGGTTCTCACTGTAGCACCCTCTGTGATGGTTAAACAATGCATAAGCTTGTAACCCAAAAAGTGAAAAAAACAAACACATATATTGGTCCATTGCATATTTAAGCATCTAGGATGTTTAAACTTTCCTTGTAGGTGTAGATCAAAACAAGTAAAATTTCTTACCCTTATTTTTTATAAAATATACATCATACAGATATAATAGGATATGTCGCTTATTCCGATTCTAAATCAAATACATATAAATCAATGAGCTCCAAGATCAGCAAGGCGATTTCTGTTTACTCAAAAACCATGGTGTTCGCAGAGCCTTTTGAGGGAATATAAGGGTATTGTCAAGGTCATTATGGAAGGGAAAAGATAAGCCTGATTTGTATAAATGAATCATAAAACAGCAATTTAGGGCTTCAAAAATTTTCTGTTTTGTGAAGGTGCTCTAACTATGTTCAATGAATCAATGCTGGCAAAGTTGTGAATCGTTTGGCCAGTTTCTCTAGGTCCTTTACCTCCTCGTCTTTTTGAAGCCACAATGAGCTACGCATCGAGGTTTCAGATTGTCATCTTTTTGACCTCCTAGGCTTCTTGCTCTCAACGATGTGTATAATTAGCTAATATATTGTGTAATAAAACAATTTCCAAAACAAAAAGATATATTGTTACTTTAGCCACCATGATATGAACCTATGAAGTTCTTTAAAATAATTTGTACATAGACAATACAAGGTATTTGTTTATAGAATTCTGGTTATCTCAGGAGTCTTTTGTCCTCATCATTATCTGGTGATTCATACTCTTACAAATTAGCTGCCACTGTAGAAATGCATATAAATCTTGGTGTTTCCAGCATCCCCTTTTTTTCTCAGAAGTAAGATGCTAAAAAGTTGGCTATAGGCCCTCAGTAACATTGAACAACACTTTGGTGCATGTTTCAATCAGTTGGCAGATGCTGATCTGATTCTGGTTGTTCTGAGTTTGTTCCACATGCAGATGATGGTAATAGATAACAAACCTCAAGAAGAAGACGATGACCTTGGTCATGATCGTAATAGAGGGCGCTAGCTAATAGATAAGATGCTTCCACATAGATGTTGACTAACCTACAGGTTCATAGGCAACTTGCCTACAGAAGTTATCCATCGAAGTTTCCTTTTACTTAAATATCTTAAATTCAACTCCATTCGTTTCCATGTTTTTATCCCTTTTCAGAAATGGAGATCAAGATTATCTCAATTCATTTTATTGAAAAGATTCCAAAGAACAAGAAAGAGGAGAAAATAATGAATAGAAAATAAATTTTATGAGATTGATTTTACTTTATCATTTTAAATTCAACTCCATAATTTTTCGTGTTTTGTCTTCTTTTTGAAATCAAAATGAAGCTCGGTTGATTTTGTTGAAATGATGTGAAAAAAATTAAGGCACATGGAGCTAAAGAAAAGGCAAGAAAAGAAATATTATGAGATTTGGTTTTACTTTATCATTTCAACTCCATGTTTTTCCAAGTTTTATTTTCTTTATGAAATAGGGATCAGGATTACTTCAACTCATTTCATCGAAATGATTTGAGAAGACAAGCCCATAGAGTAATAAAAGGCAAGAAAAGTAATATTTTGAGAGGCATTGCCATGGTCAACAGTTGTAATGCATGATATCTCTAAAATAAGATCATAATATGTTTCCATTAAGGACTGTTACATCAAATACTAAATTGCAAATCTACTTCAGTTCTGGATTCAACGGCTCGTCAGATTCAAACTAGTACACAACCACACATATAGTTCAGCAGCACAGAACGATCTAACAGAGCAGCCCCTACCCTAATAAAAACCACATGAACAGTGCAATCTCCATATTGCCAAACAGTCGAGGCTCATCTCTATAGAATGGTGTCCTGGTGCAGATAGGTGTGTCAAGAAGAAAACAGTAGGAGGAGATTAGTCCAGTTGGGACTTTTGGATGCATATATCTCCTAGAAAAGGCATCGAGCTAGGGCTTGCCACCGATCCCTGGTTTTCCTTTCACAGTAGGGTCATGTTTAATGTTGGGTCTTCCATAGTCATAATCTAGTGTAGTCTCCAATAATGCCTTTCTGATGTATATCTGCCATTAAGAACATCAGAAATACATGTATCACAGAACCTCATGAAATACATATTAGTAAGTTATCAGTACTTGTTCCCGACAAAAGGAATAATCAAGTAAAGAACTCCTGATATTATACTGATTTCATGCTCATCAGTTGTCATTTATATAAAAGAATGCTGTTTAATAACTTTTGAAGGAATTAGCACTGTCAACTAGTAAAGACTCTTATGAGATTCAGATCTTGAGATCAAATTCCACCTTTCGCTGAAAAATTAACTTTGCACAAAAACAAACAGTTGGACAACTGTATCAGTTATGTTAGAGGTCAAAAAGAACAAGGTTCACTTGTATAGTATGGTTATGAAAACAGGATCAACTTGGTCAGTTCAATTGGAAAAATCATGTAGTGTGGTCTTGACTTATATCTAACATGTTTAAGTATGGGATTAGATCAAGTGCAACAGGTTAGTTTTTGGCAAACCAGAAATACCGACTGGTGCAATTCACACAAAGCCATTATGGAATGTCATCCATAAATGATCAAAAGCTCCTCTCTGCCCTTAGACCGCAATTATTTCTATCCTTTAAAAGTCAACAACAGAAAGGAAAAGAAAGTCTAAAAGGGCCTGGAGACTTTGGAATTAATCCCTTAGTTACTACCTTATACCTTTGTATAAATATAATATTATCCTTTTACCAATCATCTAGTCTGAAAGACTAATTTACTAGTCCGACTAAATATCTCAATGATCCAAGGCCTCACCAGGTTGTTACTGGTCCAGTTTTGATAACTAGGCTTTAAAAGTGGTATTGTATAGCATGGGAGCTGCATATAAGTGAGATCCATCTTAAATCACTTTTTGAGTCTTTCAGATTTTTGCTACATCTCATGAACCATCAACAGTTTGTTTTGTTAGATAATGAAAGGTCGTCTTGAGTAGATGGATTGAACAACTACTACGGAGTCTTAAAATGGTTATTGATTACTCTTAGAGTCAAATGTTCTCTCCAATTGTACAATCAAGTTTTAGCAGCAAGATTGGGCCTTGTCTAATTATGTTCATGGCTTCTGGGGAGCATACTTCTAACGTAGCTTACCTCGACTTCTCATTTTTTTCGAGAAAAAAAACATTTTCATCGTTAAAGTCATGGTGGAACAAAACTCTATCTCACTAACATGTAAATGATTAACTTGCAGAATACCTTGGTCACCAGGCATACAGATTCTTTTCCATCCTGATTTCCTCCAGCTTGACCTGTGAAGGAAATTAAACTACAGTTCACAGGAGAAAGCAACAACGAATAGGACAATGAAACTACTTACATGAAGATGATTCAGAGAGAAGGATCAGAAAAAGAACAATGAGGAACGTTTTGAGTCTTGGCATGATTGCTGCTATTCTTGATTCTCTCATGTTGTTTGTGGGAGCTTGGCAGGGAACCAAGGCCCCTTTTATGGTTGATTAATGGCAGCTGGAAAAGAATTTGCCATGGTCCATCATTCATGATATCTTCATAGAATGATGATGAAATCCATTAGCCCACCAGAAATAAGTCAACTACACTAGCTTCAGTAACTCCTGCATTCCTACTTGCCTTCTCTCCACCGAAAGCTACTGAATGCTGTAAGTGCAAAACAACAGGTCTTGTGTATGGCCCCAAATTTTCTACTTTCTTTTACTAGGGTTGAACATAGTTCTTTTTTACTTGCAAGCTCTTTGATTGTTTACAGGGCATGTTTAGATCCATAGCTACAAATTGAAGGTCCACAACTTAAGGGTTAACCCCCAAGCAATCTGTTGCTTGTTATGGTTCTTGACTGCATGTCAGTGGCGGCAGACAAGCATAGAGATGTTTTATAGTACAGCTATAAGGAAAACTGTGTGAAAGAACTCCATGGAGTGCGGTAAGTACTGGTTAAGATCTCCAGCAGCCCCATGGAATACAAGAGAGAGAGAGAGAGATTAACAACTTGTTTACATGACATCAGATCACGAAATTACTAGTTCAAATTATGCTCTTAGAAGCAGAAAGTTCACAGGCTGTGTACGAGGACACAGGTAACAATTGTCCTTTTTTTTGTTTTCTTTTGTCATGTGGAAGCTGTATGAGCTGCATCAATCATAATGCATTTTGACTTGCAAACACGAGCTGCAGGATGCAAGAGATACGTTGGCACCATCGTGACTGGGGGGCAGTACAAGCAACAAAATGCCATCACGGCCTACCTAAACTGAGCCATGGTGAGTGGATGGATAAGCATGTTCACCTTGAGCAAGTGCATGTGGCTGCAAAAAGGTGGCCAGGGAAAGAAGTGGAAGCAATAGTGCGCCCAAGAGGGAGTCAAACCGAAATCACTGGTTGATACTCTGGTGCTGCTTACTGTTTACGTGCTTGTGCAGCTCTGCTCTCATATCCTTTTCATCTTGGTGGTCTGGTTGGACCTGTTGCTTTATAAAATCAGGACCAAGATTTCAATAGTGTCAATCTTATCATTCAGGCCAACTTATAGACCAAGTTGACTTGCTATCCATGTCACTTGCTCTATTGCCATGCCATCGAACAGTGCATTAGGATTAGAGACAATAATGCACTTTTTTCCATGTAATTGATCTTGATCTTGATCTTGTTAATGTTGGTAGTAATTTTTTTTTACTCCTTAATAGGAAAGGGTTTATTCGGGGAATCGAGACAAGAAATTCAAGTATGAAAAGAAACTCTTAGAAATTAAGGTTTGCTGTTCTATGAATGCACCAGATATCTTTAAGGTCTTGAAAAGGCAAGGAGTGATGTAGAACAAGGAACATTTGAAGTACTCAGCATATTTTTCTCTGAAAAAGGATGTACAAAGAAGTCTTCTTGAATGTAAGTTCTGGTTTGTAATTTGAATTTTTCTCTACTATATTCATACCAACAATATCGAATCACAGAAGGCTTGTCTTCGTTCTAAGTTTTCTTTTTATCAAAGTCTTCTTTCCCATGTTGCTAAGACAAAAATGTGTTTGTTCCATTTAGATCTTGTTTGTGTTGGTAAGTAGAAAAAAGAGTGGCTTGGGGATTCAAAGATCTTTAGAGGATAAGAGATTCAGATACAAAAAGAAACATTTTATATCAATCTCAAGGTCTCAGTACAAGAACAGTGTTGAAGAAAAAAAAAATACTTTTAGTGCTTGTAAAATTTACTCTAATAGATGAGGTCTTTTTCTCCTCTTTATATCTTAGTGGTAAAATACATAATGAAGAATTTATATATTTTTTTTCTCTACATGTGAAGAACATTCAGTAACGAAATCTTGCTAGTTTTTGAGGTTCTATTTAATTGTTGATTCTCTTAATTTCCTATAAATCCAAAAGCATATTAGGTTGTAAATATGACATGAGAAAAATGATGCTTGGGGCAATCGATCAAAGCATAGGATGGTTGACATTGCTGTTGATTCCTACGTACGCTACCTGACTACCATGCCAAGTCAAATTAACAGTTCCTTGATTCATGATGATGTGAAAAGATGATGACTGGCATTTTCTTCGCTACTTTAGATCCAAATGTCAATATCAATCAGCCAATAACTCACACTATTTGCACCAATAGCAGTCCACTCCTTTTCTTTTCTTGTTGGCATGAGATACTTGTAAGATATGATATATATTGACTAAACCCAAGGTCACTATGACAATCATATGGACACAAAATTAATTATATATATAACAACTTCAATTCCACGATCCTTATCCTATCCTAGTTTTGATGAGTTCCACTATATCATGTATCATGGTCTGTAGTACCGAATTGTACCGCTCGTCCCGGTCTGATAGGTTGTCGCCCGTATTGTAGCGGTGTTACGGTACTCGACACACTTGGGTGTACCGCTCGGTACACCTAGGTGTATCGCTCGATATACCGTATCATACCGGTACCGAGCCCAGGTCGAAACACCGGTACAATACGGTATTGTGAACCTTGTTATATACATATATTTCAGATACAGAACACTAAAAAACTAATCATATGTCTATCGCTCGTGAATTTTATGTTTTCCTTATTGAAATATCTATCACATATATGGATATATTTTTATTTTTATTTTATATTAAATTTCCTCAAATATATTTTCTTATTAGTTTAACATGTTGTTTTTTTAATAGGATTATCAAGAAGACAGTTAATCATTTGATGGACAAGTCAGGAGTATTTTTTTTTTTATTTAACTCTTCTATATGTCATAAACATTTTGGGATATAGAAAAAAGTGTGGCGGGAAAAAGAAAAAGAATAATGGAAGATTTTTTTTTCAAAAATTCACCAAATACAATTAATATATTTATTAACCTTTGACACTATTTCATTTTTGTTTGAAAAATCTTGTCATCTTCCGCTATTCATCTTTGCGCCTCAAAAGGCTTATCTCTCTCTCTCTCAGGGTTTCCCGACTCCAGCTGCTCGACGGCCGCCCAATCCCCCGTCCTCCGACTCCGGTCGGCACCGGAAGCCTCTTCCGGTCCCGAACCCTTCCGGTAACTCGCGTAAGTGGTGATCTCGAGATCCTCTTTTCCCTCTCGGTTTTGTTCTTGGATTGTGAATCCTCGCTGGATGGGGCAAACCGAGTTTTTCTTTCATTTATCTCTCTGTGCTCCCGATCCGGATCTCTTTTAGTAAGAGCTACTAGCAGGGGCACTTAATCTCATCTGAGTTTGACGGATTTCTTACCGTTTGTGCTGCTACGTCGTCTGACGTGATTTGGAAGATTTGGAATCGGAGAGTTGTTTTAGTTTAGATTTTTTTTGGGAATCTTGATCAATGGTTCTCTATTTTTTGCATGCATTGGGCGTTATAGGGAATCATGGATAATTTATTGCTATCGGCAGAGTTTATTCACAGCTGGTCCGGCATTGTGAACGTATACAATATCATGTTTGTGATTGTCTTACTCGGATCTGCTGATGATGTTGTTCATCATATATCAATAACATCAAGCACTCATGTTTCCTGACCGTGAATGGGGTAATATGTAAAATTTCAGTTCCTGGATTGATTGGTTGATGAATGATGCATCACCATCCCAATGACAAACGGATGTTCTACTCACAATTTTCGTCCTGACAATTTTTGGACTCAAGTGATTACCTCTTTATCAAATCTGTTCAAACTCATTTGGATGGTTATTTTCCTTCGCGTATCCGTTCCGTCCGATTGATAGTACCCTATAGTCTGGCTTAAGGAAGTCATATACTTGTGTTCACATTAGAAAAAAATTGGAACCTGTTGCCATCCCTGGTGAAGATTTGTTCTTGTGAAAAAATTGTTCATCCATTCATTTGAAATGGATTTGTTTGAGTTAATTTCTTTTCTTTTCCAGTCATTCATAATCATCCATCATCATCCTTTTGTGCACTTAATTCTGTATAAGGTATCACTGGTGGAGTTTGATGGTAGTAAATCTGCATTGTCATGTTTCTTTTGCTCGGGTAACCTGTTGGTAACTTCAGTATTGCCAGTCTTCTGATACGTTCAGTGGATTAAGGTTCATGTTTGTTGGTGGTTGAGGTGATTGAAGCATGCTCTTTGGGTTTTCAGCGATTCTCAGTATTTTCTCTTTGCATCAAAGGACTCGGGGCTTTCTAGTCTGGGTTTGAAATCATTGGACTATGGTCTGGCATTAACTTGCTAAATCATTTCCGACTACCCGAATGGTATTTCCAACCAAACAAGAGATTTTAGAGGCGCTATTTGAGCATTTATTATTATTTTTATTGGTTACTTGGTAAGCTGAGTAAGATGGATATTCTCATCTAAAAACCAGAATCTTGGTTCAAGTATTTGATAAAAGAAGCAAATCATCTAGACCCAATGTTGAAATTAATTTGAATAGGCTATAAACATGACGTCATAGAGGAATACTGGAACTGAAAATTTGCATGGTATCATATATTTGGTCATGAAATTTGGGTAAATGATCTTAGTCATACTGGAACAAGAACAATAGTTAGATTGTACTTATAATAGTCAGAGAATTTCAAAAATAATGTTGGTAAGCAAAAAGAGTAACAGCTTATTGAAAATATTCTACTAGGCAACTTTGAGAGCCTTTCACTAAAGAAGAATGGCTATGAAAACTATTGGCAACCCTTTAGCAATGAAGTCTTGTTTTTCTGGAAAGCTTGTTATTTGGCTCCCACACATGTTAATATTTTAGCATTATCACTTTAAACGGTTGCATGACTTGTAACGGCCTATCTTCTGGAGTTGAAACTTTAAATTGACCTGCCATAGTCTCTAGATATTC
Source organism: Musa acuminata AAA Group (assembly GCF_036884655.1). NCBI lineage: Eukaryota > Viridiplantae > Streptophyta > Magnoliopsida > Zingiberales > Musaceae > Musa > Musa acuminata. The sequence goes on from NC_088352.1 coordinate 816,630, forward strand.
TTCGTACTTCGAATAAATTATCTATATAGGTAGGGCCAGACTTCATATTATGCCTTAGTGCTTTTCTATTTTTCCTTTTTTTTATCGCAATACACACTTATTTTTTATGTCATATCCATTTGATTGTCTGAAACTCTGTAGGGCATAACTTTCGGTTGTCATCTCAAGAAGATCTTTCCTACGATGTGAATGGTTGGCCATAATTTGGAACATGAAGAGCATAAATTTTGGTGGAGGACTCAGGTACCTACTTTTGTGAGGCCAATTTTTCCAGTTGTACTTTGATAAAAGAATTTTTCTTGTTATGAGTGAATGTTATGAATTAAGAAACCCTTATTCAAATTAGAGAAATGGAAACTCTCTTTGGGGATCGATGATTGTTTGGACATTTAGTTGCAAAGAAGGTGCATATTGTGTATTCACATATTTAATGGGTGTTAGAGTCAATATCTTGGGATTTTGATTGAATTATTAAAATTACATCCATTTTTATGGAATTGTTGAGTTTTAAACGCTCTTTTTTCTAATAAAACATGTTTAAACTTGTGGACATCTATGCATTTTATGTGCATATCTGTGGCACGCAAAAAGGTAGCATATACCTGACATGTAAGGGATGTTGAAGTCTATAATCATCATCCTTAGTTGGTGAGTAGGGTAAAAGAGGCAGAAAATAGGACCTACATAAAAACTCAGAAGTTTTTGAGTAAATTTACATATTTTACATTGACCCTGGAGGTACAACCTCTTGGTGAAAGATGCAACTTTGTTATTTTTTGCTAAATACTTTGTTTCTATCAGTGCATCTAATTTGAGGTGGTTTCAATGATCAAATTGGACTTCAAGCTCAATTGATTATGACTTGATAACTCTTTTGGTTTATTTGGATGCTCCATCAATGAGATGAATTCACTGTATCTGGCTATTGCTTTTAAGTGCACCATACTAATCTGTTTATTCTCCCACCAGTATTTCTTCAGTATTCTTCACCTATGGCTTGCATTACTTACAAACTCCACGTCCATCCAAGTTGTCGACTATTCATATTGCTATCTTGAGGAATGCACCTCATGCATTGATGGCTTTTTGTTCCAATCCAAAAGATCTTCATGGGGGAACTTTGCAACTAATGTTTGATGGATCACCATCTGGAATCAGTTCTTCATTCTTGGATTTAGGTTTCGTGACCGAGCAGTGTGAGCATAAGAATATCACACGAAATGAAATTCAGTTTCATGAATTTGATGGTGAGCAATCTGAGAAAACTGATGGTGCTTGTAAAAGTGCTCAAGAGGTTTCTGACAGGGAAATCCAGAGAAGGCAAAAGATTGGAGCAGCAAACAGAGGCAAGATACCTTGGAACAAAGGAAGGAAACATAGTGAAGGTATAATTATACTTTCCTATTTCATCCTTGTGATCTTTGTTGTAGTGAGATGATCTTTTCTTTATTTGCATTGTTATCTGATTTTGACTTGCTGTGTATTAATCTCACACTATTTTGATTGTAGAGACTCGAGAGCGCATCAAGAAAAGAACTATAGAGGCCTTAAGTGATCCCAAGGTGATGTCATGTAAGAATCAATTTCATACAATTGTCAATGGCTAATGTTATATTATTTGTTGGTGATGTTGCGTTCTGAGTTTTGCTAATTTGTATGAATTTTGTCAGGTCAGGAAGAAGATGTCTGAAAGTCCTCGTTCGCATAGGTATGCTCATATTCAAGTTCTCATTCTCCTAGCTAGACTCTCCCAGTTAGCAAAAGTCATGTTATTAATGTTAGTTTAATCTACTGACCCACAATAAAGTTGCTTTACAATAGCTTAATAGCTTCTAGAACTTATGACTTTACAAGTAATCTGCTGCAGTGATCAGAGTAAGTCTAAAATAAGTGCTTCTCTGACAAAGATTTGGGAAGAACGTCTGAAACAGAAAAGGCTGCAAGAGAAATGCTATTTGTTTTGGGCCAGAACTATTGCGGAGGCAGCAAAAATAGGCAGTCTTGATCAAGAGAAATTGGAGTGGGACAGCTATGAGAAAATGAAGGCTGATATGGTATCTGAACAAATAAAATTAAAAGAAGAAAAAGCAAGGGCCAAAGAAATTGCAAAGCTAAGAGCAGAAAGTGTTGCAAAAGATAAGGCCGAAAAAGTTGCAAAGCTTGCTGAGCAGAGGAAATTACAGAAGGAGAAGGCTAAGGCTAGAAAGTTAGAGGCATTGTCTCGGAAAAAATCTGTTGATGAGAGAAAGAAGACAGAGCTGTCTAAGGGTTTAAAACTTAAGGCAATATTGACTAAGGTAATACTCATAAATGATATTTGTGTTTTCTCAACCTTTTACTGAATGTTTGCACAAAAAGTATTTGTCATTATTAAATAATCAAATTGTTTACCAGACTTTTCTTAATGTTCACTGCCTATACTTGGTTTCTAGTATTGCTGTAGAAGTAGCTATGAATCTTCAGATTGGCATGCACAAATTTCTTGAATAAAATGGACAGGTAGAAGTGTGTCTACTTTTTCATCCACTAAACATAGATAAAGCTAAGGATCTATTTATGCTTGCTTTGTAATAGGGTTTCAAGCAATTTCTGCAGCTTGTCAAAAGTCTTATATTGACAATTTTTCTGTTCTCCAAGTCTGATGGTAATATTCTTATTCTTATTCTGAAGTTCCACCATCGTAAGAGACAGTTGGAGACTCTTCAAACAGAGATAGTAGCTAAACCTGGGCCAGACTTGACATTGGATATAGAACTGGTTAAGAATGAGAGAATGCAAAGAAGAATCTCACTTGCTGATCAAATTAAAGCTGTTAAGAACAAAAAAGCAGAATTTGCTGTACAAAGAGTTCGAGCAAATGCATTGTTGGATTCTGCATATGAACAAAGAGCAGGAGATCATTGATTTCATGGCATTTACTGAACACACAAAGAGCGACACATTATATGGGATGCAGTAGGTAATATTACTGTTTTTTTTTTTATTTACAAAGGTTTATGCTTCACATGCTATCTAATTATTTTCATTGCAATTTTTTAATAATAATAAACAGGCCCTAAATAATTGTTCAAAGTTACCTGCTTTCTTATGTTACTATTTTTTAGTTGCCTCAACTGCCCATGCATATCTTTTCTGTGAATAATCAGCTGAATGCTGCTGTATTATGAGGATATATACTCCACCACACCTTGCCACATTTTAGTATTTAGTCACAGTAATTTTGTGTTCTTCATGCATAAAATACCACTGATTTGTCTTTCTATGATGCATGTTTGAATTAGAATTTACTGAATATCTGTGTGCTTTCACAAACAATATTGCCTTGTCTGGAAAAGTAGGTGCTTTTTTTTCTGCAAGGAACCACCATTTGGACCTGGTTGTGGTGTTTCTTTTGCACTATCCACAAAATTTTTGCATATTAATTATACATGGCATATATTCTATTACATAAACAGTGATAAGAAAAGATGTTACTCCAACGGATTTCGCAAGGCATTCGTAAGTTCTTGGTTTGATATATTTTTTTACGGAGCTATCCTTTTCATCAATTTTCACCTTCCAGAATGCATGTCTGGTTATTATAGAAATGAGAATTTCAGTCTCCATCAGGACTCTATAATGTCTTAGATTCTGGCATGTAAACACATTGATTTTTAATCATAGCTGCTTTGATCACTGTGAGTTGGAACTAATGCCAACTTTCCTCTGTTTCTCTTGGAAAAGTTGTCTAATTGGAGGCACTCAATAGTTAAGGCACTAAGACGATCCCTAACCTTGCGGTGGGAGTACCAATCGTAAAGATGCTATAAAGTGCTTTAGTTCAATGTGGTCTTCATTCCTGTGGATGGTATTTTTGAAAGAAAGTAGTACCTCGGGAAGCGACCTAAATGCTTGGAATGCAACTATTTAGTTTCGTTTGAGGGGAAAAAAAAAGAAAATTTCATTTAAAATTTCAATATTTGTGGAGATTTGGTAATATACTCGGTTGTCTAATTCACTGTTTGTTGCCTTCTGAAGGGCAGATCATGATGTTGGTCAAAGATCCTACTAGACGACAAAGAAGATCTTGCTACCAGTGTAATATTCTGCAAGGAAATGGGATAAAGACTCAAAAGGTCATTTTTCGGCAGATGAGAAGCTTGACTTTCTAGAGATTGTAGAAAGACTTGGGTGGCCTCCTGCTCTATGATTTCCTTTTGTTCGCGAAACAGCAATGTAATCCTTTGGATCACAAGTTGTTCAAATTCTTTTCAGGTGACATACTAACTTACTGGTTTCATTCGTATATTAATCTTGATGAAATTTGTTTCGTCTTTCTGTAGTTTAGAATCATGGGATAGAAGCGTTACATTTGCGCACTTGATCCAAAGAAATTAACAGTAATTACAGTAAACATTTTGAGTTTTGTTCGATAAATGTCAACACTTTTATTTTGAGAGATGTACGAGGGTAATCTAAATGACGAGTCAGCTATTTCCACTATTTGAAAGACGAGTGGCCTACTCGTCTCGTCTTGCGTCGGTCAAGGTGATTGGAGATATCAATGGGCCCACCTGATTTTCCAATTACCATGCAGGTAGTTCGTTGGGTTATGACCCAACTGGTAGGTAAATTACTTTTGTGACAGCCGTATCCAGCAGGATTAAATATAGATTAACTCTTATATTTGGACTATTTTAGTATCATCATCTGGTACTTAAAAAAATAATATTAAAATCTTTATAATTTTAAAAATAAGAATAAATAATTTTATTTGTTTGGATAAAGTGATGAGCATAACGATAATTTTAATATTTTTTTGTTTTCAATGACTTTAAACAAAAGAGATTTTGATTTTTTTTTTTGTTCATCACTCAAGATATCATATGTTGTGTTTTTCATGAATGCAGTTGACGACGTTGTTATGTTTTTTGTTAATACAGTTGATGACGTTAAATTTTTCGTTAATACAGTTGACGATATTAGATTAGAGCAAACGAGATCATTTGTTTCACTTTTGTTAATTTGAAAGGTTGAAAATGAGGTGGTTTCCAAGACTAACACTTAGATCTATGTTCTAACAAACAATATCTTGCACTGTTTCTTCAGAGGTGCAATATTTCTTATTCGTAGGAAGGAGAATGTTGGAACAAGGAGAGGCTTTACCGTGCAAGCTAGGAAGGACTGAACAGGATTGTAGTGGAGGTCGATGCAGAGAATTCCAAATCCTGAACAAAAGATGACTCCACCATAGCGATGCTAAATCTAATTAGGGATATGATGTACATGTTGGGATATATATACCAACTGGTTTGTAGATTTTGTTAGAACTTCAGCAAACAAAAAGGGGAAAACAATGGCTTAGGCTATTCATCTCTCCTAGGTTTGGAAGATGCAGAAGTTCTTTTGGAAAACAAAAAGAGTTACCGTCACATCACACCAACTTGTTCAAAATTATATAAGAATCTTAATGTTTGTACATCTATCCATGCAGATGATGTAGCAATAATGCCGAATATTCTTGAGTTTGCTGCCGTTCCTACTTTTAATAGTTCACTGATTTATGACTCAGTTTGATAACACTAGTCCCTAAATTTTGACACAGGCGTAAAACACAACACAATTCTCAAAATAATTAACAGTGCATGACGATCGAAATATCGGTTTCTTTTCGATGACAAAAAAATACCAAATTAGAAGTACACTCATCTGCAAGCCCACCCTTCTGAAACTCCAAGCTACACGAACCTGCAAATTCAGCTCCCAAAGGATGCCGATAACTATTAATTAGCACATCACAAAGTACCAAACATTAGAATAGAAATGGGAACTCCTTCGAGCTGTTCCTGAAGGGGCTGGGCTTACGGGTTTAGGTAGAAAGTCTTGCTCTCAGCTCAGATGCCACCGCATCAATGAACTCTTCAGTGTTCAGGTACTGGGCTCGAGTAACGCTGAGGTTTGAAAGATTTGCAAGTAATTAATCAAATTTCTTGGATTAGAACACACAAAATTAGTTGGCACTCAAGTGACAATAGGTCTGAGAGGGCTGGAGAATACCTGGATCCGTGTAGGAGAAGTGCAAGATCTTTGGTCATTTTCCCAGACTCAACAGTTCCAACACAAGCTGCTTCCAATTTCTCAGTAAAATCAAGGAGCCTGGCATTGTCATCTAGCTTTGCCCTATCAAATCACCAAGCATATAAGAGCTTCAGCATGGACTTTTGTAACAATTAAACAAGCTGGTTTCTCAATAATTCATCTTCATGTATAGAATAATCATATGAGCAAGATTTGTGATACTTTTGAACTCCGACCCACGGAAAACAAGACCTATGGCATATTCATAAATTGCAAATTAAAAACCGATGCCAAAGCTGATGTTTCCAGTTAATGCTTGTCTTATAACAATGCTGTTGATCATAAAAGATATGTCCAATAAAACCACACCTGTGAGCAAGCCCTCTTGACCAGGCAAAGATGGAAGCTATACTGTTTGTACTGGTTTCACCACCTTTTTGGTGAACCCGGTAATGGCGGGTTACTGTTCCATGTGCAGCTTCAGCTTCAATGGTTTTCCCATCAGGGCACACCTAGAATGAATGCAGATTTTTTTTTGTTTGTATGAATTAGTATTGCTTTACAGGAATCTTTACAGAAGGAAATAACTTAAACCTTATTATTCATCATACGTAGAAACATGCATAAACCTTTTTGTTTTAGCATTGACTAGTGAGGGGGAACATTGTAATCAGGCATAGAACAAGCATAACTCGTAACAGTTGATATAGGAAGTGTTCAGATTTGTAAGAGTTTGTTACATGCTAAACTAGGCTGTCCTCATGACAAAACAAGCTGCCTTTAACCCAAAAAAAGCAAAATAAGTTTTTTTTATTACTATAAAATTATCATTTTCAACTGCAATTATCATTTATCAAAAAGAGCATAAAGTCCTACTTACAAGTTCAAATAAAAGGATTTTACTCCAGGAATGTAAGTTAGAAGTTCCATTAATTTGAGAGATGAACATATATGAGTCAAATTTCCATCATGAAACACGTTTTATTTGCTATATGTGTACATACCAACACTGATGTCATCAGGCCAAGAGACCCAAAACCTGCAAAATTGATAAGGTTTGTCTGATGGTTAGAAAATTGCCTTAAATTAGCTTTCTGCAAGCATCAGGAATTCAACAAAAGGTTCAAAACTAATCTTTTCTAAGTATGCAACAAAAAGAGGACATGAAACTTGATGCATAAAGCTGGCAGAGTTCAAACCTTGAGCTAAGAAATCACTTTGTACATCTCCGTCATAGTTTTTGCAAGCCCAAACATAACCACCTTCACTCTTAAGTGCATAAGCAACCATGTCATCAATTAGACGATGTTCATACCTGTCAGAAAATGGGATGAGACAGACAGAACTCCCAACCAAGAAAACATTATAGAGCGGTTGAAGAATGCTAACCAAATTCCTGCAGCCTCAAACTTGGATTTCCATTCAGTTTCATAGACCTCTTGGAATATATCCTTGAACCTGCAGGATTTAATAGTATGCAAGATAAAGCTAGTAACAAGTACAAAGTCATATGAAACGTATCAATGTTGTGATACAATCTGAGAGTAAACTGTTTACCTTCCATCATATTTTTTCAAAATTGTATTTTTGGTGCTAAGATAAAGGGGCCATTTCTTTTGGTAAGCAGTAGCCATGGAAGCATCCGCAAATGCATGAATTGACTGTATACAAACATACACAAAAAGAGAAAAAAGATAACTATCACATCATGTGATTCACATGTATTAGCGAGCATGTACTGTAAATGTCACAAATGGGTGAAGGTTCCAGACCTCATCAGTGTTGTACATTGATAAGGCAACTCCACCTGCGCCAGTGAAGTTGAAAACCTCTAGTTCAACTTCCTCATCTTTTCCCTCTGAAAGTGATAAGCAAGCAAGAAAAATTTAGCACACATCAACAAAGAAACAATGCAGAAAAGAAATGCCTGCTGTGAACAAGCATAAATTATTACTTATCGTACCGAAAACTAATTTAAGCTTTCCAGGCCCTTTAATTACTGTATCAGTTGCACGGTACTGATCACCAAAAGCATGTCTCCCAATGCATATTGGCTTTGTCCATCCTGAGAATGTGACATATCAGATTGGCAGGTAAACGATGGCAGTCACACAAATCTAGAACATCTTTCATTTGAGTACCTGGAACAAGCCGTGGGATGTTTTTACAGATAATTGGCTCTCTAAATACAGTGCCTGCAAGAAAAGGATGTGTAAGTCCAAGTGGTATAATCATCAGGGATTAGTTATACGATTCCGACACTCAAGACAGCTGACCATTCAAAATATTCCTGATTGTTCCATTGGGGCTCTTCCACATGGATTTCAGGTTGAACTCCTTAACCCGAGCTTCATCTGTCATTATTCACAAGTGTCCATATATGATTATCACAAAAATTTATTGCATATAGTTTAATGTGTTAAATTCAATTGCAGCTTTACCTGGAGTTATTGTTGCACATTTGATTGCTACATTATAACTGCAGCCACATCACACTGGTGTTAGCATACAGTCAAAGATATAATATATGGCATGACAATTCAAAATTCAGAAGAATATTTGCCAATTTAAGATACCAATAAGCAATCAAGAAACTGGCCAACATCTAGCAATTACCTAAGCAATTGCAGGGTCAAAACACTGTACTAGTCCATTTCAGCTCAGTTATTCCTTAAAATTCAAATTGGTTTCAGATTCTATATTTTGGTCACATTTTGGTTGACTTGTATAAAAATCCTTAACCTGAACTCAACTTCTGAATATACATCAACTTCTGAATATACATCATTGGATATGAATTACCTGATTAGATCTAGCAAATGTAGATAAGTATCCACATAGGTGCCTTATTTTCTGAACCCCAATGTCTTGCCCTCAGTTAAGCACTAACTGGAAAATTTGAGAAAACCAATTCCACCCTCCACCCCAAATATATATTAAAAAAAAAAGAAAATTCAGTTTCTCTGTCATCTTGGTTCAGTTCTGATTCAGCTAACTAAAATCTTAATTAGTTATCTTTAATTTGAACTTTTGATTAATATATGTTGAAAACTGTAAAAAACCAAACTATGAGAGTAACATTCATTAAAATAAAAGAAAGCCCAAGGTGCCAAAGGAAAATATAGTTCATGCAAAATCAGAGTTTCATCTCAGTAAAGCCAAATGCCAAAAAAGATGCAGCATACATCTGTTATCATTCAAATATATAGTAGTACTATTAGAGAAAAAAACTGAATATGAAAGGATACACTGGTATAGAGGTGAAACCTACTTAAGAGTAGCTTCTGCACTTTCTATTGTGACTTTATCATCTCTAGCATCACGGTTAGGTAGTCCCAAGTCAAAGTACTTGATATCCAGGTCCAAGAATGGAAAAATGAGCTGCATTATCAATTGAATCATAAGTCCCACATAATATAGCATTAAAAGCTCTATTACATTGTATCCTATAAGGATAACGATAGAGAAAATTTTAGCAAGCAAAGTAGGCAAGAAAACCAACAGTCACCTTTTCTTTGATTGATTTCCAAAAGACTCGAGTCATTTCATCCCCTGCCACAATGCAAAGACATATAGCTGATAAGTGATCTAGAATTATATTCAAGCATTTATATATAAACATCTGATGAGATATAAATGAACTGCAATGGTGTTATATTAAGGTATGACCAAGAATTACACAATGAGACAGTTTAAAGAAATTGAACTCTGATTTAATCAATAGTAAAGATATATCCATTGGAAAGACTGCCTTTAATCTATATACACCATGTCATTTAAAAGGTGCCAATATCAGCACCTAGTGGAGCAGAAATCTACATAGCAAGGAAGAAAAGGGCAAGCACAACAAGTTTAGTACTAAAACAACTCAAAGGAAAAGAGAAAGAGACAATTGCACAAATCAACCACAACCAAGGATTTGTTTGCATTAGCAAAAAAGAAAAAAAAAATGCTTTTCATGTTTGCTTCTAACTTGATTTAGTTCAGTACTCACTAGATTTAGAGCAGTGCTGATGAAGGATGAGCAGCAGTGGATTTCTTTTGATAATAGATGAACCAAAAAGAGATGAATAAAAAGATAGTAATTGAAAGATAATAGAAAAACATAACGAGATAACTACCAAACTGGCTCTGGCCTAAAGAGCAAACTCCTAGGATGAAGGCTTCATACCTCCGTATGTCTCGCATATGAACGATGGGATCATACCATCGGAAACATAAATGTGGCCTCGCACCACTCTCACATAAGGTGAGAACGAACTCAATTCATTGTTTCATATTTGATTGATGCATTACAATGTTCTGGCCCCCTTTTATAGGCTCTAGTACAAGAATAAAAAGAAAATTATAGAAATAAAGAATATTATAATTGCATCAAATCAAATACATGATATCCTCTTTCCTTTGAAGAATGTAATATTTCTGACTTGATTTGATAAATAATCTTTCTTTCTTGATGATAATCTTGACTGATAGATTTTCTCATCTTTGTAAAGACAATCTTCAAATAGGATTCATAATCTTCAATAAAAAACAAATCTGATTTCTGCCATCTTTTATGCATTTGCTTCCTTGTCTCCTCGTTGAGTAAATGTCGATATATGACAACTTATTACATATGCAAAATACCACAAAACTAATTAAATTTATTTAAATAAAAGATAAACTAATTGGTTCCACATCAAGTGCGAATGTCCCAAAATGGCTTTATGAACTACAAAGTTGAAGAGGAGTCTTGAAACATCCTATATGTTTTCAGTGGTTTCATGAGATGAAAGAGTAATTAATCCTTAAAAAATATAATTTTGCAAGTGTTGTCAACTACATAGAGAATTCACCATTTATTAGAATGTTAAATGGCCAGAATTTGTCCATGACATGCATGCTTTAGCATTCAATGGAAAATGATAAACTGGCAAGAGCTCTATAAGTTTATCACATTAAAATTTTACATGAACTTTCACTGCAATGTCTCATGCAACAGCTTAACCATGAACTATAATACTGTCTTGGTTCATATGTCAGAAGAAATGTTCATGGTTAGGTACATCTGCATTAAACAGCAGAGCTTATGGTCCAACTTTCAGATGCTGGTCATTCTTTGAATGGTCCTAAGCTAGAAATATTTAATCAATAAATCTCTGGTTTGCCTGTATTTGATTGTTCAAATGAGTATAAATAAATAAATCATCCTATTTAGTATTCTCCTAATTTTAATTTGATTTGAATCTTCCAGGGGGATAACTATCCATATATACATCATTTAAGGAACTTGAACCCAAGAATGACTGACCTTTATCTACAAAAGCAGACATTTTCCAATATGGCCACTTCTTTGTTACAGTGTGATATTCTCTCTTGTTGTAGTGATGGCTAGAATGGTTAATGTAGTGGATATAGTAAGAACAAAAATTCCACATAGGAACCAGAAAAAAAGGTAAGTGAATCTTTCCATGACTTCAGAGGAAGTTCGAAAACTCTTTGGCAGGTCTTGGTGGAACTGGGGTGCTGTTTTAACTGTAAGGATAGTACCTAGATTGGGAGCCCTTCCAATCAGAAGTACTCGAGTGGTGGTCGGAGAAGAAAGGAATCCTAATGGCTCCTGGGAATTATATGGCAGAAAGAAGGAAACTCTTCACGAGAAATAATTCTTTTTCCATGAACAGGGATGCACTAATATTTCCAAACCCATAGAAAGTACTCATTATTTGAGTGATTTGCAACTTTGCCAGTATAGGTGATTTCGTACTTGATTTTGCCCATTCCTCCTGTTTTCAGTGTTCATATCTTCATTTTCTTAGGGCACTGATATTGCTTCACCTGTTTCTTGGATTGTACTATTTACTGGAAGGTGACAGTAATTTTTTTACTACTAGAAATTTGTCCCAACTCCTGAATTCCCAAGTTTTAGAGGCAAACATTTCTAGAGTCGTAGAAAAGACATTATAACAGTTTAAATAGCACATATACCCTACTGGGCACAAACTCCTGAGCGGGGGAACTCTCTACACGTGTGGTATTACTTTTCAAGAAAAAGAAAGTCCAAAATCCCAGATACCAGAAGGTGGGTTTTCGTTACGGCTAATAGAAAAGCAACAAGAAAACACCAAGTGGATCATAGTTCTTAAGACATAAATATCACGAAGACCTTATATTCAATCAACACAAACAAATTTGCATCAACTAAAACATGACATGTAACTTCTCGAAAAAATTGTCTACACAGGAGAAGCAATGAACAACGAAATCCGAATCTCATAAACCAAATGGTTGTTTTTAGTTAGGATTAATCCACAAGCAACAAAGAAACACCAAATAGCCCACAGATCTTGAGAGCTACATATCTCAACTAAACATCAATACATTCTACACTATCAAACGCACATATCTGCATCAACTAACATACGACACAGAAGTAAGATCCACAAACAAGGCGAAGCCGATCGAACAGTAAAAGATGGCAATGTATGAGTACATCCATCAGGATCGCGCCGTAAAGATCGTGGATCGGCCCACGACGACGGAAACAACTAATCATGAGGCACCGAAACAGTCAGAAACAGAACGGATCTGGGAATACGGAGACCACCAAAGGTTGACGGGAAAAGAAGTCGATCGACGGGGCAGACGGATAAAACGAGCGGGCAACGAAAAAAAGGCGTTGCTCACCGTCCATCTCGACGATGGGGTTGAAGACCTTGATCTTCTCGAACGCCATTTCTTGGGCGCGGCGCCGCGAAATCGGATGGAGTTCGACGACGAGTGGAGTGGGGGAACGAGAAGTGGAACTAGAATAGAGCGAGAGAGCGAGTGCGGGGTGCTGATGCCGCCCCCCTTAAATGGAGTCACAAGATTGATAAAAGGAATTACAACGCTATTTCTCGTCGCTGTAGCTCACCCGCTTATGATTGTAGGAGACATTTGGGTCCCACATAAAAGACCCATTCACAGGAGGCTATAGGATCGGGTAACGTACCAGCAGGGACAAAAAAGTCTTGCTAAAAATGTGAAAATTAGCACAATTTTTCTTACCTTGTACTTCTACCCGCTTTCCGATAGATGAACGTACAAGAAGAGGACCCACAATTGTACCCAATAAAGATAGGTGAGACGGGGTATTAGCAGCGGGTAACAGACGTATATGTGATGAAGGGGAGACGCAGTGCAGACATGCGCTCGCTTTTAGCTACTCCTGCGGCGGATTGCTGTCGAATCACTAATCGACCCTTTCTTTTGCCACCATTTTACTTTAAGATTTTTTTATTATTTAAAAGGAAGAGTATTTTAGCTTTTTATATATATATATATATATATATATATATATATATATATATATATATATATATATATACATGAAAATTTACACTCCTCATAAAATGACTCTACTTATTAAATAATCAATTTTATTTAACTATAAAAGAACAATACTTCCTCAGAAGGTCTGTCACCACTGACCCTTGACCGGCAGCTCGGATTCCCTGCTCACCTAACACAACGCCACCCACCAACTTCACCTTCCCACCGGTCTCCGGTGGACCACTGGCTGTGATCATCCATCCGTCCGATGTCAATCGACCGGTCCTCGTTGCGATTGGCTGGCGTGTGTGGCACCAAGAAGTTGATCATCTTCCTGATTCCACGAGTCGTCTTCGGAAGAGCAGTCGCGTGTCAGCAACTCTTCAAACGACTCACCGATCTATTAATAGTGGATTTAGTCAATTATGTAGTCAAATAATTCGAGACCATCATCATCATCTTCTCTTATTTACTAATCTCGGTATGATTTCTAATTTTCTACTTTACCGAGGATGATGGCATGAGATCGATCGAATAGGTATTGACATCAGAAATAGATCTATCGAAAGCGAATGTGGACATGCTTATGAGTCGATATAACATGATCAATTATGATTAAATTGACATGATTTTTATGACCATCAAATTTTAGTGCAATATAACGAAAAAAAAGAGTAAATTTTTCTCCCACTGTAAAAGGGATTTTTTGCTTTTTTAGGTATTATTTTCTTTAAAATAATACCTAAAAAAGAGTCGAAACAAACTTTTTTTCCTCTTTAAAATAAAATAACACTAGCTAGCTCGAATTAATTTTGTACCATAATACAACCCAAATAGTCATAATATCTCTTTTGTAGGCAATATATTTTCTCTAGTTAAAAAATATATTTCGAGCAACTTAATATAATCGACATGGCCAAAGCATCCCCATTCGCTTTTGCCTAAAACTAAAAAAAGAAAAAAAAAATCTCGAAGTGCCTAATGATTAACACATCTTATCATTCCCTTATATTTGATGCATTCATCCAAAATTAAAATAAAATATTCAAAGTGCATGATGTATTTAATAGGGCCAATGTATCTCCTTTGGATACAATGAATCTATTTAGGATAAAAAAAATATTTCTAAATTATTTAATGTAATTAATGTGATTTAAAGTATATCTCTTGCATCCACCTATACAAAAAGATTGGAGTGTCTAACTTAACTAATGTGACCTATACAAAAGGATTGGAGTGTTTAACATAACTAGTTTGGTCTAAAATATACCTTGTGATGTATCTATTTGAAACAATAATTGAAACATCGTTTAATAGTCTTTTATAAAGATAATTATTATAGAAGTCTTGAGTTGGACATTATACTCTTATCTTGAAGAATGATGGAGCAATTGATATGATCATTATTTTCACTCAATTGTGACTAGACATTTGGAGTCTATTCCATCCGAAAATAATGTATTAGTTGAACATGTCATATTCATATTTCATTTTATATATATATATATATATATATATATATATATATATATATATATATATATATATATATATATATATATATATATAAACTTGATCATGAGAAGGAACAAGGGATATATCTTTTTTGTCTCATAAAAATTTTGCTTGATTGAGTCATCCTTCAAGAACTTTTTTCCTAATCCATTTAGATGCATGATAATACTTCGATAGGTCAATCAATCTTACTATTTTAGGTTAATTATCGATATTAACTGTATCATCTTAGATATATATATATATATATATATATATATATATATATGATCATATAAGTTAATAAGGATATAAAAATATTTATATAGTGATACCTATTTGGATATCATAATAATTAAATCAACATCCAATTTTATAGTAAATGATCCATTTAATTTGAGATAAAAGCATATGATTCAACACATAAATGATGTTCCCATAAAACAGTTTGACGTTTGATGATGGACTCAAGAGGTACCCAACACTTATCTCTCGTTAGATAACACTTTTTTTTTTTTTTTTGGGTTTGGTTCTCCTATTCTTCAACTAATATATAATTAAATAATACTTATCAATGTTTCACTATAGGAGAACTTGTGCCTCTACTACAAGACATCTTGTAGATGTCACTATATTATTTTGTTCCTTTAAAGTCTCAATCCTTTACTATCGTGAGTCCTCTTAGTTGTAAAGAATTATTCATTATGATAAGAATCTCACACAGTTTTATTTTTTTCAAAATAGATCCTAAAAAGTATTTTTATTAGATGAGCCTATCTTTGTATCTCACGTCTCACGTCATAAGGTTTGGGTCCTTTGGGAGATCTACATAGTATGATTTAGGAATGAAAAAAAAAACATGTTAGTATGGATATCTTTTAGAATCTATCCAAAAAAAAAACACTAAAATTAGTGTCCATCCTATCTAACCAACTTATTTTAAAAAATAAAAATATTAAAATCCTCCAAAAGATAATAATTTAAATTTTAACACTCCCCTTTAAAGTAGTAATCTTCGAGTTACCCTTTAAAGAGAGATTTTATAAAAATATCTATAACATTATCTTTGCTTTTGATCTCTCATACATCAATAACTCTTCGAAGCATATTTTTTCAAATGAAATAATATTTAATTTTGATATAAATTAGTTTTGTTATCAATTTTACGGTATTTTGATTGTTATATCGTAAAATAGTTAGTTTACTAATTTGATAACAAACATCCTTGATCAAACGTTTTAGTCATATACATTCTTGAACATATAGTATGTGAAGAAGGCTTAGAGTTAAGCATAATCATATAAAAAGATAGTCGAAAGTTGATCTACGATTATCTAAATCACCTCCTAGATTAGCATCTATATAATAATATAATTCAAGATGAATACCCTTCTCTGATCACAAACTAAAAATAGGATCCATTTATTTTAAAGTTTTCTTTCTTGTATTCCTTAGAGATCATATAAAACAACTAATAAGATCAATTAAAAATATAATAATACAAAAATACTAAGGGCCAGAGAGAACCTTGTCATTATTACAATTTAACATAATATTTACATCAGTGGAGAAAAACTATCTAACTTTTGTTAATTCTAAACCTTTCAGAAAAAAAAAAAATACTTTTTTTTATTCATTATCTTTATATTATTAAACTCTCCCAGGACTTTTATTTTAGACCGAAGAGAAAGATTATGATGAAGTTTTGAAATCACTATTTCATTATTATTGGTGACGATCATATCTTCCACATATAGAGTTACAATAATACGTAAAAAAGAAAAATAATCACAGACACAATCGATTACTATGTGTGTTCTTTTTCGTGGAAGTTTGACTTGATATCAGCACTTAGAATTTGTGCGCGTATCAGTATAAATCATTTGTGATGGAGGTTTAGTATCAGAACAAAATGAACAAAGATTTGAAATTAATTTGACTTGAAGTATTTAGATCAATGGCTTAGTTATAACATTATTATATTTTAGGGTTCAGACTATTTATTATTGATTAAAGAATGAATGGTGCTGTGGCCAGTGTTCCTGTTTACTTCCCCTCCTCATCTTTTGGATGTGAGCAGATGAGGACCGACGAACCACTTACTAAATTGTCACTTGGAGATAGGTCTTAATCCAACCCAACCCAACCAGTAGAATGCATTTCCTTTTTATTCATTTGGTTTGGTCCCATATCTTTTATAAACATAAGTCATAACAAGGAATACATATATATATATATATATATATATATATATATATATACACAACAAGTTATCAATATCTCACGATTGCTTGTTAGTCAAGACATCTTAATAATCGAGCGAACATTAAGCCGCTCGAGTTTAGCTCAACATGCAACTTTAGTCCCACATCGCCAATTTAGAAGTAGATCAATATTATAAGAGCATAGGTGGAGTGATTGGGTCTGTTGACCCTGGAAAGTCCCCGGGCCTCCATCCGCAGAGATGCGGTCACGTAATTGGTGTCTCGACGAGCTTCAGGCCCAAACCAGAGAGAGAGCTTCAGGCCCAAACGGGACAGTTGTATTATCAAATGGTATATTTGACGTCTTTATATGACATGTATTGTTAGCAACAAACAAAGCTAAAGTGATTTGTTATGTCTATGGTTTGAATCAAGATTATGGTTAACAAGGAAATGTTTTCTTTGTATTGAGAATAATCTCATTTATTTATCCTGGAAATGTTGACCCTGGAAAGTCCCCGGGCCTCCATCCGCAGAGATGCGGTCACGTAATTGGTGTCTCGACGAGCTTCAGGCCCAAACCAGAGAGAGAGCTTCAGGCCCAAACGGGACAGTTGTATTATCAAATGGTATATTTGACGTCTTTATATGACATGTATTGTTAGCAACAAACAAAGCTAAAGTGATTTGTTATGTCTATGGTTTGAATCAAGATTATGGTTAACAAGGAAATGTTTTCTTTGTATTGAGAATAATCTCATTTATTTATCCAAAATCGATAACTATGATAAACTTTGCAATAAATAGGTGCTCAAATCATTCACTTGAAAAAAATTTGAACTCTTTTATTGGATAAACAATAATGCCGAGATATAGATTAATCATGACCGTTGAAAACAGTTATTCAGAGCTTCAGGCCCAAACGGGACAGTTGTATTATCAAATGGTATATTTGACGTCTTTATATGACATGTATTGTTAGCAACAAACAAAGCTAAAGTGATTTGTTATGTCTATGGTTTGAATCAAGATTATGGTTAACAAGGAAATGTTTTCTTTGTATTGAGAATAATCTCATTTATTTATCCAAAATCGATAACTATGATAAACTTTGCAATAAATAGGTGCTCAAATCATTCACTTGAAAAAAATTTGAACTCTTTTATTGGATAAACAATAATGCCGAGATATAGATTAATCATGACCGTTGAAAACAGTTATTCAGAGATGCGGTCACGTAATTGGTGTCTCGACGAGCTTCAGGCCCAAACCAGAGAGAGAGCTTCAGGCCCAAACGGGACAGTTGTATTATCAAATGGTATATTTGACGTCTTTATATGACATGTATTGTTAGCAACAAACAAAGCTAAAGTGATTTGTTATGTCTATGGTTTGAATCAAGATTATGGTTAACAAGGAAATGTTTTCTTTGTATTGAGAATAATCTCATTTATTTATCCAAAATCGATAACTATGATAAACTTTGCAATAAATAGGTGCTCAAATCATTCACTTGAAAAAAATTTGAACTCTTTTATTGGATAAACAATAATGCCGAGATATAGATTAATCATGACCGTTGAAAACAGTTATTCACTTGATCCGTAACAGTTGGATCAACGGAACGGGACAGTTGTATTATCAAATGGTCAGAGAGTCCTAACAATTAAAATATTTGACGTCTTTATATGACATGTATTGTTAGCAACAAACAAAGCTAAAGTGATTTGTTATGTCTATGGTTTGAATCAAGATTATGGTTAACAAGGAAATGTTTTCTTTGTATTGAGAATAATCTCATTTATTTATCCAAAATCGATAACTATGATAAACTTTGCAATAAATAGGTGCTCAAATCATTCACTTGAAAAAAATTTGAACTCTTTTATTGGATAAACAATAATGCCGAGATATAGATTAATCATGACCGTTGAAAACAGTTATTCACTTGATCCGTAACAGTTGGATCAACAGAACGGGACAGTTGTATTATCAAATGGTCAGAGAGTCCTAACAATTAAAATATTTGACGTCTTTATATGACATGTATTGTTAGCAACAAACAAAGCTAAAGTGATTTGTTATGTCTATGGTTTGAATCAAGATTATGGTTAACAAGGAAATGTTTTCTTTGTATTGAGAATAATCTCATTTATTTATCCAAAATCGATAACTATGATAAACTTTGCAATAAATAGGTGCTCAAATCATTCACTTGAAAAAAATTTGAACTCTTTTATTGGATAAACAATAATGCCGAGATATAGATTTACTCATTTCCATGCTCAAAATAGTCTAGCAAATTATTCGATAACATGAAATTTTATTCTTGGATGAAATTATTCGATAACATGAAATTTTATTCTTGGATGATATTCCTTCGTGATGAACAATTGTTTTATCAAATGGTCAGAGAGTCCTAACAATTAAAATATTTGACGTCTTTATATGACATGTATTGTTAGCAACAAACAAAGCTAAAGTGATTTGTTATGTGTATGGTTTGAATCAAGATTATGGTTAACAAGGAAATGTTTTCTTTGTATTGAGAATAATCTCATTTATTTATCCAAAATCGATAACTATGATAAACTTTGCAATAAATAGGTGCTCAAATCATTCACTTGAAAAAAATTTGAACTCTTTTATTGGATAAACAATAATTCCGAGATATAGATTTACTCATTTCCATGCTCAAAATAGTCTAGCAAAATTATTCGATAACATGAAATTTTATTCTTGGATGATATTCCTTCGTGATGAACAATTGTACCCGTGAAACTATTTCAAATATTATTCTTTTATTCATTTGGATTGGTCCCATATCTTTTATAAACATAAGTCATAACAAGGAATATATATATATATATATATATATATATATATATATATATATATATATATATATATATATATATACACAACAAGTTATCAACATCTCACGATTGCTTGTTAGTCAAGACATCTTAATAATCGAGCGAACATTAAGCCGCTCGAGTTTAGCTCAACATGCAACTTTAGTCCCACATCGCCAATTTAGAAGTAGATCAATATTATAAGAGCATAGGTCTCCGGTCTTCGTTTGCGCCACAGGACGGAGTGATTGAGTCTGTTGACCTTGGAAAGTCCCCGTGGTGTCTCAACGAGCTTCGGGCCAGTATGGCTGAGACACGTGAGGAGCCTGATAGGCCCGAACCAGAGAGATTAATCATGGCCGTTGAAAACAATTATTCACTCGATCCGTAACCATTGGATCAACAGAACGGGGCTTATGATCCTGTGGCGCTCTTTTTCTATCATCAAAATTGTATTATCAAATGGTCAGAGTCCTAACAATTAAAATATATGACATGTATTGTTAGCAAGTTTGAATCAAGATTGAGTCTGTTGACCTTGGAAAGTCCCCGTGGTGTCTCAACGAGCTTCGGGCCAGTATGGCTGAGACACGTGAGGAGCCTGATAGGCCCGAACCAGAGAGATTAATCATGGCCGTTGAAAACAATTATTCACTCGATCCGTAACCATTGGATCAACAGAACGGGGCTTATGATCCTGTGGCGCTCTTTTTCTATCATCAAAATTGTATTATCAAATGGTCAGAGTCCTAACAATTAAAATATATGACATGTATTGTTAGCAAGTTTGAATCAAGATTGAGTCTGTTGACCTTGGAAAGTCCCCGTGGTGTCTCAACGAGCTTCGGGCCAGTATGGCTGAGACACGTGAGGAGCCTGATAGGCCCGAACCAGAGAGATTAATCATGGCCGTTGAAAACAATTATTCACTCGATCCGTAACCATTGGATCAACAGAACGGGGCTTATGATCCTGTGGCGCTCTTTTTCTATCATCAAAATTGTATTATCAAATGGTCAGAGTCCTAACAATTAAAATATATGACATGTATTGTTAGCAAGTTTGAATCAAGATTGAGTCTGTTGACCTTGGAAAGTCCCCGTGGTGTCTCAACGAGCTTCGGGCCAGTTGAGTCTGTTGACCTTGGAAAGTCCCCGTGGTGTCTCAACGAGCTTCGGGCCAGTATGGCTGAGACACGTGAGGAGCCTGATAGGCCCGAACCAGAGAGATTAATCATGGCCGTTGAAAACAATTATTCACTCGATCCGTAACCATTGGATCAACAGAACGGGGCTTATGATCCTGTGGCGCTCTTTTTCTATCATCAAAATTGTATTATCAAATGGTCAGAGTCCTAACAATTAAAATATATGACATGTATTGTTAGCAAGTTTGAATCAAGATTGAGTCTGTTGACCTTGGAAAGTCCCCGTGGTGTCTCAACGAGCTTCGGGCCAGTATGGCTGAGACACGTGAGGAGCCTGATAGGCCCGAACCAGAGAGATTAATCATGGCCGTTGAAAACAATTATTCACTCGATCCGTAACCATTGGATCAACAGAACGGGGCTTATGATCCTGTGGCGCTCTTTTTCTATCATCAAAATTGTATTATCAAATGGTCAGAGTCCTAACAATTAAAATATATGACATGTATTGTTAGCAAGTTTGAATCAAGATTGAGTCTGTTGACCTTGGAAAGTCCCCGTGGTGTCTCAACGAGCTTCGGGCCAGTTGAGTCTGTTGACCTTGGAAAGTCCCCGTGGTGTCTCAACGAGCTTCGGGCCAGTATGGCTGAGACACGTGAGGAGCCTGATAGGCCCGAACCAGAGAGATTAATCATGGCCGTTGAAAACAATTATTCACTCGATCCGTAACCATTGGATCAACAGAACGGGGCTTATGATCCTGTGGCGCTCTTTTTCTATCATCAAAATTGTATTATCAAATGGTCAGAGTCCTAACAATTAAAATATATGACATGTATTGTTAGCAAGTTTGAATCAAGATTGAGTCTGTTGACCTTGGAAAATCCCCGTGGTGGGCTTATGATCCTGTGGCGCTCTTTTTCTATCATCAAAATTGTATTATCAAATGGTCAGAGTCCTAACAATTAAAATATATGACATGTATTGTTAGCAAGTTTGAATCAAGATTGAGTCTGTTGACCTTGGAAAATCCCCGTGGTGTCTCAACGAGCTTCGGGCCAGTATGGCTGAGACACGTGAGGAGCCTGATAGGCCCGAACCAGAGAGATTAATCATGGCCGTTGAAAACAATTATTCACTCGATCCGTAACCATTGGATCAACAGAACGGGGCTTATGATCCTGTGGCGCTCTTTTTCTATCATCAAAATTGTATTATCAAATGGTCAGAGTCCTAACAATTAAAATATATGACATGTATTGTTAGCAAGTTTGAATCAAGATTGAGTCTGTTGACCTTGGAAAGTCCCCGTGGTGTCTCAACGAGCTTCGGGCCAGTATGGCTGAGACACGTGTGGAGCCTGATAGGCCCGAACCAGAGAGATTAATCATGACCGTTGAAAACAATTATTCACTCGATCCGTAACCATTGGATCAACAGAACGGGGCTTATGATCCTGTGGCGCTCTTTTTCTATCATCAAAATTGTATTATCAAATGGTCAGAGTCCTAACAATTAAAATATATGACATGTATTGTTAGCAACAAACAAAGCTAAAGTGATTTGTTATGTGTATGGTTTGAATCAAGATTATGGTTAACAAGGAATTGTTTTCTTTGTATTGAGAATAATCTCATTTATTTATCCAAAATCGATAACTATGATAAACTTTGCAATAAATAGTTGCTCAAATCATTCACTTGAAAAAAATTTGAACTCTTTTATTGGATAAACAATAATTCCGAGATATAGATTTACTCATTTCCATGCTCAAAATAGTCTAGCAAATTATTCGATAACATGAAATTTTATTCTTGGATGATATTCCTTCGTGATGAACAATTGTACCCGTGAAACTATTTCAAATTTTATTCTTTTATTCATTTGGTTTGGTCCCATATCTTTTATAAACATAAGTCATAACAAGGAATATATATATATATATATAAATATATATATATATATACAACAAGTTATCAACATCTCACGATTGCTTGTTAGTCAAGACATCTTAATAATCGAGCGAACATTAAGCCGCTCGAGTTTAGCTCAACATGCAACTTTAGTCCCACATCGCCAATTTAGAAGTAGATCAATATTATAAGAGCATAGGTCTCCGGTCATTGTTTGAGTCTGTTGACCTTGGAAAGTCCCCGTGGTGTCTCAACGAGCTTCGGGCCAGTATGGCTGAGACACGTGAGGAGCCTGATAGGCCCGAACCAGAGAGATTAATCATGGCCGTTGAAAACAATTATTCACTCGATCCGTAACCATTGGATCAACAGAACGGGGCTTATGATCCTGTGGCGCTCTTTTTCTATCATCAAAATTGTATTATCAAATGGTCAGAGTCCTAACAATTAAAATATATGACATGTATTGTTAGCAAGTTTGAATCAAGATTGAGTCTGTTAACCTTGGAAAGTCCCCGTGGTGTCTCAACGAGCTTCGGGCCAGTATGGCTGAGACACGTGTGGAGCCTGATAGGCCCGAACCAGAGAGATTAATCATGACCGTTGAAAACAATTATTCACTCGATCCGTAACCATTGGATCAACAGAACGGGGCTTATGATCCTGTGGCGGTCAGAGTCCTAACAATTAAAATATATGACATGTATTGTTAGCAACAAACAAAGCTAAAGTGATTTGTTATGTGTATGGTTTGAATCAAGATTATGGTTAACAAGGAATTGTTTTCTTTGTATTGAGAATAATCTCATTTATTTATCCAAAATCGATAACTATGATAAACTTTGCAATAAATAGTTGCTCAAATCATTCACTTGAAAAAAATTTGAACTCTTTTATTGGATAAACAATAATTCCGAGATATAGATTTACTCATTTCCATGCTCAAAATAGTCTAGCAAATTATTCGATAACATGAAATTTTATTCTTGGATGATATTCCTTCGTGATGAACAATTGTACCCGTGAAACTATTTCAAATTTTATTCTTTTATTCATTTGGTTTGGTCCCATATCTTTTATAAACATAAGTCATAACAAGGAATATATATATATATATATAAATATATATATATATATACAACAAGTTATCAACATCTCACGATTGCTTGTTAGTCAAGACATCTTAATAATCGAGCGAACATTAAGCCGCTCGAGTTTAGCTCAACATGCAACTTTAGTCCCACATCGCCAATTTAGAAGTAGATCAATATTATAAGAGCATAGGTCTCCGGTCATTGTTTGCACCACAGGATGGAGTGATTGGGTCTGTTGACCTTGGAAAGTCCCCGGGCCTCCATCTGCAGAGTTGCGTTCACATAATTGGTGTCTCGACGAGCTTCGGGCCAGTATGGCTGAGACACGTGTGGAGCCTAACAGGCCCGAACCAGAGAGATTAATCATGGCCGTTGAAAATAGTTATTCAATCGATCCGTAACCGTTGGATCAACAGAACGGGGCTTATGATCCGATGGCACTCTTTTTCTATCATCAAAATTGTATAATCAAATGGTCAGAGAGTCCATCACGCCACAGGATGGAGTGATTGGGTCTGTTGACCTTGGAAAGTCCCCGGGCCTCCATCTGCAGAGTTGCGTTCACATAATTGGTGTCTCGACGAGCTTCGGGCCAGTATGGCTGAGACACGTGTGGAGCCTAACAGGCCCGAACCAGAGAGATTAATCATGGCCGTTGAAAATAGTTATTCAATCGATCCGTAACCGTTGGATCAACAGAACGGGGCTTATGATCCGATGGCACTCTTTTTCTATCATCAAAATTGTATAATCAAATGGTCAGAGTTGCGTTCACATAATTGGTGTCTCGACGAGCTTCGGGCCAGTATGGCTGAGACACGTGTGGAGCCTAACAGGCCCGAACCAGAGAGATTAATCATGGCCGTTGAAAATAGTTATTCAATCGATCCGTAACCGTTGGATCAACAGAACGGGGCTTATGATCCGATGGCACTCTTTTTCTATCATCAAAATTGTATAATCAAATGGTCAGAGAGTCCATCACGCCACAGGATGGAGTGATTGGGTCTGTTGACCTTGGAAAGTCCCCGGGCCTCCATCTGCAGAGTTGCGTTCACATAATTGGTGTCTCGACGAGCTTCGGGCCAGTATGGCTGAGACACGTGTGGAGCCTAACAGGCCCGAACCAGAGAGATTAATCATGGCCGTTGAAAATAGTTATTCAATCGATCCGTAACCGTTGGATCAACAGAACGGGGCTTATGATCCGATGGCACTCTTTTTCTATCATCAAAATTGTATAATCAAATGGTCAGAGTTGCATGGCCGTTGAAAATAGTTATTCAATCGATCCGTAACCGTTGGATCAACAGAACGGGGCTTATGATCCGATGGCACTCTTTTTCTATCATCAAAATTGTATAATCAAATGGTCAGAGTTGCGTTCACATAATTGGTGTCTCGACGAGCTTCGGGCCAGTATGGCTGAGACACGTGTGGAGCCTAACAGGCCCGAACCAGAGAGATTAATCATGGCCGTTGAAAATAGTTATTCAATCGATCCGTAACCGTTGGATCAACAGAACGGGGCTTATGATCCGATGGCACTCTTTTTCTATCATCAAAATTGTATAATCAAATGGTCAGAGAGTCCATCACGCCACAGGATGGAGTGATTGGGTCTGTTGACCTTGGAAAGTCCCCGGGCCTCCATCTGCAGAGTTGCGTTCACATAATTGGTGTCTCGACGAGCTTCGGGCCAGTATGGCTGAGACACGTGTGGAGCCTAACAGGCCCGAACCAGAGAGATTAATCATGGCCGTTGAAAATAGTTATTCAATCGATCCGTAACCGTTGGATCAACAGAACGGGGCTTATGATCCGATGGCACTCTTTTTCTATCATCAAAATTGTATAATCAAATGGTCAGAGTTGCGTTCACATAATTGGTGTCTCGACGAGCTTCGGGCCAGTATGGCTGAGACACGTGTGGAGCCTAACAGGCCCGAACCAGAGAGATTAATCATGGCCGTTGAAAATAGTTATTCAATCGATCCGTAACCGTTGGATCAACAGAACGGGGCTTATGATCCGATGGCACTCTTTTTCTATCATCAAAATTGTATAATCAAATGGTCAGAGAGTCCTAACAATTAAAATATTTGACGACGTCTTTATATGATTTGTTATGTCTATGGTTTGAATCAAGATTATGGTTAACAAGGAAAAGTTCAGGTTCTCGCCCACTTCAGGGAGGAGTTCAGGTTCTCGCAGCAGCTGAGGGGAATGCTTATCAGACACCCTGACATGTTCTATGTCTCGCTGAAGGGGGACAGGGACTCCGTGTTCCTTCGCGAGGCTTATCGTGGTTCGCAGTTAATTGAGAAGGATAGGATGTTGCTTCTCAAGGAGAAGCTGCGGGCGCTTGTCATGGTTCCACGATTCCCAGGAGGGGGTGCTCAGAAGTCAGATGAGACAGAAAAAGCCGATGGAACATCAGGAGGCGGAAGCGGCGTCAAAGGTGACGAGGAATGGTCTGATGTGGATGGTCTTTTGTCCGATGGGTTTGGCAGTGGATTTGATGACGAGGATGACGAAGATGATGATGATGATGAAGAGGATGATTGGAGCGAAGAAGAGGATGAATCTCCTCCTGATTTTAGTGATGGTGAAGGTCTGAACTTCAATGCGAAAAAGCCACAAGCAGTTAATGGCTCAATAAAGGTTGAAGATCAAGTTCTGATTCCTACACTTCCAGATGGCCAGCCAAGAGAGAGATGGTGAACAATGAATTTGTTCTTTTTTCTTTGTTTGGGGCTATTTATGGGTAATGACAATTATACACACGATGCCCTTGCCCTTGCTGATCATATACTGTTGCATCTACTTGCAAACGCAAATATTGGTACGCTTATGAACAAATCTTCATGCATTGTAGTGTCGAGAATTGAGACAAGAATTTGAATGCGTGATGACATTTCCTTGTGTCAAAATATCTCCGTGCATTGTTGAATTTTATATCAGTTTTTTAATGTAATGACAATATACTAGTTTCTACGGATTTAGCTATCTGTCATGGTTCACCAAATTGTTGGTTTGTTGAATTCTAGTGCATATAAGTCTAGTTCTACATGATGTCAATGTCCATCATGAGCAGATTCTTTCAAATTCTTTGCAACTACAATACCCCTGCAGTGGATCATGTTTCTGAGTACCCATCACCTGGCATTTAAATTTAATTTTCTTGTTCTCTTTGGTCTTCTTTTCATGCCTTTTCATAGATTATTAAGCTTTTTTTATACTCTTATGATGATTATACTACTATCCTAGCATCATTAGAAACTAGGTTTACTTCAAATATCTCTTATATAATGCGAATAGCTGTCGATAACATTCTTCCTCCATGACCATTAGATGTGCTTCTTGATCTAACACCTTATGTTTATCTAATAGTTTCTAGGGTTTTACCAGTTCTCATGGTTCACCAAATCACAGGTTTCTTGAATTGTAATTCACATAAGGCTATTTCAATGTTTATTGTCAGCAATTTCTGTCTTATTGTTTGCAAAGTGCACTACCCTTGTGTTTGATCATACTTATCAATTACTTATTAACTGACCTTATTATTTGATTAAGCTTTTTCTATATATTTCTCTAACCTTCTATAGAGTAATAATGTTGTGATACTTCATATATGATGATGCTACTTCATCCAAGCATCATCGACAAGTTGGATTACTTAAATTAGCTTTTATATGGTACCATAAAAGCTATTGATAAGATTCCCTATTGTTAGAGGAACTTTCTCCCACTCTTTTAGATGTTTGCTTCTTGATTTAACATCATGCTTTCTGTGTAAGGCAGATATGATATATCCGAAGTGTTTAGCAATTTGTAATGGCTGGCCAAATTGTTGGTCTCTCGAGTTATAAGACACATAGGTCTTGACAGATAAAGAATGACATGGTGGACACGTAGGCTGTACGCAACTAACAGGTGGTGGTCGGATCGGGCAACACATAATCACCATGGGCGATACGTGGCTGAATGGTCGACCACTTGAACCCCCTTAATTGGTGCAGTCAGCCAACATGGGCATCAGGTGTGGTGAACATCACTCCATGCCTTCACCCAAAATGCCACACATTCCCTTCATGTTGCTGGCAAGACATTATAGAAGATTGTGAGATCAGTAGATCTCTGCCATTGAGATTCTTATGTCCATAAATCACATACTCTTCTCTTTGTATACTAATTGGTATTGTCTAATATTCTGTCTGCCATTTCTTCCACATTTATGCATACCAGAAGATGTTTCCAGTGCCAATGACTTCTGACAAGTTTGGTTGGCCCAGTAGATTATGGCACAAGAGAAAAGTGATGATGGTGGACAGTTCATCTCAAGTGTCTTCTGCTGAAGAGGAAATCTGAGTATGGCTGTCGCAACAATTTCCGCAGGAAGACTACAAGTACTTTAGCTAGAAAAGGTGCTGGTAACTTTTAGCTGGCACTCTCAGATCATCGGTGATTGCAACCATCTTTGTCGTTCAAGCCATGAGCTGGAACCTTGTATTGCTTTTTCTGGGTTTTCGATTGGGTTCTCAATCTGAAGTGGCAACTATTAGATTGATTACTGGATCAGGCAATCCTAGCTTTGTGGATCTCATTCAGTTTTCGAGTGGGTAGGAGGTGCATGAGGTCTTCCTTTTGCTGAGATTTTGTACACAGTGGACCATCATTTACTGCTGATGTCTTTGTTCCAGAATTTTAGGTTATACAAAAATGGGATTCAGATAAACCCATCGCTTTGTATGTAATAAAACAATATGGATGTAATGCAGAGTTAGATGACATTGTGAATAATGCTCTAGAAATGACCTCATGAGATGGAAAAATTCTTTAATAAATGGCATGTTCTTTGGAAATTTTAGTGTGGTGTGGTGCATGCTTTTATCCATCGCATTGTTTTTGTTGCCATTGTTCTTCTCACATGAAGATGCATCAGACCCTGTGGTATATAGATTGTCCAATGCAAAACCGTATCTGATGTCTAGGATCCCAGAAAAACGTCCCTAAATTCTCCTAGAATCTAGCAAGCTAATTGACTGGCCATCAGAAAAAATCTAGTCCTACTCGAGTTCTGATAAAAACCAGGTGCAGGCTGCTCCAAATTAGAACATCAACTCGTTCGATAAAGCTGCACAGACTCTGGCAGCAGGGTCATTGGTCATAGGAGGGGAATAAGGCATGTATGAGATTTCTCTTCAATGTATGGCCAAAACATTTGAAAGTGGTAAGGATTTGCTACATGAGTTGTTCAATTACATTTTGTTCAAATTAGTAGGGTCGATCGCTCCTAAAGAGTTAAACATGATTCCTCTCCGGGAGATTTAACTTACGAGATTCATCGAAAGATTAATCTTAGAATCGATAACTTGTGGCTCTAAGACGAGCAATTAAAATTTCAATCTAGTAACTTAATTTTTATAAGGAACAATTCCTCGTGGCTCTGAGATGAGCAACAAAATTTTGATTTAATAATTTTATTTTTCATAGTGCGATAGATCATTCGTTACCAATTAGGTCCATCCTAAAAGGAGAAAACTGTATGAAGAGTGAACAGTTCTTTGTGGCTCAAAGAGAACAACAGTCCAATAAGACTAATGACTTGCTTTACTCAACACTAGGGGTTAAGTCCAGAGGACAAAGCCAAAAAGAGCAACAAAAATTACAATTTAGGATCATCATTAATAATGTGCTTCCACCCACAAAAGAAACATAAAATCAACTATACTTCAACAGTGAAAAACTGATGAATTGGGTATTCAACATCTCTCATCTGAACCAGAAAGATCTCACACAAAACATCAAGGGAAAAGAAATGGCTGGTGAAGACCTTGCAGAGTATGAAAACAGTATGCTGCAACATAATGACACCCACAACACCTCCTTCTCATGAACACACTCTCCAGGTTTAGGGCAGCTAAAGACTGCATGAGAGATATGACCTGCAGTACTCTGTGGCTTGTATCTATCATGTTTCACTACCTTGTATCCGTCTTTCTATGGAAACACAAACCTTGACTGTATCATAAGGATTAAGACTTGTCTGCTAGCTATGTATCTGAGTTATGTCCTGATGTCTTCTGCCTTCCTGGGCTCATCACAACTGGTTGCAGCTGCCTTTCGGAGTTCATCTTCACGCTGCGTCCACACGATAATTGTGGTGATCTGACCATTCTTGCTTTCTGGTTCTGCCCTGAAGATTCAAACAAGTAGTATAAGATCCATTTCATCGCTAGCTAAAGCATCATAACTCAAAAGAAAGTGAAGAACTCTTCTGAAGAAAGTTGTTCTTTGGCACATGATCCGATGTTGCTCTTTGGCAATAAATTTGCTTAGCAATGTAACAGTCTAGCGGTTGTAGAAAAACAGCAAATAGATACAAATGATCCAGAATATTTCAGAAAACATGACTTTGAGCATATTGAGAAGTATATACTTAATATACATATGCCGAAACTATTCATGTTTCATTCAGAAGCAAAAGGCCCATAAAGACAATAAGAAGAAGATTGCTTAGAGTAGCTCAATTATGTCCTCCAAAATCTCTTTTGGTGTTTACTGACTAATTTTTTACTTACTGGCAGTGGAAGATACTCAATCTTAAAAGTACATACACGGCTAATCCTTGTGATATCATCGTTGGCTGCATCTGCTACCTACTTTATGTAACAATCTTTAGATCTCCACCTGCAGCGAGGATGATATGGAGAGAACAGCTCCTTGGCACATTCCTACTTATTCGATACTCACTGCTGAGACCATACAATGGAACAGTGTCAAACGAAGGAAGAATAAGAACATTTCTGCCAAAGAGGTCTATATATTCCCTAATTCACCTGACCTAATGCATTTTGGAGACTTTTGGTGCTCAGATTGCTAAATGGGTAACTCATCAATCCCTAGTGCAGGATACTTTTTACATACTTCCACTAAGAAGATATCCTTTGATTTCTATGCTTGACACAATGAAGAAGGAATTGTATACAGGCCATGTCTCTGTTTTGTGTGTGTCATGTATTTCCATGAGGGAGGGGTAAAAAGAAGCATTCAGTATGGGATCAATCATCTGTGGTCAAAGAACAGCCGACAGACTGCAATGCAGGCATTACAACAAACACAACGAAGGCAATGGAGAATGTATGTTACCTGATGATTGCTTGTTGGCCTTTCCATCGGCCTTCCTTGCCGATGTTGTTTTCTTGTTCGTGTCAAGGGTGACCTTTTGAGGCAACGACTTATCGGCACTAACAACGGTCGCGATTGTATCATCATCATCTGGAAGAACACCATTACATGCATTCTCATCGCCGCAAACTGATGCCCCCTCGCTGCCCGACTCCGAGCTCCTCTCCTTCACGTTCGCGCTCGTCCTCTCCCTTTCCAGCACTCTGAATGCATACATTTGGAAGGGCACTTCCGAGGCTCGGAGAAGGTCGCCCCTTGCCCAGTTCGCGAACTTCTTCGACAGACTGCTCTCCAGATCGAAGTAATCCACCGGCGGCGGCGTCGGATCCGGCTGGCTGTGATCTGGATTCAGCACCAGGAACCGTTTGAGGTAACGGAGCACCCTGCAAACAGAGGAGAAGCTCGGGCGCTGCGAGGGATCAGAGTGCCAGCATCTCCTCGTTAGGGTCACGAGGTACTTGGGAGACTGAGACGGAAACAATGGCCTCTCCCCGGCCCTGATGTTCTTGCTCATCTTGTCTCCCTGCAGATGGTTGTCCTCGAAGGGTACCTTTCCTGTCAAGAGTTCGAAGCATATCATGGCGAAGCTGTAGACGTCCGCCTTCTCCGTGCGCTTTGAGCTGCTGCTGCTGCCATCCCCCGTCTGCTCCTGCTCCAGTAGAACCTCCGGAGAATGCCAAATGCATGATGAAGCCTTGGAGTTCGTCGCCGGCGACAGCCCCAAGCCGCCAACTTTCGCGTGCAGATAGCCGTCTGGTGATGGATTCCTCGCCTTGACGAAGATGTTCGAAGGGTTCAGGTCGCCATGGTAGATCTGCTTCGAGTGAAGGTACTCCATTCCTCTGGCTATTTGAAGCATCGTGTCCACTGCCACCAGCAAAGGAAGCACCTTTCTCCTTGTGGAGCAAACCTCTCGTATGTAACAAGAGAGATCTTTGCTTATCAGCTCCATCAGCATCAAGCACTCTTTCTTCTCTTCGTCGGTGAAGCAGTACATGTACTGCATTACGTTCGGGTGCGCGATCGATGAGAGGATGGAGATCTCGTTCGTCAGTGACGCTGTGTCTCCGATAACGTGCTTCACCACGAAGGTCTCGCCCATCCATTGGATCTCCTTGTAGTAGACGCTCCCACTCCCAAATCTTCTTCTTACTTGGTAGTCCGGCGAGCCAACGAGGACTGAGCTCGGCCAAAGCTTCCCCTTTGGGCCAACCAGGAGCTGGGCAAGCCTGTTCTCCTGCTTCGTCAGAGGCCTGGACCCGGAGCTCGCCTTCTCGGCTATGGTCTCGGAGAGAATCCATCGGTCCTCCTTCCATGCCGTCTCCAATCTGGTGCGCAGTTCTTGCGAGGACAAGTAGAGCTTCCCTAGCTTGTGCTGGAAGAGCTCGGGCTCCATCCACTCCCTCTCGTACTTCTTGGAGAAGACGAGCCGCTTCTTTTGGATGTCTTCCTGGTCACCCCCGGCGGTGGCCTCGGCGACGTTCTCGATCGCCTCGAGCACGACGGGGACGCACCAGAGCAGATTGTGGAGGTGGAGTTCGACGCATTCGGAATTCTGGATGAGGGCGACGGCTTTCCCCCACCACTCCCCCGGCTCGAGGCACCGCCTCACGTACTGCTCTCCCTCCCGGAAGAAGCGGTGGAGCTCCCTGAGAGGTTGCTCGAGGGCGCGCCACAAACAACCAGTTATCAACATGCAACTTTAGTCCCACATCGGCAATTTAGAAGTATATCAATACTATAAGAGCTTAGGTCTCCGATCGTTATTCGCGTCACAGGATGGAGTGATTGGGTCTGTTGACCCTGAAAAGTCCCCGGGCCTTCTTCCGCAGAGATGCGGTCACATAATTGGTGTCTCAACGAGTTTCGGACCAGTATGGCTAAGACACGTGTGGAGCTTGACAGGCCCGAACCGGAGAGATTAATTATGGCCGTTGAAAACAGTTATTCACTCAATCCGTAACCGTTGGATCAACAGAACGGGGCTTATGATCCTGTGGCGCTCTTTTTCTATCATCAAAATTGTCAGTTGAATCATTTTTTTGTTACCATCATATTTTGTAAATGGTGGTCCAAAATTGTATTATCAATGGTCAGAGAGTTTCGGGCCAGTATGGCTAAGACACGTGTGGAGCTTGACAGGCCCGAACCGGAGAGATTAATTATGGCCGTTGAAAACAGTTATTCACTCAATCCGTCACAGGATGGAGTGATTGGGTCTGTTGACCCTGAAAAGTCCCCGGGCCTTCTTCCGCAGAGATGCGGTCACATAATTGGTGTCTCAACGAGTTTCGGGCCAGTATGGCTAAGACACGTGTGGAGCTTGACAGGCCCGAACCGGAGAGATTAATTATGGCCGTTGAAAACAGTTATTCACTCAATCCGTAACCGTTGGATCAACAGAACGGGGCTTATGATCCTGTGGCGCTCTTTTTCTATCATCAAAATTGTCAGTTGAATCATTTTTTTGTTACCATCATATTTTGTAAATGGTGGTCCAAAATTGTATTATCAATGGTCAGAGAGTTTCGGGCCAGTATGGCTAAGACACGTGTGGAGCTTGACAGGCCCGAACCGGAGAGATTAATTATGGCCGTTGAAAACAGTTATTCACTCAATCCGTAACCGTTGGATCAACAGAACGGGGCTTATGATCCTGTGGCGCTCTTTTTCTATCATCAAAATTGTCGGTTGAATCATTTTTTTGTTACCATCATATTTTGTAAATGGTGGTCCAAAATTGTATTATCAATGGTCAGAGAGTTCTAACAATTAAAATATTTGACGTCTTTATATGACATATTGTTAGCAACAAACAAAGCTAAAGTGATTTGTTATGTCTATGGTTTGAATCAAGATGGAGTGATTGGGTCTGTTGACCCTGAAAAGTCCCCGGGCCTTCTTCCGCAGAGATGCGGTCACATAATTGGTGTCTCGACGAGTTTCGGGCCAGTATGGCTAAGACACGTGTGGAGCTTGACAGGCCCGAACCGGAGAGATTAATTATGGCCGTTGAAAACAGTTATTCACTCAATCCGTAACCGTTGGATCAACAGAACGGGGCTTATGATCCTGTGGCGCTCTTTTTCTATCATCAAAATTGTCAGTTGAATCATTTTTTTGTTACCATCATATTTTGTAAATGGTGGTCCAAAATTGTATTATCAATGGTCAGAGAGTTCTAACAATTAAAATATTTGACGTCTTTATATGACATATTGTTAGCAACAAACAAAGCTAAAGTGATTTGTTATGTCTATGGTTTGAATCAAGATTCTGGTTAACAAGGAAATGTTTTCTTTGTATTGAGAATAACCTCATTTATATATCCAAAATCGATAACTACGATAAACTTTAAAATTTGAACTTTTTTATTGGATAAACAATAATTCCGAGATATAGATTTACTCGTTTCCATGCTCAAAATAGTCTAGCAAATTATTCGATAACATGAAATTTTATTCTTGGATGATATTTCATCGTGATGAGCAATTGTACTCGCGAAACTATTTCAAATTTTATTTTAGATATTTATCCACGTGAAGACAAAAATAAAGTTTAACTTTTGATTTAGTTTGCCTACATGCCCTAAAACAAATACTCAAATTCGATTATTTTTTCATATTATTATTTACAAACTCTTATTTACTATCTACGATCTCATTTTAATTTTTTTAAATATTTCTTAATTACTACTTCACAAATGAACTTAAATATTATTTTTTTATTCTCCTTTTTTTCTTTTTCCTCCTTATGTCAAGAGAGCAACAAGCACGAAAAAGCATCGATGCTAACAAAGAGCATGGGAGAGCATCCATATCGATAAAAAACATAGGAGAGTGTCGATGATTTCGACAATGAACATACGTTAGGAGGAAGAAAACACGAGACAATAATGTGGGCAACAACGTGCGATGTCAACAACGTTAGCGCGGAGCATGAGTTACGAGGAAGAAAAATAAAATAAAATTAATAATACTATAATTATAAATAGTAAAATACTATTTTATTATTTTAAAGAGATTATTGATTATCAATAATAAAAAGTGGTGGTGAAGAATAAACTTCTTACCCCTGTGTACGAAGATACCCCCAAACCAATCCTTAAAGACAAGAATGCCCCAGCAAAAGAAGATAACATGCACCTCCATGATATCTATCCAACGAGGGTTTCTGTTGTTCCCAAAACCCTCATCTTCTCTTCTTCCTACTCTCTCGCTCCATACTCTTCTCCCTCTTTCCGATCTCCATATCGGGTCCATCTATGGATCCAAGATTGCTGCTTTCCTCCCAAAGAACAGCGCCTCCCTCCCCCTTTCCCTTCCTCCTCTCCTCCTCATCTTCCACAAGAATTCTCGTCTCCTTCCCCCCAAGGTCCGCATTCTTTGGCTCCATTCTCGTTGAGGGACTCGGCCGGAGAGTAAAGGAGACACCTTTGCGCTCGACTACTGTGACGGCTGCCGTCAAGCGGCGCAAGGAGGTCCCTTTCGATTCCGTGATCGAGCGCGACAAGAAGCTGAAGCTGGTGCTCAAGATCCGCAACATCCTCGTGAAGCAGCCCGACCGCATCATGAGTCTTCGCGAGCTCGGCCGCTTCCGCCGCGACCTCGGCCTCACCCGGAAGCGCCGCTTCATCGGGCTCCTCCGCCGCTTCCCGGCCGTGTTCGAGATCGTCGAGGAGGGCGTCTACTCCTTGCGATTCCGGCTCACCCCTGAGGCCGAGCGGATCTACCTAGAGGAGCTGCGCTCCCGGGAGGAGATGGAGCAGCTGCTTGTTGTGAAGCTGCGGAAGCTCCTGATGATGTCGCTCGACCGCCGGATCCTCCTGGAGAAGATCGCCCACCTTCGGCACGATCTCGGGCTGCCGGCCGAGTTCAGGGACACCATTTGCCAGAGGTACCCGCAGTACTTCCGGGTCGTGCCCACTGACCGAGGCCCGGCGCTCGAGCTCACGCACTGGGATCCCGAGCTTGCCGTCTCTGCTGCCGAGATTGCTGAGGAGGAGAACAGAATCAGGGAAGCTGAGGAGCGCAACCTGATCATTGACAGGGCTCCTAGGTTCCGAAGGGTGAACCTGCCCCGAGGTTTGAATCTCTCGAAGGGAGAGATGCGGAGGTTGAGCCAGTTCAAGGAAATGCCCTACATATCTCCTTACTCTGATTTCTCTGGATTGAGGCCAGGAACATCTGTGAAGGAGAAGCACGCATGCGGCGTAGTCCATGAGATCTTGAGCTTCACATTGGAGAAGCGGACTTTGGTCGACCACCTCACCCACTTCAGGGAGGAGTTCAGGTTCTCGCAGCAGCTGAGGGGAATGCTTATCAGACACCCTGACATGTTCTATGTCTCGCTGAAGGGGGACAGGGACTCCGTGTTCCTTCGCGAGGCTTATCGTGGTTCGCAGTTAATTGAGAAGGATAGGATGTTGCTTCTCAAGGAGAAGCTGCGGGCGCTTGTCATGGTTCCACGATTCCCAGGAGGGGGTGCTCAGAAGTCAGATGAGACAGAAAAAGCCGATGGAACATCAGGAGGCGGAAGCGGCGTCAAAGGTGACGAGGAATGGTCTGATGTGGATGGTCTTTTGTCCGATGGGTTTGGCAGTGGATTTGATGACGAGGATGACGAAGATGATGATGATGATGAAGAGGATGATTGGAGCGAAGAAGAGGATGAATCTCCTCCTGATTTTAGTGATGGTGAAGGTCTGAACTTCAATGCGAAAAAGCCACAAGCAGTTAATGGCTCAATAAAGGTTGAAGATCAAGTTCTGATTCCTACACTTCCAGATGGCCAGCCAAGAGAGAGATGGTGAACAATGAATTTGTTCTTTTTTCTTTGTTTGGGGCTATTTATGGGTAATGACAATTATA